>NC_132921.1:35105401-35725978 GCF_047675955.1 Chlorocebus sabaeus | reverse complement strand
CTGAGACTGTGGGAAATGGCACTGTTATTTGGGAAATTGCCATTGTTTGCAAACTACAGAAATGTCACTCTTTGAAATATAAACTCCGATATTCAAAAACAAAACCAAAAAAGAGGCCACAAATCAATGGATAAAAACAGAATGGTGGTAGTGGGTAGATGAGGAGGCTGGGCATAAGTCTCACAGAAATGGCAGGCAAGAAAAGTGGCGGCTCTTTTTTTTTTTTTTTTTTTTTTTTTTTTTTTTTTTACCTGAAAAGCTGTTGTCATCCTTTGTAGATACAATAACTTGGTTATTTTCCTTAGTTTTCTGACTCTGTGTGGAAAAGAATTAGACATACAAATCAATGCCTGGATCAAACCATATGCTAATGTCAACAGTCAGCAGGAAGAAGCATCAATAAAAGTGACTCCATGGAGCCTCAGGAGACATCATTTTTTTATGATTATCTTCTTTGAATACTTTTTTACTTAAATACATGTGTATGACTACGTATACCTACACTATTATCCTTTAAGAATACAGATTAATCAGATATATGCTACAATATGTTATTTACAGAAGCATAGATATATGCATAGATATATGCTTCTGTAAATAAACACACCATGTTATCTGTCAAATGTACCCTTCATTAGGACAGATTCACTTCACCCTAAAGTCCTCCAGAGTGTTTTCTGTGCACACGTGAGTGAACATCAAATGTTCAATCATTTAAATCTAACTTTGGTCTTTTAGGGGTCCTAGGTAGTACTTTTCAGTTGGTGGAGACTGGTTTCCAAGAAGAGGGTCTATACTGAAGATTCTGTCTTTTGTTTCACTGGACACAACAGTTGTGTCCATTCTGGCTAAAACTTGATTAAAGCAGTTAAAACTGCATTTAGCTTTTGAAACCAGTGAATTTTTTTACCTTTTTTGGTCATGGTGGGGGGAGGCACTGAACTATAGAGAAGAAAAGGGGTAGGGTGATTCAGGCTGCTCCGGTTTTGTGGTCTTGCTCCTTTTAGAGGAACGAATGTGCTCAGTTGGGGGGCAAAGGGAATTGTTGGATTAGAGTAAGGACCAGCTCTGTTAAAGGGTCTTTTCCAACTTCCACAAGCAGCCAGCTGAAATATAAGAGGGAAAGGCGGCCCCAAAGCCTTTGAAAGGCGTTATCAAGAAAGGGACCAGAAACCACATTTTTACGGAGGACCACTGGCAGGAAAGAAGCCCTGCTAAACACACTGAATATTTCATTTCTGTGGGGAAATCTGGTGATTCATCTTTCCTGCGCATATGTAACCGATTCAGCCTAAAGGTGCATTTAAATAATAATAATTAGCTTGAAGGAGCCTAAAGGGGATATTTACATCTTTGTAGGAGGGCTGCTCCTCCAGTGATGGATGGTGAACTGGGCTGACCGGGCTGCTGCTGCCGCCGCCACTCGCCTTCTGGGGGGCCAGGGGTGGCGGCGGGGGCGGGGGCAGGTCCGAGCCGGGGTCCCCGAGTTTCCCGTCCTCCTGCAGCAGCCTGGAGTTCAGCCCCAGCGGGAACGCGCCCGCGACGGCCGGCGCGCGGTCCCGGCTTCTCCCCTTCTCCGACTGCCCTCCGCCGTGGAGGAACCGGCCGCCCCCGACTAAGGGGTCCCCGAGTAGGACCCCCGTCTCCTCGTCCTCTTCCTCGTCGTCGTCAGGGTCTCGACTTTCCTCCTCCTCTTCCTCTCCCTCGGGGGGCTTGTGGCCCTCCACGTCCACCTCCTGCTCTTCTTCCTCGTCGTCTTCGTCCTCGGAGCTGTCCTCGCTGGGATAGCTGCAGCTGGTTCCCGCCGGGGACAGAAGGCCTCGGTGGTGCGGGTGCGGGGCCAGAGGGGGCGGAGGGGGCGGCGGCGGCGGCGGCGGGGCCGGGTGGTGGCGCTCGGAACCCGGCTCGTCGGGCTGCGGGGGCAGCAGCAGCAGCGGTGACGGCGGCTGCGGGGGGGTGTGGTGGTGGTGGTGGTGGTGAGGATGGTGGTGGTGGTGGGGATGTGTCTGGGCCGAGTGGGGCGCGCCCGCCGACGCCCCGTGCAGCTTGGCCAGGCTCTCTGCGTCGTCCTTGCCGCCCACTGGCCGGAAGGCGCTGGAATGGTGGTAGCTGCCACCGCCTGCTTTGCGCCCCTCCAGAAGGTGGGGGTGGTGGGGCGCCGGAACCCGGGAGCCCGCGGGGCCAGCCCCGGCAGCCGCGGCCCCTGCCCCGGCAGCTGCCACAGAGTCAGCGGGCGGCGTGGAACCCGCGCTGCAGTCCCCGCCGCTGCCGCCCGGGGGCGACTCGAAGAGCGCGTCGCGAGAGCCGGCGCCCCCGGCAGGAGGCGGTGGGCCCGAGCCCGGGCCGTTGGCCAGGACCTGTGGGGGCTGCCCTGACGGGGGCGCGGCCTCGGCGCTGCCAGCCGCGCCGCCGGGCTCGGCCAGGTCCAGGAAGGCCTGACGCAGCAGTGCCGGGCTTTCGCCGAGCGCGCAGCCCAGCGCTGAGGGCGGCTGAGGCGGGGGCTGCAGGTAGGTGGGCACCGGGAGCCCGCCAGGGGTCCGCGGCGGCCAGAACATGCAGAAAGGAGGATAGAAGGCGTCCTTGCGGCCCGCGGGCCAGAAAAGGCCGGACAAGCCGGCCTTGGGCGCAGCGCCCGCACCGCCTGCGCCCGCGCCCCCCAGGGCCTCAGCAGCGGCGCCCGCGTCCTCTTTCTTGTGGCACAAGCCGAAGGCGGCGGCCGCGGCCGGGAAGGTGTAGGGGTGCGGGAAGAGCCCGCCGCAGCCCGGGAACTTCTGTAGGACGCCCCCGAACGAGCCTTTGCTGGGCACCGGGATGACTGGATAGCTGCGCGGGCCTTTGGCCCCGGCCCCGGCGCCCGCCCCCGCGCCCGCGCCCACGCCCACGCCGGCCACACAGCCGCCCCCAGCGCCGCCCCCGCCAGTCCCCGCGCCGCCGGAAGCAGCAGCCACAGAGAGGCTGGCGGCTGCGGCGGAGAGGCTGGCTGCGGCTACTACGGCGGCCTCCTGCAACGAGTCCTCGTCGTCGTCGAAGCGCGGCCGCTTGTGATGGGCGTGCGGGGCACCCGCCAGCTCCGCCAAGGGCGGCGGTGGTGGCGGCGGCGGCGGGGGCGCACCCAGCAAGTGGGGGCCCAGCAGACCCCCGCCTCCAGCCACCGCGGCCGCGGCAGCCACCGCGGCCGCCTTGACAGAGCTGAGCGGGTGGCAGGCGGGGTGCGCGCCAGGCTGGGGCAGGGCGCGCTTGCGGCTGCCGCCGTTGAACATGGCCTTGACGTCCTCCCAGGCAAAGACCAGCTCGTCCTGGGGACTCTTGTCGGTGAGCTTGAGATGACGGCGCCACGAGTTGAAGTTGGCTGCGTCTGGCTGAGTGTACTTGGCGTCGGGCGTGCGGTGGGAGTGGAAAATGAACTTGTTGGGCGAGAAGTACATGTTGCAGTAGCTGCATTTGATGCACTTGGCGCGCGAGCTGTTGTAGCGCGCGGGGATGAAGCTGCCGCGGCAGCCCCAGGCGCACTCGTGTGACACGTCGAAGGCGAAATTGTCTGGCAGCTTGGGCGGCCTGTTTTCGCCCAGGAACGACTTGCACAGACGCTCGGCCTCACGTTTAGTGATCATGCCGCAGCGGCGCGATGAGATGGGCATGGCCCCGGCACGCCGCAGGATCTCCAGTTGCACCGGCGTGCACTGCACACACGTGATGCCCAGCGCCACGCGGCGGTTGTGGATCTCGTTGTAGCTGAAGTTCTTGAGCAGAGTGTTGGAGATCTGCGCCAGGCACAGGCGCTCCTGGCCGTCGATCACCAACGACACGATGGGAATGCCGTAGAGGATCACCTGGCCCACCTGGTTGGGTTTGAGGTTGGCGTGCCCTGGCCGCGGCTGACTCAGCGCGTCGGGCTGGAAGGCACTCGACGGCGACGCCAGCAGGATGTCGTTGGGCCCCGGCAGCGGACTGGAAGCCATCTCCGCCGCAGAACCCCGGGCCGAGCCCTACAGGTCTGCCTTGGACACTGGAAGGGAAAGGAGAAAGCGTTGACTTGAGCCTTTTCAGACTAAAATAGAGGGGAGGGGTGAGTCGCTAACCAAAGAATTAGAATAACTTTCTAAGACATGGTTATTACGGGAAAAAGTGACCAAGTGTTGAACACAAGAAAGTCATCTCTTAATTTCCTTCAAGGTCATCCTTTAGAAATGCAGGAATTTGCACTTCTAAACATTTAAAGTGAATTAACTATGTATTTTGCTCAAAAGCAGTGAATTCCTGAGAAACCCAGGACCTTATCCCGGATTTATAGAAGCTGTTGGAATAAAATGGCTTGCCTGCTAGAAATTAGGTAGTAATGACAGTTGTAACTAGTACAGATTATAAAAGTTATGGAAAACGGGCTTGGCATAGAAACTCAAATTTAAAGAGATATAATTCTCATTTGCTTGGAGATAGATTGATTTTGGTTAAAAAGTAACCCCAAAAACCCTTTAAAAAGTTATTTTCATGGTGTCTGTGGTTTCCTTGGGGAAATTCATTATTGGTTGAAACGCAGGTCATTAAAGCAAAACGAAATCCCTTCTCCCTCATCCTTGCCATTAGATATTTTGTTACTGTAATTATAATTTTTTTTTAAAAGTGAAAAATATACAATGTCGTATACACAGTTGCACCAAAATAGGATGTTTCAGTTTTTAAAAAACCTGCTTGCTGAACTGAGTGGTTCTGGTCTCAGATAGGTAGGTAGCTTAAAAACATGATTGAAGATGGTAATCATTTAAAAACGGTTTTCCTGTCATTTCCATGACGATAAGAAAGTAAGTAAAGGCAAGGGTGTTAAACCCAGAAACAGTACACAGAAATGAACAATTCATTGGCAGACTTCAAAAGTCAAATTTTTTAGCTTGATGTGTACCACCTTCTGTGACTTTTTCCCCCTAATTTATTTCGATATCTCTATATCTTTATGGGGAAAAGCTGCCCCACCATATAGCTAATCGGAGGACTAGGTAATCTTTGGGAGTGTTGAAAGTCGAAATCCCAGGTTGAGCCTGCGGTAAAATTTCTAACTTCACCTCCAGTCAACAGAATGCCACAATGAGGGAAAATATTCAGTAAGTTGAAAATCCAGAAAAAGGAAGCGGAAAGAAATTTTTGCGACAATGCCACTAAGTGAAAACAAGGAAAGTGGCTCACTCCCTAGGAGAACAAACAGTGATCTTTCCACAAGCGCATTGGCCAAGCGCATTGGCCAAGGCTATGCTTTGCCCTAAAAAATCACCAGAGGCCATAGCATGGCCCCTTTTGGCCACGTACAGCGAGTTCCCTATTACAGTGCTTTCAGAGGGTACACGATCTTACTCCCTCACACAATTTCTTATCCGTGTCCTCTCTCTGGGCCCCTGTGGCATCTATAGAGCAGCCTCTGCCCTGCTGCCCCCTGGATCCTCAGCTCTCATTACATTCGGCGGCCTCCAGGAAGCTTGAACAAACCTCGACGCAATCAAAGGAGAGGAAAGCCTGGATTGTCACTTCGGGTGGATCAGAGACAATATTTCCAGGGGATAAAGCGTTACATGGCAGTTCAAGGCTCAGTGACAGCCGAGTCTGATACAACCAACACTAGCTTCGCCAAGTGGCCCTTCGATGCTCATTTCCCTTCCAAACAAGGTTCATATTCGCTTAATAAGACCCTGGGATAACTCCAACTCTCTCTCCCCAGCAAGGCGCGCGACTGGCCAGCCCGGGCGGGAAACTGGCTCTGCATTAAGGACTCGCAGCCTTAGCAGCAGTAGACCAGGCAGAAGCGTCCCCTCACTTTTACCCCAAGCCCTCCCAGAAACTCCGGTCAGAGCAGAGACACAATTAAGGTTTAGGCTGGGGCATTATTTTTTTGGAGGGGTGGGGAGGGGAGAAGAGACAATTAAAAGTTAGTTGAACTGAGAAAGGAAGCTGGAGAACTTCCCTATCCTGCCCAAGAGCCAAAGACCCCCCACCCCCAACTTAGTTCTCCCGACTCCCAAACCAGTCACCACGGAAGCCCACTGCTGCCCCTCAACCCAACGCGGAAAATCCTACCGCTGGGGATCTCAAATAGTGCCCTGCAAGCTGTGTGCCGGATCGGGGCGGCCGGTTCCGGCAATACCTGGTAACCTCTGGGTGTCTTTAGGCGTGTGGCTGCCGGCCCATCTTCCGAGGGCGCTCGGAGGCGAAGCATCCAAGCGGGTCCTCGTATCCAGCGGGTGGGACTCCGGCGGGCTCCACGCGAAGATCCGGGCTCTCGCCCGAGCGAATGGCGCTCTAACCCCGGCCTGGGGAGAATGATGGCCTGAATTGCGGCGGGGCGTCCTCTCCACCGCAGAAAGTGTGGGCACGCGGAAACCTGGGGCAGGAGAGCCCCAAGTGGAGCGCAGTCTGACAGAGCCTTTCTCTGTCTCTGAACTCGTGTGGGACCGAGGGGACGCCACCCAGCGGGCAGGGTGACGTCACCATCTCCCTGACACTCCACATTAAAGGGCTGGCATGTTACAGGGAGGGAGGGGGAGAGCGAAAGCCAGCGTGAGCAATAGAGAGATCGTTTCTCAGCAGGCACGAAACCTACCAACCTAACCAACTCGCAACTGACAATAACCTCCTCAACCCCTGAGTAAACTGCAGCAATGGTGCTGGAGCCGCAGATCTGATTTAGGAGTGGAAAGCGAGCAGTCTGCCTGCATCCTGGGACCTGGATCCTGGAGGCCCCGGATTCTAGAGGGAGGCCTCCAAATTAACTATATCCCTGCCCGTTATTGTCTCCTCCCCTCATTTCTGAGTCACCCTCCTTCATGAATGGTCCCTCTGGTACACGATGCAAAGCTGCTCTGTGTCTCTGAAGACAGAATCCACAGTCAGCCGGAGAATAAATTAGCTTCAGTGACTCCTTTAAAACGCTATGAAATGAGAAAACGGAGAGAAGTTTCCACATAGGGTGCCCAATCTAAAAATTGGAGTGCCCCGACTTTGGCACGTATGTTTGCTTTATAGGACACAACGCAGAGTCACTGCAGCCTTCTCTATTTTGTGGAGTGTACCATTAGGTGAGGACCCCAATATGTGCATGTGCACATCGATTTTCAAACTGCATTCAGAATTGTCCTCTAACCCATTTTACAAGATCCATACAGGCTACCTCTGCACAAGGAAAGGGTGGGGTGGGGAAGCAGGGAGGTCCCTAACATGGATCAGTCCTTGAGCAAGTTGCCAATTTTCCTGGAGAAATAAATAAATTTAATCAGGAAAACACGTAGAAGCATGCTCCCCTCCCCTAAAATAAAGACTAGGATAAGAAAACATTTCCTCATAGTTTCCCTAAATGAGGCACACCCTAGTATATTAATGAAGTGTCAATATTGTGCCTCCCAACTGACCAGCTGTTAAGACTAAAAACGACCACTGGCTAGTTTATCAGAAAGGAAAGAAACCACTCATTTGGAGTATGTTCTAAGAAGGATGCCGGCTCGGGGTGGGGTTGGGAAATCCTTTAAGTTTTTCCTTTACTGCCATAGCTGAATTTTCAATTGCTGCCTAGTGAAACAGTCTTAGCATTGTGGAAATGATGGGAAAACCTCTACCAAGCTGAAAGCCCACCCAGATTGTGTCATAGCACCAACAACATACCACTCCTAAATACAAGAGCAAAAACATGAAATCTTAACACTTCATCAAAGGTTAATAAACCCAAGGAAAGTAAATTGAACAGAAACGTGAGGGGCTTGTTGCTCAGGAGTTGTGGCTATTTTAAATTAATATCCTGAAAACACAGTTACAGAGCCATGAAAATGGAAACGTTTGGGCATAAGTTTCAACGGGCAATGAAAGAATTTTTCACCCATCTTCTAGTTTCTAAAGACATTCAAGGCACAAATTGGGCTTTGTCCTAAGGGGCTGAGATCAACCTAGTGCTCCCCCGCCAATATCCCAAAGCCTCCCATCCTAAAAATAAGGAAAACTCACACTTTCTGCCTACACAGCCCATTGGCCAAAAGCGCGCCATTGCCATTCAAAAATCCCTTCTCTCCGAGGCTGAAGGCCCAGTGCTCTTTAGAAGGTTTCAGGGCTAAACTGGTTCTTCTCCCCTTCTCTGCCTCCTCTCTGGGGTCAGGGGCTCCCACAAAGGGAAATGTTCCCGGTCCCCAGTCTGCCAGAAAGAAAGCTTGAGCCATGTGGAAATGAACCCTGGAAATGGGACTGATTTTACGACTGAGAGCGGGAAGAACGGAGAAGTCCTATCACCTCACTAATTACCACAGGGAAATATCTGGTTGCTGCCAGGGAGGGAGCACTACGAGGTCTTCAGTTTTGGTTGTATAGTTCCCGTTGTTACCCCACAAAGCTCCTCTTCCTCTTACAGATCTCTATCTTTTAAAAAAGAGTGTCTTCATAAACAGATTTATTTGAAAAGAGAAATGGGCCGAATATTTGCCTTCCCTCCCATTCCAGGTTACCCTAAGGAGTGAATCCACATCTGGGTGGCACCGTAGCCACTTCCTTTCCTGAATTTTAAAACAGAAACATTTACAAATTACTTCTGGGCTTACTGCATACAAGCCTGTAACTTTGTTCCCCAGTGCTCCCACCCTACAGGACAAACAGGATATGTAACTTTAATAGAAAAAGGTTTCATTGTAAAGAGAAATGCGTGGTGTTAGGTTAAATAATTTTACACAATTCTAAGAATAGTGCAGTATTTTATTTCCACTGTGAGTCTAGGGTGCCTGTTTAAAAGGTCAGGCCAATTATACTTTTTTGGAAGGTAAAAGTGGATAACAGTTGTTCAAAGACTTCACACATGCCCCCAGTTAATCTTGAGACCAGAGCTGGACTGCAGAATCACAGCCTGTTCGTATGTTTTGAGTCTGCGAGCAACCTTCTGCCACCCACTGTCTCTGTAACCCTTTGTTTTCTCCTCAGTTTGAACAAGTCTCCTGCTGAGCCTTTGTGAAGTCCTTGCCAGTCCCTGTCCTGGCCCCTGGGACACTGTCAGGCTCAGGGAGGAGTCGGCGGCGGCGGCAAGAGGAGGCTGGTTGAGCCCGAGTTAATCAATGCTTTCCTCTTCGAACTGACGTGCATTTTACACGTCGGGACTCTCCTCAGCCGGCTAATTGATTCAAATTGTTTTATTGGTTAAACTGGTGTCACCCATTTTCATGATCTATCACCACATGGAGGAGAGCATTTCCACTCCCATCTCCGTTCCGGGCGGCTGCGGTTCACCCAGGCCAAGGACAGGTAAAGGAGCCCAGACGCGGGACCCAGAGGAAAACCACAAACCGAGCTGGCCTCCTCATAACTGGAGAGGCGACGCCTGGAAGCAAGAGCAGGAGGCCAGCACAGCAGCGCATAAGAGCTTCCAGCTACAAATTTAAACAACTGGTTGAAGCGAACCCACACTCAGCCGGACCTGGGCCCAGCTTCCTCCACTTGGGACTAAGTCGGTTTCCGAGCCAGCGGTGAACTCTGCGGGATATGAGGCCACAACAAAACCCGGGTTGGGAACTGTCCGCGGTGCTGACGAGATGCATCGTTCTAAAGCACAGCGAATCCTACCGTGTTCAAGGTCGGGAGGAAGCCTCCCAGCCTGTAATCGAGCCCTAGATTCGGCTCTGGGCGGGCTCGAGCAGAGCCTCATAGACTTAAGAGGCGGGCAAGGGGCAACACAGAGCCACACCCCCTACTTCTCCCACACCTGCCCCATCTCCAAGGACTGAGCAATCCAGCTTCCTCAACCCCACCCCCTTCCTTGCATTGACAGCAAGGAAAATAAAAGCCTCGATAAAAATTCATTACAATCTGAAACACCAGATATGCCCTCTCCTCCCACTCCCAGCTTGGATGTTAAGGAACCCATGACAGTTACAGGTCAGAAAAACAGCCTCTATCCTTCTCTCCCACTCCCTCTTACCCCATTCTCAGGTCTTAGGCAGAAATCTTACTGCTCTCATCTCCCTGATGGAAGTGTCCCTGGCATTGGCATTTCTGCATCAAATAGGGCAAGAAATGCCCTGCAAAAGATGACCCATATGGCCCAGAAAGAAACTGGAAGACTGTCAGTACTGGAAGGGGCAGAAGAATTCTGGTATATTGGAAAAAACTGGGGATTCAGAATCAGATGAAACTGGGTACAAATTTCTCCTCAATCACTGACTAGCTGTGAAATCTTGCTCAGATACCTCACCTCCCCAAGCTCCAGTTTCTTCATTTGCAAAATGAGGAGATTGATAGGTAGCCCAGAGGAGTGTTGTGAGAATTAAATAAGATCATATATGCAAAGTCCATGGCACACAGTAGTCATTTAATACGTGGTAGTTTTAAGAGCATTTTCCTCAGAGAATGGGACAAGAGCTAGGACTGTCCTGTTACAAGATACATTAGAAATCTTTAATAGCTCCAGAGTAAAAGATATCAAAAACATTTTAGCTTAGTGATGAGCAGAGAGGGAACCAAGTTCTCTGGAGGAACATTAGTCCTTTTGTTAAAATTTTATCTGGCCTTTAATTGGTCTAGTCTTTATTTTATATACAGTTGGCCAGAACCCCAGCTAGCATTTGTTTAACCCATTTTAAGTAGATTGACAATAAAGATTAGCAATGATAATGGCCATAATGATAACAATTGCTGATAGCCCTCAGCTCTCACTTTCTACCCTAAAAAGCTTTCTGCAGCCTGGCTCAGACTCCCTGGTTTTCCCTTTATTGCTCCAGCTGTGGCATGGAGCAAACCAGGGACTAGGAGCAAACTCAAGATTTATTCATGATGGAAGTCACAGGATAAATTAGAAAGGGCTCTGAGCATCCTGGGGCTGACTTGATCTTTGAATCTTCTCTGAAATATTGTTTATAAACAAGGGCCCAGTCCAAGAGAAGTAAGAGAGCACAAACCAAATATTCTAAACTGGAATTGGGAAAGAATCAGAGCATACTTTGAAGGACCTGTATTCCTGCCCCAGTGATCCTTTGAGTTCTTCATGCACCAGTGACTATGGGAATCAGTGAGTTCTTACACTTCAAACAAGCACCTTTTAAAGAAACAGTGATGGTGGGAGGAGAAACTGAGACTTGGTTTTCCTTAATCAGAGGAAATCTTTCTCACAAGAAAGCTTGCATTTGGGTAAGTGGCAGAGAAGATTCTTACCCTTCTTACCCTTAGCTCACAGGGACTAACTGAAACAGTTGCTATTGGCCTTTCTTTATTGTAACAGAGAACACTTATAAGTCCTCCCAAACCTGTAAACACAGAAAGGCACACACAGGTGCACATCGTTTCCATGAAGTAATAATATCCAGAATGGAAGATGAAATTGGTGAACTTGGTGGTCACTTAGCAAATATTAGTTGAACAAGATAAAATTCAAAGACACACAAAATATCTGAGGTTACACACAGACCCATGGATGCACAATCCCTGAACACACCTGTGAATATGCATCAAAGAGAAACACTAGCACAGGGAATAAGCCCACTAGGCTCTCTCCCTTTTCTCTTTTCTCTTTCTCACTCTCTCTCTGTCTCTCTGCATGTGTACACATAAGTACCCGCCCTCTCCACCCACCTCCTCCCTATATAGGGAAGGAGGGGGTCCTTTGAAATGGAGGTGGTCCCAGCTGGAAAACCCCGGAGCTCATTTAGATCACATCACTTCAGGCTTTTGTCTCTGCTCCTGAATAACCTAGGCCGCTACAACAAAAGGATAAGGCATCTACATGGAGTTTTAATTGGCAAAGATGCATCTCAAAGATGCTGCTATCATAATGAATAACAAGGCAAGATGCTTGCCTTTTCTGATTGTCACTCCTAAAGAAGGGAGAGGAGAAAAAAGGAGAAGGGAAGAGGGAGAAAGTGGAGTAGGAAATAGGATTGTGGAAGATGAAACCACAGCAAGTAATTGGTTGGATTTCTGCAAAAGAGTCTTTAATCATACGAAGACTCCAACTACCACTAAGTATGAGAAATGAGGCCTAGGGCTTATTTTATTTTACAACTGGCTATTTTGTTTCAAGCAACCAGTTTAAGAAGTAATTAAAACCGAGGATGCAGAGAGGGTGTGGAGAGCAGGACCTTTTAAAGCTTGGGGAGGGGAAGCAAAGGAGTGGGCGTAGGGGGAGGGGTTGTAGATTGTGTTGACATGTCATGAGAGAAATGTACATTTACTATCTCCCTAGCTGACACTGGTGGAAGGAACACTGGATTTTATTTCCTAAGGAAATAAAGGCTTTTTCTTTTTCCCTTTCCTACTGTCTTCCCTGTCTTACTGTCCCCCGTCACTCAACTCATCTGAAAAATGTCTACTTTGCCATCAAGCTTGATCCCATTACCTAATGCACTATTAAACTACCATGTGTTCTCTGACTGCCCAATAAGCATAATACCTTCAGCTTCTCTCCTGCCTGCACACTTTAACTCAGTGGTAGCAAAAGATAAAATTAGATATTAGCAAAGTAAATCCCAGGGAAGAAGGTGATAGAAATCTGAGTCATTGATTTTTTTTTTTCCCTGAAAATACAGCAACCAGTGAATATGCAGAGAGAATGTTGGGAGAAATTTTTTAAGTAAAAAAAAGGCTTTCGGTCATGTAGCTTAAGGGGTTCCAAGTGAAAGCGCAGCTAAACAGACCAAAGGCAATACCATCCCAAACTTCTTCAAGACACATTATGATATCATCGGCAAACTCTTAATGTTGGCAAATAATTAAATTTTCCATCTTTTAGAACTGTGTAACCTTGGGTGTCTTAGAAACAAATTGTACAAACAAACCATGGAGATGAGCACTGAGGGTTTCAGAGGAGATATAATGAACCAACTTTAATTACTAACTTGAAATTAAAAATGTAATATACAGATTTAAATTTATTTTCACCTAAATTGTGTATAAAATTATATGGCTTTTGCAGGCTAAGAAATGCTTTGTAACCAGCCATGCTACTAAAAAGTCTGAAGTAGTTTCCAAAACTGAGTTCCCAGACTCACACAGTAATAATGATACATTTATCATTACTGATGACCACCTACTGGGTAATTATTGCTTTGTTACTACTATTACAATCAAGAGATTTCTTTATTTACTGTTAACATTCACTTAAAACTGAATGTTAATGACTGTTCTGAATTCACCAAAGAGAGTTTTCTGTTATATTTCAGAAGTACTTACATCCTGGTTCAGAAATGGAAAACCATATCATAACAATGGAAGGCTGGGTGAGCGCTTGGTTCTCACCCTCTCTTGAGAATGAAAACAGCATTCTGAGGGTTTCTGGAGCAAAATTTTCCAGCTCAGAGTTGCAAAAGGTTAACATAATGCAGCCACTTGACTTGTGCTAATTATGTAAGTATTTTATTACAGGAGATTCATTCATTATTGATACTTGTTTGCAGTAACTTCCTGCTTGGGGGAGTTATATTTTATATGAGAAGTAAACAACCCATGGCTCCAGGGCTAGCCTCCTCCTCATCTGATTTCCTCCTACCCCTTTGTCTAGTTTCACAACTATCCTCCTTGGTTGGTATGTCCCTATTGAGGCGGAGAGACAATTCCCTAAGAATTTCCTCTTCTCCCTCCATTTTCTTTTCCCATTCAGAACTTCCCTGTTCTTAAAAGGTAGAGCTCAGAGTATGGAAGTGTTGAGGTGGGGAGGAGGTAGTTGAGAAAATAAAATTGGTTTTGGTGTTTTCTTATATATTACATAAAGAGAAGAGAAAATTCTCATTACAAATACTCTAAGAGTAGATTCTATGAGGGTTGGCCACAAATTTTTCTCTTTGGAAGCTACTCTCAGCTCCTAGCCCAGAAATATCAGAAGTTAGTCTGACCTTTGGTATACCCAGAAGTCAGGAGATGGTCATTTTGGAAGTGTATGTGGTGGATGCTGTTGACCAATGGTCAAGCTCAGAAAGAGGCTCCTTCCTACCTCCTAAGTCAGAACCTCATCTCACAGCTAGTGGTGGTTGGTGCAGTCTACAGTATCTTCTTCCCTGGGCCGATGCCCTGGGAAGATACTGCTCTATGCCCGGTTGCACTAGGAAAAGACATGGCTTTGCTGTGGGATGGCCTCCATGAGCCCCTGTGAAGGACTGCGTTGGCTGCTTGGCCAAGGGACTCTCAGGAGTTTCACTCTAAAAACATGTACTGGCCATCTGAGGCTGTCTATTTGGTGAGAGGCCAGTGTTTCCTAGAGGAGCCAAAAGGCCCTGGCATAGGCCTGCAGCCTAGGAGCAAGGGTTTCTTCTTGGACTTTCTTCCAAGTTCTGAGATCCCTGCTCACGAGTCCCAGTGCAGAGCTGGGATGGATACAAGATGTGAGTTCAGGATGCTCCAGACCTTTAGACAAAGTCAGGAATTGGAGATGGTGGAAGGGCAGTGGGAGAGGGCGAAGCAGTTTTGGGGGGAGCACTGTAAAGACTGTGTTCTTGAGGGTTCTGATGTGAGCAGGTGGGAATGAACACGCTGGAAACTGAAGTCTCAAGACTTTGGGCCAGTGTGAAAAGAATGAAATGGTATGGTCTGCGATGGGGTGAGGAGAGCTTTGGGGAGGTGCATGCAAATTAGTTGGAACTGGGCAAGTCTTGCCACAGTCCTAAGCAGCACGGTCAGAGCTCAAAATCCAAATTCAGCCCTGGGCCTCTATTATCTGGCCTAGAACTTCTGCACTTTGGGCGTAGACATGGGGATAGGTGATGACCGAAGGTCCCAGGTGGCTCTGGGAAGAGCCCTGGGTTGGTGTGAGAGGATGGTGAGAGTACAAGACTGGGTCTAGAAAGGGTGCCCCGGGCTTGGTCAGCACAATCTTCGCTCTCTTGGGCGCCTCGCCTCTCTGCTTTTACCCCTCGCCAGGGTGGAACCGCTTTGCGTGATCTAGGAGGAATGCCGTTCCCAGCAAGCCGTCCTTAATGGTCCTTTAACAAACTCTTCGATCTCTCTTTGGCCGCTCTGGCTTTCGCTCGCCTCCTCCCTCTTCCCTTCTCCGCTGCCTCCATCAGTTATTTATGAGCAGCGTTAATTATTCATGAAAAGAGAAAACTCCAGCGTTGGGAACTTTTCTAGGAGACGTTTGGGGGGTTTCTCTCTTTCCCACCCCTATGGCGGTTTGAGAATTGGGGTCTTCGGGGAGTCTATTTGGCCGGATCCTGTTTTCAAGCAGTGGGGAAAGGGAAGCCCAGTGGTTGGGCCGGAGACGGGAGCTAGGGGTGCACCCCTCGTCCCGGTCAGCTCCTGAGGCTGCCTACATTCCTTCACCTCCCGGGACCGGGAAGTTACTAGGCTCACCCGCGGGAGTCGCTGTCCGAGCTTGGCAGGGCTGAAACCGCCGGCGTGAGCTCGGGGGCTGCGGGCTGCGGGGGTTCAGGGGCAAAGATCTGGATGCTGTCCTAGGTGAGGGAGCCGCTTTCCACAGCGTCTCCAAAAAGTCTCGTTTGCCTTCTCTCCCTAGCTCTCTTCAGATTCCCCCCCCGCCCCGCCCACAAGTGACACCAGAACGCTGTAACCAAAGATTAATTGCCTTAATCAAATCGACCCACCTTCTGCAATTAATCTTTTAGCAACAAATTAGAGACAATTTACCTCAACCTCCCGGGTCAGGCGGAGATAGGTGGGATGGGGTGGGGGATGGACAGGATGGGAGACCGACAAAATTTACAGTGGTGAGGAATGGGGACTTGGGAATGGGTGTGCGTTTGAAGTGGAGAGGACAGAGGAGGTTGAGGTCAGCTGCGGGGCTGTGCTGGGGGCTAGAAATTCCTGGAGTCCCCTTGGTCCCCGTATTCTCCAAAGGAAGGGAGGCCGAGGGCGGAGGACGAAGCCACTTACCTGTCCGCGCCGCCCGCGCGGTCTCCGGCCCCCTGCTCGCGGTCCTCCCTCCTGCCTCACGCTCCGCGGCTCCTAGGCGCTCTGCCTCCCGCGGCGCCTGCCGCCTCCCCCGCGCGGATCAGCCGCCGCCTCCCGCCGCCCGCGGTCCTCTGCGTTCCTGCTCGCGATCCGGTCCTTCGCCGCGACCCTGTCCTGTCCCAGCCCTCCCCTTCTCGGCGGTTCCTGCAGCCGCTCAGCTCTTCCTACTCTCCTCCTGGGCAAGTTTGTAAGTTTAGGGTGAGGGTCGGTTTCCTCGCGCCCTCCTGCTCGGCTTAGCTTGCTCAGATCCGCACCCCCTCGCTCCCCACCTCAGACCTGGGTCTCTGACGCCGCCTGTTGGTCAGGCAGGGAAGGGCAGGGCGAGGACCGCAGCGTCAGCCCCAGCCCCATCACTCCACCCTTCACCCCTCCATGCCCAGTGGTCGAAGGAGGACATAAATGAGGCGAGGGCTGAAGGCCTAGTAATTGGAGTAAGGCCAGGGGCAGGAGGGAGCAATCCACCCTGGGGGCGCGCAGCCCCGGCCGGCAGCTTGAACTCCCTACGATAAGGATTGTCCCAGGACGCGCAGGTGCGCTTCTCCTGTGCCGCCTACCGGCAGTCCACTAGGAGGGGGCACCCTTTCCATACTCTCCCGGGGAACGACCACCTGAGGTGAGATGAGAACCTACTGTGCATCTCCAGGAGGGGAGCTGGGAAGATTGGATGCAGAAGACTGAGCCCTTCTCAGCATCCCCAGGAAGGAAAGCTTTAGGGCTGAACATAGGCTGCTTTAAAATAAATAAATAAATAAAGTTAGTCGAATCCATCTCATAACGAAGTGTCAGACTGGGTGTCCGGGAGAGCGCGGGCCAGGGGTTCCAGTTGGAGCCCAGCGTTCCAGGAGGGGATGAAGACCGAGTTCGGTAGACCTGTATGGTATTACAAAGTTTGCCTTTCAGGCTCCGGCCTAGCTCCTTCCTTGGCAACTTTCCAAGTGCCGGCAACCCTCACTGGGTCATCCTACCCTTGAAACTTCTTAGGAAGCCTCGGGTTAGCCTTGGCTCCACCAAGACATCGGCGGAATGGAGGCGTTGCATCCCCCTCCCCATACTCGTCCTGTCTTTTTCATTGAAAGAATTGATGGACTGTTTCTGCCCTGCTCCCTCCTTCTCTAATAAACGCTTCCCATAGATTATTCGACGCAGAGAAGGAAGGCGGCTGCTTAAAAAACAAAAAGCCATAGCCCTAATGAGTTCAATTACAATGTGGTAAACACATTGCCTCTACGCTTTAATTAAGCCTGCTGCCCAATTTTAACTCATTAGTAATTCATTAAGAGAACAGCCCCGTGCTGGCGGGTGGAAGGCACCGCAGACCGACTGTGCACGAAGTCCACACGCGTGCAGACCGCCGCCGGCCCTCGCCTTGCGCGTGAGCGAGTTAGGTTTGTGAGCCAGTGGCGTCGTTCTAGTGTAACAAGACTTTAGACCCCCTTTCCCAGACACACTGGGCTTTGCAGGTCCAAGCTCCCGGGATGACCTTTCCGGGCTTGAGCCCCTCGGGCTTGAAATGTAGTTTGCAAACCTGTTGGGTGGGGTGGCGGTGGTGTGGGGCCGGGCCACAATTGAGAAGCAAATCTCCGGGTTAAATAAGCTTCTCTCCCCTAAGGCCCGATCCAGTCGCCCGGTATGGCACGTATCCACCCTCCGTCCCTGGTTCTTCTTTCATTTTGCCACAGTCTCATGAAAAATCTAGGTTCAGCCTTAGCTCTCAGCTCCAGCTACCCTCTGCACGCTCCCGGACCCTGTACCCGGGAGAAGCTTCTGTACAAATGAGACTAATTTTTCGCGTGGTGGGGAGGTGTGGGGAGAAGAAAACTGTTGGCTAGAGAGATGAATATCTGAAGGGAGAGATCAGACCTCTGCTTTTCCCTCTTTCTCATTCTTCTCCTCTGCTTGGGAGCGGGGCTGGGATTAAGGCCACATCTGTAACTATGTCAGTTGAGACCAACCCTCTGTCAGGACAAGAAATGGAGACAGCGTTGCAGAGGAAATCACGCTTAGTCTTTCAATTTCATAATCGAGGGAGACAGCGCAAGCAGGTCAAACTCGACCGGTGCGCTTCCTCCCACCCCTAACTTGGCGGGATCTAGGAAGAAAGTTCCCGCGTGTTGCGAGCGTCCGAAGGCTTGGTTAGGAGCTTGTATGTCCCCAAGCTCCAGCATGGAGTTTCCAAGGAGAAGGGAAGCGCGAGTGCCACGGAGCGAGGTTTTGGTTAAGAAAAGGACCTTGCGCCCCTTTAGTGCCGCCGCTCTGGGGAAATCTTCCTTCGCTGGGAGGAAGAAAAGGGCGCTTGCCGCAGCTCATGGCGCCCCCTAGGAGCGGCAGGAAACTTCTTCATCAGGGCCGCGCGGGCCAGGCTCCGCCTCCGGAAGGTGGGCGGGGAAGGTCATTGCCGGGGACCCCTAGGCTGGGCCCCAGGACCTCTAGGAGATGCCGGGGGCCGTTTGCTATGGCTTCATCCCGGAGGTCCTGCTCGGGGTTGCCGGCTGCTTCTGCTGGCATCCGGACACTACCCTCCTCCCTTCCTTTGCATAAGCAGCAACTCTTCCAGGAAGCGAGTAGAAGGACGGGATTTCCTCTCCGCGGAGCGTAATAGATCCCGTAGCCCAGCCGGGTCGCCAGGCAGGAGTGCGGGGCGCGCGTCTGGGTTTCTCCGGCTTGCGGGTGTGCGGTTCCAAACCTTAGCTGGGGTGGGGGAAGGGATGTCTTTAACTTTCTGTCTACCCTCCCCCTCTTCCCTCTCTCAGCCTAGAGGCAGGGAATGCTGCGGGATCAGATTGGGTGCACCGAGGTGGAGGGCCATGCCGGGTTTCGGGTTCCCCGGGGTCCGTTCCGGAGAACCCCTGGCACTCCAGAACTGGGTCCCTGCACTCACTCCATAATTCGCGGCGGATCAGCGGGAGGAGGGCAGAGGGCGGGGACGAGGGAGCTTCCTGGCGGGTGTGGCGCAAAGTGCGCGGACCCGGGTCCTGGACCGAAGATTTAGCCCAGGGTTTCCTATGTGTTGCTTCCTGTTGCTTTCTCCAGGGTCTGCGCTGGCCTCCTCGGGCGACTGGGCCCTGTGGCAACAGCGCCTTCTCGAGCCACGAGGTTGGCCGCCTGGAGCCTGCCTGGTGCGGGCCTCTCTCCAGCGCGGTGTGGTGAAAGTAAGAAAATCGGGCCCCTGCCCCAGGCAATAGGGGAGGCCTAAAATGAAGGGGGCAGCGGTGGGATCGGAAATGCGTGCAAGTTGACAGTGTCGCAGGAAACTCATCTCTTGCTCAGGGTTTCCGTGTTTGGAATCCAGTTAGATGTCTGCGGGGGATCTCCAAGGCTCTCATTCCATGAAGGCGTTTTTATCCACGCTGGGGGAAATGTTGCCAGGGCAGACATTTCAGAAAGGTCCCTCGGGGCCAATGTTAATTACAACTGAAATAGATTGTCTTCCTTCACTTTTTTTCCCCTAATGCAAGGACCGGGAGGTAGAATATAATTTATTCCTGTTGACAGTAGGATAAATAAATACATTTTTGGATTACTAAGAGTTGACTGCTAGGGGAAGATAGCTTCCCCACAGTATCAGATGGAACCTTTAGAATTGGCCCTGGGACAAGGAGGTGGCCTTGTTTGTCAGGAACTTTAATCCAAACTTCACCCCAGATAGCCCCTATGCCCTTCTTTCCTGGCATGGGATATTGAGACCAGGGCTGAAGGAGGTCGATTTTGGGGGGTACAGCTGCCAGGGATTTCCCAGGGTCAGCTTAAGCCAATCTTTTGGTTTCCTGCAACTTGCCTTCCTTTTATTTCTTTTAGCACCAGTTGCTGTGAAGATATACCCTTAGATATGAACTCTCCGTTAATATGGTAAAAATATTTTTCGCTTTCTTGGATAGTTACTATGGAGATGGGGCTATATCCCATAGTTTAGGATTGTAAATTGAGCGATGTGGGGTGGGGGGAAATATAAGAGAATCAAATATTTGGAAAGGCACAGAAAGCCAAGATGCCAATTTATTAGTCCCAGATGAGCAAGATAGTAACAGTTTATAAGCCTGTCTTAACAGAGACTGGAAGAGCCTGGACAATTACTTATGAAAGACAAAACTTAAGACCAAGTTGGGAAGTTCTGTAGGAAAAGCATCGTAAGTCTCACCGTAGTAGTAAAGCAGGGAGTATACTCTGACTCATGTTTGAAGTATTTTTCTGGGAAGGAGGAAAAATGTGTTCATGACTGGAATACTTACCTTGTGCCAGGAATGGGTTAAGCATTTTTCATGTAACCTTTCATTTAATCCTTGTGTGGTTTCCCTGAGTTAGGTATTACTGTCCACATTTTACAGCTTATGAAAACAGGGGCTCAGAAAGGATGTACTTTTCTCAAGATCACACAGCTGGTAAGTGGCAAAATCTGGTTTCAAGTTCAGGTCTGTTTGGATCCCAAATATGTTCTTAATTGATAAACCAGACCGTATACTACTTTACATACACTATACCATTTTGGTCCTTACAATAACCTCATTAAGTAGCTATGGCCTGTGTTACTTCATTTGATGGATAACAAACTCAGAGTCTTTAGACCATAGTCCTCAAACATGAGAATGTGGCCCCACTGTTAGACACTTTGATTCCTTCAGCCAACTTGGCGTGGGACCCAGATCTCTGGCAGGTGATTCTGAAACTGGTATTCGGGGAGTGTATTTTGAGAAACATCACCATAGAGAAAGGTAACTTGCTCCAGGCCATTAGGATTGGGCCAAACTCATACCAGACCCCTTGTTTTCCTTTTCTTTGCATCAAGATCTCAGTGACTTCTTTCATTGATTGATTGATTGATTGATTGATACAGGGTCTCACTCTGTCACCCAGGCTGGAGTGCAGTGGCACAATCATGACTCACTGTAACTTTGACTTCCTGGGCTCCAGTGATCCTCCCACCTCAGCCTCCCCAAGTAGCTGGGACCACAGGTGTGTGCCACCATGCCCAGCTAATTTTTGTATTTTTGGTAGAGACAAGGTTTCACCATGTTGTCCAGACTGGTCTCAAACTTTTGAGCTCAAGGGGTCCTCCTGCCTCAGCTTACTAAAGTGCTAGAATTACAGGCATGAGCCACCACATCTGGCCTCAGTGACTTCTTTATTGCAATCATACAGTTAGAACCCAGAGGCTGGGGTGGGGGTGGGGAAAGTAGGTTCTGGCTATGGTAGCAGATTGCATCTCCCCTTGACCTCCCAGAAGCCACTAACCTAGACTTCATGGAAGTCAGCATCCTGAAGTTTCTTAAAATCACACATACGCAGTTCACCTGGGGAGGCAGACTCAGGCACACCGAAGAGTGAGGGCCACCCTACTGCTGGGACTCAGCTACATGGTCCAGAGGAAATACAGAATGGAGAGCAATGAACCACAGACATATAGTTGTGTTCTCCCTTGGAAGGGAGTGGGAAGCAAGGTCAAAGAAGACAAATGTCTGGACCTTACTGACACATACAGTTTAAGTGAAGCTCTAAATTAGGTGTTGTTGGAATGTGTATTTGACCTGGTCCATCCTGAAAGGTCTCACCTTTCCCTCTAGGTGTGTGTGGGGCTTGAACTGCACCCAGAGCTATGTGCAAGGAAGAAGAGAGGCTCTAGCCCTGCTGGGCATTGATAAACCTGTTGGTTGATGGTTTCTATCATGTTAAACTCTGTGAACATTTTAACAGAAGGCTTCCAGGAGCAATTCCCCTGTTTATCTCTGTTTTTAGGGCAATGCAAATGTTTATCGTCAAGATTAAATCACATCACTCTTTTAACCCTTGAAAAATGGGATTTACTAAAGCAAACAGTAGGAGATTCTTACTTGCTAAGCCATTCCAGGAAGGTTATGGCAAAAACCAAAATATTTTAGAGCCCTAATCGAGCTTGGCCCTTAGACATTTCAAGATCATCTTAATTGTGATAGATCATATGTTTGCATTATACATGAAATAATTTGACATATGTAGTTTTAATAGCACATTATTAACTCTAAATCGAGTACTTATCTGCTTTTTGGATGACATACATTCTGTATTTATTTGGCTAGTGCAGCAGCAGAAATGTATTTAATATCCAGAAAAGGCCAGATTTGTGAACACTTTCTTGTTACTATATTGTATGGTGTGAACTTATTTGAAAGTCACGCTAGTTCACTGCTGCAAGACCCTGAAAGGAAGGGCTGCTGCCTTAGTTTCTATTTCTAACCCTGCCCAGCAATGGGTAAGGCACTATGGGGGTGCATGCACAGTGCCAGCAAGGCCCCTTACATTCTACTTGGGGAGGCAAGATTAATAGTAGCATAACAGAACAAGATGCAATAAAGTCTAACTTGTGTGATTCATAATAAAAGCAATATTGGGGCACAGAGAAGACAAGCCTTCTTTGTGTTTAAGGTCTTTGTGTTGCACTGTTACTTTGTGAGAGTTGGGGGATTCTTGCGGTGCCTGTAGAACGCATGTGATACTAAGAAACCCCCAAATCAAACACCAAACCAACATTTTATGGATTCCACATTTCCTGGTTCAGAAATTTGTTGAAATGAGTCTTCTCACAGCAGCATAGAAAGAAATGAGAAAGAAATGTGGAGAAGACTAATGCATAGGCAAAGTGAAAACATTAGCAATCATTTCACCTGCCATAAAGAACTGCTGAAGTCAGAGACTCATCTGTCCCTTTTTGCTGCCGGCCCTGATTCATCTTTCAGTGGAAACTCCCTATGGCTCTGGTTGCGCTTAATGATGTATGGCCCCGTTGGTACTTAGTGCTCAGGAGTTCATCCTCATACTTCTCTCTTATTAAGAAACATGAATGCTAATCTAATTGGTTGGACTTTAGGAAGCTGATAGGACCACATTTGCTAGCGGAAGATGCTGTATTGTAACAGGTCAGTGCTGGGTTGGTGGGCATTGCTTTATCTCTTGTCATTAGGAATATAGAGTAGTAAGATTTGGCATTTGTGTATGGGCATTGGCAAAGGTGGAACTGAGCAGGAGGCTTCCCAGCTTACTTTAGTTGGAAGCCTGACCAATTTAGGACAAAGAGTGGGTCACCTGGCCTAGCCCTTTTAATGTTGGGATTTGGGGTCTATACCGAGGTAGTGGTAAATTTTGACTCTGTGGAACATTTTCTTCTGTTCTTCTATAATCATGTTCTTTGGGAACCTCATGGGAAGGTGGCTTTGTCCATGTTCTCATGTTTTGTAAAATTTTTCTGTCTCTTCTTTAAGAATAATCTTGTGTTATCATTTGAGGTTTAGCCCTTGTTTCCCCTCCTTGAATATGTCTGTTTCAGTCCTTAGTGATTTTTCCTTCCTCTGATCTCTTCCAGCACCTGAACTTTCTACCACCTGCTTTTTATTTACCTACTGCTTTTCTTGCGATTGCTTCCTATGCCTTAACTGTATTTTAAACTGCCAACTGAAGTACAGATATCTCAGCAGCCATTGTCTGCCTCTTGGAGAACAGGGAAAGACCATAGTTATCTTATGTTGGTCTTTGTTTTATTTAAAATGTTTTCCTGACCTTTGAGGTTATTTTATACTTGACATTCACTACAGCACATAGCAAAGAGATGAGCATGTAAAGAATGGTCAGTGAAGGCCTGCTGACAGTTTGACTTATTTCAAGATATATATCCTAACATTTCCCTGTACCTGTGATAAGTTGTCTTTGTGTGTGGAGTAGGTTGGACTTGATGAAAATTTTTATGATTCTAGTGGTAGTTTTATAACCAGAGAAGAAATCTTTAGATGACAGTGGGGGACTTGGTATGTATATTGAACACAGAAGTGGTCTAACTCCCTTGAAACTCTTCCTAACAGCTTCGCCTCTTGAGCATGGGCTCTATAATATTCTATAACTGTTAATGTCAGTGAACCTTGTTAGCATGACATAAAATATTCTCTAAAATTTTCTTGGAAGCTAATTCTTAACATTGTATATCATCCAAATATTTTGTGGTTTCCTCCTCTCTCCTCACCCAAGTAGTTCACACTTCAGTAGGATTTCTATAACACTCTCTTTTTAGGTACCCTTGTAGTCCCAGGGCATTATAAGACAGGCTTTGCCATGTAATTTGCTTTGGCCAATGAATTATGAGCAAAGAGCACTTCTGGCTGGAAGCTTTCAGGGCCAGCACATGCTTCATCATGATCCCTTTGCTATGACACTAAAAATATTTTGAGATCTCTTTATCAGCCTGGGTTTTGGAGTGAAAACAACATGGAGCTGACCTGCAGTGAACACATTACATGACTGAGAGGTAAATGGGGATTGATTGCCCATGCCATGTCTGCCCTTCCCATCAAGAGATGTAGTCTATTTCCCACTCCCTTGAACCTGGGCTTGGCCTGTGAATTACTTTGAAATGATTCACACTATCATAAGATTGTAGTAGAAGTGATGTTGAATGAGTTCTGGAGTCTAGCCCTCAAGATATTTTGCAGCTTCCACTTTTGCTCTCTTGAGACCCAGCTGCCAAGCAAAGAAGCTTGGGTTAGACTACTGAAAGATGTGAAACTTCGTAGAAACAGAGATTTTAGACTTCTAGCCTTCCCTAACACAGTGAGGCACGGTTTGTCTTTGCAGTTCCCACTGAACCAGCAGGTGAATGCAGCTGCAGGAGCATGTGTGGAACTGCCCAACCAAACCACAACATCCTGAGCAACAATAAATTGTTGTTTTAAGTCATTAAGATTTAGGGTGTTTTATTTGAAGCTTTAAATAACTGAAACAGAGATCTCTGTTGTTGTAAGCTTCTAAGATTTTGGAATAACTTTTTGTTTGCTTGTTTGTTTGAGACAGGGTCTCCCTCTGTTGTGCAGACTGGAGTGCAGTGGCACGATCACAGCTCAGGTTCAAGTGATCACTCCCAAGCGATCAAGTGATCAGCCTCCCCAGTAGCTGGGACCATAGGTGCGCACCACCACACCCGGCCAAGATTTTCAGTAGAGATGAGTCTCCCTATATTGTCCAGGCTGGTCTTGAACTCCTGAGTTCAAGTGATCCTCCCACCTTGGCCTCCCAAAGTGCTGGGATTATGGATGTGGGCCACCATGCCTCGCCCTGGGATCGCTTATTTTTAACCTCAGCATAACTTGCCCTATGCTGACTGAAAAAGTTAACAATGTGTTTTTAACCATATAATTTGATTTATAGATATGGATTTATTTTCATTAGTGATACATTTTAATTTATTTCTATCATTTTATTTTGTGTCATTTGTTCTGCTTTTCTGTTTTTTCTTTTATTATTATTATTATACTTTAAGTTCTAGGGTACATGTGCACAACATGCAGGTTTGTTACATATGTATACCTGTGCCATGTTGGTGTGCTGCACCCTTCAACTCGTCAGCACTCATCAACTCGTCATTTACATCAGGTATAACTCCCAATGCCATCCCTCCCCCCTTCCCCCTCCCCATAATAGGCCCTGGTGTGTGATATTCCCCTTCCCGAGTCCAAGTGATCTCATTGTTCAATTCCCACCTATGAGTGAGAATATGCGGTGTTTGGTTTTCAGTTCTTGCGATAGTTTGCTGAGAATGATGGTTTCCAGCTGCATCCATGTCCCTACAAAGGACACAAACTCATCCTTTTTTATGGCTGCATAGTATTCCATGGTGTATATATGCCACATTTTCCTTTTTTTTGTTTGTTTTATTTTTTATTTTATTTTATTTTATTTATTATTATTATACTTTAAGTTCTAGGGTACATGTGCACAATGTGCAGGCTTGTTACATATGTATACTTGTGCCATGTTGCTGTGCTGTACCCATCAACTCGTCAGCACCCATCAACACGTCATTTACATCAGGTATAACTCCCAATGCAATCCCTCCCCCCTCCCCCCTCCCCATGATAGGCCCCGGTGTGTGATGTTCCCCTTCCCAAGTCCAAGTGATCTCATTGTTCAGTTCCCACCTATGAGTGAGAACATGCAGTGTTTGGTTTTCTGTTCTTGTGATAGTTTGCTAAGAATGATGGTTTCCAGCTGCATCCATGTCCCTACAAAGGACACAAACTCATCCTTTTTTATGGCTGCATAGTATTCCATGGTGTATGTGTGCCACATTTTCTTAATCCAGTCTGTCACTGGTGGACATTTGGGTTGATTCCAAGTCTTTGCTATTGTGAATAGTGCCGCAATAAACATACGTGTGCATGTGTCTTTATAGCAGCATGATTTATAATCCTTTGGGTATATACCCAGTAATGGGATGGCTGGGTCATATGGTACATCTAGTTCTAGATCCTTGAGGAATCGCCATACTGTTTTCCACAATGGTTGAACTAGTTTACAATCCCACCAACAGTGTAAAAGTGTTCCTATTTCTCCACATCCTCTCCAGCACCTGTTGTTTCCTGACTTTTTAATGATTGCCATTCTAACTGGTGTGAGATGATATCTCATTGTGGTTTTGATTTGCATTTCTCTGATGGCCAGTGACGATGAGCATTTTTTCATGTGTCTGTTGGCTGTATGAATATCTTCTTTTGAGAAATGTCTGTTCATATCCATTGCCCACTTTTTGATGGGGTTGTTTGTTTTTTTCTTGTAAATTTGTTTGAGTTCTTTGTAGGTTCTGGATATTAGCCCTTTGTCAGATGAGTAGATTGCAAAAATTTTCTCCCATTCTGTAGGTTGCCTGTTCACTCTGATGGTAGTTTCTTTTGCTGTGCAGAAGCTCTTTAGTTTAATTACATCCCATTTGTCAATTTTGGCTTTTGCTGCCGTTGCTTTTGGTGTTTTAGACATGAAGTCCTTGCCCATGCCTATGTCCTGAATGGTACTACCTAGGTTTTCCTCTAGGGTTTTTATGGTATTAGGTCTAACATTGAAGTCTCTAATCCATCTTGAATTAATTTTCGTATAAGGAGTAAAGAAAGGATCCAGTTTCAGCTTTCTACTTATGGCTAGCCAATTTTCCCAGCACCATTTATTAAATAGGGAATCCTTTCCCCATTTCTTGTTTTTCTCATGTTTGTCAAAGATCAGATGGCTGTAGATGTGTGGTATTATTTCTGAGGACTCTGTTCTGTTCCATTTGTCTATATCTCTGTTTTGGTACCAGTACCATGCTGTTTTGGTTACTGTAACCTTTTAGTATAGTTTGAAGTCAGGTAGCATGATGCCTCCAGCTTTGTTCTTTTGACTTAGGATTGTCTTGGAGATGCGGGCTCTTTTTTGGTTCCATATGAACTTTAAAGCAGTTTTTTCCAATTCTGTGAAGAAACTCGTTGGTAGTTTGATGGGGATGGCATTGAATCTATAAATAACCTTGGGCAGTATGGCCATTTTCACAATATTGATTCTTCCTATCCATGAGCATGAAATGTTCTTCCATTTGTTTGTGTCCTCTTTTATTTCACTGAGCAGTGGTTTGTAGTTCTCCTTGAAGAGGTCCTTTACATCCCTTGTAAGTTGGATTCCTAGGTATTTTATTCTCTTTGAAGCAATTGTGAATGGAAGTTCATTCCTGATTTGGCTCTCTGTTTGTCTGTTACTGGTGTATAAGAATGCTTGTGATTTTTGCACATTAATTTTGTATCCTGAGACTTTGCTGAAGTTGCTGATCAGCTTAAGGAGATTTTTGGGCTGAGACAATAGGATTTTCTAAATATACAATCATGTCATCTGCAAAGAGGGACAGTTTGACTTCTTCTTTTCCTAACTGAATACCCTTGATTTCTTTCTCTTGCCTGATTGCCCTAGCCAGAACTTCCAACACTATGTTGAATAGGAGTGGTGAGAGAGGGCATCCCTGTCTTGTGCCAGTTTTCAAAGGGAATTTTTCCAGTTTTTGCCCATTCAGTATGATACTGGCTGTGGGTTTGTCATAAATAGCTCTTATTATTTTGAGATACGTTCCATCAATACCGAATTTATTGAGCGTTTTTAGCATGAAGGGCTGTTGAATTTTGTCGAAAGCCTTTTCTGCATCTATTGAGATAATCATGTGGTTCTTGTCTTTGGTTCTGTTTATATGCTGGATTATGTTTATTGATTTGCGAATGTTGAACCAGCCATGCATCCCAGGGATGAAGCCCACTTGATCATGGTGGATAAGCTTTTTGATGTGCTGCTGAATCCAGTTTGCCAGTATTTTATTGAGGATTTTTGCATCGATGTTCATCAGGGATATTGGTCTAAAATTCTCTTTTTTTGTTGTGTCTCTGCCAGGCTTTGGTATCAGGATGATGTTGGCCTCATAAAATGAGTTAGGGAGGATTCCCTCTTTTTCTATTGATTGGAATAGTTTCAGAAGGAATGGTACCAGCTCCTCCTTGTACCTCTGGTAGAATTCAGCTGTGAATCCATCTGGTCCTGGACTTTTTTTGGTTGGTAGGCTATTAATTATTGCCTCAATTTCAGAGCCTGCTATAGGTCTATTCAGGGATTCAACTTCTTCCTGGTTTAGTCTTGGAAGAGTGTAAGTGTCCAGGAAATTATCCATTTCTTCTAGATTTTCTAGTTTATTTGCGTAGAGGTGTTTATAGTATTTTCTGATGGTAGTTTATATTTCTGTGGGGTCGGTGGTGATATCCCCTTTATCATTTTTAATTGCGTCTATTTGATTCTTCTCTCTTTTCCTCTTTATTAGTCTTGCTAGCGGTCTGCCAATTTTGTTGATCTTTTCAAAAAACCAACTCCTGGATTCATTGATTTTTTGGAGGGTTTTTTGTGTCTCTATCTCCTTCAGTTCTGCTCTGATCTTAGTTATTTCTTGCCTTCGGCTAGCTTTTGAATGCGTTTGCTCTTGCTTCTCTAGTTCTTTTAATTGTGATGTTAGAGTGTCAATTTTAGATCTTTCCAGCTTTCTCTTGTGGGCATTTAGTGCTATAAATTTCCCTCTACACACTGCTTTAAATGTGTCCCAGAGATTCTGGTATGTTGTATCTTTGTTCTCATTGGTTTCAAAGAACATCTTTATTTCTGCCTTCATTTCATTATGTACCCAGTAGTCATTCAGGAGCAGGTTGTTCAGTTTCCATGTAGTTGAGCGGTTTTGATTGAGTTTCTTAGACCTGAGTTCTAGTTTGATTGCACTGTGGTCTGAGAGACAGTTTGTTATAATTTCTGTTCTTGTACATTTGCTGAGGAGTGCTTTACTTCCAATTATGTGGTCAATTTTGGAACAAATGTGATGTGGTGCTGTGAAGAATGTATATTCTGTTGATTTGGGGTGGAGAGTTCTATAGATGTCTATTAGGTCCGCTTGGTGCAGAGTTGAGTTCAATTCCTGGATATCCTTGTTAACTTTCTGTCTTGTTGATCTGTCTAATGTTGACAGTGGAGTGTTGAAGTCTCCCATTATTATTGTATGGGAGTCTAAGTCTCTTTGTAAGTCTCTGAGGACTTGCTTTATGAATCTGGGTGCTCTTGTATTGGGTGCATATATATTTAGGATAGTTAGCTCTTCCTGTTGAATTGATCCTTTTACCATTATGTAATGGCCTTTTTTGTCTCTTTTGATCTTTGATAGTTTAAAGTCTGTTTATCAGAGACTAGTATTGCAACCCCTGCTTTTTTTTGTTCTCCATTTGCTTGGTAAATCTTCCTCCATCCCTTTATTTTGAGCCTATGTATGGCTCTGCGTGTGAGATGGGGCTCCTGAATACAGCAGACTGATGGGTCTTGACTCTTTATCCAGTTTGCCAGTCTGTGTCTTTTAATTGGAGCATTTAGTCCATTTACATTTAAGGTTAATATTGTTATGTGTGAACTTGATCCTGCCATTATGATATTAACTGGTTATTTTGCTCGTTAGTTGATGCAGTTTCTTCCTAGCCTAAATGGTCTTTACATTTTGGCATGTTTTTGCAATGGCTGGTACCAGTTGTTCCTTTACATGTTTAGTGCTTCCTTCAGGGTCTCTTGTAAGGCAGGCCTAGTGGTGACAAAATCTCTAAGCATTTGCTTATCTGTAAAGGATTTTATTTCTCCTTCACTTATGAAACTTAGTTTGGCTGGATATGAAATTCTGGGTTGAAAATTCTTTTGTTTAAGAATGTTGAATATTGGCCCCCACTCTCTTCTGGCTTGTAGAGTTTCTGCCGAGAGATCTGCTCTTAGTCTGATGGGCTTCCCTTTGTGGGTAACCCGACCTTTCTCTCTGGCTGCCCTTAAGATTTTTTCCTTCATTTCAACTTTGGTGAATCTGGCAATTATGTGTCTTGGAGTTGCTCTTCTTGAGGAGTATCTTTGTGGCGTTCTCTATATTTCCTGGATTTGAATGTTGGCCTGCCCTACTAGGTTGGGGAAGTTCTCCTGGATGATATCCTGAAGAGTGTTTTCCAACTTGGTTCCATTTTCCCCCTCACTTTCAGGCACCCCAATCAGACGTAGATTTGGCCTTTTTACATAATCCCATACTTCTTGCAGGCTTTGTTCATTTCTTTTTCTTCTTTTTTCTTTTGGTTTCTCTTCTCGCTTCATTTCGTTCATTTGATCCTCAATCGCTAATACTCTTTCTTCCAGTTGATCGAGTCGGTTACTGAAGCTTGTGCATTTGTCACGTATTTCTCGTGTCATGGTTTTCATCTCTTTCATTTCGTTTATGACCTTCTCTGCATTAATTACTCTAACCATCAATTCTTCCACTTTTTTTTTTCAAGATTTTTAGTTTCTTTACGCTGGGTACGTAATTCCTCCTTTAGCTCTGAGAAGTTTGATGGACTGAAGCCTTCTTCTCTCATCTCATCAAAGTCATTCTCTGTCCAACTTTGATCCATTGCTGGTGATCAGCTGCGTTCCTTTGGAGGGGGAGATGTGCTCTTATTTTTTGAATTTCCAGCTTTTCTGCCCTGCTTTTTCCCCATCTTTGTGGTTTTATCTGCCTTTGGTCTTTGATGATGGTAATGTACTGATGGGGTTTTGGTGTGGGTGTCCTTTGTGTTTGTTAGTTTTCCTTCTAACAGTCAGGACCCTCAGCTGCAGGTCTGTTTGAGATTGCTTGAGGTCCACTCCAGACCCTGTTTGCCTGGGTATCAGCAGCAGAAGCTGCAGAAGATGGAATGTTGCTGAACAGCAAGTGTTCCTGTCTGATTCTTGCTCTGGAAGCTTCATCTCAGCGGTATACCCCACCGTGTGAATTGTGGGATGTCGGTCTGCACCTCAGTTTAAAATGCAGAAATCACCCATCTTCTGTGTCACTTGCGCTGGGAGCTAGAGACTGGAGCTGTTCCTATTTGGCCATCTTGCTCCAGGTCCCCTATTTTTTTCTTTCTTCCCCTCTTTCTTTTGGATATTTATTTATTTTGAGACAGAGTCTCACACTGTCGCCCATGCTAGGGGAGTACAGTGGCACAATCTCGGCTCACTGCAACCTCTGCCTCCCAGGTTCAAGCAATTCTCTTGCCTCAGCTTCCTGAGTACCTGGGATTACAGGCATGTGCCACTATGCTCGGCTAATTTTTTTATTTTTGGCAGAGATGCGGTTTCACCATGTTGGCCAGGCTGGTCTCAAACTCCTGACCTCAAGTGATCTGTCTGTCTCGGCCTCCCAAAGTGCTAGGAATACAGACATGAGCCACCAGGACCGGCCTGGAATTTTTTTTTTTTTTTTAAACTAATGTTCTCATTTTATTTCACACTTCTTTTAGTTTATCATTTATATCCTTTATACTTCTTTTATGGTTACCTAGGTCATTTTTAATTGCCCAATTAACTTAACACAGCCTAATATTATTATCCTCCTGAACACTGCAATGATTTTACAGTGGTTTAACTCTGATCACCTCTTGCCCAACTTGTCAGCTATGTTGCTTTATATTTAGTTCTGTGTATTTTAGCCTTTTTAAAAGTCATACAAGTTGTATATTATTAATATTGTTTATATAGTAAGTGCTTATTTATATTTACTCACACACTTATTCATACATTTATTTTATTTTATTGAGTCAGGGTCTTGCTCTGCCACCCAGGCTGGAATGCAGTGGTATGATCTCAGCTCACTGCAACTTCTGCCTCTAGGGCTCAAGCAGTCCTCTCACCCCAACTTCCCAGGATGCCGGGACTACAGGCATGCACCAGTATGCCCAGGGAATTTTTAAATTTTTTGTAGAGATGGGGCCTTACTCGATTGCTCAGGATGGTCATATATTTATATTTACTCATACATGTGTCAATATCTTTTGTCTATCACTTATTCACTTATTTATCAATATTATTTATAATTCCTTTTTGTCTTTGGTAATTATTTTCTGTCTGTTTGAAGTATATTCTTTGGAATTTAATTTAATGAGGAATATTCAGTAATGTGGTCAAGCTTTTTCTTCCTTTTCCTTACTTTGTCTAAAAATTATTTTAGTTTCACTTAATTTTTGAAAGATTGTTTTTCTGGCTAATAGAATGCTAAATTGAGTATTATCTCCTCTCAGCATATTGATACTGTTAGTCTGCTGTGATCTCTCATTGTGGCACTGAGAAATTGCCATCATTCTAACTGCCACTCTTTCTTCTTCCTGGCTATTTTCAATATATTCTTTTTGTCTTTGGTGTTTTCCAGCTATACCATGAAGTATCTAGATTTTAAAATCTTGGTTAATATTGCTTTGGGCTTCCTGATTTTGAGGATTGATGCTTTTCAATGGTTGTGAAAATTCTCAGTCATTATCTCTTCAAATATGATTTATTTCATATTCTCTTTATTGTCTCTTTCAGAAATTCTGATTAGTCATGTGGAAGGCTGCTTCAATCTATCTTACATATCTTGTAAACTTTTTTTCTGCCCCGACTTCTCATTAATTTCTTTAGCTATACCTTCCAGTTTTGTAATTCCATCCTCAGCTATATTTGATTTACCATTTAGAGCAATCAATTAAAATTTCAATTTCAGTTATTATATGTACATTTTATTTCTAGAATATCTCTCTGATTCTTCTAAATATAATGGTTGTATTTAGACCCTTTAGTTGCTTGCACATATTTCCAAGTATAACTTTTAGTTCATAGTTACAATTCATATAGTTAGTAATGTAGTTATTTTATGTGAACTAATTCCATTATTTGAAGCCTTTGCTGGACTGATCTGCTGTCTACGTTTCTGCTAGTTCTCACTCATAATGTCTTGATTTCTTGTGTGTTTTGTGATTTTTGACTGTGAGCTGCTCATTTTATGTGTAACTTTGTCTATGGGAATTCTTTGTGAAGTTACATTCCTCCTGAGAGGACCTGCATTCCTTCTGCTAGTTAGTTTTCCAGCAATAACCCAAGACCAGCTTAAAAAACACCTTTACTGAGGTATTCTGCATATACCATAAAACTTACCCATTTTAAACATACAATTCAATGAGTTTTGGTAAGTTTACAGTATTGTACAACTATTACCATCCAGTTTTAAAACTTAATAAACAAATTCTCCAAAGATCCCTTTCTTTGTTTACAGTTAGTCAGTATTCTTACCCCTTAGCCCAATGCAATAATTAGTCTACTTTCCTCCTCTATGGATTTGTCAATTCTGAATATTTCACATAAACAAAATCATACAATATGTAGTCCTTTATGTCTGGCTTCTTTCACTTAGCATAATGTTTTGAAGATTCATCCATGTTTCCAGGATCATTTTAGGTTAAAGTCTAAGCTTGCAAATTTATTGGACCATGTAAGTAGCATGAATTCAACCACAATCCTGTGCAAAGGCCAGCTTATAGATAGAATTTTTTTTCCCACCCAAAGCTAAGGCTGAAATAGACAAGTTTTCTTGTTGACTGTTTCTGAGCAGCAGATTTCTTTATCATTTGCTCTTTTACAGAGAGTGTAGCTCTTTGTGACGTTACTTTTATGTCAAGGTTCCCTAATAAACTCCCTACCTTATCTCCAGTGCAGCCCTATAGTAGAACCTCAGGGCCTTGGGATTTCAGAAGGGACCCTCAGGGAAAAGCCAGCCTTGGCAGTCATTCAGCCCCAGAATTCTTGCTTTCACTTTATCTTTTACCTGTGTGTGTGTGTGTGTGTGTGTGTGTGTGTGTGTGTGTGTGTGTGTTTTAAATAATTGTGCTAGTTTGACAATGCTTTTATAAATATAAATTTCATTTTTTCCCCAGTATTTTAGATATTTTCATGAAAAGGACTCTTTAGGGTGTTTTGTCTGCCATACTCCCAGAAAGAGAAGGCTGACAAGAGCCTTTTACGAGAGTCATTTGCTCACTGGTTTGGATCTCAGATAGGTGAATAATAAGGGAAAAATACTCACGTTCTGAGTAAGAGGCCATCCCAGTCCCTGCCTGCTCTCTCTCCCAATCTTAGCTTACCTAAATCGTCTAATGAGGAGTCTTGTTTTTGAGTCTACTTTGTTTAGCAGTAGTCTGGGGTCACCCCTGCATGCTAATTACCTCGTACGCCTTTTCCATCTCTGGTGGGTCAGTGAAAGCAGCCATTTCTCAGATTGCATTGGGAATTGCTAAGGTCTCTGTTCAGCTTAAACCATGTCAGTTTTTTATAGTTGAAGTGGAAAGGGCAGGAATTGGAAATGAGGAATCTGAGACCAGGAGAGGCAAAACGACTCACCCAATACCACAGAGAGGTGGAACTTGAACTCAGACCCACTGACTTACAATGTTCTTTCCATCATGTCATCCTGTCCCTTATTGATGACAAAGAAAAATGGAGTGAGAGGGTACAGCACTGGTGTATTATTAAGGTAAAGTTTTAGAAGAGTCTGAATTTTATTTTATCTTGGATTTCTCTGTTTCCATTGCCCATTGTTAAGTGAGAGTAGTAGTTAAGGAAAACAAACAAACAAACAAGCAAAAAAACTTGCTGTTCAATGTTTCTGTTTTTGAACAATGTGGGTCATTTTGCCCAGAAATTTCTGACTTCTCAGAATGTTAGAGATGGCCCATTGGTTTGGCCCTTTAACGGCAGGAAAATGAGGGAGGAGCCTAGAGTCTTTATCCCAGTATATCAGCCATTCTTTGATGAGTTTCTTACCTCATTTTGGGGGAAAGATAATGTTATTAATGTCCTTTCTAGCAATTTGAAAAAAAAGACAAACATGGCTTAGAGTGAAATCCTCGGTGCTCGAATATATCGTTAGAAACAAGCTCCTGGTGTTCATTCTGTCATTTCCAAGTTTTCTGATGAGTTTCATTTGAATGCTGCACTATACGGAGTTGGCTGAAGCCCACGACTGTGTGCACGCAATGAGGCCCCTTCCTTGTTGAGGAAGGAAGAGGGAGAGGCAGGTAGATGTCATTTAGTCACCTGCATTTGAAACTGAGGTGAGCCCCAGACAGAATCTGCAGATTTGCTTCTGGTGCAGTTATCTGTCTCTGTACCCAAACTGCCTCAAGCTGTGTCTACATAGTGCCCAAATGATGCACTCATGAGTGAAAAAACAATCAAACAAACAAACAAACAAAAAACCCAGCCAGTGTGGTCATCTGAGTCATGAAGACAAATAATCACTATAGCAGGAAAAATTACAACCAAAAAGCCAGCTGTTGAACTGAATTCAATAGTTAAAAAAAAGGTAGGGAGAGGCCAATAAAAAATTCAGTGAAATTCCGTTTCAGTTTCTGGTTGTTTTTCCAGGACTACTTTCAGGGAAAAATCAGAGTCTTTGTTTTTGAAAACGATGCCTGCATTGGTTAAAAAAATTCACGGCAATACTTACACCCCTTTCTTCATCCTAAAGAACCAGCTCCTGAGGGTCTCATTTGCATGTAGGTAGATTCAAAACAGCTGACGTTGTGTACATCTAATTGGATGGAATTCGAGTCTTTCCCCGAAGCTGTAAAAGAAAAAGCAGGGCCTGGAAACATGATGAATGTTCTTCAGGCGACAAAGATTTGAAACTGCTGCTCTGAGCACGTAGGAGATTTCTACAGCAGCTTTCAAGGCCATCCTACCAAGGCAGTGCTGAATTAGCACTTTTTTTTTGCCTTTTATAAATAAAAATGCACAAATGAACATAGGTGCAGCAATAAAAATCACAATGAATAATTTGAGCTGTTGCCAAACTTTGAACCTGATTTTGTTTGCACTTGACTCGCTTGCAAATAGTAGAACAAAAAGCAAGAGGTAGGGATGTGCCCAGTTTAAGTCCCTAGGTGGTCCCTGAAGCTGTTGATGCTCTGCCCATATTCTCTTGTCACTGACTGTTCCAGTACATACCCATGACTTCTGACTGCAAGCACTTATGAATCTCCTTGCAGGAAGTGTTGGGGACTTCATGCTCTGGGGAGTAGCTCCCAGCCAATGGTTGGTGAAAGTTGGTGTATACATTTCCTGCCTACCTGCCCCTTGATAAGACCACTCTGTGGCATGTTCCATACTATCTGCCAGCATGACTGAGCTTCAGATGCCCACAGTGGTCACCTGATCAATAGTTCCCTCATTGCTGACTTCCTTCCCTTCCCTATCTTTTGTTCCCACTTCCCTTCTGGTGCTTACTGGAATCATTGCCCAAATAAAGTATTTGCATTCAACTCTTTAGTCTCAGAGTGTGTTCCTGGGAGAATTTAACCAAGACATAGGAAATATCTTCTCTTAACTGAAATCTATTTGTGACATCTAAATCCTTTGTCTTTCTGATTTGGCCATACATTCAAAGCATGTTAAAGCTGAGGGTGCAGAAATTACCTTTCCAATGGTGCATTTCACAGAAGAAGAAATAGAAACTAAAATCACACAGCCAAAGGGTTACAGAAATTAGACTAGCAGCCAGTGGTCCTGACTCTCAAGCTGGTACTCCCCAAGCCCCTACTGTCAGGCCTCTGAGCCCAAGCTAAGCCATCATATCCCCTGTGACCTGTGGGTGTACATCCAGATGGCCTGAAGCAACTGAAGATTCACAAAAGAGGTGAAAATAGCCAGTTCCTGCCTTAATTGATGACATTCCACCATTGTGATTTGTTCCTGCCCCACCCTAACTGATCAATTGACTTTGTGACAATACACCCTCCCCACCCTTGAGAAGGTATTTTGTAATATCCTCCCCTGCCCTTAAGAAGGTACTTTGTAATATTCTCCTCACCCTTGAGAATGAACTTTGTAAGATCCACCCCCTGCCCACAAAATATTGCTCCTAACTCTACCGCCTATCCCAAACCTACAAGAACTAATGATAATCCCACCACCCTCTGGTGACTCTCTTTTCGGATTCAGCCTGCCTGCACCCAGGTGATTAAAAATCTATTGCTCGGCCGGGCGCGGTGGCTCAAGCCTGTAATCCCAGCACTTTGGGAGGCCGAGACGGGCGGATCACGAGGTCAGGAGATCAATACCATCCTGGCTAACACGGTGAAACCCCGTTTCTACTAAAAAATACAAAAAACTAGCCGGGCGAGGTGGCGTCGCCTGTAGTCCCAGCTACTCGGGAGGCTGAGGCAGGAGAATGGCGTAAACCCGGGAGGCAGAGCTTGCAGTGAGCTGAGATCCGGCCACTGCACTCCAGCCTGGGCGACAGAGCCAGACTCCGTCTCAAAAAAAAAAAAAAAAAAAAAAATCTATTGCTCAAACAAAGCATGTTTGGTGGTCTCTTCATACGGACGTGTGTGACACTACGGCGCACTATCCTGGGCAACCCTTAACTGCCATGTTTAGCAAGGTATTCCTAGCTTTAGGGTTGCAGCTTAAGAAATCAAATCATAGATTTCCACCTTTCTCTGTTAGGCAGGACTTTAACTAAATCAGCATTCGTATTGTTGCCCCTGCCCTGGCCCCCCAACTACATTCTTGTGAGTCCCACTTTGTTGGGCTCGCAGATCATTAGGTGTTTTGATTTTTTTTTTTTTTTTTTTTTTTAGATGGAATCTCACTCTGTCACCCAGGCTGGTATGCAGTGGTGCAATCTCGGCTCACTGCAACCTCCTCCTTCCAGGTTCAAGCAATTCTCCTGCCTCAGCCTCCTGAGTGTCTGGGATTACAGGTGTGCAGCACCATGCCTGGCTGATTTTGGTATTTTAGTGGAGATGGGGTTTCACATTTTTGGCCAGACTGGTCTCGAACTCCTTACCTGGAGTGATCCTCCCACCTCGGCCTCCCAAAGTTCTGAGATTACAGGCATTTTTCCTTTATTCATTTGACAAATACTTCTGGAGTTGGGCCCTAGGCATTGTGCTAGGTCTAGGGGCTATTCTAGGACACCGCACTCCTTGCCCTCACAGAGCTTATAGTCTGTGGGGAGGAGGTCCTCAGAACGCAGAAAATTCAAACTCAGAATGAAAAGGGGAAGGCCTAGTGCTTAGCATAGAAGAGGAATACGGAACCCAGACCAGGAGGAGTCTCCCAGGAAGAAATGGTGTGTGAGCCAAGGGCAGAAGTTGATAATAGGGGTGGGTGGGTCTTCCAGACAAAGAGAAAGGCTTCCAGGAGGAAGGCTTGTAGGAGAGAGAGCACAGCCCATTGGAAAGAAATGAAAGAGGTTCAGTCTGGCTGAAGCTTAGTGAGGGTAGGCAGATGGGGTCGAGAAGAAGGCAGGGTGCAGATCACAAGGGCCTTGGAAGGCATGTAAGGAGACCAAATACTATTTGGAGGACAGTGATGAGCCATCCGGATAATTTAAGCAGAGGAGTGGCACGATCCAAATTTTATGAGAGAAAGACTGCCTTCGTTCTTGGTGCAGAATAGATTGGAAGGGTACAAGCCAGAAGGCAGGGAGACTAGTTAGGTGAGCTCAACAGTGGCCTGAGTTTAGGCTGACAGTGGGGGTTGAGAGACAGTAGGAGAAATAATTGGGAATGAGCATCAAGAAGACTTGGGGACTGATTTGGGAGGTTGGAGTTAAGGAGCAAGTCCAAGTCTCCTTTTTGAGCAACTGGGTTGGCAGTGGTGCTGTTGACCTGTTAGCCTGTGGCTGACGTGGAGCCAAGGTCCATGGGGGATCCAGAAGAAATAAAGCAAGGAAAGTCTATTGCCTTTTAGTATAGTCTGGAGAGAAGAGTAACACCCCATGTGGAAAAGTTAAGTGCTAAAATGTGAGGAACCAAAGCAACCGGACAGCAGAGAAGGGAGAAGCATGTGGATCTGTGTGGTCATTCGGTGGTATAACTTGAGGACCAGAGGGTGAGATGGAGGAGAAGGCCATATTAGGTAGGGGAAGATTGCCTTGAGAAGTAGGAGATGGGAGCCCTGAGCCAGCTTGACTAGAGAAGACAGTGTGTTGAGAGGGAGGAAAGGAGGCACAGAAATTTTGGAAAAAGCGTGGCATCTCTTTCCTTTGCTTTATATCTTATATCATCTCTTCCCAGAGCTAGGGAACAAGAGAATTTGCTGTTGTGACAAACTGAGCAGGAAAACAAGACTGGAATAAGCTCCCATGCTGGGGAGAGGAGAGGTTAGGAGGGAAGTGTGCAGGCAGGCTGCCCAGAGCAGTGCTGTAAAGGAGGCAATGTGCATTTGGGAGCTCTCTCTTGCCTCAGGAGCTTCCTCCTCAGAGGTTCCATCAGGGTAGCCCACTAGGGCAGCTCTCGCAAGCAGATCCTCTTGTTGGCATCTAGGAGCTTGGCTTGATAATATCTTGCTACCAAAGTTGTCCTCATTCATTTTACACATATTTATAGAGCATCTACTCTATGTCAGTAGTAAGCAAACAAAGCCTATCTTCATGGAGTTGACATTCTATCTGGGGGAGGGAGACAATAAAAAAAATAAGTAGAGCATGTCTATAGTTGGTTCAGTGGTGATACATTCCATGAAAAAAAAATGAAGGAGAAAAGGAGTAATGAACCTAGGGGTTGGGGGTTGAGTGTGGGTGGGTTTGCAATTTTCAAAATTATTGCCAGGCAAGGCCCCACTCAGAAGGCAACCTCTGAGCAGGCTGGAAGAGGAGAATGCTCAGGCTGTGAGAGTACCTGGGGCAAAATGTTCCAGGCAGAGGGAACTGCAACAGCAGAGTTCCTCAGTAGAAGCTGGCCTGATGTCCTTAGAAGCTGCTCACTGCCATGAACTTGGCTTTGATGTTGAGTGAGATGGGAGCCACTGGAGGATTTGAGAAGAGGAGGACATGATCTTCCCTTTTCTCCCACCCAAGAGGTGACAGGGCAAGTTTGACAAAATACTTCAGGCCAAAGTGAATACAGTTGAAGATGACAGCCAAGAACTTTTCCTTTTTAAAGATAAAAAATCCTTTCTATTACATTAACTTTCAAACACATACAGAAGTGAAGAATAATGTAATGGATTGCCACGTACCCATTGCCAAACTTCAAGATTTACCAACTCCAGGACAGTTTTTTTTTTTTTTTTTTTTTTTTGAGAGACAAGGTCTTGCTCTGTTGCCCAGGCTGGAGTACAGTGGCACAATCATGGCACACTGCAGCCTCAGACTCCTAGGCTGAAGCCTCCTAAACAGCTGGGACCACAGGTGTGTGCCACCACACTTGGCCAATTTAAAAATTTTTTTGTAGAGACAGAGTCTCGCCATGTTGTCCAGGCTGGTTTCAAACTCCTGGACTCCAGCAATCCTCCTGCCTTGGCCTCCCAAAGTGTTGGGATTACAGGTGTGAACCACTGTGCCTAGCCAAGAACAATATTATTTTATTATGTATAGCTCTAGTCTCCCACCCTCACTGGCTTTTTGAAGCAAATACAAACATGGACCTATTTTGTAATTATTTCAGGAAAAATCTAAAAAATATAGGGACTCTTTAGAAGAAACATAACCACAATACCTGTATTATGCCTAAAACATGGAATAACAATTCTTTAATATCCTCAAATATTCAGTCCATCAGTGTTTAAGTTTTCCATATATATGTCTGAATAGTATTTGAATAAGGCCCACATGTTACATTGGAATTATTTGTCTTAATTTAATACAAGTGGACTTTCCTTTTCAGAGCAGTTTTGGGTTCACAGCAAAATTGAGAGGAAGGTATAGAGATTTGCTATGTACTCCCTGACCCCACACATACATAGCCTCCCCCGTTATTATCAGCTCTGATTATAGTGGTCCATTTGCTACAACTGATGAACCTACAATGACACATCATTATCACCCAAAGACCATAGTTTACATTAGGGTTCACTCTTGGTGTTATACATTTTATGAATTTGAACAAATGAATAATGACATGTATTCAGCATTATAGTATCATGTGGGGTAGTTTTTATTGTCTCTGTAGTTTTGCCTTTTTCAGAATGCTGTATAGTTGGAATAATACAGTATGGAGCCTTTTCAGACTGGCTTCTTTCACTTAGTAATATGCATTTAAGTTTTCTTCATTCCTTTTATGGCTCAATGGCTCATTTCTTTTTAACACTGAATAATATTCCATTTTCTGGATGTAGCACAGTTTATCCATTCACCTATTCAGGGACATCTTGGTTGCTTCCAAGTTTTGCCAATTATGCATAAAGCTGCTATGAACATCTGTGTGCAGGTTTTTGTGTGGGCATGTTTTCAACTCCTTTGTGTAAATAACAAAGGGCATGCTTACTGAAGTCTTTTAACTTTCAATCTATAGTTTCCTGTCCCATCTCTTTTTATCCTTGAGATTTATTCTTTGAAAAAACTGGGTTATTTGTCCTATAGAATTTTTCACAGTTTGAGTTTTTCTATCTGCGTTCCTGTGGTGTTGTTTATCTTGTTTCTTCTGTCTGCTCTATTCCCTATAAACTGGTCATTAAATCTAGAAGTGTGATCAGATTCAAACTGGATTTTTTGGTAAGACTATTGTATGGGAGGTTTTGTGTTCCTCCAGGAGACTTCTCATAAAGGAGTCCTGAAGATGGAGTGTTGTAAGCTTAGTGAGGGAGATCATTTTGGGTGATTTGGGGAGGGATGTTCTCAAAGTCTAGAAAGGTGCTATTGACTAGAAAAGTGGCTATTAGCTTCATGCCTGTACAAAATCAGCTACCAGGTGTGTGTGTGTGTGTGTGTGTGTGTGTGTGTGTCTATGTGTCTTTACGTATGAGTTTTGTCTCCAGAATGAGAAAATAATGTGTAGTTCAGACTGTAGCTTAGTTAGGGTATGCCAAATTTCCTGGCTTCTTAAGGAAGTGGAATCTATTAATGAGAAATAAAACATTCTGATATTAACAGTAAAGACTGTGTAATACTAATATGACTATAATAAGGAGTTGTGGCCACAAAGACCAAGAGAAACAGTGTTGCCACTCTTGTGGCAAGCACTTTCCCTTTCTAACCTCTCGCTCTTTAATTTTTCAATCGGTGTATAACAATTACATTAGTAGTTGTATTTAATACATAGTATATTTGTTCTTAGACTTTTAGAACTGCTGCTAATTAACCGTACAGTCTTTTATTAGTGTTTGAAATTCTAATTACTGCAGTACCAGGAAGTTTTAATATTGTTAGAACATATTGCTGCTTTATTGACTTCCAGGTTTTCCAACTCCGGTTGTGAACCTTGGTGAGTCCATATTCATTAGAGGAGCACATGTTGGTTTAAACAACCCTTCTCTTTTATTAATGAACAAAGACATAAAAAAATGTTTCCTTGGAACTAGGGTTAATGTTGAATAGCTTGTTGCACATCCCATGCCAATGGCTGATTTTCAAGGAGTCGAGGGAATGTCTGTGACTGGCAAAGAATTGCCTATGTAATGTGCCCACTTCTCCTGACAGGCTCGTCCTCTTCCTGTCCAGGCCACACACTGTGCTCATAGCTCTTACTGGTTCCATGTATGCTCTCGGCAGGAATGTCTTTTTTTGTGCCCAGCTATGCTTGCTCAGATGTCACTTTCTTCATTAAGCCTTCCCTAGTCCCAAACTCCCCAGAATTCCCAGTCTAAAACCCTGATTAGCTTGCAGACTTACCCTGTGTCATTCTTTAATTGCTTCTGTGTGTTACCATCATGCCCCTAACTGGAATGTAAATTCTGGGAGGGTAAAGATCACCTTATGGGTATGTTCAGTACACCCCACAACCCTGTAATGCCGCAGATACTCAATTATCACTTATTGATTGATTGTTCCCTATTTGTGGGGAATGAGGGATACAGAGCAAAATTTAAAAGCGAAATTTATGACCTATGTCAATTGCTTTAAGTGTAGAATTATAAAATTGTTGACAGTTGGGCCATACGTGTGTTAAAGTCTGTCTCAAAGCCTTGCCTTGTTCCCATCCTTTCCCACAAATACATACTTGGCACCTGCTAAGTAGCAGGTATGATGTCAGCACTAGGGATGCAAAATGATGAAGACATGGAGCTTGTGTCTGGTGGAGGAGAGGCATCTGGTAAGTGTATGGTATGTTATGACATGACCAATGATGTGTTAGAAGGAAGTCACAGATGATGGGATGCCAGAGGAAAGAGTGTAAAAGTCCTCTTGAGGGGAGGATTCCTTTATCCTTTTGCCTCCTTACTGACTTCGGTGAGTAACTTTTTCCAAGAATGAGATTTTCTAACATAACTTAATGGTGGTTTCTGCTACGATTATTCCTTAACTCTGGGGAGAAGCAGTTCCCCACGCAGCTTTAGAGCACAGGCTCTGGAGTTAGATCTGTGTTCTGGGCATAGTGCTGATATTGTCTAGGTGTGGCCTTGAGAAAGCTTCTTAACCTTCCCAAGCCTCAGTTTTCTCATATGCAAAAGGGAGATGATCACTCTTCAGTCATGGGGTTGGATAAGGATTCAATAAGATGATGCAGAATTTGTGGGTCTGCTGCATCATGAACGTTCAGTAAATGTTGGCTGTTATGATATTGCTAGAAAACATTCCTTCTAACTTTACTCCCTTTCTTCTCCCCCTCCCTAGAACCTAAGCCCCTTTCCTCTGGTGCCATACATGCCATTAGCTTCACAGAAATATCTCTTTGGTTCCTAGGGCTTTTATATCAGTCCCAGGGACATTGTGTAGTTAGACAGGAGACAGTGAGGGAACGGGAACTTGGAACAGTTCATCCTGAGCCTGCCTCCCATCCCGCCTGTTGCCTTTGCTGGGCCTACTCTTTACCAAGTGCAGAGCCAAGGGCTGAGGATTTCTGTCTCTCCCATTGGGACGTAGAGGGTGAATGAGTTAACATTTACAAAGTGCTCTGAGCTCCTAGGAGAAAAGGCACAATCTAAGTATTCTCATTAGTGCATGAATAATAGATGAGCATAAAGCACTTTACAAATATGAAGTTCTTTAGCAATGCTAAATAATACTTCTACCAAGGTACCTGTGAGTAGAAGGGCTGGTTCTTGAGGCTGTCATGGTTCTAGTCTTGCCTGTCACTAATGCAGAGCGTGATCTAGGCAAAATCACTTTTCCCTCTGGGTCTCAGAACAGACGGGTCAGAATGGATGACGTCAAAGGCATCTCTGAATTTGGTTCCACTTTTTAGGATTATTTATTTAGATGGAGAAATGACTACAGCTAGAGTCAGAGCTGTCATTTGTGGGAGGGCATGATGACGTCTCTAAAGCAATGCCAGCTGCTGGGCAGAGATTCCAAGCAGTGGCTGCACCTGCTTCCTCCTCCTCCTTTGTGTCACTGAGAACAGGCTTGCTTTTTGTCTAGGGTAGGGGAGGAAGTCCTTGCCCCAGGACTGTGGCCAAAAGATCTGTTGGATCTGAGTGCTAGAAAATACTTTACAACCATATTCCTTTAAAAAATGTTGTGGTAAAATACATGTAACATAAAATTTATCATCTCAACCCTTTGAAGTGTACATTTCAGTAGCTTTAAGTAACTCCATGTTGTTGTGCAACCAGTCTCCAGAACTCTTTTCTTTTTCTTTCTTTCTTTGTTTTTTTTTTTTAGAGATGAAGTCTCGCTCTGTCGCCCAGGCTGCAGTGCAATGGTGCTATCTTGGCTCATTGTAGCCTCCGCTTTCTGGGTTTAATGGATTCTTCTGCCTCAGCCTCCCGAGTAGCTGGGACTACAGGCGCATACCACCATGCCTGGCTAATTTTTGTACTTTTAGTAGAGATGGGGTTTCGCCATGTTGGCCAGGCTACTCTCGAACTCCTGACCTCAGATGATCCACCTGCCTCGACCTCCCAAAGTGCTGGGATTACAGGCATGAGCCACCGTGCTGACCCAGAACTCTTTTCATCTTGCAAAATGGAAACTTTATATCTATTCAACTACAACTTACCATTTCTCCCTCCCCTTAGCCCCTGGCAACACCATTCTACTTTTTGTCTCTGAGTTTGACTCCTCTTGATCCATCATATGGATGGAATCAATGGTTTGCTTCACTTAACACAATATCCTTAAGGATCACACATGTTGTAGCATGCATCAGGACTTTCTTCCATTTTAAGGCTGAGTAATATTCTATTGTATGTATATACCACTTTTTGCTTATCCATTTATCCATTGATGGACATTTGGATTGCCTCCCTCTTTTGACTATTGTGAATAATACTGTTATAAACATGGGTGTACAAATATCTTTTTGAGACCCTGCTTTCAATTCTTTTGAGCATATTCTCAAAAGTGGAATTACTGGATCATATGGCAATTCTATTTTCAATTTTTTGAGAAAATGACCATATCCCTTTATTCTCCAAAAATGGAGTTGGAAGAGAATCTTTGATGACCTCAGATTCTCCACTCTGCATGGTTATTTCCATCAAGGGCCTCTGTCCTTACCTGTATTCACTAAATTATGACCCTGAAGATAATTTGCATTTCATCCAGAGGATTACATAATTTTAGAATTTGGAGCTTGGATGGGACCTTAGAGACCTGCTACTCAATGGAGGTTGCTTTGATTTGGACACATCCAGGTCCTAGAAGCTCATAGCAGTACAGTGTAAACTGTCCTGGGGGTAGGGCAACTCTAATTAGAGGTATCAAGCTAAAATTGGCCCCCTTAATTTTACCCTTGGTCCAGTGGGACAACACACACACAAGCCACACATAGCCTTTCTGTTGTTTTACGTCAAGTCTTCTCTCCAGCCCACACATTTGGTTTGACCACTCCTTACCAGAAACTTCTCACCACCACTGACTTCAGAGGTGAAATTTGGTGTGTGGCACCTTTTCAGAATCCTTGACATCCTAAACAGATCCTGGATTATTTCACCTATGCTGGCTTCCTTGGTTCACTCAAAATATGGACAGGTTCCACCTGCTTTAAACCACAGTTTTCTGCTCCTTGACAGTCTTTCAGATACAACGTTTGGGAAAATCACAAACTAGCAAGGGGATGATCTTTCCTGCAGGATATACACAAGAAAAGAGATCTTTCAAGGGAATGCTGGGTTACATGTCATATCAGCTAAGATGTGTGTGGCTGCAAGTAACATCTGACTAACAGTGTCTGAAGTAATAAAGACATTTAATGAGCTCACATAACCAGGAGCTGGACTGTTTTAGCTTTGGTGTTGGGGCTCAGTAGTGTCATCCAGGAACTAGGCTCTTTCTTTGTGACCCTAGCTTGTTGTCTTTTGATTCTTAAACTTATTGCCTCATGGTCACAACTAGCTGCCTCAGTTCTAAACAGAAAATCCTTACATACTGAGGATTAAGGTAGGAAGAAATGGAAACCTTCATTCTTATCGCTGTCTCCTTTTTTTAACAGGAAAAAAATCATTCTTCGAGGAGACCGTCCTCCAAGCAAACTTCCCCTTATATCTCTTACCAGAACTGGGTCATGCGCTCCCATCTAAAACAATCCCTGGTCATTAGAAATGGTGTTACCATGCCTGTCTTGGACCAATCACATTTGATCCTCTGGGGATAGAGACATGTTGCCATCTGAACAACTGTGGGGTGCTGTACCCCTAGGAAGCAGGGAGAATGGCTGCGACTAGGCAACTGACAGTGTCTACCACAAATATGTTACTCAGAAGAAGAATCGAGAACGACCATAATTTTTATTTAAAGATTTCTATTTTACAGAGGCATCTCTGATTGAGGGACATTTAAACTTCCCTGTTAAACTTATCAAGACAAAAAGACAAGGCATCTTGCCACGTTTCTTAAATATTCTCTGCAGTCTCTCTTGACCTTTTCCCAGCTGTGCTGTAAACATAAAGATAATAACATATCTGAATTTTATGATGCACAGATAATTTTCACATACGTTATCCATTTGACCCTCACCATAACTGTGTGGGGTAGGTAAGGCATGATTATACTTTTCATTTTTTTTTTTTTTTTGGAGACAAAATCTTGTTCTGTCACCCAGACTAGAGTGCAGTGGTGTGATTTGGGCTCACTGCAACCTCCACTTTCCAAGATCAAGCGATCCTTCTGTCTCAGCCTCCAAGTAGCTGGGATTACAGTCATGTGCCACCATGCCCAGCTAATTTTTATGTATTTTTGGTAGAGATGGGGTTTTGCCATGTTGGCCAGGCTGGTCTCTAACTCCTGACCTCAGGTGATCTGCCCGCCTCGGCCTCCCAAAGTGCTGGGATTACAGGCCTGACCCACTGCTCCCAGCAACTTTTCATTAATTTTTGTTGGACTTAGGATTAGAGGGATGAGCAAATCCTACTGCTTAGTGCATGGAATACTAGCATCTATTGTCTGTGCTTGGCTCCTCTCTTGTTTTAATAATTAACTAATCGATCCGTTCTCTTTTACTGCCATCTCCCACTCACATTTTTTCCTCCACATAGGCAATCATTCTAAATATGTCCAATGTTTATCTTGTTATTTGTATGCGTATTTTTAAAGTGAATATTTAGTGTGTATGCAGTTTCGTTTGCATAAATTGTAATATTCTCTAAATCTCATTCTGGTTTGAACTTTTTTCATTCTTCTCTGTTTTTAGAAGTGATCCATATTGCTATGTGTATCTACTTCATTGCCTTTAAATGCTGCATAATACTCCACGGTGTTTGTCAATCATGTTTTACTCATCTTCACCCCCTAGTGGAAGCCTTGATGGCCTCCAACTCTGCACACAAATAGTTTCAAACATGAACCGCTGACGAAATATGGCTGCTGATGAAATGTGACCGCTGATGGGCCTGGGTGGGAATTTCTCTGGGATGCAGACCAAAGAGCATGGTGGCTGGGTCATAAAATCGACACTTAATTTGAGTAAGTGCCACCTAGTGGCTCTCCACAAAGCCTGCACTAGTCCATCCTACTAGAAATTGTTCACGTTTAACTGGAAACTGGGTCTCGGAGATGTTAAGTAACTTGCTCAAGCTCACATAAGGAGTAAAAGTGAATTAGGACATCAAGGACCCAAATCCAGGCCTTGTAACTTCAGGGCCGTTTTATTTTCCAGGGCATCACCCTTTAAGTCTCTGGATCATAATATTGAGCACTAATAAAAAGATTTCTTGAGGCTTTTGTTATTTACAGAATGAATATCAGAAATGGCTTACTGGTGCTACTGGCCAGTTGCAGACAGAAGAAAGAATGAAAGCAAATGGGCATCTCATGTTCTATTCTCTGATTCAGCCTGTTTTGGGTCCCTTTTGATTGCTTTACCACAGTTGCTATTACATTATTTTGGGAAGTATTTGAAAAAGAAGAGGAAGTGCTGGATATCTGAACTCCTTTCCTCCAGACTACCATGGGCCAAAATGTAGTACCACCATGCCTGTCTGACTTGAAAGTAAAAGAAGAGTCATAGAATCAGATAGTGTTATAACCAGAATGGACCTTACAGATTGTTTAGTCTAATCCTCCCATTTTATACTTGAGAAAATGGAGGCCCAGAGAGAGGAAGACACTTGCCTGAGGACACACAGCTGGAAGGAGAGCAGGATGGGCACCCAGGCTTTCTGAAAACCAGTCCCTTTGATGCAGGTGAAACCCCACATTGGGGCCTAGCTCAAGAGGGTTCTTAGCTTTGCTCAGGAAGGAATTCAAGAGTGAGCCGACAGTTAAAGCAAGTTTTCAGAGCAATAGTGTATAGCAAAATGGCTACTCCACAGACAGAGCAGGGCTGTCCCATAGGCAGAGTAGCACTTGTGCGTTGCTGGCTAGGTCTATTTACAGCTGCTCCTAATTATATGCTTAATAAGGGGTGGGTTATTCACAGATTTTCTACAAAAGGTGTGGGGAATTTCCAGAACTGATGGTTCCTCCCTTTTTAAACCATGTAAGGTAACTTCCGGGTGTTGCCATGGCATTTATCAACTGTCATGGTGCTGGTGGGAGTGTTTTGCAGCATGCAACTGTATTATAATTCCCAGTCCTAACTGCTTTTGGCTGGTTCCTTTGCTACATCCTGTTTTGATCAGCAGCGTCATGAAAACAAATCCTGTTCATCTCCTACCTCTCTCCTTGCCCTTACCACTTCTCTGCACACAGCAACTTTCACCTGCGTACCCAGGAATCCACACTTTAAGCCTCAACAGCCTGAAGTGTTGTTGAGAAAAAACTACAAACAGTGGCGTGCTGGCAAATCTTTAACAATCACCTGGGGTGTGGTGGGGTGTGGGTAAAAGCCCTATTTGTAGCATATGGCCAATTTTAAGCTGCCAAAGTGCTGCCACCAGATGTGAAGTAGTGGGAGCAGGACAGTAGAGGGCCACCTATCAGAGGCACTTCCACCAAACAGATGCACTTGGCATAAGTAACTGCAAGGGCACAGACAACAGCAACGTCTGCTAAAATGATTAGGAAGTGATGAGTTTTGAGTGTTTATTACTTTTGTTTTTAGTGTAACTTATTTGATTGTAAGTTTACATAATTTAGCTTACAATGTCTTATAAAGTCTAATAAGGGCAGTGTTTAACAATCACTCACGAAATTCCTGAAAATTGAACTGATATGGTTTGGCTGTGTCCAAACCAAATCTTATCTCAAATTGTAATCCAAATTATAATCTCCACGTGTTGGGGGAGGGATCTGGTGGGAGGTGATTGGATCATGGGGGCGGTTTCCCCATGATGTTCTCGCGATTGTGAAAGAATTCTCATGAGATCTGATTGTTTTATAAGTGGCGGTTTCCCCTGTTCTCTCTCTCTCTCTTTCCTGCTGCTTTGTGAAGAAGGTGCTTGCTTCTCCTTTGCCTTGTGCCATGATTGTAAGTTTCCTGAGGCCTCACGAGCCATGCAGAACTGTGAGTCAATTAAACCTCTTTCCTTTAAAAATTACCTAATCTTGAACAGTTGTTTATAGTAGTGTAAAAATGGACTAATACATGAACACTCAGCTCTCCCAAACTTATGTGAGTCAGCTCCAACACAACATTGGCTGCAAAGGAATGAAACCAGCTTTGGTGTAGCAACCTGCCTTCCTGGTTTATAAATTTGTCCTGATTCTTCTGAATACTCTTTGGTGGAAACATGAAATATGAATATAGTGGAAAAGAGGGGCAAAGGATAAATGAGCTATTCTGGAGATAAACTTCCTGTGTAGTGGAAGTCTTAGCTCTGTAAGCGCCAAAACTATGATGGTTTTAACTTTTATTGATGAACTTTGAAAAGAATTGTTGCATTCTTTCCTACTTCATTACACGTGAGACATTATGGCTTATTACTTTTTTATGAACAACCCAGGGCATGCTGAAGTGGGCAAATCTATTTTCCCTTGGAATAAATGACCTCAAACTGCTGGGCTGTTGGGACCTTTAGACTTGCTTTTCAGAGTTTTTTTTTTTTTTCTCTCGCTCACTTTCTAGAAGCTAACTTTTTATTGTCAGTATGTCTCTAGCTTCTCCCTCCTCTTTTTACTTGACTAGAGAACCAGGCTTATTGGAATCATATTAATGTCAGTAATCTGTTGCAATACAGGCCTGATGAGAAAAACATGTAAATTTTAGTGCATAGATCTTGTGATATTTTGGATGCTCAGATGCCTTTTGCAATAACTTCTGGTGTTTGTAGAATTTCTGGAGAGGTGATATTACTAGATTACTATGTTTCAGATCAGTGAGTATTGCTATAGTAATATTGTTATATATAAGTATATACTATATCACTATGCTTGAATTCCATTGTAAGAGGAAAATTCATCTCTGGGCCAGGAAATATGTCACATAAAAAGTAGAGCAGTCGTGGACTATATTTTGAGGGACCCAGTAACACTACTGGAACATGAAGTGGTCCATATGGTGAACTTTGCAAAATACGGTGAGACTTAAATGGTCAAGTTTAGGGCATGCCTCCTTACTCTAAAAATGGTGGTGCTTCATCTCCTTAAACATACATACAGGCCATGCATGGGGAAGGAGATAGAGTGATTGAGAGTTTTCCCATGCTGGAGGCAGGGAGGTCCCGCCACACATCGGCCCATCCTTGGAGTGCTGCTTGCTGGGGCTGAGAAAGGAAGTAGATTGTACCTGGCAACCTGGCTGTGCCCTTCCTCTGTGACATTGGAACCACCAGAAGGGTCCTTGATATGATTTGAATTTGTGTCCCTGCCCACATTGAATTGTAATCCCCAATGTTGGAGGAGGGGACTTGTGGGAGTTGATTAGATCATGGGCGTGGATTTCCCCCTTGCTGCTGTTGTGATAGTGAGTGACTTCTCATAGATTTGATTGTTTGAAAGTGTGTAGCACCTCCCCCTTCTCTCTTCCTCCTGCTCCAGACATGTTAGATGTGCCTGCTTCCCTTTCACCTCCCACCGTGATTGAAAGTTTCCTGAGGCCCCCTCCCCAAGCCATGCAACCTATAGAGCCTGCAGAGCTGTGAGCCAATTAAACCTGTTTTCTTTATAAATTACCCAGTCTCAGGTATTTCTTTATAGCAGTGTGAGAACGGACTAATACAGCCCCCTACCCTTGTTTCTCCTGCCTGGTAATTCCTTTGCACATAACTGAGAAAGAGACATTAGGATATTGTCCAACTGATTTGAAAGCAGTGGTTTTCCATGCTTCTGTTGTCTTCTCCAGCTGCAGGAAAGCAGCCTCAGTGCCGATGGAGGAATCGGCCTCTTCTATGCAGAAAAAGGACTCCCCACTGAATTTCCAATATCTCCCTAACAAATTCACCTCTCATTTCTTTGGAGCCTTCGAGCTTTTGGGAATTCTCAGGTCTAGTGAGGGAGGTCTCATTACACTTCCTTAAGGAACTTCCTTTAGCCCTTAACTCCTTGAGGAGACTCATGTGATGGGCTGTGGCACAGAAGCCAGGTCCAGGGTTAAGGTGGTCTAAGGGGAGCAATTGCCAGGAGGTGAGAAGCACAAAGACAAACTTTCTTTCCTGCACTGGCCCCGGGCTGTGTGCTGTTGATACCATTTGGGTAACTTCTATGAAGTCTCTGAGCTGGAGTCACCCTACATGGGGCAGCGGGGAGCCCAGTAGCAAGGGTTTGCTCCCCTACAACCCCCTTCATGAGCCTAATTAACAAGTTGGGTCCTTTCCAGCTCCTTCTGGTGGTTCCAGTGGGGCTGGGCTCCACTGGGGGTGGGCAGACAGTCTTACTTTAAGCAGGGTATTGATCCTCACGTGGTCCTGGTGCCCCTCTTGGGGGAGCACTCTCATGTTTTAAGTGCATGCAGTTACTCTCTTGACTGGCTTGTAAACAGGTTTTAATGGGGCTATTAGTGTAAAAGGACAGGAAACTTTCAAAAACAGGCTCTTAAATATTCATGAGGATGTTAAATCTGGTGCTTAATCACCAGTGTTTGCACACAGCTAACGGGGAGGGAGGACAGCTAACAGGCTGCCTTCACTCTGAACAATTGACAGGGCATTAATAAACGGTCTTACAGCCATGATTAATGGCCCAGAGAACAGGACCTTTTTTTTTTTTTTTTTTTTTTTTTTTAAAACAAAAGGAGCCTCTGTCCTTTGGGGACTCCTGTTCTTGGGGGAGTGTCCACGTGGGCATGGGATTCAAGGGGGACATGGAGGCTGGACAGAACAAAGTCCCTTCATAGTCAGCTGAACTCCCCTTCTGACTCCATTTCCCGGAGCATGCCTTCCACAGGGGAAATTTTTAAAAACTTAAGCAGAGGCTCTTAGGAGAATTCCTTACCTGGAGAATCCTTAACTCAACCTTGAAAAGGCCACGAGGGAATCACATGGCTTGGTGAGCTGTGACCAAATGCTTCCTCAGAACCTGCCTCACATCCTTTCAGACTTGAGTTAAATGCAGGTGAAGATGGTTGACTATGGCCCAGGGGTTCCTGCAAGCAGCCCCACCTCTCTCCACCTATCTAAGAGTGCATTTTAATTTCTGGAGAGACGTCTTTCTCTTACTTCTCTCTGTGACATTTAATATAGAACCCCTAATGGAAAGTGAGTGGGGGGACTGCTTTTTAACTGGTAAATGATCTGCACTGTTATGCTTCTGGAATGGACCTTGGAGATTTTCTAGGCCAGTCCACACTCCTTCCAGATGAGGAAACTGAGGCATGGAGAGTTGAAGCAACTTGTCCAAGGTAAAATACTGAGGCAGTGGCAGAGTTAGCACTGGGCACCAGATACCCTGAGTCCAGGTCCATGAATTCTTTTCATGGTACCCCTGTACCAGTGTGATGTGACTTCTCCAGGTAGATCCAGGGAATACCCCACTGATTCCTTCAGAAGTGGTACAGGCTTGAAAGCCTGCTCAGTCCCAAGCGTGGCAAGACTTTGTTAATAGAAACAAAGCCAAGTTAAGAACAGAGTCCTGGGAAACATCTCATGGTTTCTGTGTGGTGGGAAACCCCAGTCTCATTATCTGAGACCAACCCAGAAATTCAAACCTGTTTCCTCTCCACAAGTACCATTTGGGATTTTCAGTTGACAAGTTCCATTTACAAATGAAATCAAGGCAATCTCCCCTGCATGAAGTAAGAAATCTATAAAAGCTGTCTTCATGGAGCTAGAAAAACCCTACTATGTTTTATAATGGTAGATCAGGACAAAGAAGTCGGCGTCTTCCACAATACCCTTCTCAGCCTCCAACCCTTACTGCCCACATCCCACATGCTTCTAACAAGCCTTTCCTGTGCACAAGCCACCAAATTACAGGTTGTGGTGGGGAGGGATGCCATGAAGATGGATAACAAGTGTCACTATCCCCAAGGTACTCTTCCTCCAGCTAGCAATTCGACTTTAGGGCTGTGTCAGTCAACCAAATGCAGTATCTGGTGGAATAGTTTTGCAAATATCACTTTAATATCTCCTACTACTGCTCAGGAATTCAGTGGTTCCCACTACATCTGGGTCCAACCCAGACTGGCTCTCCTGTGCACAGCCAGGTTGCCTCCCCTTAAAACTAAACACATCCTTTCTTTTGAATCAGTGGAGCAGGGCACAGTCTACAGACAAGATGGATATGATTCTTAATCATGGATTTGTTCAGAAACTCAGTGCAACTTTTTTTTCTTTATGGAATGCCAACCAGGAATGAAAAATCAGCCTCTCTTGCTAAACAGTTTGCATTAATGACTTCCATCAGAGCCAATCTATTGATTTTTTTTTAAACAAAACTCTACTTGTCTCTTTCATCTGGATATATAGCTGGTAGGTATTGTTGGTAAAGCAACCAATGTGAGAAATAGTTTCCTCTTCAAAGTTAGAATGAATGTATTTTGACAGTTTTTACCAATAATTGTTTCAATGTTTGATACAAATGCTGAGCACAGATGAAACTTAAACCACAGAAGAATTGGACTGTTTTCTCAATGGAAGGTTGACTGTCAGTTGTATGAAGTATAAGGATGGATTCTATGTCTTGTTAAGTTATTAAACTGATACCAAATGTTAGACAATGTAACACTGATTTCACAGAATGCAACTTTGAATTGACATTGTGCCTCTTTTTTTTTTTTTTTTTTTGAGACGGAGTCTCGCTCTGTCGCCCAGGCTGGAGTGCAGTGGCGCAATCTCGGCTCACTGCAAGCTCCGCCTCCCGGGTTCACGCCATTCTCCTACCTCAGCCTCCCCAGTAGCTGGGACTACAGGCGCCCGCCACTGCACCCGGCTAATTTTTTTTTCTATTTTTTAGTAGAGACGGGGTTTCACCATGGTCTCGATCTCCTGACCTTGTGATCCGCCCGCCTCGGCCTCCCAAAGTGCTGGGATTACAGGCGTGAGCCACCGCGCCCGGCCAACATTGTGCCTCTTATACCAAAGTCTTCTATTATATAACGTTGTTTTTGACTGGTTTAATCAGTCAAGTGTAGTAGGATTCAGCATGGTTCACTGAAAACACTTGTACTAGGATGTAGGAAATTTAGTGCTACTCCTAGTAGTCACATTAAATTATTGTACCCATTTTCCTCACCTGTAAAATGGGTATAGAAAAAAGGACACATCAGTCTGTTGTTTCAAGTGAAGTAATGCATTTATTTACTTGCTGTTTCCATTTGATATCTCCCAGGCATCTTAAAATGAAACTTTCCCATATTGAACATAGAATCTCCCCCTCCAAACCTAGTCCTTCTCTAGCATTCTCAAGTCAGTCATGGCATCACAAACTACTCAGGTGCTTATGCTGGAAACTGGAATCATCCCCCAATCCATTGTAGTGAATCAATAACACATTCTGTTCTATCTTTTAAGTAACTCTCAAATCTATTCCCTCCACTGAGCAGCCTAGTCCAAGCCATCTCATCTCTTGCCCAAATGAAGACAGTTACCTTCTTACTCTTCCTGCCACACCCACCATTGTCTCCTCTAGTTTGTGCACCACCCTCAACCCACACAGCAGCCAGAGCTATTCTCCTAAAATGTAAAGTCACTTACATCCCTCTCTTAATTATGGCTGTCTGTTGGCCAAGACTGGGTACATGGGTCATCAGGCCATGACAGTCTTGTCCCTATCTTCCCTTCGGTATCAATTTCACCCCAGTCCATTCCAGCCACACCACTCTCTTCTGTTCCTTCAATGCTTCTTTTAAGACCCACAGCCTTCACACAGACTCTTCCCTCTGGGAGGTTCATTCATCCTGTTATTGCCTGGATGACTCCCACTTATCTTTCGGACTTCAAGATAGATGCCAAATGCTAAGAGGACACTTCCCTCCTTTCACTCTCATTCTCCAGTAGCATGGATTCCTCTCATCACCATATTCGGTAGCATTTGTTGAAACTATATTTCAAATATTTAGCTGTGTAATTATTTGGACTGTAAGCTTCATGAGGTCAAAAACTATGACTGCTTTGTTTACCCCTTTACCCTCAGTGCCTTGACAAAGTGCTTGTCACATGGTAGAAAGATAACAGGATGGCCACATACATGAATGATTAAACACCCAACGCCAATACAAATCCAAGTTATTTTCATGCTTATGTTTATGGGACACCAAATTAAGTGGAGAGATGAGATGTATCTAATGAGCTGGAAGTTGTGGGGTGGTAAGAAACTCATGCTGAACTAGTTTAAATATTAAAGGGGAAGTTTATTAGTCCCTGTAGCCTAACTATAGGAAAGGCAGGGCTGGAGTTGGTTACAGGTCCTCCAAAGTTGGCAGCCAATTTCTCTCTGCCTTTTATCCTCTGTCTCTGACCCTCTCATTCTTGCTTGTCCTCACTCTTTAATATGTTCAGATTTCTCCATGAGGCAGAAAAAGAAAAAGTGTTCATATAGAGCCCCAGATTCACAACTTTTTAGTCTTTCTTGCCAGGAAAACCTTCAGGAGGAATTCTGATTGACTCTTCTTTGGGCCACAGTCTTATCACTGGTCACTGTGTCTGCTGTTCCCACTGTGGCCAAGGGGATAGAATCATCACTAGTCAATCCCAAAGCTTCTGAGGCTAGAGTCTATCATCAGAAGGGTAGGCTGGCATCTGGAGTTTGGGAAAAGTCCCAGGCAGTTAAAGACAGTGGCCTCCATAAAGTATGAATTCTGCAGGAACAGAGTCCAGGTAATATGGGTTGCAATGTTCATAGATTGAGCCTCGATTTTTCTGGCTCCTGATACAGCTTAGGTTCATCGGAAAACTCAGAGCAGAGGCAGCTTTACCTGTGAATAGAGTGGGCAGCCAGCCTCTTGAAATTCTATGAAAGGAGTCATTCTTTGGGGGTAGAATGAGAGTCCTCAATGATTAATTAAAATTCGAGGACCCATACAGAGTCAGTCTTATAATTTATGGTGCCAGTAGCAACCAACTCTAGTCCAAATATTGTTCTCATTTTTTGGGAAATTAGCAATGGAGATTATAGACATGAAAAGGCAATGGGGATCCTTCCTGATGGCAGTTGAATTAATATGTGAGGTGAGGAGTTTGAAATATTCCCACCAATCCTCCATAGCCTGATTAAATGCTCTTCTTTCCCCCAACGAGGACTAATAAAGTCCTATTCATAGAACTCTTATGAGAATTCAGTGAGCTAATACACATGAAGCCCTTAGAATGGCACTGCACACTCTAAGCACTCAGTAAGTTTTAGCTATTATCATCATGGTAAGACAAGAGGGAGACTATGAACACAGTGGCTACCAAAAACAGAAGTCACAACCTCTTCTGACCTGGGTCTGCATCCACATTTCACTTGACACATATAATTTTTCCTTTAAGAAAAATTGCTTGGGAACCACAAGTTCTATGGGAATTTCTAGTCCAAAACCACTGTGCTGGGGCGGGGTTATCTAGGTATGACCATTTTTTCACCTGAGTTCCTATAACAGCTTTGCAAAATTTGGATTGTGATTGTAACATTCTGTGCTGAATGCTCACTGCTGGAGCCTATGAAGGAGGGTTTTCCCCAATCTCCTCCTGAGAGATTCTGAGTCAGTAGGTCAGGGTGAGGGGCCCAGGAATGTGGACGTGTAACCCCATCTTCAGTGGTTCTCCTCACCTGCAAGTGGTTCCAGGGACCACGGTTTGAGAAACACTGGCCCAGAGGAAGAAGTAGCAATGAGGTGAGATGAGGAAAATAAGCAGCGCTTATTCTGTAGCTGGGTTCACAGAGATAGGGAGCCACTCAATTACTTTTCAAAGTCCCGAAGTGTCCCCAGCCAGGAAGAGGGCTCCATGATGTTTCCCTCATGGATCAGCCGGGTGCTCTCCCTTTGGGGTGAGTGCCACATAGGTGTGAAGTGCTAACCATGCCTATTGGTCCACTAAGCCTATGGCCATGGGTGCCAGTGACAAAGTCACAGCTCTGCCAAGTCCCAAACGAAGTACCTAGTCACTGTTGCACAGCTGATTAGAAAGAGGGGCTCGTGAGGAGTGGAGGCCAGAAGTCCCATGGAAGGAATGTCTTTGTGAGCATCATGGTGGATGTTCCCCTTGGGTCCTTGTCCCTGTGCATGAAGAGATTTCCAGGAAGGTTCAGGAATAGATTTTGAATGGTCATATGCAATCCCAAAGACCCTGCCCTTTGGAAAGGAGTTGGTGTGTATTAAGGCAGCCTGTCAGGAACATGCATTACCAACTCTTATGCTTTTGTATTAAGCATTATGTTTCATCTTTACAGTCAGATTAATGGAGATTAGTGATTCCACTTAAGAGTTTAAACATCATGCTGACCCAAATTGTTGGAGCCATCATAACATGGTGCTCTATGTTCAAGGACTGGACCAGCTGGTAGTCGAGTGGGGGAGGGGGAGGTCTACACGTTTTTGCAAAGTGATTTCATTGTTCTGTGTAACAAAGCTGGGGTGTCTCTTTATACATAAAGCATATGTGGTCCTCCCCTGACTTTCAGCATGCTTAAATGCCAATCAGGCCAGTCTGATGATGTTCCTTTGCTAAGAGGACACTTAATAATCAACGGTCACTCACGCTTGTCTTCTGTGGGTGGAACCCAGTCCCTGAAGTCTCAATGGTTTCATTAATGTATTTTATCCATTTGAAGGATAAAAATAAATCTCTCAAAAGCTCTTAGAAACCTGCCACCCTGGATATAGTAGGAAAAGAGGGGGGCTGTTAATTAATAAACTTAAACCATCTCTGCAGGAGCACACAGCTGTGATCCAGAGAACATAGGAAGCAAGCCCAGCCTTCCTGTCAGTTCTGAGTTACTTTTTATTCATTGGGCAGACATAGTAACTCTGTGCCTGTTATAAAGAAATCAGATGCAAATTTTGCTTTCAAATGAAGTGTCTGGTTTTCTCGGCAAGCATACTCAGGGCAGGTAAAATATCCTTTTACATATTCTCAAAAGGGAAGAACTTGGAAAGAGTCAAAGCCTTTTTGGAACCAAATCTGGTGAATAAGATGTATGATCAAGCTGGGGAAGGGCGTGTTAGGCCAAAGACAAGGTAATGAGACTGTTTTTTGGTGTGGCCAGCCAGACCCAAACACTGGCTATGTCGCGGAGGTTTATAGTTCCTAAGTGCTTTCGTCTGCACTGTCTTATACTATTATGAAAATAATCCTCAAGAGAAGTAGGGCCGACAATTTCACAAAATTATAAGTCAAGCTAAGATTCAAAACAGGGGAGCCACACTTTGCTGAAGTGAAAGTTCTGGGACACTGTAGCCGATTACTTCTTCAGAAGTCCTGGCCACTAGTCAGCAGTGTGCCTTTGGATTAATTCCTTTCCCTTGCAGAACTTCTGTTTTCTCATGATGTAAAAGTGAGGGTGAATCATTTTTTCACAATCTAATTCTATGATTCTATGAAATCTAGGCTACACCAGTATGTCCAGGACCTCTCCATAAATATAAGCAGAGTGGCATTAGGAGCATGTGGATGGGGTTCATCTTCTGCTTTGCCGACAGCACAAGGTCAGGTTGAAAATGCGCTCTGCTGCACAGCACATGGTGGAATCCAACAGGACCACACCAATGACCAGCAAATCTGCACACTTATCCATGTGTCTGCACCCATCCTCCTCCAGTGGAAGACACATCCAGCCCATCAAATGTGCACAACTCAGCCTCTTGCTTTTCAGGGCCTCATTCATTTGTTCCCCACTGCCCATCTCCCTCTTTCTGCGCACCCTCACTTTCTCCTCTCCCTGTACTGATTTCTTCTCATCCACAAGTGAACAACCTGCTTAAGTCTCTGCCATTTCTTTTATTTAAAAAAAAAAATACAGTGGAGGCGAATAAAACAATGTGTCCAACACCAGAATGAAGAAGTTTTAATATTTGCTAATCTCTATTATTATTTGTTCTGTCCTTACCACCCCCAGCCCATCACCTTCCTTTCTTCTTCCCCAGAGGCAGGCAAACATTGAATTAGGCATGTATCCTTCAAGTCCATGGTTTCATACTTTTATTATATACATGTAAATAATATATGGTATGGTGTTGTGTGCTTTTGGACCAGTCGACAAAAATGTTTTCCTACTATTTGTGTCATTTATTATTGATATGTTTGGACTTGTTTATATTACTCTAATGCCCTCTGGTATCTCTTCTTGCTAATGAGAAGTCTGCTCTTAGTCTAATTGTCGCTTCTTTTTCGGTAATCAGTTTTTGTTTTCTGATAGCTTTTAAGATTTTCTCTTTTTCCTTGATGGTTTGTAGATTCGCTACAATGTATATAGTGAATGAATTTGTTTTTATTTATCCTGCTTGGTATTTACTTATCTGAAGGCCAATATCTTTCTTCAATCAGGGAGACTTTGTAAACCACTATCTCTCTGAACATTTTCCCCTTCACCATTAATTATCTGTGTTTGGAACTCCTTTTTTTTCCACACTAAAATTATATTTATTGTTTTATGTTGGGTGAATACCTTAGTGCAACTTTTCAGCTCACTAGTTCTTTATTTGACAGTGTCCTGTTTAGAATTATCCTGATTCTTGGGTTCATTTCAATGACTGTCTTTTTTCTCCAGCACTGCTTCTTGATATTTTTGTTTCATAATCTATTTTTAACAGCTTTACTGAGATATAATTCACATACCATGCAATCCACTCATTTAAGGTGTTTAATTCAATGGATGTTGGTATAATACATAATTTTTTTAAAAATGTGGTAAAATATGCATATCACAAACATTTCCCTTGTAGGGGTGACAGGAAGTAAAGAGTTGGGGGGCAAGATCATGCCAACATTTAAAAGAGGATGCAGGGCTATGCCTTTCTCAGAAGGAGAGGTTGGGTCAAATCCCAGAAGAAAATGGTGGAGTTTAGCTATGGAGATCCCAAAAAATACGACCATGTGCAGAAGAATGTGTGGGACAGCCATTTTCCACTTTGAGCACCATTATTATCCCATGAAGGGCTATGTAAACACAGGGATGTTGATGCCGCTGGTTCTGGATGAGCTTTGGGAAGCACTGGGGCAGAAGAAAGCCTCAGTCTTCCTCACATCTTCCAGAAACTCTCAGGAGGTCACTGTGGCTGGAGTCAACAGTGCAAGGAGAGAAATGGAGGTTGAGAGGCTCCTGGTGGCCAGACCCTGCAGGGCTGGGTAGACTTTGGTCCACGAAAGAGGCAGTGTAAAGTCTTTGGTGGTTGACAGGATATCCTGTGGGTTCCAAGGGCTCTTTTTGGTGTCTGTTGGCAGCCAAACTGTTGGGAGTATAGATCTCTTAGGAGGCAATGATGGATGGTGGTGATTTGAACTGAGGAGGTCTCAGTGAGATGGTGAGTGGTCTCAGTGAGATGGTGAGTGGTCTGATTCTAAGTCTGGAAGTTGAACCCAAAGGGGTCCCCACAAGAACAAATGCAGGGTGTGGTTGTATTTGTTTGCCAGAGCAGCCATAACAAAATACCACAGACCGAGTGGCTTATACAATAGAAATTAATTTTCTTATAGTTCTGGAAGCCAGAAGTTTAAGGTCAGGGTTGGTTTCTCCTGAGGCCTTTCTTTCTCCTTGGCTTGTGGACAGCCATCTTCTTCCTGTGTTCTCATGTGCTCATCTCTCTGTGCGTGTCAGTGTCCTAATCATAGGACACGGGGATACCAGGCCTGTTGGATCAGGGCCCACCCATAGGACCTCATTTTACCTGAATCACCTCTTTAAAGATCCATCTCCAAACAGTCACATTCTAAAGTCTGTGGGATAGAACTTCAATATGGGAGTTTTTCACTGCGGTAAATATATGTGTGTATATATGTATGTGTGTCCACATATATATATACACACACACACACACACACAAATTACATCATATATGTGATTTATACTTTCACATTCATGCAACAAATCATAACACAAGTCATATATTAAATATATATATTTTACATTTATATATTTATATATTAAATATCTATATTTAAAATGTATTATAATATACTGTATATTACTTACATGCCACAAAATTCACCATTTTACCCATTAATAAATTTTCATTGTCATTATTTTAAGTGTACAGTCCAGTGGCATTATGTTCACAATGTTATGTGCACATCACCATCTATTTCCAAAAGTTTTTCATTACCCCAAACAGAAACTTTGTACATATTAAATAACTCCTCATTCTCCTTTTCCTCCTGCTCCTCAAAAACTTTCATCTATTTTCTGTCTCTACTAATTTGCCTATTCTAGATGTCTTATAAATGGAGTCATACAACGTTTGTTTTTTTTGTGTCTGGCTTATTTCACTTAGCATAATTTAAGGTTTATTCATATTGTAGCATGCATCATCATTCTTGTTTTATGCTGAAGAATATTCCATTGTATGTATCTATCATATTTTGCTTAACCACTCATATGTTGGACACTTGGGTTATCGTGAGTAACGCTGCAGTGAATAGTGGTATACAAACATCTGCTCCAGTATCTGCTCTCAATTCCTTCTGGTGTATACCTAGGGGTAGGATTGCTGGGTCATATGGTAATTCTATGTTTAGCCTTTTGAGGACCCACTAAACTGCTTTTCATAGTGGTTGCACCATTTCGTATTCCCACCAGCATTGCTTGAAGATTCCCATTTCTCCACATCTTTGCCAATACTTGTTATTTTCCACTCAAAAAAAAAATCCAGCTATCTTAGTAGGTATGAATTGGTGTCTTACTGAATGTTTGTGAGCATTGTACCCCACTTCCCCACTGCCTCTGACCTCCCAAACCCTAACCCTCCGTGTGGTTGCATTTGGAAATAGGACCTCTAAAGAAATGATTAAGGCTAAGTGAGGCTGTAAGGGTGAGGCCCTGCTCCGCTAGGATTAGTGTCCTTATAAGAAGGGATATCAGAGAGCTCATTTTTTTCTCTCTCCATGCATGCGTGGAGGAAAGGCCATGTACACAGAAAATATAGCCATCTATGAGCCAGGAAGAGGGCCCTCACCAGAGCCCAGCCCTGCTGCACCCTGATCTCAGAATTCAGCTTCCAGAACTGTGAGAAAATACATTTCTGGTGTATAAGACACCCAGTTTGTGATATTTTATTATGCTACCCCTGACAGATAAATACAATTTGCATTTTCCCAATGACTAACATGGAGTATCTTTTCAAGAGCTTATTGGCTATTTGTATATCTTCTTTGAAGGAATGTCAGCCCAAATTGCCCACTTTGAAATTAGATTGTCTTTTTGTTGAGTTGTAGGAGTTACTGTTTATTGTTTCATAATTTGTCCTTTTATTATAGATTTACTGTAGATGTTACTTCTTTTTCTCCTCCAAATCATTGCTGATTCTACCTTCCTAGTGCATCCTGGATGCTGTTGTTGATGTCCAACAACAATCATCTCTCCTTTCCTCCACCAGTCCTCTGTTCTTACCTATTGTCTCTCTTCCTCGAATCCATTCTCCATACCAAAACAGAATATCAAATCTGTCATGTTGCTATTCTGTCACTACTCTGCTCAAAGGCATTCAGTTGATCTCCAATTCTTTGCAGTAAAGTTTTGAATTCCTGTACATGGCTTTTAAGGCCCTCCGTAATTTGCCTCCTATATACCTCTACCCCTCCAGCCTCATTTCTTGCCATTCTCCCTCTGAAAACCTAGAACATGTCTCTGAGTCTCTCTCTCCAAGGCTTTGCGTAGAAAGCCCTGTTTGCACTGTTTGGTAAGAAGTTACCAAATTGTCTTTCTTGGTCATCTGTGGCTTTGCAATAGAAGAGGTCCCTCTACTTTTCTATGACCTCCTCATAAAGCCATCCTCCAGATGCCCCCGTGACAGTACTTACCACATTTGGTTATCATTGTCTGCTAAATTGCCTCTCTTCCCCAGGTCAGAGCAAGAGTCTGTCCTCTTCTTCAATGTGTCCCCAGCATTTAGCACAATATTTGGTACATGGATACCCAATGCTTATTATTATCATTAGTGGTATTATTCCCACCCAATTGAACTATTCCTTTTTTTTTTTTTTTTTAAACTAAATGTGTCTGGCAGCTTGTAGCCTCTGTGCCTTTGTTCCTGTTATTCTTCTGACAGGATGTCCCTCTTTACTTCATTTATGATTTTCTCCCTAACATTTGATTATGACAGTTTTCGAGCACATAAAAAAATGGAAAGGATGGATACTAGTTGATTCCTATTCTTCACCATCTACATGCTACAGTTAGTATTTTATTTGACTTACATGTATATTACATCTATCTATTTTTCTTTTTTTTTAAGGCAGCATCTCTCTGTCACCCATGCTGGAGTGCAGTGGCATGATCATGGCTGATTACAGCCTCAGAATTACGGGCTCAAGCAATCCCTCTGTCCCAGTCTCCCAAGTAGTGGGAACTAAAGGCAGGCACTATGACACCTGGCTATTTTTGTTTTTCTTTTGTAGAAACAGTCTCACTATGTTGCCCAGGCTGGTCTAGAACTCCTGGCCTCAAGCAGTCTTCCTGCCTAGGCCTCCCAAAACCTTGAGATTACAGGTGTAAGCCACTACACCTGGCCTATCCATTCATTAATTCATACTTTCTTGGCAAGTGTATTTCAAAGCAAGTTTCAGACTTCAGTATACTTCTAACCATTTCAGCGTGCATGTCACTTATTTATGTTTTTAGGTAGAATTTATATACAATAAAATGCACAAATCTTAAATGTATCATCTTAAGACTGTTACCAATGCTTACAACTGGGTATTCCAAACCCCTATTAAGAGCTATAACATTGCTACTAACCCAGAAAGTGTTCTCAGACCACTTCCTGCACTGCCTCCGGCAACTCCCAGGCCAACCACGGACTTCGGTTTTTCTGATTATTTTTCCTCCATGGATTAGATTAGTTTTGTGTGTTCTGGAACTTCATTCTTTTATTAAGATCTTTTTATTTCCCTCTATATAACGTTATTGAGATTCATCCATGTTGTTGCATGCATCAGTGATTTTTTTGTGTTAAGTGTTACTTGTTTTTTCCTTTGTTGTTGTGTTTTTCCGTTGTATGACTACAGCACAGTTGGCTATTCATTCTCCTCTTGGTGGACATCTGGGCTCTTTCTAGTTTTTGACTACTATGAATAAATTCTTGTACAAGTCTTTTTGTGGACATATTTCCATTTCTCTTGAGTAGGTATCTGGGAGTGAATTTCTGGGGCATGTGATAGGTTTGTGTTTTGTTTTTTAACTGCCAAACTGTTTTCCAAAGTGGTTGTACCATCCTACATTCTCACCAATGACGAGAGTTTTGGTTGTTCCATATCATTGTCAACATTGTGTCGTCAGTCTTTAATTCTAACTGTTCTGGTGAGTATATAAGTAGTATCATATTGCAGCTTTAATTTGTTTCCCTGATGACTAAATGATGTTGAGAATTTCTTTGTGTGCTTATTAGCCATTTGTATACCTTCTTTTGTGAAGTATCTGTTGAAATCTTTTGCCTGTTTTTGAAAGTCAAGTTTAATGAGGCACAATCTACATACAGTAAAAAATAATCTCTTGTAGGTATATTTCCTATGAATTTTACAAATATCTATAGTCATGTAATTACCACAATCAAGATATAGGACATTTCTGTCACTGCAACAGTGCCCTTGCACCCTTTATAGTCTATACTCACCCCTTCCCCCTTGTAACCACTGATCTATTTTCTGTCCCTAAAGTTGTGCCTTTTCCAGAATGTCATACAAATGAAATCAAATGGTATGTAGGCCTTACAGTCCCATTTCAATTTGATTGTTTGTCATCTTATTGAGTTGTAGGAGTGATTGCATATTCTGGATGCCAGCCTTTCATCAGACATGTGTTTGATGAATATTTTCTTTCAGAGTGTGATTTGCCTATTCTTTTTTGATGGTATTCTTGGTAAGCAGAAATAATAAATTTTGATAAGTTCCAATTTGTCAATTTTTAAATTTGATAGTTATTGCTTTCTGTGCTATGTCTAAGAAACCTGACTGTCCACCATAGAAGAGATTTTTCTATGCTTTCTTCCCGAAACTTCGTTTCAACTTGTTATATTTAGTTCAATGATCCATCTCAAATTAATTTCTGCGTATGGTGTGAGATAGGGGTCAAGGTTATTTTTTCACTAGCTCCCTCAGTCAAAAACTAACCTCCCCTGGTTCTCGCATAGCATGTTATGCACTGGGGTAGACACTCATCATTTCCATCTTCTGTTACGTACTTTATTTTTTGTGGACTCATTGTTTCTTTAATCGGACTGAAAGTTTCTCACAGGCAAGGGTCACATATTTTATGTAAAGAAGCAGATAGAGTAGTGCTAATGAAATATGTTTTGGGGTCTGGTGGAACCAGGATTGAAAGCAGGTGCTATCACTTGCCATCTGTGTAAGCCTGAGCAGGTCTTAGAATGCACGTAGGGGCTACTGTACCCCTGACATGGGGCTAGGAAAGAGATCATAAAGGTGAATGCAGCTCAGGCAGGTCTTGAGGGGCCCCACTTGTGTGTGTGGGGGGTATGGAAAAGGTAATTATTAAACAGTGGTCCAAATGCTGTGACAGAAATATGAATAGGTGGCTAAGGGACCAGAGAGGGTGGGGAATGGCGTCCTGATAAAGGTGAAGCTCACCTTGAATTTCAGTGGATGAGAAAGGTTAGCCAGGCAAAGGAGATTAGACAGGGATTCCCTGGTGGGGACAGCAGCAAGAGCCGAGGTTCTGAAGTGAGTTTCCTTGATGGAAACAAATTACACTTCATGGAGTAGTTTTGAGAACATTATGAGCTAACAAATGTGGCGTAAGGTTGCATTGTTTGAGACATATTAATACTAAAAAAGTACATATTGTTTATATGAAATTCAAATTTAACTGGGCATCCTGTATTTTTATTTGCTAGATCTGGCAAGCTTAATGTGATGGCACTCAGCACAGTACCTCATGCATAGCTGGCACCCAAAAAATATATGTTAAGTTTAACTTTAATCTGTTCTCCTCTGGAATAGAGGAGAAGGGATAAAACTGAGAGATAAAATCTGAAGAGAAGCAATAAAATAGGAAAGGCAGAATTTAGTGCTTGATATTATTGAAAATTTTCCATTCAGCAGTGAGGGCATTTCCTGGCAAGAATAAAGTTTGTCTTTAAATAAGTCTCCCTTCATGGTTAGAAATGCTCCTAGAAAGAAAGGAAGGAGTCCTTCCATGTGGGCAGTGGGTGTAGTTTTGGGGCCAGGGGACCAGAAGGAAAATACTGTGCATAGTTTTGCTCCAGGCATGTCATTTAAATGTTCCTTCTTTCTTCCTTGTTGTCTGAGGAGTTCTGAAAATCCAGGTATTTTGTAGAAAACATTTGGGCACTCAAGTGCCCCCCGCAAATCTGTATGGCTTGGTTTCCCACCATACCCCAAACCTGGGCCCCCTTGGAAGTCTGAATCATCTTACTCTACCTTGAGCCACCCCGAGGGCTCCGCTCCCAGGACTGTGCTTCCTGACCCACTGTCGGAGGGGAGTCAGGGTGCTCCCAGCCCTAGGTGATATGGCTGAGTCTAGATGTGCTTAACAAATTGCCTGTTCACTCAATTACATTTTATTTAATCATCTGTAATCATATAAATTATGCCTGATGGTAGTAAATGTTCATGTCAGTTCCTAATTACAGATTGATTAATTGGCTGGGGTGATCTGTATTACTACTTATATAAGAATATATGAGGTTGATGATAAATTAGGGTTGGTAATCTGAGCCCAGGAACATGGAACATTTCCAACTGCATCCCCCTTTTTGGGGGTGGGGAAGCCATTGCCCTTTTCTTATCTTATTCCTGTCAGAGGCTTCCGGGAGGGTTTCTGTTCTATAGATTGATTGATTTTGGCAACACTTGTGTCAAGAAATACTTACTACTTAGGTAGTATATATGTGTGTTTGTGTAAAATTTTTGTCATGCAGTGCTCCTCTTTTTGGCTGTAGCAGAGATGAATAATGACAAGCTCATTAAGTTCAGTTGGGCTCATTACAGCCTGCTGGGCCCGGAAAGTTCCAGGGGTTGGATATGGCCTAGAAAGCAGGAATCCAGAGAATGAAGACGTGAGGCACTTGATCAGTGTCTACAAAACCAGTCCTTATTAGGTGATTCCATCTTTTTGTTTCCTTAGAAGCTAGAGTGTTAAATGGTCCAGAATGTACCTTGCACTTTTTTCTAGGAACATTAGACCTTGGTGGATGTCTTTCAGGCAACTTGCCTGGGATGTCTAATTGCTAGTTCTCAGCTTTTGAGAACATCATTTACTTAGAACGAACCCTACTTCCATCATCTTTGCTTCCCTCCCACTCATACTTTAGGCTAAAGGTAAAGAGGAAGCAACATGGGCTAAGACATGTGGGAGGAGGGAGGGAGAATCTGAAAACCCAGGGGTGGACCCTGGTTTCAGGGAAGGGGCCTGAGACTTGATCCTGGTTTCCTTGGCCTCTGAGAAGGGATGGGCAGAGGAAGAATGGCAGAGAAACCTGTGAGAGTTGAATCCTCTGAAGATGCAGCATCCCAGGGGCTTGTTACTAGAGAGAATCATCAGCTGACCTCTCCCCTTGACAAGCAAGCTACCATGGGAGCAATGATTTATTGCCACTGAGGGTCATGGGTGACCTTCCTTTCTTGGGGATTTTTTAATATGGTGATTGTATCATACAGCATCATGCCATAGATCACAGCCTCTACCTGAGTTTCCAATCTTAGTTTTACCACTTAGCTCTGTGATCTTGGGCAAGTTACTTAGTTTTTCTATGCCTCAGTCTCCTCCTGTAAAGTGGGGATAATGATAGTCCTACATTATAGGGTTGTTGTCAGGATTCAGTGAGTTAACAAAGATATGGATGCTGAGAACACTGTCCGATACATTGGACACATTAAAAAATGTGGGGAGAGAGTTGTTTTCGTAATCCACTAATGTGATCTCAAAACAGCCCTGGGGATACTCTGGGGTGGATTACTAAACTCCTTTGTTGGTGAGACAACTGAGTCCCAAGGTAGTCAATGGCTTGCTTCTGGACAACAGTTTAAGTAGTGGTAAGGTTGGGGCCAGTTGCGGTGGCTCGTACCTGTAATCCCAGCACTTTTGGAGGCTGAGGCAGGCAGATCACCTGAGGACAGGAGTTTGAGAGCAGCCTAGTCAACATGGTGAAACCCCATCTCTACTAAAAATACAAAAATTAGCTGGGTATGGTGATGCCTGCCTGCCTGTAATCCCAGCTTCTAGGGAGGCTGAGGCAGGAGAATTGCTTGAACCCAGGAGGTGGAGGTTACAATGAGCTGAGATTGCACAACTGCACTTCAGCCTGGGTTACAGAGCAAGACTCTATCTCAAAGAAAAAAAAGAAAAGTAGTGGTAAAGCTGGGACTAAAACCTGTGTCCCCTGACTCTCATTCTTAGTGTGAGAGGTGATGTGCCTGTAGATGAGGCCAGTAGTATTTGGTCAGAGGATTCCTAGTGTCCACACTTGCATGGAACGATCTTGCCCTTCTTTTAGCTTCCTTGGGCTGAGAACTCAACTCTTATCTGGCAAAAGCAGAGGCTTCTCTTGAGTGAATCCATTTCTTTCCCCTTGATTTTCAATTTACGCTTTCCCCAACTTGGTAAAATGATCAATCTATTTCTTCTTGCTAATACCCCATGATACGATACATGGGCCAAACTGGGCCTCATAACTTCCTTTATGAGTTAACCCTTTGTGTGTTTTAGGGTTTTCTTTGGGACTCCATTTGAGGCAGCTAATGTGTGGTGTGACTAAGAATATCACACAACTTAGGACCAGGGAGCCTGACACCCAAACCAAGTTTTTTATCACTAGGGAGCTTTTTGCTGCAAGTAACTGCAAGTAAATGAAAATAAACTAAATTAAACTTAACACCTAATGAGTTTTTTTTTGTTTGTTTGTTTTTTTGTTTTTTTTTTAGCTTGTGGAACAAGGTATCCAGAGTTATGGCAGTTCCAGAGGTATGTAGTACAGCAGCTCAATGCCATCTTAGCCTTTGCAATCTGTTTGACTTACCCACCTTACCAGGTTCCCCCATGGCTACAGATGACTGCTGTGGTACCAGACATCACATATACATTAAGTGACTTCCAGAAAAAAGATGTTTCCTCCCATTTGCTTCTTTATTAGCTGAAGTTTCTCAGCTGACATTTTCTCAGGTCCTACTGCCCAAGATTGGATCACATGTTTTCCCTAAACTAATCATTGTCAAAGGGATTGAGATAACTGTGATTGGTCTAGACCTATGATTGATTCCCTGGTGATCTGGGGAGAAGGGCCACCTTTCCTGAATATATGGCCTGGTAGAGAGTGACACCAAAACAAAATGGAAACTGTCAGCCACAAAAAGTAGATGTGTATATATGTGCAGGGTTAGAGGAAATTCTTTTTGTTGTTGTTTTTTTGGTGGAGTGGGTAGTCAACAGTGTCTGCTCTGGGCAAATCACACAAAGTCCCTGAAAGGCAGGAACCAAGAAAATCCCCTGTCAGGTCCACAGGAATGAAGATTCAAGTGCCCCAGAAGAAAACTACAATAAGTATGGCATATCTCCAATATAACTCTGGTTTTTATTAAGCTCTTCTCATTTTGCTGTTTATAATACCTTGCAATGAGAGATGGGTTTCACAACTTTATTCTGCACATCACCTGGAGGTGTCAGATGGTAAATCTGTAAACAAACCACACACTATTGTGTGTGATATACAGGAGAAGTGTAGTCTCCGTTCTCTCTACTCCTTCTTTCAAATAGGCCCAGTTGACGCCATCTCCAACTTCAGAGGAAGATTCCCATGACTCCTGGCTAATCAGCCTGGCATCCTCTTGGCTGTGGTAACGAGTCCAGAGATGGGCAAGTTGACCCAATCAGATTGAAGGAAAGGACTGCAGTTGCACCAGGGGAAGATTCCTTTTTCCAGCTCCTGCTGTGTGGGAATGAGAAAGCACCCAGCTCTACTGTCCCTGGAAGCCATCTTGTGAACACAAGGGGACAGATATTAAATTATATCTGACAAGAGGAGGACAGAGTTGAGCAAGGAAAAGACACTAGGGCCTCAGCAGCATCATTGAGCTGAACCTGGGGTCTCCACCTTTGACCTTGCTGAGTAAAATGACAGTTTTCCTTATGACTTAAGCCAACTTAAATTGAGGATTTGGCTACTTGCAACTGAGAGCATCCTTAGTGAAACAGGAATCAGTTATTTTCCTTTACAAATGAAGAAACTGAACAAGAGAAAGGAAGTGAGCTGCCTCTGGTCCTATACCCAACAGAGTGATGGATAACTGGAAGCCAAGTCTTTTGACGCTGAGGTGGCTTTTTTTTTTTTTTCTACCCAATTCCCTCCTATCATGGGGGACTTCTTAGTGAGCAAAAGTTATCTTGAGGTGCGCTGGGGAGTCAGAGGGGAAGGGTGAGATGTTTCCTAGGGCACCAATAGGGTCTGGATGGGAAATCTAATTCCTTCTGGGTTGGCTGCTGGCTGCCATCTGGTCGTAGATAATTATTACCCTGCCCTTTCTTTGTCTAACTGGCTCTGCAGTGGGAACAATGGATTCCAATGAATTGTGCTGGTAAACAATATCTTCTGCTTCCTGAGGGCAACTTACAAAACAAAGGATGAGTGTGCCCCCACTAAGAGGGGGGGGAGCAGGATGGAGAAGGGACATAGACTAAGGAGCCATGGTAACAGGCACCTCTGAGGTTGGTCATGGGGAAAAGTCAGGCTCGGGCAGACCCAGCAGCTGCAGCCATTGTGAGGTTGTTCTGAGGGCCACATCACTCCATCTATGACACTGTTAGTTTCAGAAAGGAGCTCACTGGTAGAGCTTCTGTTGCATAGAAGTTGGTCTGTGATGCATGCCAGCTGTAGCCTGGCTGATCCCAGGGTGAGCTCTGGGGCTAAAATGGCTCATCGGAGTTGTTTCATATTAGGTGGAAATAGCCTGGCCTTTACACTCCTATCTTCATCTGTCATTAGATGTGGGCTGCCCTTGGAAGGATGTGACTTGGGGCCCGGTGGCTCTCTGTAGCCAAGGTGATCCTGGAGGGGTTGACAGCAGAAGGCTGACCTCTGACTGTGTTCCTGGCAGCAGCATCACCAGTCCTTGAAAGGGGATCTGGGTGGTGCATCTCTGTGTTCATCATACCTTTCCCTACAAACTACTCACTGAGAATTTCCCATTTTGGATTTGCCTCCTTAGATTCAAGGTAGCACTGCCTTGAATCACATATCATACAGTAACTACTGTATGGTGGCTTGGTCTGTATTTTCGTGGGAGTTCTGGGGACTGTGACTCCACCTCTTTGCGCAGCCATGGTGATGTCGCAGGGGTGGGGCTTCTTGAACAGGGAGACTGTTGCACTATCTAGGTTTACGCATCATGTCTGCTGTGAACCCTGGTGGCAATGCAATGCTCAGCAACTAGCAGCCCACCTTAAGTCTTAGAGGCCAGTTCTTGGCTTCAGAGGGGCCTATCAGGCTGGGAAGTGGTTCTGGCCCTTTATGGATGGATGGTTAGTCAGTGCTGTTATCACCGTCTAGCATAATATATATTTTACTGACTGGCTCTTGCTGGGGCCAGAAGTGGGACCCAACCCCAGTCTGTGATGCAAGTTAGTTGCAAAGCCTGACTTTGTCTCTTTTTCCCCATCTATAGAACACAGGTAATATCTCCTTTTCTGTTTGTAGTAGAAAACTATTGCGAAAGCAAACACAGTAACAAATACGAAAATAAAAAAGAAGCCTACAGAATTGTGAAACAGTGCCACTATTATGTCGGTTATTATCAGAAGTAGCTGCTGAACTGCATGGAAACCATACCTCATATGCCTTGGCTCCATCCTAGAAAAGATAGATGCCAAATGCAAAGCATTTGACTTTGGGCTAGTGGTTCCCTGTGCACCAATTTTCTCTGCAGAAGAACCAGATCCTTTTCGCTAGAAGACCCAGCTCGAATCTCACCTCTGTATTGGTTAGTGATGGATCACTTTTCTGATCTGTTTGCCTTGTGTTTATTCCTGTCACACTTACCAACCTGGTCTTCTGGAGGTTTTGGTTCGGTGTGTAACACAGGTAAGAGGATCAGCTCTTGGATGGCAGGAATTATCTCTCTTCTTTCCTGTCCAGAGCCTCCCAAATTCAGAGACAGACAGGGCTTTGGGCAGCAGAGGCATTCTCAGACTGTGGCCCACAATTGAGAGGAGCAGGTGTGGGTGCCTGGCAGGTGGCCAGAGCTGCCCTTTGGCAGGTCTTGGGCTTAGAGACTCATAGGATGCACTGAAAGAGATTTGAATGATAATTTGATGCAATTCCTATCACTTCTCCCCCCTCCCCTACCAATTTAATAGTCAAAAAACATTTTTGGAGCACCTTAAACATGCCAGGCCCTGTGAAAGGGAGGAGAGATGTAACATTGAATAAAACATTAAAATCCCTGGCCTCATGGGACTTACACACTGATTTTGAGGTGAGGAGCACATAATAAATAAACTAGATGGTAAAATATATATTATGTTACACGGTGATAACTGTGTAAAGAAAATCAAGCAGGTAGGAAGGCTGGATAGTGTCTCAGAGGGGAAAAGGCATGGTATTTTAAATAGGGTTGTCAGTGAAGGTTCCACTGGGAAGGTGGCATTTCAGCAGAGATGTGGAACAGGTGAAGGAATAGCTGTGTGGATATCTGAGGGAAGAACATTCATTCCTGGGGTGTGAGCAGCATGTGCAAAGGCCCTGAGATGGATCCTGGCCTGGCAAGTTTGAGGTATAGCAAGGAGAACAGGGGCTGGAACAGGCTGGTGGGGCCGGGAAGAGTGGCAGGTAGGAGATGATCAGACAGATGATGGGGGCTGATAGTGGAACACCACAAAGGATCTTGCAGGTCTTTGCAAGGACTCTGGCTTCTGTTCTCAGTGAGACAGGAGTCATTGCAGGGTTCTGAGCTAAGGGTGGCATGATCTGGCTAGGATTTAAAAGGATGTCTCTGGCTGGTGAGTAAATAGATTATAGGAGGCAAAGTGTAGAGCAAGGAGATCAGTTAGGTGTCTGTTGTAGTAATCCAGGCAAGGGGGAGGGTAGCTTGACTGGGGGCATATCAGTGGAGGTGATGAGAAGCAGTTGGGTTGTGGAAGCATCATGAAGCCAATATTGGAAAATTTAATGACAGATGAGGATACTAGTCCAGATAGTGATTTGGGCCAAAGAGGAGTGATCTACTTGAAGTTGTATAGCTAGTGGCAGACTAGGACAAGAATAACCTGGAACAAAACTGATTTCTGTGCCTGAATGTTGCTTCCCTGTGTGTTTGATGTGCTTGTTGGCTCATGGACGTGTGTTTGTGCTAGTGAGTGCTTTGTTAGTGTGTGCTTGTGTGTGTGAGTGTGTCCATGTGTTAGCACATGGGGTCCTTGCATATGGGTGCAGGTGAAGCTGGGCTGGAGCAAATGAAAGCAACAATTAGAGGGAGCTGCACCTCAGGTGACCACCTCCCACCTTGGAGGAGTCCATAACCATTGTGTGCCTTTCCCTACCTCCATCCTGCCCATTCCTCCTCCTGGCCCCTTCCAGCCCAGATCCTTCCCCACCCAGCCCTGCTGATCCCAGAGCAGACTAATCTGGCTTTCATGAGGCAGTCCTTCCCCATCTGCTCTAACAATGGTAAGGAAAGATTGAACCCTTAGGGCTTCATTCTGACTTTTTTTTTTTTAAACATGTAATTTGCTCAGTCCAAGTCCCAGGTGGCCAGCTCTGTGACTGGGTATCTCTTTGTGGCTTGGAGCTGGGATGGGGACAGGAAGGCATGGCGGATAGGGTGGGTGGGAGAGGAAGACTCACACAAGACAGTGACAGAAACAGTGATGGGATGATGTGTCTTTGTCTCCGGGAAGAAGTGGATATTCAGTAATCACCTGGGAGAGATGCCTGTGACACTAGATGGGAATAGGGATTTTCGTTAGAATACCGGAAAGCCCATGCTGGCCAGCGCAGAGACCCAGGGTTCCTCCTTGAGGTTTTCTGTGTGGACCTCTCCTGGTTCTGGCACCAGCTAGCTGTGACGTGAGGCTCAGGTGGTGCTTCTCCTGGTTAGCTATCTTAGACACACTGGCCAGGAATTTATATAGGCCTTTGGTAAGTCCGGTCATATTTTAGCATGAACTTCATCCTGGGGTATTGATTAAATGAAGATGCAAACGTCAGTTCCCTGCTATCATCCATCAACCAGAATGGATGTCATAAAGGACCATTCCCACATTTGCCCCAAATCATTGCTTCCTAAAAGTGCTCACTAGAATTACCTGGAGAGCTCTTAAAAATTAATTTTATTTAGTATAAAAATGTGAAAAGTGCTACGGTGACAACCCTTCCCCATACCTCATTAGTGCATTTCCCTCTACTCCGTTACCACCGTTATGGGGTCTGTGGTACCCTCTCAGAGTGTCTCAAGAAAGCAAATATTGATAGAGATTCTTCTTTCCTTTCACCCAGTTTCTGTACAAAATGAAGCATTCTAGGTATATTGTTCCACATGCCACTTCTTTCACTTAATGTATTTTAGATTTCTTTTTACATTGGTACATAAAGAATTTCACTTTGGGGTTTTTTGTTTTGTTTTGTTTTTATTCACAGAGATGGACAACCAGTGCTGGCCTGGTTCCTCAGCAAAGAGGAGCCCACTACTTCCTGTGCCAGTCCACTTCTTTGTTGGACAACTGTAGGGGTTTAATTTAGTTGCATTCAATGTTGATTAAGTACCTACTGGGTCTTATGCGCTCAGTGACTGAGTGGTGAGAGGACACAACCCTTGTCCCCAGAGAATTAACCACTTGATGAGGACGGCAGGTACATGGATTAACCCCAATACGCCGGGAGCCTTGTGGCAGGGCCCCTGCCTAGCCTAGGGGGCAGGGCAGTATGAGGGTGATACTCAGAGGAGGAGGTATTCAGCTGCATATTAACAATCTGTATTCATTTTCTGTGGCTGCTTTCACTAGTTACTAACCCCTTGGTGGCTTTAAACAACAGAAATTTATTCTCACAATTATGGAGGCCAGCAGTCTGAAATCAGTTTTGTGGGGCTGAAATCAAGGTGTTGGCCGGGCCATGTTTCCTCTGGAGGCTCCAGGAAAGAGTCCATTTCTTGCCTCTTCTGGTGTCTGCTGGTTGCTGGCATTCCTTGGCTTTGTGGCTCCACTCTTGGCCCCGGCCTTCACATTGCCTTCTCCTCTTTGGTTTGTGTAAAGTCTCCCTCCCTCTGTGTCTTTTGTGTAAGAACACGTGATTGTACTTAGGGCCCACCTGCAACATCCAGGATCATCTACCCTTTTTTAAGATCCTTAATCCCATCTGCAAAGACTTTTTTTTTTCTGTAAAAATAACATTAATAGGTCCTAGGGATTAGTTCTTGATATCTTTGAGTGGTCATTTATCAGCCTGTAGCAAAAGAGCGGAAACAGCCTGCTGAGGAAGGAGAGGCAAGTATTCAGGTGGGAATGTGCATGTGCAAGGCACAGGGAACACTGCAAACTCTCTCTTCCCAGAGTCCATGGCCTCTGGTCATGTGAAGAAATGGCACGATTCTTCTAAATCTTCATTTGCCCCAGCTGGGCCTGCACCTGTCTTTGCTGATTCTTTGGAGGGTACTCTTATGGCTGTGGGCTCTGTGGCCACACTGGAGGTCTCTAGTTCTTGGCCTTTCACAGTCTGCACCTGTGTCCTCCATGCATGTTGTAGAACAAAGCTGGTCCCTAGGGACATTGGGAAGTGGGGGAGGTTGGTCTTCAGTGTCTTCCTCCCTTTGTGATGCTTTTTCTGTACTCTCTTCAGATTATTTTATTAATTCCTTCACAAACATATATTCAGCTTTGTCTACATGCAGGTCCTGTTTCTGGTACTGGGGATAGGGTGTTGAATGAGACAGGTGAGATCTGTGCACTCCCAGAGGCTAGTTTAGAGGAAGAGGCAGTGGATAAACTAGTGAGCAAATATACAAACAAGCTCATTTCAGACAGTGGGGAATGCTGTGAAGATACCAAACAGGGCCGTGAGATAGGAAGTCGGTGAGTGGAGATGGGAAGGGCAGGGAAGACTTCTTAGCAAGGTGACATTTAGGTGAATCAGAATGATAAGAAGGAGCCCAGCACTTGAAGTCCTGGGGTAGAACATTCCGGCAGTAGTGGTAATGAGCACCAAGGCCCTATGGAAGAAAGAGCTGGAGAGTTAACACAACAGAAGTGAGAGAGGGGTTGGCTGGAGGTGACAGTGGAGATATAGAAAAGGGCCAGCTCATGTACAGCATTGAAGGACAGCTTCAGGACATTGATTTTAATCTAAAGAAGCTGGGAAGTGATATTAGCTGGCGTTTGCCCCAGGTGCTGCCAACAGCAGGTGCACATGTCAGGGAGCCAGAGGATGCATGGGTCTCTCCTCAGGGGCCTGATGACACATGCCTGGCAGTCATAGGTGCACTGGAAATAGTTAAAGATTTGGGTCTGAATAAACTCATCCAAAGAGTATAAATGGAGATGAGAAAAGACCCCCAGGCTGAGATCTGAGCTGGCCAATACTGAGATGGCCATTAAAGGGGCAGGTACCAATGAAGGGACAGAAGAGGCCTGGGAGGTAGGAGGAAAACCAAGAGGGAAGAACGCATTTCAAGAATGCGGAGCGGTCAACGTTCATCTGTCCTGTCTCCCTGCAAGGAGGACTGCTGGTGAATAAATTCCTTCTGTGATGTAAAGTCTCCTGGAATGAGTGTTTTTGAGAGAAATCAAACCCTTAAGCAAGAGTTCCGTATTATTAACGGAGTATTCCAGGGAGGGTTTTCCTTGCCATGCCTTTGGGTCTTAGTGATGTCAATTTATAACCTTTCTGAGGTTAACCTGTTGGAGGTAGAGCCAGGAGGCTGAAGACTATTGTCAGGGAGGAGATCAAGGAACCGTGTTGTAAGCATTTAAAAATTAAACTCAGCCTGTGATATGGCTGTGTTTCAGGATGGAAGGCAACATCATTCTACAGCACCACACTGCTTCTGCGAGGACACCTGCCATTGTCTCAAGCTACCTGTTAGGTAGGGATCTAACAAGCCAAACATCTGCTCCTCCAACATAACCGCTAACACTACCAACAGGACATTCTGAAAATCGTGTCAAATGTAATTGTAAGTATTTCTACAGGGATCTAAGTGCAGATTTAACTCATTTAACCCCTTAGTGAATGGCAGGACTAAGTCAGGGGATGCTAGACTAGGGACTCTGAGGCCCTTCCAACCTGAGGAGTCTGATCCTAGGACAAATTCTTCATTAAAATTACTGAGTGATAATGGGATAAGCATTCATAAATGCAGCTGAGGCACAGGATTTCCTATTCAGCAGAGGCAGATTTTGCTATATCATCGAAATGGCATGAGCATGGCTGCCAGCCAATGCATGGACAGGCCTCCTTTTTGTGAGCTAATCATCTATGCAGCCTTTCCCTAAAGGTACTCATGAGATGGGGATCAAATCCTTTGGTGTGGCATGCAAGCCCCACCTCAGTCTGGCCCCAACCTGCCTCTGTTGTATGCTGTTGCTGCAGCCTCCTCCCATCCTCATCCTCATCCTCATATTCACTGCTGGACATGCCTCCCCTCATGCTTTCTGCCTGCCCATCATCCAGCCCCTGGCACAGGACATCCCTGACTGCCTGCCTACTGACCACCTGCCTCCATTTCAACAGGACTTCCAGTTCCTGGCCTCTTCTCCAGCCTCTGCTTTGTTCAGTCTTCCAAGCCCAGCTGGCATAAGATGACTCGTTTCACAAAAAGCTGCTATTGTCCGTCACGTCTCCCTGCAGCCTGAACATACTGTGCTTCTCCCTCCAGTTCCTTAGCCTCTTATGTGGACAGCTCCTCTCTGCTGTTCCAACAAGTCTCCCAAGTTCTTCCCCTTCCGCAAGTTCTTCAGCCCTTGGTAAGCTCATCTTTCCACTTACTCTTTAACTTCCACATGGCCTGTATCCCATGCTGTCTAGTGATAACTTCTATATTTCCTGCTCCTATTGCATGATACCTGCTAGGGATCTAATTGTGTCCCCTTCAATTCGTATGTTGGAGCTCTAGCTCCAAAGTGACTATATTTGGAGACAGGAATTTAGCAGGTAATTAAGCTTAAATATTTGAGATCTTAAGGATGGGGTTTTAACCTGATGGGATTGGTGGCCTTATAAGAGGAAGATCTCTCTGTCTCTCTCTGTTTCTTCCTCTCCCTCTCCCTCTCTCCCCCCTCCCGTACCCCTGAGGAAAGGCCATGTGAGTACACAGTGAGAAGGTGACCATCTGCATGCCAGAAGGAGAGCCCTTACCAGAACCCAGCAACGCGGGCACCCTGATCTCAGACTTCCAACTACCACTGAAAAAGACAGAAAGGAGAGAATATGGTAGAATGTGGCTCTCCCTAGACAATTGTCAGAAAGCTCAGTTGGTTCTCAGTTTTGGGGGATTAAGAACAATTCTGCTGGAGGCAGAGGGTTGAACCAGATAACCTCTCAGGATTCCTTCTCTTCTGATGATGCTGGAAAGACATTTCTCATGGTCTTGAACCACCAGATAAATTGTTGCTATTTAAGCCACCCACTCTATGGTGTTGTGCTATGGCAGCTGGAGCTAAGACAATATCTATTGTCATTTCTCTTATCTGCCCAATAAACTCTGTGCTCCTAGACCAAATCTGTGGGTTTTAAAAAAAATTGTTTAACATGCATAGAGAAAGATACTCATATTCTGAGTATATAGCTTGCTGAATGTTTACAAACTGAACACACCTATGTGACCAGTGCCCAGACCAAGGAACAGCACATCATCAGCTCCTTGATGCCCCTGTCATGTCCCCTTTTAACCTCCTCCAGCCACAAGAGCAACTACCACTCTGGCTCCCAAGAATAGATGAGTTTTGCCTAGTTTTGTACTTTATGTAAATGGAATCATAAGGTATGAACTTGTTTGTGTCTGGCTTCTTTTGCCCAGCTTTCCATTTATGAAATTCATCCATATGCTTGTGTGTGGCTATAGGTTATTCATTCTCATAGCTGTACAGTAGTCCACTGTGGAAATATACCACGATCTAGTTATTTACTCTACTGCTGACCTGCATTTGGGTAGTTTACAGTTTTAGCCATTACAAATAGTGTTGCTATAAATATTCTAGCATGGGTCTTTTGGTAAACATTTGTATGTGCTTCTATAGGGCCTATGCCTAGCAGTGGGATTGCCAGGTAACAGGGCATACATATGCTCAGCTTTAGTGGATACTGCTGAACACTTTTTCAAAGCAATCAAACTACTTTTACTAACCATGTGAGAGAAGAGCTATTTCTTTTTCTCTTTTAAGCCTCTGGCATAGGGAGGAGTGAATGTAAGATATTCAAGAAATGTCTGCTGAATGAGTAGAACAAGGATTTTCTTGGCGTTCAGGTATCAGTGGACCCAAGGATCCATGTGTGAATGAAATAGGTGGGGTTAATCTGACCTTAGTGTCCTTGGTAATCAGAATGTTCAGAAATTCTCCGTAGATGTTGAAAAAAAGTTTTTTATTTTGAGTCCTGCTTGTGGAGGTTGTGGCACCATCACTACCTTCCTGGTATCTCAGTGGAAATTCATTTGGAGGAGGCCCTTGGCATTGTCAGCATGCAGAGCCCTGGCTCTTTCATCTCATCAGATATTTCTGCACAAGAAGCCAGAAAGTTGGAAGTTGGAGGCAAACAAGAGTCAATGATGCAGCTTTGGAAGCTGTGGTCAGAGGAAGATGGATCAAGGAGAGCTGTAAAGGACTTCTACTCTGTCAGAGGGCCACTTTGGGAGAAGGGGAGGAATGGCAGACAGGGAGAAGGCCTGTGGCCTCCACCAACTCTTACCACTTGCATACGCTGTATCTTTGATTCGCACCTCGGCAAAGCCCCTGGAATTCAGAAGCCCTGGAATTCAGAGGCGTGATGAGGCCAGTGGGAACTCCTAGTGATTTAAAAAGAAATCAGTTCCATCAAAGAATATTGAAGTTCTTGCAAGGAACCCCAGGGAATTTCTGATTCCATCATTCCTCATAGAAGGAAGCTCCCAGCATCTTCCCACTCTACTTCTCTGGATACTCACCAGGTTCAATGCTCCTTTTAAAATGTGGAGGCCAGAAGAAGGGGCTTGAAGTGCTGATGGGTCTAACACTTTCCTAGATAGGGATGTTAAAATTTTATTAATACATTAAGATTTTAATTTGCTCTTTTTTTAGAAATTATATTACATTGTTAATTCATGTTAAGTTTGTGGTGAGTTGATAAACTCACCCATGCCCACATGTTTTCATTGAAAACCACTGTTCTTCCCTGTTAGCACCTGTGCAATGGTCACTGTTTTGTTTAACTTAATTGCAATACTTTTCGTTTCTTTGTTTAATTTCATCTTGCAGATTTTGACCTGGGGCCTTAATCTGACCTTCAAGGTAAGGCAGCAAGTCCTGTTACTTTCTCCTCTTAACTTCTCAAGTCCTCCTACTTCTTGGCAATGCTGTCTTTACCTGCTCCCTCACCTGGAAGACTCTCTTCTCCCTCTCCACAGCCCCATCCCAGCCTTAGCCTAGGTAATTCCTACCTTTCCTTGCTCTGGAAGAACTTCCCCTTCTATATCCCTGCAGCCAAGGACTGTGATCCTTGGGAAGGTAGGTGAGCTGAAATCCAGGATATGTCATCGTAGACTCTTGGTGGACCCCCAGCAGGTGAGGAGAACTTCCTGGCCGTCAGCATAGCTGGGGAGACAAGGTGGCCCCCCTGCTCTCCTTCCCATCCCCAGATGTACCAGTAGAACAGGAAGAAAAGAGTTTGGCACTTGAGGTGCATGCCTAAAGGGCTGCTCATGCGGAGCCTGTGCTTCCTCTGGTGAGACAGTGCTATGGAGAATAAAATGCTGGCTGTCATATTGAAGGGGCTTTGAAGAACAGCACTATGAATATGGAGAAAGCCCTTATACTGCTTACAATCCAGCTGAAGAGATCATCAAAGTAGGGTTTCTCTTGGGAAGTAGTGGGAGTACATAATTCGAAAATACCCTTCCCTCCTTCCCTCCCTCCCTCTCCTCCTCCCTTCCTTCCTTTCCTTCCCCCTCCTCCTCCCTTCCTTCCTTTCCTTCCCCCTCCTCCTCCCTTCCTTCCTTTCCTTCCCCCTTCCTTTCCTTCCCCCTTCCTTTCCTTCCTCTCTCCTTTCCTTCCTCTCTCCTTTCCTTTCTCTCTCCTTTCCTTCCATATTTATTGAGAACTCAGTAAGAGTCCTGTACTTTGCTAAACCCTAGGAACACAGCAGTGAATGAGACAGTCATGACACAAGCCCTTGTGGGCTGACGGTCTAAAGTGAGAATCAGAAATCAAACAAGTTGCTTGATGAATTATGTAAAGACAGTTGTGATAAGGAACTGAAAGAGATGTACAGGGTGCAATAAGAGCATAGAGCTGGGAGCCTTGACCTAGTCTGGAAATGCTAGGGAAATCTTCTTGGAGAAAGGGATATTGAAGCTGAGTTCTGAAGGATAAGCAGTTCCTGTTGTGCTGTTTTACTACCTGATTTTGATAAGGTAAGCTTTTATTGAAAGGCCAAAAGTAAACATTTGAGAGCCTCTTATCCAGTCCAACACATCCATTCTATAAATTCAAAGGTTGACTTGGGTAAGACAGACATCATTAGTTGATAGGCCTGGGACTGACTCTGGTTTCTGTGTAGTAGCCGTTCCCTAAGTGTTATCTCCAATGCTAGTAATCATACTATTAATGATAATCTTACTATTATTAAAATGAAAGAGACCAGGCATGGTGGCTCACGCCTGTAATCCCAACACTTTGGGAGGCTGAGGCAGGCAGATCACCTGAGGTCAGGAGTTCGAGACCAGCCTGGCCAACATGGCAAAACCCTATCTCTACTAAAAAAATAAAAATAAAAATAAATTAGCTAGGCTTGGTGGCAGGTGCCTGTAATCCCAGCTACTGAGGCTGAGACAGGAGAATTGCTTGAACCTGGGAGGTGGAGGTTTCAGTGAGCCGAGATTGTGCCACTGCACTTCAACCTGGGTGACAGAGCTAGTCTGTCCTTCCTTCCTTCCTTCCTTCCTTCCTTCCTTCCTTCCTTCCTTCCTTCCTTCCTTCCTTCTACAAAAAGACCATTTTGTGGAGTAGAAACTGAAGCATAGATATTGTTTGGGACAAGGCTTAGTGGCCTCACTATGGAAGCACACAGGGAGGAATAGTGAGACCGTGGATAGGGAGGGGTGAGGAGGGCGCATGGGGTCTTTGTTGCTCAGGATGTTTTGGCTTTTTGGGCTGTCAAGTGGACGGAGGACTTTGAAACACAATCTCAATGTAATTCAATCCAAGATTCTAAGCCCTTATTTAATAATGGGGAAAAGAATGGGGTTCAAGACTGGGCTAGAAGAGAGTTACAGGGAATGGGTGTCCCCACAGTGTCAGACTAAGAATGAGAGCTTCCCATCAACAGTGGGTGCCTCAGTTTTGGAAGGCTGTAGCCAAGACTGGATGCCTAGCAGTTCCCACTATGAGTGCGATGCTGGGTCAGTTCCCCTCATTGGAAGGCTCTAAGATTCCCTGAGAACCTGATGTTCTAACATGAGTCTTCTAGGAGGTGAGAGTGTGGAATGAGAAATGAATAAACAAGAAATGGAATGAGGAATGGACTTTGAGAGTGGCGTGGCTATAAACTAAAGGAGTGAGCTGTTGGGGAAGTGGTTTCCAGGGACAAACAGATTGACCCAGAGAAGAGATATTGGTCTTGGGATTGAAAACAGAAGTGGGAGAACATGGTAGAATATGGCTCTCCCTAGACAATTGTCAGAAAGTTCAGTTGGTTCTCAGTCTTGGGGGATTAGGAGCAATTCTGCCTGAGGCAGGGGGTTGAACCAGATGACCTCTCAGGATTCCTTCTCTCCTCATGATGCTGGGACGACATTTCTCATTGTTTTGACAGTCCTAAAATGTCTTTTCTTAATGGGGAATTTATCTGCTGGATTCAATTTAACTGTTGCATTTGTATTTTGTACATGCACCTGCCCTGGGGCAATGGTTACATTTTAAATAAATCAAATAAATCAATAAATATGATATGCCTCACTTTAATCATTACATAATGCAAAAAATTATGATAATGCCACATTAAGTTGCAAATTAAGACATGCAAAAGTAAGAAAATGTGGAAATGAATGTTCTCCCAGCAACATTAACTCCGCTGCCTTGTGATGTGGCATAATAAAGTCTATATTTATATCTGCCTACCTAGCAGTCTCTCATTCAGCATGGGCCGATGTGGGAGATTATTGCCAATTTAACCTTAACTTTTGTGTCTGATGGCTTGTTGTAAATGTGCTGTCTTAAATGAAGCATTAGCCTGGCTCCTGCAAGGAAGACAGAAGCGTGCAATGGTGGGTTCCCAGGTTTTGAGCGACATTGCCTGGGCTTGGAACCTCGGTTCTGTCTGAGTGTCTATGGAACCTGCCCATTAGCTCAGTTCTCTGCACCTCCTGTTTTCTCAACTGTCTGCAGCATCTGGATCTTAGATTCCCACCATGCTCCACACCAGCTTCAACCAGGTTACTCCCATTATTGTTTTATTGTAGTTCATTTATTATATCATTTTGAGAAAAAGCATTCTGCTGCTTAAAATAATTATCCAAGCACAGCTCTAGTCCTAATATTTCAGATGAGGAAAATCAAGGAGGTGAAGTAACTGGGCCAAGGTCGCAGCTGGGAACTCTCAGGGAGACCTCCACCTCAGGCTATGACTCCCATGCAGGCCTGTCACTTTCCACTGCTCTTGTTCTTGCCCCCACCTAAAAGCTGCCTTCTGAACAGTGCATGGCTCCTGGTTAGCATCTGCTGCGGAAGGGCAGACTGGCCATGTTCATGCGAGACAGAAAAGGTTCTCTTTTTTTTTTTTTTTTTTTTTTTTGAGATGGAGTCTTGCTCTGTCACCCGGGCTGGAGTGTAGTGACCAGATCTCAGCTCACTGCAAGCTCCGCCTCGCGGGTTTATGCCATTCTCCTGCCTCAGCCTCCCAAGTAGCTGGGACTACGGGCGCCCACCACCTTGCCTGGCTAGTTTTTTGTATTTTTTAGTAGAGACGGGGTTTCACTGTATTAGCCAGGATGGTCTCGATCTCCTGACCTTGTGATCTGCCTGCCTCGGCCTCCCAAAGTGCTGGGATTACGGGCTTGAACCACCGCGCACGGCCAGACAGAAGAGGTTCTCAGAGCAGCAAGGGCTGATAGGAAAATCATAGGTGTTGGAGTTAGGTGGTTGCAGATTGCAGCTCCACTGTCATGTGATCTTGGACCATTTAAAGAAACCTCAGTTTCTTCTGTAAAGTGGTGGAAGAGAGTCCAACCTTTTAGGATTCAATGAAATAATGTGTATTAAATACCCATCAGAGTGCCAGCCTCTTTGTATGCACTAAAGAAATGTAAGCTGAGGTTTTTTTTTTTAATGCTTTCATTTAAAGTATGAGTATCTTTCCCCAATTTCCCTTGAGCCACCTGAAATTCCATCAGTAATGATACATTTAAATAGGTCAATCATCTTTCTCTCCCCATTAAATAACCTTACCACTCTTTTGACTTGCACAGACCTTTAAAAGATGTTGACACTTTAAGCTCTCAACACCTCAAATGGCTCCTCATTGCTTATGGGATTAATTAAAATACTTTACTCTGCAGTATGTCAACATGCCAGATAGACAGGGCAACTCCTTACTCTTCGAACATCTTTTTGGCTTTTGCATCTCTATGCCTTTTCTCTTACTGCTTCCTCCTCCTGGAACACCCTCTCTAGTCTCCCTTCTCTCTTGTACTCCCTTCCACACTGCTGTCTCTCTACTGATCAACATTAAATCTCCCCTTCAGGGCCAAATTCAAATCGCAGATCCTCCTCTATAAATCTGTGCAGATTTCCCCAGACTCACGTGCCATCTTCCAGTTTCCTGTCCCAAGAGCTGTATTGCTGCACAAATGACTATTGCTTTACTTTCCCATATTGATTGGTGTGTCCCTTCCACTAGGTCTATGAGGACAGGGATCAGATCTGAACACACAACTGTTAGAGGATAGGAATCAGATCTTCTCAGCTTTATCACCCTTGCAGTAATGATGAGCACAGAGACTTCCATGCTGGGCAAATACCAAATTGAATCAAAACTTAAATGTTATCAGCTCTATGCTTATTCTCACATGATAGAGGCAGAAGCAGGAGAATTGCACTGGGTCCTAGGGGAAGGGTGTTGGGTGGGAGGATCCGGAGGAGCTATAAAGGCCAAATTTAATGTTGAAGTCCAACCTATTGGGCACCACAATCCTGCCAAGGGTGGGATCCGCAGAAATGGAACTAAGAACCTCACCAAAATCAACCAGGGCCCAAGAGAAAAGTATGATGGTTGTGTTGTTTACAGCTTCATTATTTCTCTGCAATCTTTTGGAAGCTCATCAGTATAATTATCCCAGCCTCTCACCAGGGCCTGGAGTTTTCAAGTCCCGGGGATGGCATTATTTGGGCTCAAACTGGGGGAAATGAAATTTGTTTTTCCTGTTGTTTTACTAAACTACTGAATGGGGTTCATAATCACACTTGAGCTGCACCCCAAGGAGCCTCGTGTTTCATAGGCCCCACTTCCTGGATGGAGGAGGGGTAGGTACAGGATTGGGAAGATGACTTCCTGCTTCCTGTAAGCACCATACAAGGGATATAAAGCTCACAGCAAAGCCAAGACATGAGGCTTCTGTGGGCAGGGTTCTGTGCCAGGTACCAAAGGTGACACCAAAGAAATAGAAGACATACTTCCTGTTTGTTGGGAACTTATGCCGAACCAGGTCCTGTCTTAGCTAATTAGCCCCATAGCAAGAATTTATTGAGCACCAGTTGCATGCATGAAATTGTGCTAGTAGAATCTAGTTGTGATGAAACTATGCAATTGGTATTTGGTCTCCAGGGTTAACCCTCCTGTCCTTGTGGGCTGTCTTCTCCCTTTCACCTATTCCCAGGTGCCCAGAAGGGCTTTAGTTACATGTAATCCAAGTCAGCAGGCCATCCCTTGGCATGTGAGTGTGTGTGTGAATTGCTGGGTTCCCCTTTCCACATCATTTGCAGGTTCAAACAGACCTTCTTTGGAAGTGACCACAACTATAGAGCCCCAATTGTGGGTCACTCACTATGCCAGGATTTTCGTCCTCAAATTATGAAATATTTCAAATGTACAGAAAAGTGCAGAGGGTATAAACTCTACCTACCCAGAATGAACATGTGCTAGTATTTGGTCATATTGGTTTTAGATCTTTCTTAAAAAAAAAAGAAACCAGAACCTCACATGTATACTTAAATTCTTCCTAGAACCCTCCCTGATACCTCATTTAACTCTTATAATGGCTCATTTGCTTTAATTGTTTTCTTTTGATAAAGAGTGAAGTTGAGCATCAGCAAAGGTAAACAAGGCTGAATACATAGAGCTTATAAGTGGGAGAGTAAGCATCAGACTTAGCCCTCGCTCACCTCTGAAGTCCACATCCTTTCAACCTGCCTGCTACTCTAAATTTTTTTCCTAAGAAGGAAGAAAGATTATATTCTTTGGTTAAAGGATTTTAGAAAACAGCTAGCAGACAAATAATCCTGTCATTGCAGCAGAGAGAAGGGGTCTCCCCCTCAGAAACTGCACTGCTCCCCATCCACCCTCCCCTCTCTCAAAGCCCCTTGCAAAACCCCAACCATTGGTAAGTTAAAATCACAGACAGCCCAAGCATATGTACATATTAGATCTTCTCTCTATCCTTTAGGGAATTTAAAGGAGGAAATTAAAATCACCTGATGGACAAAAGTGAAAGCTGTGGGTTGGTTTCCATTGCGATTCTTGTCAGTGGATGGTCACTCACACCAGCTGCATCCACCAAACTGATGTGAAGGAGTTGGAGTCAGCACTTGCTAATTTTGAAGCTGTGTAAATGAGTCACTGTATTAAGGGAAGATGTCTTCTGCTGTAAAGAATAGGAAATATGACTCATAGTGGCATAAACAGCACTCCTTTAGTCATCTCCAGTAATGTAAGGCCAAGAGGTGAAGGATTCTGAGAGGAGGTTCAGGTATACGTTGTCCAGGGCTGGTTCTGAGCCCAGCACTGTCATCAAGAACATAGGTTCCTGCCTCCTTTCAGTGACACCATCCTCGAGATATTTTGGTCCTCATATTTGTTGCCTCATAGTCCCAAACTGGATGCAGCAGCTCCAGACATTGTAGCAACAATGTTGGTTAAGGGGTACAAAATTTCAGTTAGACAGGAGGAATATGTTTTTGAGATCTATGGCATAGAATGGTGACTATAGTTAATAATACTGTGATGTATATTTGAAAATTGCTAAGAGATTTAAAATGTTCATACCATGCACAAACAGAAGTATGTGAGGTAATAGGTATTTTAATTACCTTGATTTAATCATTCCATAATGTGTATATATATATATATATACACACATACACACACACATACACATTATGCATATATTATGGAATGATTTTGCTCCATAAATATAGACAATTATTTCTCAATTAAAATGCATATTCCTGGGCTGGGCATGGTGATTCATGCCTGTAATTCCAGTACTTTGAGAGGCCGAGATGGGAGGATCACTTGAGGCTTGGAGTTTGAGACCAGCCTGGCCAACATGGCAAAACCCTGTCTCTATTGAAAATATAAAAATGCTGGGTGTGGTGGCGCACGCCTGTAATCCCAGCTACTTGGGAGGTTGAGGCACAAGAATTGCTTGAACCTGGGCACTGAAGGTAGCAGTGAGCTGAGGTCATGCCACTGTACTCCGGCCTGGGTGACAGAGGGAGACTCTGTCTCCAAAATAAAATAAAACAAAAATGCAGATTCCTGGATAGCACTTACTAAGTCAGGATCTCAGGGAACAGAGCCTAGGAATGAATGGTTTACCAATACCCTCCTCCCCTTAGGTGGTTCAGATGAAGCCATCTTCACACTGTTTGGGGCTGGGAGCTGCTGGTGCAGGAGTAGCAGGGTATGGTGGAGAGAACAGTGAGGGCAGGTGAGGAGACCAGATCTCAGCTCTGGCTGTGGTCTGCAATCACTGGTCACTCTGCTTCGTGGTGCCTGCTGACCACCTCAGATCACAGAGATGTGTGTCCTTCCACCCTGCCTCCCTAGTTTTATCTCCACAGTGCTTTGTTCACTGGTCCTGCCTCTTTTCCACATCTCTACCTTCTTTCCTTAGATCATGATATCCATCCATCTACCCACCTATCCATCCATCCAAAACTGCTTACTGAAGGCTAACAACTTTCTCTCTTGCCTTTACCATCCTTTCTTTGTCTCTCTGCTTATTTAAATCCTGCCTGGCTCCTTTTTGAAGCTTTTTAAATGGTCACTGTCCCACCACCCCCCCCAACCCCGTCCTCTGATTCTTTCCCACTTTTATCTTGAACACCATAAAAGCATCATCTTTATTCCACATTCAGCAACTTTTGATTGAGTATCTCTGCTGCTCAGGGAAAGTTCTAGATTCTGGGAACACAAACAGAAATACATCACAGACCCTCAGAGCAGCTTCCAGTTCAGTCTTGGTTTGGTTTCTTTTAACAAAGGTGTTTTAAAAAAATTATACCAGCCTGGGAAACATAGCAAGATCCTGTCTCTTAAAAAAAATACACTGGCCAAGTGTGGTGGTGTGCACCTGTAGTCCCAGTTACTTAGGAACCTGAGGCAGGAGGATCACTTGAGCCCAGGAGTTTGGGGCTGTAGTGAGCCATGATTGCACCACTCCACTCCAGCCTAGGTGACAAAGTAAGACCCTGTCTTTAAAAAGAAAAAATAAAAGAAAATTATAAAAAGAGAAACTTTCAACTTTTGGTTCTACATGTAAGGAGCTTAGAGGTTGCCACTATGTCCTAACAGCAAGTAAAAAGCTGAACAAACTGAAAAACAATACACTGTTGTAGGAAATTTCCATAGTACACAGTGTATAAAGTGAAAAGCAAAAACAAAACTTTGTTCGCTTTCTCCCTTCTTGTATTTCCAAACTCCAGAGGTAACTGGGAATACCAGTGTCCTGTGTGTCTCTTCCAGAAATGTACCAAATCTTTGTATTTTTCTCTAATGGTTTTGTGTATGAGTCCCCTTCTTGCAGTTGGGTTGAAAGCACCGTGGGAAGGGGCCTCAGTTTTCTCCCATGTCCCTCCATATCACCCTTCACAGGCCTGGGTACGCAGTGGGTGACCCATATGCATAGACTGGCATCAAATTCAGGGACTGAGAAAACTCTTTGGGGACCTTGTACAGATCTCGTAGCATTTCCTGTGTGAAGCTTCTTGCCCACCTAGAGGGTAAGCCTCTGAGGGCAGGCCACCAAGCCTGTGTTCAGACTCCTTCCAGGCCTGTGACTCTCTGGGTTGCCTCTCCCTAGGCCAGAGTTTTTGGACATTTTCTGGCTTACACAGGGGCCAACCTCTGAAGCAACAGCTTCCCCAACCAGCAGTTTACCCCATTCCACTTGTCTCATCTGAGGAGTATCATAGGCCAGGCTTCATCGCAGGTGTGATGCAGCTTGTAAGGCATGCGGGGGCCAGTGGATGTGGTATTTGGTGGAAGCCCAGGAGGGAAGGTTGAGCTGTCGGAATGAGAGAGATGGAGAGGGAGCAGGGGAGAGCAGGAGTATCAGAATGAGTGATGTGCAATGTTCAGGGGTCAGCGCATTACAAAATGATTCTCGTTAATTATTCAGAGCCCGCCATCTATTGTATGGCAGGTGTGGACAGCTCGGATGGGATGCTTGCCTTTCTCTCTGAGCCACTGAAAGAGGGAAGGGTGGGGTCGCCTTGGATCTGTCTTAGGAGGGTGAGTCTGGGGGTGACTTCAGTGTGGGAGTTCCTGGAAGGGTAGGACCAGCTAAGCAAGCCTCCCCACCTTTGAGATTTCTGGCATTCTATGCTGGTGGAACTGACACTTGGGTTCTGTACTAGGTAGAAGACAGAGAGAAAAATCCCTCCCCAAGAATACAACTGAAAACAAAATCATGTGCAGGCAGGCTAAAGCTATCTGCTGAAGCAAAGTAAATAGAGCTGAGAAAGAGAAAATTCCTCTCTGGCTCTTCCCTTTTTCTGAAATACCTCTCTCCCCCAAGTCAAGTCTAACTGTCTCTGTGTGTCCAGCACTAGCCGCCCTACCTGGCAAGTGTTCTGTCCCCAGCTGGAGCACTGGAGGGCTGCACAGCTTGTCCTTGGGTTCTGCACAGAGTCCTTTGGCCTCTCCTTGTTCATGACAGCACGTCTCACCTGCCCAGTTCAAGGAAGAGGCCTCCCTAACACCTAGTCAGGCACATTAGTAGCTGGAAAAGTATTTTTTTTTTTTTTCTTGGGTTGAACTAGACTGTTGTCAGAGAAGGGCCAGAGAAGAAGGTGTTGAGGAGAGGCAGGGTATGGTGACTCACGCCTGTAATCTCAGCACTTTGGGAGGCTGAGGCAGGAGGATTGCTTGAGGTCAGGAGTTCAAGACCAGCCTGGCCAACATGGTGAAACTCTGCCTGTACTAAAAATACAAAAATTAGTGGGGGATGGTGGTACATACCTGTGTTCCTGGCTACTCAGGAGGCTGAGGCAGGAGAATTGCTTGAACCCAGGAGGCAGAGGTGGCAGTGAGCCGAGATCGCACCACTGCACTCCAGCCTGGGCCACAGGGTAAGACTTTGTCTCAAAAAAAAAAAAAGTGTTGAGGAGAAAATAAAACAAAAAATCTTAGTAGAAAGAACAGTCACAGAGCAGAGGCAGCATGGTGGTAGCTGGCTGAGTGGGGCTGGAATGAAATATTCTGGGCCTGCTGCTGGAGAGTGGGGCAACTTGGCCAAATTCATTAATCTTGCTGACCCTCAGCTTTCTCATCTGTAAAGTGGGGCTCTAACTAGTAGCTCCTGTGAGGACTCAAAGAGATAATGCTTATGAAGTGCCCAGCACTGGGCAGCATGTGGACGTGGTGGCTGTTCACGTGTGCCCTGCTTGAGTGACCCCCGAGTCCAGGTAATGGTCCTCCAAGGGAAGTGGTGGCAAGTCCTTTCCTCATGTAAAGGCCTTCCTTGGAGAAAATTCTGTCACGTGGTAAAGAAACGTTAGACATCAAGAGCTGGTGAAGTGACTGGGGGTGGAGGCCTTCCTGGTCCGCTCTGGGAGGGAGCCACCCAGACCAGCTGAGCCTGCAACCTCCTTTCCTTGGACCACTCTAATTCCATTCTCACCTGGGACTGAACTTGTTGCCCTTGGAAGGAATTTGAACATTGGGAAAAGCAAACAAACAAGGCATCCACCTAGAGAGGCACCTGATGAGCAGACAGACCACTGGCTCCAGGCAACTGGGGACCTGCTTCTGGCCCTGGCTCTGGAGCTGATTGGCTGTGTGATCCTGAATGCCTTGCATTTCCTCTTGTGTCTTGGTATATTCATCTTTCAAATGAGAGAGGTGGATGAGTTCACACTTGCCAACTTTAACAGTCACATAGGTGGATGACTATTTGAAGATTCCATGGAACTGATGTGAAAAATCCACAATGTTCCTTGAAACCAGGGGCAGCAGCTGATGAGTGAGGCCGAATTTTATAGGTAGGAGGGGGATCTATATTTACATATCTTGCAATTAGGAAGGGTCTGTATTTATATTGTGTGGTTTTGTTTTGTTTCTTCTTCAAATTGCACCTCCTCCCTGGATCCTTTACAAACTTCTAGGAAAAGAAAGGAAGGCCTCTCTTCATGGTTCATCATCTCTCCAATGTACTTATTTGTGGCTGTGTGGATTATGCATATTTAATCTTGTCTAGTCATGCTTCCAATGTTTCCAGTTCAAATGCCTGAACAGTCTCTGCGCATTTATTCAAACCATGCCTTTGTGTTCCGTGTTGGAATAGAAGCCCATTGAGGACACAGCCTGTCTGCTATTGTATGGGGCCAATCTTAGGGTTCAGCAGCAAGCTGTGGAGCTTCCAAGTACATAAGGAACACCAATTGCAGATGCAGCCCCGTTCCAAGCAAAGGGTCTACAGATGTGTAGAAGCAAACCTCTTGCCAAGACCCTCCCCATCTGGATGTAACACTTTTACCGTGCTAGCACATTTATTTCACTAGATTGCAGTCCCTGTGTTGTGGGGATTTGGCTCTTTTGACCTGTGTATACCAGCACCTGTTGCAGTATCAGACACAGAACGGGTGCTTAACAAATGTTTGTTAGAGAATGAATAAGAGGATAGTCTTTGCAACTCAATGTACTCACACAGTGAGGAGGCAAAGTAGTAAGACTATCTGATATTTACTGAATGCTTTGGAACTGTCAGGAATTCTCTCTCTCTCCTCTGTGTGTTTGTGTGTGTGTGTGTGTGTGTGTATGCATGTACTTGAGAGACAGGGTCTCACTCTGTTACCCAGGCTGGAGTGCAGTGGCATGATCCTAGCTCATGCAACCTCCATCTCCTGGGCTCGAGGAATCCTTCTACCCTAGTAGCTAGAAATACCGGGGCACGTTACCACACCTGCCTAATTTTTAAAATTTTTCGTAGAGACAGGGTCTATATTAGGGTTCTCCAGAGGGACAGAACTACTAGAATAGATCTACATATGAAAGGGAGCTTATTAAGGGGTATTGACTCACATGATCACAAGATAAAGTCCCACAATAGGCCATCTGCAAGCTGAGGAGTAAGGAAGCCAGTCTGAGTCCTCAAACCTCAAAAGTAGGGAAGCCAACAGTGCAGTCTTCGGTCTGTGGCTGAAGGCCCGAGAGCCGCTGGCAAACCACTGGTGTGAGTCCAAAAGCTGAAGAAGTTGGAGTCTGATGTTCGAGGGCAAGATGCATCCAGCACGGGAGAAAGAGGAAGACCGGGAGACCCAGCAAGTCTGCTCTTCCATCTTTCCCTGCCCGCTTTATTTCTAGCTGCACCGGCAGCTTATTAGATGGTGCGCACCCTGATTGAGGGTGTGTCTGCCTCTCCCAGTGCACTGACTCAAATGTTAATCTGCTTTGGCAACACCCTCACAGACACCCAGGAACAATACTTTGCATCCTTCAATCAGGCTGACACTCAATATTAACCATCACAAGGTCTCACTTTACCAGGCTGGTCTTGAAGTCCTGACTTCAAGCAATCCTCCCACCTCGACCTCCCAAAGTGTTGGGACTACAGGCATGAGCCACCACACCCAGCCCTGAGTGTGTTTTTATGTATTAATTCCTTTAACTCTTACAATAATTCTATGAGGCAGATGCAATTATTATTCCCATTTTACTGATGAATTAGAGGCAGAGTAGTTCAGGAACTTGCCCAAGTCTATACAGCTAGTAAGTGATCAGAGTAAGAGTTGTGCTAAGGGCAGTCTGGCCCCTGAGTCTGCGGGCTTAATCATCATGCCAACTGGCTATGAGGATGTGTTTCACCTTCAGCAAGCATCAAAGCAGGGAGATGCTATGTTATAAGTGAACACAGGGTGTCCAGTGGCTTAAATATAATTCTGAGGCCACAGAAATGCTGGAACAGACTTCTGTATCTTTTGCCAAGTGGGGTATCACTTGCTGTCTGGTGTCCAGAGACCTCGTTTGTTCACAGCTACACATGAGCTCTGATGTCTTTGGGCTGCTTGGCTGGTATTTTCAGCGATGGCAATAGTTCATGGTTTTATCCCCTTCCTTCTGGCTTGTTCTCTGGTGGATTCCCAGTGCCTCCCCATTTCCAAAATGCCTTCTTGGAGGTTTGGCATCTCTGGTGGGAGCTCTGCCACAGACTGTTGCGCATGCCCCCATCCAGCCAGATACCAGCCTTTCCCGTTCTCTGTGCCATATCTTGGGTTATGCTCTGAGGGTGTCACAGGGATGCCCAAGGCATGGTTTTGGCACCTAACAGATTTCTGATTTGCTTCAAAAGAGGAGAAATGAATTATATAAGAGCATAAAATCAAGCATCACGTGATACAGTTCCTGTTAAGTGTGAGAAGAAATTCAGAGACAAGAAGGTGACATCAGGCCAGTGGGAGGAGATGTGCGAGCCTGTCCCAGAGATTCCACTCACTTGCTGTGTGACCTTGGCTACTTACTTCCCCTCTCTGTGTTTAAATTCCCTCATCAGTAAAATAAGGGGGTTAATCTAAACTCGAATGTTGCCTTCAACTCTAAAATTTAGTAATTGTAAGACCCCCTGGGATGAAGAAGCATGTACGATTTGCCCCCAGATGAGGAAGTCTTTGAATGGGGGAACAAAAGAGTTGGTAAATACTTTCTGGAAGTTCCCATTCAGCACCCCCAGGACTGCCCATTGGCCCCATCTCCACATCACCATCACTACCTCTTTGTTCCACACCACCTCACCAGGTTGGCCTCACTGCTTTTTCCCTCCCTCCATCCCTCTTCCAAGCCTAGATTGTTCCAGTATTTGTAATTGGTTCTCTGCATCCCTTAGACATCACCGAGTCGATCTCAGCCAATTTTCCTCCCTTTTGATGCATCTCTTTCATCCCTCTGCTGTTGGCCCTTCCTCCCCCACCATCACTGCTTTCCCTTCCCAGAACCTTGACTCCAGCTCATCCATCTTTCCGGAGTGCGGCTGGTCCTGGCGTTCCCCTTCCAGTGCATTCGGGGGACAGGTGCTGTCGGGATGCACACATGGAGAGAATGAGATGCTCCCCCCATCCCTGGGCACAGGGAGGATAATGATCCTGAGCGCTTCCCTCCTAGGGCATGATGAGAATCAGTGAGTTAATGCCCATAAAGTATTATAATGACTCCATGGAGTCATCTGATGGAGCGATGAGGAACTGGGCATCTGGCTCTAATTTACTTAGAGCTGGAGAATTCAGGCAGAAGCGGCAGCCACATTTTTTTTTTCTTTTTGTACCAACAACTCACCCCAATGCAGAGCAGAATTTCTCAGCACAAACTGACACCACCTAGTGAGATTTAAAGACACCAAATTCTCAATTCATGAGACCTGTGTCTAGAAGATTCATTACAGATATCCTGTTGTCCCCACACCCCACCCTTTCCCCTTTGATTGATTGGAAACAGGTTCTGAGCCCTGAAGTGTCATAATTCAATTGCCCAGCTGGTTGGTGGGTCTGGGAGGAGAAACTTTATCTCCTAATTCCAACCATGTGCTGTGTTCTTCCTGCCCTCCCTCTGTCCCTTCTTTTCTGCCATGTGTATTTATTGGGGTACCTCCTTTGGTGTGACCTCATGCTGGATATGACATCAAGTTCCTCTTTTCGGTGTCTAGACGGCAGGAGAAGAAACTGCCAACCTGGAACTCAGAGCCAGGTGTTTCCATAAATAGCCTGTGGAATCCTTGCTTTCACTGCACCCACCAGTCATCTCTCCACCCGCCTCCTTCCAGCTTCTGAGCTTGCTTCATGCTGCTCTTACCTCTGCATCTTTGCCCATGTGGTTCTTCCTTCCACAAATCTCTTCCTCCTGCTCACCCATGGAGATACAACCTTCTCCTTAAAAAACAAACAAAAAAAAAAAACAAAAAAAACCCCTGTCAACGCACACCCCAACGTCACCATACTCACAAAGCACCTTGTCATCCCGAATCCTGCAGACATCCGACCATCACAGCCAGCCATTCCTCTGTCCACCCCTAGACTCCTTTGTCTCGCTGTGTCCAGGCTGGTGTTGCAGGTAGACATGTTGTTTTCATAGGGTGGACTTGATGGGGAAAGCCATACCCTTTGCATAACATACTTAGCACCACAAGGCTGGCAGCAAACCTCTTTGCTCTGCCTTTCTTCCTGGCTCATTAGAGCCTGTTCCCACCTTTGCCACTGTCTTTCCAGCTATCTCTTCCCCCACAGGAACTCCAGCCTCTGGCCATGTTATTTCTATCCTACTTGTAACCCCTTATGATAACAAATGGCCACTCTTTGTAACAGAATAAAATCCAACCATAGCTCTGACCCAGCTCAGTGTCTACCTCACCTGGAATGCAGCCCCTTCAACAGTGAAGGTAATGTTATAAATACTGACTATCTTGGTCCCCACAGAGCTCTTTCCTGTCACACCTCCTCTGAGCCCTCTAGCTTTGCTCCTTTGAAAACCCATAAGCCTTATTTCTGTCTTTGGAGTATAATCACCTTGAAAGTAGAGACTGTGATTATAATAGCATCTCGGTAAACCCCAATAAATATTTATTGGTTGATTGGTTTACTGACATTACTGCATCCAAATCTGGTTTCTGGACTTTGGTGCTGTGTTTATTGCCATCTGTCAGGCAAGTGAGGTCACAGGTTTTTTCTAGTCCAGGCTGAGGTGAAAAGGTCATAGAGTTCAATTACTAGAAGAAAAAAGTGGGCTGGGCGTGGTGGCTCATGCCTGTAATCTCAGCGCTTTGGGAGGCTGAGGCAAGTGGATCACCTGAGGCCAGGAGTTTGAGGTCAGTCTGGCCAACATGGCAAAACCCCATCTCTATTTAAAATACAAAAATTAGCTGGGCGTGGTGGTGCATGTCTGTAGTCCCAGCTATTTGAGAGGCTGAGGCCTGAGAATCGCTTGAGCCCGTGAGGTGGAGGTTGCAGTGAGTTGAGATCATGCCACTGCACTCCAGCCTGGGCAACAGACTGTCTCAAAAAAAAAAAAAAAAGGTTTGGCAGACTGCGTGGCCAGACTCAAGTTATCCCTCGTAGCAAACACTTTAATTTTGATCCTGCTGTAACTCTGTTATAAGGCATGGCCATTTGTTAATGTAAGTGAAATTTGTGCTTCCTGGGACTCTCATTCTGCTAAAATATTGAACACACTTGTAAACCTAAGCACCTTCACTCTCTTGCTGGAAGGCAGTAATGACTGTAAGCAAAACAGCTACTTTCAGTTCAAATGCATAACTGTTTTTCATTGATCACAGAAATAAAAACACAACCCTAATGAATGAGTTCATGAAGCATCCTCCCCACTTTATGGAATTTGCCTGAATTCTCTCCATCATTTATCTGCCCTCTGCTCCCCTGCCCACTTCTGCATCCTCCCCATTCTGACCATAGGAAACACTTCCACAAGATTCTCATTGGCTTCAACATTCAGTGCAGGGGGGAACAAGGTTTAGTCAGAAACATTGTACATATACAACAGTGGAAATTAGGTGGGTCCTCAAAGACATTAGCTTGTAGCCAAGAAAGGCTTATGTGGAAAGGTCCTGTCTGAAAGAGGGTTTGATTTCTTCAAGGTCAGGCTTACCATTGGATAAACTCCTGGCCACAATGAAAGTCCTCCTACCACCCCTAATAAAGACTATGGATGGGCTGCCTTCTGCCTGGAGGGACAACTGCCTCCACTACCTTGCCACTGCCCGCCCTTCTTCTAGGGTCCTCCACTGGCCTCTTGATTGGGCAAGGAAGGCTGCGCCCACTCTCTTGGCTACGTCCATCCTAGCCTGGGGAGAGGCAGCGGTCTGTTCCGGGGGGGCCCCAAGCCACATCCAGCTTCCTGTCTCTTTTTCTTTTGTTAAAGCCAAATGAAACAATGTAATTAGCTTGTTACAATTAAAGTGACTCGACTGGATAAATTGTAATCACCCAGAATCAAGTCAGGCATCCCTGCAGGTCCCGGACATCGCAGCTGAGCTGCCTCATTTGCATAATTAAAATATACAAATGATAATGGATTTTGTACTCAATTTCCAGCGGCTGTGAATTTGAGAAACTCTGAAATTAGAATAACAGAGATGAAGCCCGCCTAGAGGTAATGGGGATGACAAGTTTTGACAGTAGGGGTGTTTATAACGCTAGTTTCTCGCTACAGAATAAATAAGTACAAAAAAGATTAGAGAGCGATATTAGTTAATAGTTCCATGGGCAGTGGGAAGTGGAGATAGACTATGATTACCTCTGTGAATTTACACTGTCTTTTCTTTTCTTTCTTTCTTTTTTTTTTTTTTCTGACAAGCTCTTGCCTAACCTTAGGGGATACCTTTTCCCTGATTATGAGAAATCGAGAATGAATTAAATGCATAAAAAGGGTTGTCACAGATCGACTCACCAAAGGAAAAGAAGAGAAATGAAATTAGTCTTGCCGCTCTTGCTTCCAGCTAGGGCTGCATTAAACGGAAAGTGTGCTGAGGGGGGCAGAGTGGCAAGAGAGGTGAGGAGGGGCTGTGACAGAGGAGGGAGGGGTTGGCATAGTCCAGGAGGGCAGACATCAGGGTTCCAGGCAGAACTCAACAACAGTGGAGCCAGAACACAATATTACTTGTGGAATGAGATTTGAGAGAGTATCGGATAGACCCCTTTACTCAAAATATATGCTGCAGAGGGGACCAAACATTTTGGTGGATACACACTTGCGTATAAGCACCATGTTCTCTGCCAATACACTGAACATCAAAATACAAATAAGGTTGTTCTTTTTATTTTTCCTGTAAATTCAGTGAGGTTGGGGCTAGATCTGTCCACTTCATCTGGTATTCCCAAGACCTAGTGCATACTAGGTCCTTAATAAGTATTTGTTGAATGAATAAATGAATGGATAGGAGAGATGGGGGACAATGTAACAATATTGGGAATGGATGGGAAAAGACCCTGGAGGCTCAAATAGTCTATATTCCCATTCTTGGAGCCAGCAGAGCCTGGGCACTGGAGTCCCCATTGGGAATGGGTGTAAGGTGTCAGAGTCCATCTTCCCTGGGCTAGCCTGCATGCCTTTTGTGGTCAGTATGTTGCAATGGAAGCTGGACAAAATCTCTCTGCCAGAAACAAAGTGAAAGCAGCAATTTGCAATCAGCCAATGAGACCAGGAACACTGCTGTCTGGGAAGGAAGTCCAGAACCCAGGCTCTGGGCCTCTCCCATTGATGGTCTCAGCACAGAAGCTGTCCAATGGGGCAAGGAAGAAAACTGCTTTTGGGGGAAATGGAGGTGACTCTGACTGATGTATCTTCTGATCTCACTGGAAAACATGTGCAGAGTGGGGCAATCAGGAAACTGACCAGCCAGCCAATCTACTTTATGGTCAGGGACTTGGGAAAGGAAATGCACCAAGGGAGCTAGGGGCAGGTGGTTGGAGTCTAATGCTGGGTGGAGAAGGAGGGATATGCAGGGAGTCAGGTTCTCTAGCCTGGGCTCTTGGGAACCATTCTACCTGGGAGCCTGTAAACAGAACAGCTTCCCCTGGCAATGGTATGAGCAAGCCGTCTGAGCTGGGAAAGAGACAGGAATGACCACTGTCAGTTTCCCAAAGGACTTTCTTCACACTGGCCTCCCAGCCAGAGAGTGAGTAGTAATCCAATTCATCTCTTTTGGGCCCTGGCTCTGAGGTAGGACTTGCCTAATCCCGGGTCCTGAGGAATGATGGGGTGAGACGTCATAATAAGAGTGAAGTTTCCTGGAGGAAGGCACCAATGCTCACAGGTCTGGAAATATACAGACTTCAGGACAGGGATGTGTGATTATAAATTTCAAGTTAATGATAGGAAAAAGCCAACCATGTCCTTGGCGGCTAGAACAGGCTGGGTGTAGGCCTTTGGATGTGCTTCAGGCCTGCTTTGGGCATCATTGTACTATGGGGATCAGAAATGCCACCATGGATCATCCATTGGTTCATCCAGTCTTGGCATCTGTTCCTGAAAGAGGGAAGTTGATGGGGCTTCAACAACTTTGGGATTTCTCCCAATCCTCCAAATGTCCTTTAACCATTAGGAATACTTTCGTGAGTTTATCTAAATCCTTCTTGAATTGAATCCTGCTGCCTTGTAATTTTTACCTCTTTTAGGAAGTTGTGTTCATCAGGAGCACTTCTTATATCTTTTAAGATTGGGGGCAGCTGGTGGATAAATTCTACCACCTGGATGTAACACCATGTCTGTTTTCATGCCTCACATAAACTTTCAGCCACAATCTCAGCCCTCGAGTCTCCAGTCTCCATCCTTTGAAAAGTCTCCTCAGGTCTCCTCCTCATCCCTGAGCCACTTAATTGCCTGCCTGTTTGCCTAACAGTGCACAAGACATTTCACAGAGCATAGGGAAGTTGATATTGCACCCAGGGTGTGGCAAAGTCCCTGAAATCTGTTCTACAAGTGGGAGGCCTCTCACTCATCCTTCAGAGAGACTGCCATGTCCTGCCAATTGGGTCAAACTCTAGGTCAGGCTGTGCAAAGAAAAATGCTGATCTTCAGCATGATGCTATTGGCCATTGTGTGGGAGGCTTGGTATTACTACTGCAGCTAGAGGGCCTGGGTATTTCTCCTAGGCACACAGTGCAGGAAGAGAAGGGCTGTTAGTGATGTGCTGGACAGACAGTTCCCATGTGTGGACAGGGAGGGAAGTGGGAACAGCATATGCTTCCTCCTCCCATTTACTTTTTCTAGAAAGTAACACTGTGTCAATACGGATAGCATAAAGTGTAAGTTCCTTGAGGGCCTGGACCATATCTATTTTATTATTGTATCCCCAGCATCTAGCACAGTGCCTGGTACATAGTAGTCGCTTAATAAGCATTTGTGGAATAAATTAATGAATAAGTATGTGCTGTATTTTACAATGAAGATACATTATGGAACATTACAAAAAAGAAAATCTATTCTTAGTTTCAAATCTGTCAGTTTATTAGTAAATCTACCAATTGGTGTTAATCACATTTTAGGTTGACCCAGGGCTCGTTTTCTGATTTTTTCCCTTCTTAAATACACCCATTCATTCTTTCATGCCAGGCTCTGTTTTCAGCCTGAGGGGCCTAACAGTGAACAAGTTCCCAGTTCCCTCAGTTATTCTTGCTAGATCTTCTTGTTATAGCTTACGTCTAGTCTCTGCCACTGTCACGGCCCTGGGCCAGGCTACCATCATCTCTTACCTGTGGAATATTGCCTTTCTGGGTTCCCCTGATTCAATCTTATACCCTCTTTTGTTGTTTTCCATACTACAGCTCCAGAGATCTCTCTCAAAAAAGAAATCTGACCACCTGTCTTTCTTAGGTAAACCCTTTATTGCCTTCAAAGCTCATGGCAATCCACGTTTGCTCACCTCTTCCACCCTAGCCCTCACCACTCCTGCCTCACACCCACCTTGATTTCCTCTGTGGCCTAGAAACATCCCAGCTCTTTCCTCTCTCTGGACCTTACCCTCACCAGTGTATCTGCTTGGCCCCTCCCCATGGGGCCATTCTGGGCTCCAGCCAGACCTCATGCTCTCCTCTGGAAAACCTCCCTGTCCCCGTGGGTTGGGGCCTCTTGCCTGTGCCTCCTCCATGTTCTGAAGCTCCACTTATATCACTGGGATTGCTTGTTTTAGGTGCCTCTTTCTCCTATTAGAATTGGAGACATCAGAGGGCAGGAATAGCTGTGCATCTCTAGCTCTGGTTATGTAACTGTCATATAGCACTGTTCAATATATTTACTTGCTGAATGAGAGAGTGCATAAAAGATGATAGCTAGAATTATGAGACTGCTAAGAAAGAAAGGAAGTGGAAGGAGGAGGAGGAACTTGAGGAATATTTACATCCAGAGGTCAGAGAGAAAAAAAGGGAAACACTCCCTGAGAGGCAGGAGGCCAGCAAAGTTCAACAAAACCGAAGCCCAAGAGGATCAGAAAGGCCTGGCCATCTGGCCAGGGAAGCATTTTCTGTACAAACATTAGGAGATATACCTAATGTAAATGATGAGTTAATGGGTGCAGCACACCAACATGGCACATGTATACATATGTAACAAACCTGCACGTTGTGCACATGTACCCTAGAACTTCAAGTATAATAAAAAAAAAATATTACTTTTCCTCCTCCCTCCCAGATGGGCCCATTTGGGTCAGGAGATCACCCAGGTCCACTATTTTCCAGTCCTTGATTAGGAAGACCAGATCAACGGTCCCTTCCCATTTGGAAGGCTTTGGGACACCATTTTCTTGGGGCAGATGAATGTCACTAGAGCTGCTCATGGAATCTTCTGGGCACGTGGATCTAGGGAGGGGATGTTCTACTCCTGGATAGTCCCTGCCTTTGAGTCTCTCCCTCCTAGAGGCAATGCACATCTGCCCTGTATCTGAAACCTCCGAGAAGCCAATTTGAGCCCTTGTCTATTAGAGAATTAATTTTTAATGGGTTTTATAGCATGGTGGATAAATCAGTTAGAGAGAGACAAGGAGCTGGCAATGCCTAATGAATATCGATTGGGCCATTTAAAAGGGAAACCTTGCCAAAAGGGGGACAGCCACCCCACAGAGTCAAAATCAGCTGTGTGGAGTGACTAAGGGGCAGCAGTGACATCCTCCTTTCTTCTATGGCTGAAAATATCCTCAAACTTGCTGGTCACTGATGCTGGAAATTGCACCACTTTTTGGGTAAAGGCCATGCCTTTTGTTAAGATTCACATATCTTTGAGACAGGAACCTATTTTCAATATGTAATTCCTTAGTAAAAAGTAGTTATGTAGATATTTCCCAAAGGATATAAACGAGAAGAACAGGACTGAGTTGGAGAGATCTTGAGCATTTTCCTGGGGTTGCCTGTGTCTGGGAACCCAGAAGACAAGATCTCAAACAGACATACAAACACTTTTGGGGATATATGGTGGTGTGACATGGGGCAGGCAAAGCTTTGGGAATGATATTGCATATTTTGCAATGCCCATTTTACTTAAAGATTGAATGAAAGATGTTTTTCATCAAAGCATATTTTCAGGAAGGAGAATGCACAATTGGCATGTATAAGGAAAGATCTTGTTTTGCTCTCTCTTTTCTCTTTCTGCTATAAAAGAGACCTCATTCAGCGATGCAGAGAGATCTGGCTTCAGAGGGCAAAAGCTCTGGGTTCAAATCTTGATTCTAAGCCTAATAAAAAGAAGTACAAGAATAATGAACAAATCATTTATTGTTCTATGAAAGAGTATACCATTAAGTGCTAAAGTTTACTATATAGACTGTAAAACAAGGGGGTTCTATGACCTCTGAGGACCCTTCCAGCTCTAACATGCCATCACTATTAAAAAGGTGCATTGTTTTAAATATGACATCATGTTAAGGCTTATTTTTTTTTATGTGCCACATTCCTAAATAAGTTTGCTCCTTTCCCCTTAGCAATCCCTAATAATCTTTTCAGTGATGGTGTCTTCATGTAAACCATGTTAGAAACTTTTCTTGGAGGATTACTTTCAGGGCCAGTCATGAACCATGAATAAATATCCATTTCATTAAAAACAGTCATACATACCTCCTAAGCACAATGTGTGGTGGGAGATGTGGGAAGATGGGAAAGTCAGGGGTTCAGGAAGGGTCAGGTAGAGGCAGCCTTAGACACAGCTGTGGAGTTGTAGGGATTTTATTTCAAGGCTTACTCTTTCACCTGGTTCCTTTATCACAAGGAACTTGCCTTCCTTAGTTCAGGATTTTCTTGATATGGCCAAATAAATAAAATTTCTCACCACACAAGATTTGGTCATGCAGTTGCCTGTTCCCTCATCCCAGGAAAACCTTTCAACCCTTTATTTTGTCTGTTGGGGGCCCAAGCTCAGAGAGCCCCAATGTAGGAATGGGCTGGAGCAGTGGTTCTCACCAGGTGGGGCACATTGGAATCCCATAGGAGGGGGATGTATTTCCCTTCTCCCCTCTATGACATTCTTCTTTCCAGAGAGGGTTTTGTCCCTGTGATGAGACCCAGAGGCATGCCTCTTACAAGGAAAATCAGAGACCATCCATTAACAATGGTTAATTTTGTGCATCAACTTGACTGAACCATAGGGTGCCCAGATATTTGGCTAAACATTATTTCTGAGTGTGTCTCTGAGGGTGTTTCTGGATGAGATTAGCATCAGAATTGGTAGACTGACTAAAGCATATTGCACCTAATGTGGTTGGGCATGATCCAATCCATTGAGGCCCAGAACATAACAAAAAGACAGAAGAAGACTTTCTTCTCTCTGGTGGATTGCTTGAGCTGTGTGCGATATTGGTCTTCTGCCCTTGGACTGGGACTTACCATCAGCACTCTGGTTCTCAGCCTTTCGACTTGGACTGGAACATCCCTGACTTTCCTGAATTTCCAGCTTGCATATGGAAGATCAGGGAATTTTCAGCATCCATAATTGTGAGAGAGCCAGTTCCTTATAATAAATCTCTCTCTCTCTCTCTCTGTCTCTCTCTCTGCTTGTGTGTGTATGTGTGTATGTGTGTGTGTGTGTGTGTGTGTGTGTAGTCTCCTATTGGTTGTTTCTCTGGAGAATTCCAGTGGGGAGTTAGCTAAGAAAGTGATGAGACCTCTTATGTTTCAAATCATATAGCTTGCCATTGTAGAACTGTGAACAAAGTCATCTTTCTCAAATTTGTAGGCCAAAAGAATGATATCTGGAGTTTGATGCAACTTCAGGAGATCATCTAGGGCAACTTTATCTTCTTATGAATGAAGAAACAGGTCCAGAGGTCTTGCTTACATTTTAAAACTAGTTAGTGACAGAATCAAGTACAAATGGTCCCTGACTTATGATGGTCTTATGATGGTTCAACTTATGAGTTTTCCACTTTACCACTGTGCAAAGTGGTAAAGTACTTGAGTACAGTTTATATGAACTGTACATACAACCATTCACATTCACTTTCAGCACAGTATGCAACAAATTACATGAGATATTCAATACTGTATGATAAAATAGAGTTTATGTTAGATGATTTTGCTCAACTGTAAGTGTTCTGAGCACGTTTAAGGTAGACTAGATGAAGCTGTGATGTTCAGTAGGTTAGGTGTGTTCAATACATTTTCTGCTTAGGATATTTTCAGCTTATGGTGGGTTTATTAGGACTTAACCCCCTCATAAGTCAAGGAGCATCCTTATGTAAATCTTAACACCCTAACCAGATTGTAGGCTCCCTAAGAGCAGGTACCACATATTCTCCCATAACATGTAGCATAGTTGTAAGTATGTAGTAAATTGCTCAGGAAAATCTTAATGATCGACAGCAGTGGTTCTCAAACTTGAGCATGCATTGGAATCACCTTGTAAAAACACAGGTCTCTGGGCCCAACCCCCAGAGTTTCTGGCTTAGTAGGTCGGTGGTGGGGCCCTGGGAATTTGCATTTCTAACAAATTCTCCATTGATGCTGAGGTTGCTGATCCAGGGATCACATTTTAAGAACCACTGAGATGTACGGTTTAAGGATCTATCCATTTCTAATATAATTTGAAACACTTCATTCCCAGGAAGCCTACTTTATTAGACACTAAGTGGCTACGTGAGAAATCCCAGACTTAAAAGATACTAGTTTAAAAGTATTTAAAGTGAATAATTACCTTCAGGGTGGTCTAGGTAGAAAGATTAAATAAATTAAGTTGAGTCAATAGGAGTTTAAGCATCATTTGTTAAAGCAGTACTATTAGTTTTTCTTTTCCTAGTGGAAATTCTCTTCTTGTCACATAATCCTAATTAATTATTGTATAAAGACCCGAAAACTTAAATGCACAAGGGAGTAATAATCTTATGTTTCATTAACCAGCAGCTTTGAAAGCCAGAACCAAGCATGTAGAAAGAGCATGAGCAGTATACAGAGTCCCTTCCAAGCGGGCCTGAGGTCTCCCCTCGTGCTTTCATTTGTCACTGAATGTGTTAACAAGAACACACATTTACACTCTTAAATATATCGTCTCTGTTCAATATAATCTTATTGGAGCTAGCCAATCAATATGAATTTCAGGAGTATTTGTCATTGATTTCGCAATATGCTTTGTAATTACTGAATCAATACAATATTCTTAACTCATTAGGAGATTAGCTTCTTAAAAATCATTTATATTAATGTGTTTAACCAAAGGCACTGGAGCTCCCTTTTTTAAAAAAAAAATCGCTTGTTTAATCACCTACATTAAAAATGAACAAATGCTGTAGACTAAAAGCTCACTTGATTTGATTTTCAAGAATGACTTGCCCTGTACCTTGCCTTTGATAGGACCTCAACATATTGGTTACACTGTAGAGCCCAAACCATGGTATGGAACAAAATGGGGATGCCCATCTGAATAATTTGATGGAGAAAAGACGGGGTGGGGGGAAGAAACCATTATGCCTGATAAATATTGGCTCTGATTTACCAGTTTAATTCTGGCATTTTTGAATTTTGTATCTTACTAGTTGTTTCTTCGTGATATCTTCCCACTGGAACACAGTTTATAATATTTCATCAATTAAGAGAAAGCGGACAGTTGGGCATTTAATATACACTTGGAGGTTACAAGAAAAAATATTTTTCTACTCATAACACTTCTGACCACAAATGTGTGGGTTTTCCACACCAATTCTCTGTGGACACCATCTAGGTGTCCAGCAATTTAATTCAATTCTGGAACAACACTAAATACCCAGAATTAGTGCAGACCTCACAGGTTAAGGGCTAAGTCCCACAAGAATGTCCCCCACTTGAGATGCTGGTTACAAGTATTGGGTGCCCAGGGTATTCCCATTTCCATCCAACTTGGCTGTAGAGTTCCTACAACCTTCTCCTCAGTTTCTATAACTTGCTATATAGCTCATAGAACTTACGGAAACACTTTACTTAGTTTACCAGTTTAATGTAAAGGATATTTTAAAGGACACAAATGCCTAAGGAATAATATGCCTAAGGAAGAGGTGCATAGGACAAGGTCTCAAAGAGTCCTGAAACAGGAGCTTCTGTCCTTGTAGAGTTGGGGTATACCACCTTCCCAGCACGTGGAAGTGTTCACCAACCTGGAAGCTCTCTGAATCCTAGAGTTCAGGACTTTTTATAGAGGCCTCATCAGGTAGGAATGATAGATTAGTAATTCAATCTCTATCCCCTCTCCCCTCCCCAGAGGATGGGGATGGGGCTGAAAATTTCAAGATTCTAATCATGGCTTGGTCTTTCTGGTGACCAGCTCCCATCCTGAAACTGTGTAGGAGCCCACCAAGAATTGCCTCATTAGAACAAAAGATGTTCCTCTCACCCAGGAAGTTCCAAGAGATTTAGGAGCTCTTTGTAAGATGCTCCTATCATCCTCATCACTCAGGAAATTCCAAGGATTTTAGGACTCTGTGTCAGAAATCAGATGCAGAGACCGACAATATATTTGTTCTTATGTTACAGTGGATTAAATACTGATGCAGATTTTTGGTATGTATTTGTAATAGCAACATCTCCCAATAACTCATAAGTGAGTTGGGCATGTGTTGTGGACATTATAAATGAAATTGAGTCCTGGGGGATGAGTTACAAAGCCCAAGTCACCATACACATTTGTGATGGATACAGATCTAGAACACAGGCTTTCCTGTTGTTGGAATATACAGTACTGTCCACTGGTGGGTTGTAGCTGTCACTTGCAAAGGAAGTCATTGCAGGTGACTTTTTGCTTTGGACATTGCTAGTGACCTTAGAGCCCAAGGCAGCTGCCTCTCATCCCTCCTTCAAGGGCCAGGTAAACACAGGCTTCCCTAGCTCCAGCTGATAGCTGATGCCTGATGGCTGCAGTTTCCAGGGCTTGAAGTTTAGTTCTTGGTGTTATGAAGGTGTTTCTTTATGCCCTCCAGGATTGCATCATCCTAGTTGCCATCCTTGGAATCCATATAATAATAATGATCCCTTTCATATGTCTTGAACCAGAGAGTTTACACAATGCTTATAAATACACTATCCTATTTGATTATCTCAGCAAGTCTATGAGATGGACTAATGCCCATGGTCAATTTTATAGATATAGGCTAGTGAAGATTACAGAAGTTAAGTGGATTGCTAGTAGTGAACAATTGGAAATGTAATCCACCCCCCACAGGGTGCTGTCTTCCCAGAGAGAGGAATGAGCTCCAAAATACACAGTCATGAGACCAGGCTCTGGTATCCTCTCTGCCCTTACTTCCTTTGGGGATGTCTTTCATCCTCACGGTGTCTCAATTCCTAACTCTAGAAGATGAAGATGCAATTCCTACTCTTCTTCTATCTGTGAACAGAGGATGGTACATTATTTCCAACAACCAGCAAAAACCTGTTGGCTTCTCTGTTGCTTATAGCTTGGGGTAGGGGCTGGCTTCATGCTAGATCCCAAGGAGCAGACATGTTCTCTGGCTTCAATGACCTCACTCTGTATTGAAAACAGCCTTCATCCAAAGAGCCTGTCATAGGATGGAGTTTCCTTCTTGTCCTTTGAGGTTAATGTGAATTTCTGGTTAATGCACTTGGCAGACACAGTGTGTTCCTGCAACCATGGTTTCAGCCTTTGAACTTCCCCATGCTCCATGTACAGAGTCTGAATCCTTAGCCTGATCCTCTTATGCCCATCAACTCCTCCTGTATACTTGTACAGACCCTCACACCAATACAAAAATGAATAAGGGTCCAAACTGAAGAATTCCTAGGCTGTGAATGATTTTATGCAACTGCCCCATTGTTGGATAAACCAGTAAGACTGCTTGTAGTGAGCCAGCATTCAAGCACTTCCATGCTAGGAGATTGTCCTGTTTTGAGGGAGCATTGGCCTGCAGGCTTCAGCCTGCAGAGCTGTCATGGCAGGAAGCCCTGGAATGCCTAGAAAGGGCCTGGTGTCTTTTGGAAGAAGCCTGGATGAACATGATGAACATGTTGGCAGTGATAACACTTCTATACATCTGCATGGTGCTCTCAAGTTTTTAAAGTTCTTTCACATGCATTATCTCAGCTCGTTCTCCCAGCAACCCTATAAGGTTGGCTGGGCAAGCAGTGATGCTGCCATTTTAAAGGTGGGGAGACTGAAGCTTCTCCAGTCCCACATCTGAGTTCAGTGCCCCTCCTAGGAGCTCCCACAGTTCCCTGCCCATCTCTTACACAGCACTTAGCTGCATGCTGCTGTGATTGCTGTTGACTTGCTTGCTTCCCTAGCTGGAATGAGAGCTTCGTGAGAGCAGGGACTTTGTGTCACTGGGTCACTGTTGCACCCTTGTGCTTTCTTATAATGACTGGCATAGTGTGGACTCAATAAATACTTGTTGAATGACGTTTGAGTGGAAGTATCAAAAACGGGTGAGGGGATGGATGAATAAGTGAATGAGCGAGTGGTGGGCAGGTTCCCTCAGCCTGGGCCTCTTGTCTATTGGTTGCCCAGCATTTTGGTGGCCACTGGAGGTCAGTGGGGGACTGGCTGTTGGTCTGTGGGAGAGGCCAGTGGATGTGTGGGAGAGGTGGTGGTGGGGAGAGTCAGGGCCTCAGTACTGCCCTGGATAGCACCATGATGCTGGTGCTGTTTGCATTTGGAACCAGCCACCTCTCTTCTTGGGGCTCTCCCTCTCATTCCAATGGGCTTGCTCTTGCTCTAGATGACCCAAGTTCTTTCCTTGGACACCACTCCCAGGCTCTGAAATGCCATAAAAACATACTTGTACTGGGTTCCATGCCAACGCACACCTCGGCTGCTGAGCAACGAAGGAGCTGACAGTCATTCACGCAGAGGTGTAAATGACTAACAATGTTTTAATGTGTTACCCCCCTTTGTGGGTGGAGGGGAGGTGGTTGCAGGTCTTGTAGAAACCACTTAACTCTAAAAGGAATGGAGAGATGAAGCTTTAAGTGTGGAATTTCTGTCACCTACATATGTGCTGTGCCCTGATTAAGGGTGCATATCCACCGACTGCTGGGCCCTGCTGCTCCTTGGGAAAGAGGGGCACTTTGGCTGCCATCCCAGGACTCCTGTTAATAAATCAGAGTTCTCTGCCACCAGCTGCTTGGCATATTGTTCTTGTACCAGTAGTGCCATTGCCAAATTGTCAGTGTGCTGGGCTGGGGGTGGCATGGGGGCTGGTGTAATTAACTCCCTCAATGCACCTTACCCTGGAGTTCACCCAGAGAAATTTGGCAGCAGGGATGAAGGGCTGTTGGCCTGACTGCTCTCACCAGGAAGGATGGATTCGTCAGGGAAGGGTGGTTGACAGACTGGGGAGGGAACAGCTGTTTCAAGGATGGGAGAGAGATGTCAGGAGCTGGCTCTGTCTCCATACAGAAATCCTCACTCTAAATGGGTAGCATTGGAATTTAAGTAGTAATGTGTCTTTTTGAAACTTTGAACTCTTTCTTCCATGCTCCACAGCTCATTTTGCATCACAACAGCTTTTTGAATTATTATTCAAAATATAATGTAATGAGGAAAGAATTCTTAAGTGACCTTTGATGCCACCATCACCAAGAATTTCATATTTGTATGGTCATGGAGATCCAGTTCATAGGCACGTGTATTTTAATTTTTTGTAGTCGATAATCAAGGTGCTCTTGTCACTTTGTATTCCCTCATCATCATCATCATCATCATTATTATTATTATTATTATTACTATTTTGGTAAGAAAAGGAAACAGGTACAAGGCTGTGATACTGTCTGCCGACCCAGACAGACTGCCTCAGAGAGATGGCTTCTAACTCTGCCCTGAGCTGCTCTTACTGGGAACACTTGAAGGCAGGGCCAGTGTTACTGATGTTATGGGCAGAGGAACGGGCAAGAAAATCTCCAGGGGACTGCTGGGTTACCAACCACATCTGATTCTGGGATCTCTATGGAATTCTCATCGGCAGCAGTGCTCAGAGCCTAGTTGGCATCTTCACTGAGCAGTGAGGCCCCTGGGGGTGTTGCTTTCACTTTCCAGACCATTGTTGTGTTAGTCCAGTGTATTAGTCCATCCTCACATTGCTATAATGAAATACCCAAGGCTGGGTAATTTATAAAGAAAAGAAGTTTAATTGGCTCACAGTTGTGCAGGCTTGACAGGGATCATGGTGCTGACATCTGCTCGGCTTCTGGGGAGGTTTCAGGGAAGCCTTCTGGTAGAAGGCAAAGGGGGAGCAGGCACATCATATAGTGAAAGTGGGAGCAAGAAAGAGAGTGAGACGCGCCACACCTTTCAACAGCCAGATCTCGTGAGAAGTCACTCACTATCATGAGGACAGCACCAAGAGGATGGTGCTAAACCATTCATGAGAAATTCACCCCCATGATCCAATTACCTCCCACCAGGCCCCACCTCTAATACTGGGGATTATAATTCAACCTGAAGTTTGGGTGGGGACACATCTCCAAACTATATCAGTTGGTGTCAGCAATCCTAGAGAGATTGTAGCCCACCCTTCCCATTATAAAAATGAGGAAGTCGAGGCTCTGGGACAGGAAGAGACTTTCCTTTCCTTTTCTAAGGAGAATATTCCCTTATGAATTGCATGTGTTGCAGGGGTTGAATCAAGACCACATGGAAAAGTCTATGGTTCATATTAAGGAGTTAGGTGTGACATTTAAGTTAAATCACAGTGAATATACATATATTTTTGAGTTATAGAGACAGCAATTTCATTTGGTTTAACCTGCTAGTTGGGGAGGCAAAACATATGTGAAGAGACCTCCCCAGAAGATGAGCAACAGGAACAGTTAAAGAATACTTCAAGAATATTATTGGAAAGCTGCCACTAGACATTTACCAATTAGAGGATTTTCACTTAGTTTGAAGGAAACAGCAGTCATGTTCAGATTTATACTCCAAAATATTAAAAACATTAAAAACATTTATCCTAGCCCCTGACACATAGTAGGTGCTCAGTGAATAATTCTTGAACAGTCACATCGCTTATTTCTGGTTAGATTCCATTTTGCTGTTTGTAGCAGGGCCTGACCCCAGTGACTAAATAATTAGTAGTTTTAGTTTTCTTTCATGAAAAATAGACCAGAAACAGCCTGTCCAGAGCTAATGTAGCTATTCAAGCAAGTCATCAGGGGCCAGGCTGTTTCTTCTGTCATTCTTAGCATGTGGCCTTTGTGCTCACACTCCCATGATGGCTGCTCTGCCTCCAGAGGCAGGTTCAAGTTCCAGGCAGACACTTTTGCAAATGGCAAAAGACACAGTGTTTTGGCAGAGTCTTTACCTTTTGTCAGGAAAACAGTGGGTTTCCTGAATGCCCTCCCACTGGACTTCTGCTTGCAATTCATTGGCCTGAAGTGAGTCACAGGTCGCCCTTAACTGTGAGGAGGTCTGAAGAGTAGCCCTGAATAAAACTCGGTTCTTCTGGTCAGAAAGCTGGGGATGCATATTAGTAGATAATGTGCATCATCTCCTACAAATGTTTTGAAGCAAAAAATGATTATTTAGATATAAACAAATAGAGGTTCTAATTTGGAAATCTCTGTATATAGTTTATATGCTAATTCATGCATTCATTTATTTATCCATCCTGCAAATAGTCATAGAACGTCCACTATGTGAGGGGTGCTGGCTGTAAACTAGGAATACAAAGGGGGACAAAGCAGGCTAAACCTCTGTCTTCGCTGGGTTCAAACATACACATGCAGGACAGTCAGATCCACTGGGCAGCAAGGCAAGAGAGACCCAGGCAGGCAGCAAGAACAGAACATGCAAAAGGGAGTGGGAGAGTCTGAGGAAGCGAAAAGGAGACCTGTGGGGCAGGAGCCAGATAATTGAAGGGGAGGTGGAGCTGTAAGTGACTTAGGAAGGAGAGCAGCTGGTCTGATGGCTCCAGGTTGGCAAAACCAGGCCCTGGGCACACACTGTGGCCATCAGCAGGGGTTGGGGTCTAGACTGGTAATCTGGACCAGTGTCAAACATTTAAATCTTGCCCCAAATATAAGGCCTTAAATGTGATGTCGCTTCCTTTGCCCATTGAGAGTTGGGAGGGCTTGGGAGATTTGGACCAGAGATCTCATTTTACAGGTCAGTAAACAGGCCCACAGAGCCCAAGTGACTTGCTGATAGCTGTCTTGCCAGTTAATGCCAACATTTGGACCAAACCTGCAGTCTTCTGACTCCTAGACATTTCCCGTTCAGAAACATTGTATGTTTATAGATACTTAATTTTCTGTTGTCTGATTTGCACCTGATAGCATTTCAGTGAAATAGATCCAGTGGGGTTATTTACCCCAGTTTCACATGTGGGGAGACTGAGGTTGAGAAGGATAAAGGGTTATGGTGGTCTTCGATTCACTGGCCCAGATCCCCTCCAGCTGGGGAGGTTAGCATTCCAACTGATGTGGTTGGAGACACTTTGGTTCACGTCGGCTGTCTCCTCCGGGGTGAGATGTGGCTCGAATGCCACTGCTCTGGGCCACCTCCTCTTATGGGCCTGTACAAGTGAGAAGGGGAGGTTTTTGCTGCATGATAATGAAAATGTGACATTCTCACCTGAGTCTTGAGCCCTAGGAAAACAGGGCTGTGCTCTGAGTGTCTTAATTGCTTCTGACACTCTTTATCATTTGTGATGATCTGGCCATGCTTGGCCACCTCAGGTGAGGGGTGGCCCTGACAGTGGGGAGAAACCATTAGAGAGCTGACAGGGAACGGAGCCATGGGACATAATGAACTGGCCGCCAGATGCCCTCAATGCAGACATCCATCCTATCAATTGACCTTTTGGGGAGAGAAATGGGTGCCCTGGTTGTTGCCGGGCTGGTAAGGCGGGGCTGTGATGAGAATGGTTTCTAATCAGGACAGACTCCATTCAGGGTTCAGCTTCCCTGCTCTATCTTGAGGCCAGTGAGAACACTGTAAGAGGGCCATTTTCACAGGGTGGCTGTGCAGCGATGTGCCCCCACGGCCTAGCGGGCTTGGCCTGCGAGGGGCCCTTGGACCGACAGGTCTAGTCTGGGGAGCTCCTCCTCCTGTCCCTTTCCCAACCTGCTCCCTGCAGCTGCTACTCTTATATATTCTCAAACTGCTTCCTTGCTCCTGGGGAAGCTCTGGGTCTCCAGGTCTGAACACCCAGGCCAGTGCTGCTGCATCAAAACCCTTCCTGGTTTTTTTTTCCAGTGAAGAGTTTTTCTCTCAGCTCTGCAGGGGTCATGCCAAACTCACCCCTGCCAAGCTGCTAATACCGGTAGTCACTTTTTCAGAGCCACTGGCCTCTTTGGAGGAGGCAGTCATGTCTTAAACTATAGTGTTATAAATTGGACTCTATGGGAATTTTAAAGTCTTAATGCCTTTGGCTGGATAAAAATCTAAGAATATTAACATAAATGAATTATGAATCCATGAGGGATTTCTTTAACACCAAGAAAGGCCTCACAATTTCAGGACCACATATGCTTTTGAGCTGACAATAGTATTAACACAAAGTAGTTCTATTTTAATGAAGAAAAAAACTGGAGGATACTCGAAGGTATGAAGGTCAAACAAAGACATTTGGGACACCTGGACTCAGGATAGCAGGAGATATTTGGGGTCTTTTGCAGCCCCTCCAGTGATCCCGTAAGAGTGGTGTGACTGAACATGGGTGTGAATACCTCCTAAGCAGTTGCAGCCTTGTTATGGCTCATGGATACAGGAAAAGAAGCCCTCACTCCTACTTCCCACTTCCAGTCATCTGGTCAGGGTAGGGCTGCATTCTGCCATTGAGAATGCTTAAGCACAGAAACTTCAAAGAAAGTTGTTTTCAAAGAAGAGAAACAGTGATGTCCCAGCTTCCAACTGTGGAGATGGAACAGGGAGATATTTCCTACCCTTGACAGTCTTTGGATATTGAAGATATCTCCCTGATTTCCTTTTATTTTTAGTGGACACATAATTGTACATATTTATGGGATACAGAATGCTATTTTGATATAAGTTTATAATATGTAATGATCAAATTACATATTAGTAATTAGTACATTCCTCACTGGGAGAATTTATCTCTTCTTTGTGTTGTGAACTTTCAAAATCCTCTCTTCTTGCTTTTTAAAAATATACACTAAATTATTGTTAACCATATTCACCCTACAGTGTTACAAAACACTAGAACTTCTTTCTCCCATTAGCTGTATCTATTAACCAACCTCTTCCTATCCTCCTCTGCCCCTGTAATGATCTGGGCTCTAATGACCACAATTTTACTCTCTACTTTTATAATTTGAATTTTTTTATATAGCTTCCACATACAAGTGAGAACACATGGTATTTTCGTGTCTGATTTATTTCACTTAACAGATGGTCCTTCAAGCTCATCCATGTTACTGTGAATGACAGGATTTCATTCTTTATGGTTGAATAGTATTCCATTGTGTTTATATAACACATTTCTGCATCCATTCGTCTACTGATGTACACTTAGGTTGATTCCATATTTTGGCTATTGTGACTAGAGCTGCTATTAATGGGAATGCCGAAATCTCTTGGATATACTGATTTCCTTTCCTTTGGATAAATACTCAGTAGTGAGATTACTGGATCATGTGGTAGTTCCATTTTTACTTTCTGTAAGAAACCTCTACACTGTTTTTCATAATGTAAATGTAAATCAAATTCACTGATTTACATTTCCATCAGCAGTGTATAAGATTTCCCTTTTCTCCCCAGCCTTACCATCACTTATTTTTTGTCTTTTTGATGATAGCCATTTTAACTAGAGTGAGATGATATTTCTTCTTGGTTTAGATTTGCATTTCGCTGATAATTAGTGATGTTGAGCATTTTTTCATATATTTGCTGGCTATTTGTATGTCTTCTTTTGAGAACTGTCTATTCAGGTCCTTTGCCCATTTTTAAATCAGAGTATTTATTTTTATCTGTTGAGTTGTTTCAGTTCCTTGTATATTTGGATATTAGTTTCTTGTTGGATAAATACTCTGTAAACATTTTCTCCCATTCCACACATTGTCTCTTCACTTTGTTGATTTTGTTGTTGTTGTCGTTGTTGTTGTTGTTGGCTGCAGAAGTTTTTTAGCTTTATATAGTTCAATTTGTCTATTTTTGGTTTTGTTGTCTATACTTTTGAAATTTTGCTCATAAAATATTTGCCTAGACTGATGTCCTGAAGTGTTTCCCCATGTTTTCTTCTAGTAGGTTTATAGATTTTGTTTTCTTGTTTAAGCTTTTAATACATTTTGAGTTGATTTTTGTATTTGGTGAGAGATAGATAGGTGTCTAGTTTCAGTCTTCTAAATATGGATATCCAGTAGTCCCAGAACAATTTATTAAAGAGAGTGTCTTTTCCCTAATGTATGTTCTTGGCATTTTTGCTTAAAATCAGTTGGCTGTAAATATGTGAATTATTTCTGGGCTCTGTCTTCTGTTCCATTGGTCTATATGTCTGATTTTATACCAATACTATGCTGTTTTGGTTATTATAACATTGTAGTATATTTTGAAGTCAGGTAGCATGATGCTTTCAGCTTCATTCTTTTTGCTCAGGATTACTTTGACTATTCAGGGTCTTCTGTGGTTCCATATGAATTTTAAGATTATTTTTTGCTATTTCTGTGAAGAATGTCATTGGATTTTGATAGGGATTGTATTAAATCTGTAGATTGCTTTGAGTAGTAGGGTCATTTTAATAATAATTCTTCCAGTCCATGAGTATGAGAAAGGTTCCCATTTTTTGGTGTCCTCCTTAATTTCTTTCATCAGTGTGTTGTTTTCCTTATAGAAGTCTTTCTTTTTTTTTTTTTTTTAATTTATTTCCATAAGTTTTTGGGGAACAGGTGATATTTGGTTACATGAGTATATTCTTTAGTGGTGATTTGTGAGATTTTGTTGCACCCATCACCCAAGTAGTGTACGCTGAACCCAATTTGTAGTCTTTTTTTTTTTTTTTTTTTTTTTTTTTTTTTTTTGAGACGGAGTCTGGCTCTGTCACCCAGGCTGGAGTGCAGTGGCCGGATCTCTGCTCACCGCAAGCTCCGCCTCCCGGGTTTACGCCATTCTCCTGCCTCAGCCTCCCGAGTAGCTGGGACTACAGGCGCCGCCACCTCGCCCGGCTAGTTTTTTGTACTTTTTAGTAGAGACGGGGTTTCACCGGGTTAGCCAGGATGGTCTCGATCTCCTGACCTTGTGATCCGCCCGTCTCGGCCTCCCAAAGTGCTGGGATTACAGGCTTGAGCCACCGCGCCCGGCCCCCAATTTGTAGTCTTTTATCCCTCACCCTCTCCCATCTTTTCCCCTGAGTCCTCAAAGTCCATTGTGTCATTCTTATACCTTTGCATCCTCATAGTTTAGCTCCCACTTACAAGATTTTAGATTTGGTTTGCCATTCCTGAGTTACTTCACTTAGAATAATAGTCTCCAATTCCATCCAGATTGCTGTGAGTGCCATTAATTCATTCCTTTTTATGGCTGAGTAGTATTCCATCATATATTCAACTGCTTCTTTATCCACTTATTAATTGATGGGCATTTGGGCTGGTTTCATATTTTTTTGCAATTGTGAATTGTGCTGTTATAAACATGCATGTGCAAGTGTCTTTTTCGTATAATGAATTCTTTTCCTCTGGGTAGATATCCAGTATTGGAATTGCTGGATCAAATGGTAGTTCTACTTTTAGTTCTTTAAGGAATCTCCACACCGTTTCCCACAGTGGTTGTACTAGTTTACATTCCCAGCATGAGCAGCTTTTTAAATTTAAACAAACAAACAAACAAACAAACAAACAAAACTAACTTCCTGATGAATCTGGATTCATAATATCTGTACTCCATTCTGAGGGGACTTCAGATGTTGGCATGATTTACTCCAGTATGTGTTTTAAAAATAAAAGGAAGGACACTCCCTAAATCCAATCCCTGCTATAACATTGATAGTTTAAGAAACGTGAGAGAGCTGCCAGAAATGCCAGTGTTGGAAGTTCCATCAACGTCCTCTCAAGCCTTTATATTACTTATATATACTTATATCAAGTACTCTCAAGCTATTATTATTATTATTATTATTATTATTATTATTATACTTTAAGTTCTAGGAAGTCTTTCATGTCCTTGATTAAATTTATTCCTAGGTATCTTTTAAAATAGCTATTATAAATGGAATTGCTTATTTATTTATTTATTTAGTGGCTGGTTCATTATTGGTGTATAGAAATGCTACTGATTTTTGTATGTTGATTGTGTATCCTGCAACTTTATTTATCAGTTCTAAGAGTATTTTGGTAAACCTTTTTTTTTTTTTTGAAATGGAGTTTCATTCTTGTTGCCCAGGCTGGAATGCAATGGTGCAGTCTCTGCTCGCTGCAGCCTTCACCTGCTGGGTTCAGGCAACCCTCCTGCCTCAGCCTCCCAGGTAGCAGGGATTGCAGGCACCCACTACCACGCCCAGCTAATTTTTGTATTTTTAGTTGAGATGAATTTCACCATGTTGACCAGACTGATCTCGAACTCCTAACCTCATGTGATCTAACTGCCTCAGCCTCCCAAAATGCTGGGATTACTGGCATGAGCCACCGTGCCCAGCCATATTCTGGTAAATATTTTAGGTTTTTCTATGTATTTCTTTCATTTTGTCTGCAATGAGGGACAATTTGAATTCCTCCTTTCCAATTTAGAGGCCCTTTATTTCTTTCTCTTGCCTAATTACTCTGACTGTGACCTCCAGAACTACGTTGAATAAGAGTGGTGAAAGTGGGCATTCTTATCTTGTTCCAGTTCTTAAAGGAAAGTTTTATAGGTTTCCCCATCCTGTGTGATGTTAGCTGTGGAATTATCTTACATGGTTTTAATTGTGTTGGGGTGTCTTCTTTCTATACCTAAGAAAGAGAGTTTGTTGAGAGTTTATCATAAAAGGATATTGAATATTATAATTTTCATGCATCTATTGAGATGATCATATAATTTTTGTCCTTCATGCTGTTCATTTGATGTATCACATTTATTGATTTGCATATGTTGAGCCATCCTTGCAATCTTGGAATCAATCCCACGTGATTATGGTGTATTTTTTTTTTGATGTGTTGTTGGATTCAGTTTGCTAGTATTTTGTTGAGAATATTTGCATCTAAGTTCATCAGGGATATAGGCTTATATTTTCCTTTTTAAATTATGTCCTTGTCTGGTTTTGATATCAGGGTAATTGTGGTCTTATAGAATGAGTTAGGAAAAATTCCCTACCATTCAATGTTTTGGGATAGTTGGAGAAAACTTAGTTTAGCTCTTCTTTATAAGTTTGGTAGAATTCAGTGGTAGAGCCATCTGGTCATGGGCTTTTTTTTGTTGTTGTTGGGAGACTTTTCATTACTGATTCAATCTCCTTACTTATTACTCATCTGTTCAGATTTTCTGTTTCTTCCTGATTCAATCTTGGTAGGAAGATTGAATCAGGAAAATTTTGGAACTTATCCATTTCCTCTAGATTTTCTATTTGTTGGCGCATAGTTGGTCAGAATAGTCACTAATTATCCTTTATATTTCTGTGCTATCAGTTGTAATCTCTTTTTTTGTTTCTTTCTAATTTTATTTGAATATTTTCTCTCTTAATCTAGCTAATAGTTTGCCAATTTTCTTTATATTATTTAAAAAACACTTTTCATTTCATTGATCTTTTGTATTATTTTCTTAGTTTCTCTCTCTCTCTCTTTTTTTTTTTTTTTTTGAGACAGAATTTCACTCTGTTGCCCAGGCTGGAGTGCAGTGGCATGATCTTGGTTCACTGCAATCTCCACCTCCTGGGTTCAAGTGGTTCTCATGTCTCAGCCTCCTGAGTAACTGGGATTACAGGTGCACACCACCATGCACAGCTAATTTTTGTATTTTTAGTAGAGAGAGGGTTTCACCAGTGTTGGCCAGCCTGGCCTTAAAATCCTGGGTTCAAGCAATCTGCCCGCCTCAGCCTCCCAAAATGCTGAGATTACAGGTGTGAGCTACTGTGCTTGGCCTTAGTCTCTATTTTGTTTAAGTCTATTCTGATTTTTATTCTTTCTTTCTTTCTACTAATTTTGGGTTTTATTTGTTCTTGCTTTTCTAGTTCATTGAAGTGTATTGTTAGGTTTTTCTATTTGCAATCTTTCTACGTTTTTGATGCAGGTATTTATTGCTATAAACTTCTGTTAGTACTGCTTTTGCTGTATCCTATAGGTTTTGGTATGTTGTGCTTTGATTTTCATTTATTTCAAGAAATTTTTGATTTTCTGATTTTTTTTTATTGACTCAATAGTCATTCGGAGCCTGCTGTTTAATTTCCATGTATCTTGTACCATTTCCAGAGTTCCTCTCATTATTGTTTTCTAATTTTATTTCTTTGTGTTCTGAGAAGATAATATGATTTTGATTTTTAATTATCTGTTCGGATTTGTTCTGTGGCCTAACATATGGTCTATCCTGGAGAATGTTCCATGTACTGATGATAAGAATGTGTGTTCTACAGCTATTGGATGAAGTGGTCTGTAAATGTCTGTTAGGTCCATTTGGTTTATAGTGTAGCTTAAGTCAAATGTTTCTTTGTTGATTTTTCTGTCTAGATGATCTGTCCAATGCTTAAAGTGGGGTATTGAAGTTTCCACCTCTCATTGTATTGTGGTTTATTTCTCTTTAGCTCTAATAAATTTGCATTATATATATGGGTGCTCTAGTGTGTGCATATATATTTATAATTGTTAAATTTTTTTTGCTAAATTGACCCTTATAATATGATGACCTTTATCTTTTTATGTTTTTTAACTTAAAGTCCATTTTGTCTGATATAAATATAGTTACTCCTGCATGCTTTTGGTTTCTGTCTGTATGGAATATTTTTTTCCATTCTTTCACTTTCAGTTTTTACATGTGAAGTGAATTTCTTGTAGGCGGCATATAACTGGGTATTGTTTGTTTATCATTTCTGCCAGTGTATATTCTTTAATTGAGGAATGTAAACTACATTCAAGGTTTACTGATAGGTGGTTTTCTGCAGTGATAATGCTTATTTTCTCTTTCTCATTTGTGTATCTGCTTTATCAGTGAGCTTTATAACTTTTTTGTGTTTTCATGATGGTAGATATCATCCATTTGCTTCCAGATGTAGTAGGATTCCCTTAAACATTTCTCTCTTTTTTTTTTTTTTTTTTTTTGAGACAGATTCTCGCTTTGTTGCCCAGGCTGGAGTTCAGTGGTGCGATCTCGGCTCACTGCAACCTCTGCTTCCCAGGTTCAAGTGATTCTCCTGCCTTAGCCTCCTGAGTAGCTGGGATTACAGGCATGCACTACCATGCCTGGCTAATTTTGTATTTTTAGCAGAGACGGGGTTTCTCCATGTTGGTCACATTGGTCTTAAATTCCCAACCGCAGGAGATCCGCCTGCCTTGGCCTTCCAAAGTGCTGGGATTACAGATGTGAACCACCTTGCCTGGCCAAGCATTTCTTATAGGGCTGGTCTGGAAGTGATGAATTCCTTCAGTTTTTGCATGTCTGGGAAATATTTTATTTATCCTTGATTTCTGAAGAATAACTTTGCTGGGTATAGTGTTCTTGTTAGGCAGGCTTTTTCTTTTTTTCTTATAAGGCCATGTGCACTGATCCTTGGGACTGTTGGGGGGCAGTGTATGTGGGTGCTGGCAACAGTGGCAGTGGGCTGAGCAGGCTGGTTTTTGGACTCCCCAGGTGGTGGCACACATGGGCACTGGTGGTGGTGGCAGTGAGACTTGGGTGGGCCAAACATAATTTTTTTTTTAAATTGAGACAGAGTCTTGCTCTATCACCAGGCTGGAGTGCAGTGGCGCAATCTTGGCTCACTGCAGCCTCCTCCTCCTGGGTTCAAGAAATTCTGTTGCCTCAGTCTCCTGAGTAGCTGGGACTACAGGTGCATGTCATCACACCTGGCTAATTTTTTTGGTATTTTTACTAGAGATGGGGTTTCACCATATTGGTCAGGATGGTCTTGATCTCCTGACCTCGTGATCCATCTGCCTCAGCCTCCCAAAGTGCTGGGATTACAGACATGAGCCACCGCACCTGGCCTTGAGTGGGCCAAATAAAACTTTTATTTAACAAAATGAAATAACTATTTAACTGTGTCTCCTACCCTTTATATAGTAAATAAGTACAGTTGACCCTTGAACAAAAAGAGGGTTAGGGGTTCTCATCTCCCACATAGTCCAAAATCCACACAACTTTTGACTCCCCAAAAACTTATTAATAGCATACTGTTGATTGGAAGCCTTTCTAATAACATAAACAGTTGATTAACATGTATTTTGTATTTTACGTGTATTATATACTGTATTCTTATAATAAAGTAAGCTAGAGAAAGAAAACACTATTAAGAAAATCATGAGAGAAAATATATTTGCTATTCATTAAGTGGCAGTGGATCATGATAAAGGTCTTAATTCTCATCATCTTTGCCCTGCGTAGGCTGAGGAGGAGGAGGAGGAGGAAGAGGAAGGGTTGGTCTTACTGTCTCACAAATGGCAGAGATGGAGGAGGTGGTACAGAAGGCAGGCACATTCAGTGTAACTTTAAGGAAATACATCATAATTTCTGCCTAACTTTTTTGCATTTTCATTTCTCTAAAAATGTTTCTTTGCAGTACCAATCCTTCTTCCACTGTTTGCTCTAGTTTCAGTGCCTGTATCATAGAAGGGTCTATGTCATAAAAGAAGTCAAAAGCAGTCTTGAATAGTTAGGCCCTTGTGCCAGATTGTCTAATGTTAATTTGTTTTCTAGTACTGTTTATTCTACATCTTCTTCCTCATCATCTAACACTGGTTTAGAAGCACTTCTCTCTATCAAGTTGTCTTCTTCTAATTTCTCTGATGTGGCATCTGTTAACTCTTCAGTTTCTCTAAGATTTATATCCTGAAACTGCTTATTTCCGCATCTTTTTTTTCTCGATATCCACAATCTCTTTCATGATTTCCTTGATTGGCACTGTTATAAATCCTGTGAAGTCATGGGCACAATTTTCTCCAGCAGGAATTTATTGTTTTGGACAATGCCCCAGCCACCCAGAACTCCATGAGTTTCATGGCTTTTTCTATAACCTCATGAGTTTCATGGCATTTTCAATGGTGTAATCCTCCCAGACTTTCATGATGTTCTCTCTATTGGGATTCTCTTCCATAGCATTGCTGATCCTTTCCATAGAGTATCACAGGTAATGAGCTGCCTTAAGGGTCTTTATTACCCCCTGATTTAGAGGCTGACTTAGAGACATTGTGTTTGGGAGCTAGTAGACCACTTCAATGCCCTTGGTATTGAACTCATGCAGTTCTAGGTGGCCAGGGTCATTGTCCAACATCAAAAGAATTTTAGAATGCAGTCCCTTACTAGCAAAGTACTTCCAGACTTCAGGAACAAAACATTGATAGAACCAATATAAAAAAAAGGATCATCATTGTCCAGGCCTTCTTGTTGTACAGCCAAAGACTGGTGACTGGTGTTTATCTTTTCAAGGCTCAGGGGTTAGCAGCTTTATCAGGGCACTCCTAATCAGAAACTCAACTGCATTTGCATAAAACCGTAGAATTAGCCTCTCTCTCCTGCTTTAAATCCTGGTGCTCAATTCTCTTCCTTATTAATAAATGTCCTTTTTGGCATTTTTTTTTTTTTTCTAGAATAGGGCACTTTCAACTGTGTTAAAAATCTGTTCAGGCAGATATCCTTTCTCCTCAGTGATTTTCTTAATGGCATTTGGGAACTTGTCTTTTGCCTCTTGGTTGACAAAAGCTGCTGCTTCTGTTATCTTGACATTTTTTAAGCCAAACCTCTTTCTAGGATAAACAAACTATTCTTTTCTGGCGTTTAATTCTCCAGCTTTAGATTTTTCACTTTCTTTTTGCTTTGTCATATAATGACTTTGCTCTTTCTTGAATCGTATTTGAGTCTATAGAGATGCCTGTCTTGTAGCAATCCTGCACCCACATAAAAGCTACATTTTCAATACAAGAGATATTATGCAAAAAGTTCAAGATTTTCACACTTGCTGGTGTAGCTATAGTGATGGCTTCACAAATTTTCTTTTTTCTTTTTTCTTTCTTTCTTTTTTTTTTTTTTAGTTCTTACCTGAATTCGTTTATCTTGAAATGGTGGGCACCTGCAGGAGCAGACCTCAATGTATGGTACAAATCAAGCAATTCAACTTTGTCTTGTAATGTCATGACTTTGTTTCTTGGAACACTTCCAGCATCACTAGTGGCACTTTAGCATGGGTCCCATGGTATTATCCAAGGTTTACCCTATTGTACTAATCATAATGAAAAATATGCAAGAACTGTAAAAGCACTTTTTACTGTAATCCACAACTTACTGCAGAGAGAAACTGCTCACGTGGAGGTTTAGTGTCACACAGTATTTTAAGTGGACACTTGCAAAACTTGAGCTCACTGAGATAGCAACAGGTGACCACAAAATTATTACAGTAGTACAGTATGTACTATGGTTAGTTTTATGCAGTTATGATTTAATGGTACATCTTAATGTTTGTTTACATTTCTCTTAACTGAGAATGTACAGTCAAAAGTGTTTGTAAGTTTTAATAAATTTTAACTTTTTATAACAGATTTGTGTATATTTTATAGGTATAAATAATAAAATAGACTAGTATCTACATACATGAATTCATGACACACCTGGCTTTTTCTTAATTTTAAAAAATATTTTCAGGCTACACATTTTGTTTGGGCATTTTTTCAAATTACCACAAATCTCCAAAATTTTTTTCAGTATATTTACTGGAAAAAATCCACATATAAGTAGACCCACACAGTTCAAACCCGTGTTGTTCAAGGGTCAACTGTATTTTCATTATACTTCTTAATCTTCATTTTGTTAGTCTCAGTTCTGTTTATATATTCTTGGTGTCCCAACTGTATAATTTAATGTGTCTATCCATCCTGATCAGCAGGAGTCTAAATTTTCAGGGTGAAGGGGAGATTCTGTGACCTGACACTATATACACATCCCACCTTCCAGGTGGTATAGACCCGGTAACACTCTTCCTGGGGCAGTTGTTCTCTGAGCTAAGGGATCAGTAGCACACGGCCATCCAGGCCACACCCGTGCAGGTTTACAAGGGCATTTCTCTAGAGACTTGTCAGGTACTCTACCCTATCATAGGAACAGATGAGCCTAGCTGCTCAGGTTTAATTATTGTTGAGCCCATGAAAGATTCTTACAACTATAGCTTTGTCTCCTCAATGTGCATAACTCACTTTAAAGAGCACTTTCTGATCCCAGCACTTTGTGAGGCTGAAGTAGGTGAATTGCTTGATCCCAGGAGTTCAAGACCAGCCCGGGCAATATGGCAAAACTGTGTCTCTACAAAAAATACAAAAATTAGCTGGACATGGTGGTGCACGACTGTAGTCCCAGCTACTTGGGAGGCTGAGGTGGGAGGATTGATTGAGCCTGGGAGGTCTAGGTTACAGTGAGCCAAGATTACTCCACTGCACTCCAGCCTGGGTGACAGAGAGACCCTGTCTCTATTAAAAAAAATAAACCTTTAATTGTATATAGTTTTATATTTACAGAGAACTTGGAAAGGTAGTACAGGGAGGTCTCATATATCTTGTGCCTGGATTTCCCTATTAACATCTTACATTATGAGGGTACATTTGTCACAACTAAGAAACCAACATTGACACTTACCATTATTCACAGTTTGGATTTTGCATGTTCTGTTCTAATGTCCTTTTTCTGTTCCAAAATCCCATCAAAGACATCATGTTACATTTCGTTGTCATGTCTCCTTAGGCTCTCCTGGTTTGTGACATTTTCTTGGTTTCCTTTATTCTGATGACCTTGATAATTTTAAGGAGTAAAGATCAGGGATTTTGTAGATTGACCCTCAATTTGAACTTGTCTGAGTTTATCTTGTGGTTACTGGGATTATGGGTTTTTTGGTGAGGGAAAGACCACAGAGGTGAAGTGCCATGCTCATTGCATCACGTCAGGGGCACATGCTGTCAACATGACTTATCAGTGATGATGCTGACCTTGGTCACCTGCCTGAGGTAGTATTTTCTAGATTTTCTCAGCACAAGTCACCTTTAACCTACTCTAAAACTTTGCCAAGGAACAGCACAAATGTTTCCTGGTTTGTGTTTTCCAGGATACATTCTTTCCCTGTGCCTGAAAAAGTGGGATGTATGAGTTCAGTTTTCCGATTCCTGCCTTAGTCACCATGATCCCTGAAAGACTTGATCCATCATTTTCCAATTATGTCTGCAAAACCTTTCAGAATTCAGGGATGCAATCAATCTCAGGCAGGATATATCCTCATGTTTCATTTATTTATCTATTCAATGCATATTTGATATCATTTTTATTACAAGGTCTTTCCTAGGTTCTGAAGGCAGATAAATTTATAAGCCATAACCCTTCTTCTGGTAGGCCAGCCATGTTTAAAAAAATACTGTAGTTCAGTGTACCGGTGTTTACTAGGGCAGTGAAGGGGAAGGTTGTCTGATGAAATCTGCTTGGGGTGGAGTTTAGGGGTGGTACATAGGGTGGTTTGTCTACAACCCTTTTCTAGCTTCCTTTGACCTTCAAGGACTTTCAAATTTTTTTTTGGCTGACTTTGCCCAAAACCCCAGTGCTAACTATATGTACACTGTATAGACATCTGAGACCCAAAATGGGACCAGCTTTAGACAAAAGGGACATCGGATAATAGTCACACCGTCACCCTTTGCATCAAGCTGGCCCCAGGAATGCCTGCCCATAAGAGGAGAAAGTAAACAAGGCAGGGCACTTCCACCCAGCCCCCAGGGCAATTCAGGTTCTCGAGTGGTGAGCATTACATAAGGCCCACAGGCTATAAACCACCCTAACAGGCATAATGACTTTCGCGCCTCCACCTGAAGGGGCTCATTGCAATAAGGTAACAGCTCTTGCAGATGCCTCTAGCTTTAACTATGGGAACACTTGCTTTATAGCACCACCTGAATGATCTATATCCTGCTCTCGTCAATGGCAATTTCAGGAGTGATTTGGCTTATGTCTTTTGTGCATGTGTGTCTACTCAGCACCCTGAAAACTTTTGGCTTTGAGAACATGTGAAGTGTGTGTCACAGCTGCAGAGCTGGAGATAGGGAGAGATGGGTCCTGAGCTAGCTGTCATTAAGAGATAGCACTCAGGAATTCACACTAGTCGAGGGGACAAGACTAATCTCCATTCTGCATTCATTCACCAATTCATTCATTCACAAACCCTTCCTGAGTCCTCCATTTACAAGCACAAAACTGCATGAATACCATGGCTTCATGTCAGTCAGGTTTCCTTCTTAGATCTGTTGTCAGAGGAATACACTCAGGCAAGCTGTGTCTTTACTAGGCTGTGGGGCAAATTCTATCACAGAATGATGAGTGGAGCTAATGAGAACCTGAATATATGGTGAGTTAAATGTTTGGGAAAGTTTTCTAAGCCAAAAGCCTATGTATCATTCTTCACTCTTCTGTCTCCCTTCCCTGGAGATACCCTGGACAATTCTACTTCCTAATATCTTTCTTGAAGCATTTATTTGTCCCCATCTTCACCTCTCTGCCTGCAGTTCATTATCTCTTATCTGGATTACCACCTCTCACCTGCTCTCCCAGCAGTCATCCTTGTCTCCCCGCATCCATTCCCCATACTACACACAGATGAGCTTTCTAAAGTGCAGATCTGGTCACCCCTCCCTCCTGCTCTGTGGTTTCTTGTTGACCTTAGAATAAAGCCCCAAAGCTTTCACGTTGCAATCTTGCTCCTGCTTGTTTCTCTAGCCTCATCTCTCAGGTGTCTGCTCCCTCTTCAAGTGTATGCCCATGCACACACACATACACACACACCCTTCTCCACACCCCAACCTGATCATTTGACTGTGTCTCTGCTTAGTTTTTATTTCCTTGGCAGAGCCTTTGCTGACCTCCTCCATAGCCTTTATACTCTTGTATTGTAATGTAATTACTTGTCTTCCTTCCAGGACTGTGGGATCTGCCAGAGCACAGACTCTTTGTCCATTTCTTTATCCTTCCCATGTCCTGTGATGACGCCTGGCCCATAGAAGTAACTCAGTAAGTTTGATGAAAGAAAGAAGGAATGGAGATAAGAACGGAACTTCTGAGCATGAGTGAGGTTCTGTGTGCTGGTAGCAGGGAAGGATGGGGCCAGCATCTTTGTGCTCTGCAGGTCTTGGAGAAATGCCCAGCCAGGTCCCAGAGTAGTTCAGCATGGAGCCAGCTTCTGGACCAAGACCAGTAACAATTAAAACAACTAAGTAATTTTTGTATTTCCACTCTACCAAAAAGGATTTATTTGAAAAAATACAGTAAAATTTTTAAAAAAGATCAATAAGGGAGAAAATTTGGCTTCTGGATAAGATTAATACTCTAAATGAGGTTAATACCCCAAAAGAGGTGTGTACACTTGGGCAATGAATTGGCTCTGAGGTACCTGGCGGGCCATGCAGAGAAGGAAACGTGATGGGTTATAGGCTTTGTGATGTCCATGAAATGAAAATAGTTCAATTGGGGTGGAGAAGAACAAGGTTTCTTGGTACTGAGGCCAGAAAGAGACTTCTCCTGTGGATTATTTTAAAGAAGAAGTCAGGTAACACGATGGATGATAATCTCAGCCGTATCTTTTCAATAGAACAATGGGGACAAATCTTGGAATGGCTCTAAATGGTAGCTGATATAGCCAATACCACAGTTCATTCTAGTAAGAGTGCTTGCACAATGACACTAAAATGTGATTATCTATGCACCCAGATTTCTGATGATTCAGCTCAGTCCAGTAAACATTTTATAATATTTGGAACAAAGTCCTTAAATTGGTCCTTATGAGGCCTATGAACTCTTGATACAGCATGCAAATTTTTGAGCACATGTTTATGTACATTTTTCTGGGGTGAGGGTTCGTAATTTCTCCCTCAAAGTTCTAAACCACTAAATCAGTTAAACAGCTGTGCTATATCTCCTTAGACTATTTCTTACCCATCAATCTTCTGCTCCGTGTTGCTTGGTCAGGAATTTGGGGTTATGCTATTTAATGAAATCCATATACATGGAATCAGATACTTGATGCTGCAGGTTAAGATGGTCAATTGCATTGGGCTAGAGTTTATGACTCCCAGTGAAAGTTTAGCTGCTCAATGAACATGTGTGTTTGAACCCAAGGCCAGAGCTGTTGCACTAAGTGTTTATAGAAGAAATAAATAGAAAGGACAACACTTCGTTAAAAGTGACAAGGGCCAGAACAACCAAGCAGCCATCCAAGCCATTGACTGTGGAGTACTGTGGACTCGGTCAACACCTGAAGACACAGAGCTGGTGCCAACAGAGAAGGGAAGGAAGATGGAAGCTCTGAAAGGAAGCATTCCCCTGATCCGGGTTGCCTTTAATCAGGTTGATTAATAGGAGTCAGCAAATAAACTCTAATCAAAAGATGCCTTAAACCCTGGAGAACTCTCATGCTCTCTCTCTTTTTTGGATTAATTTTTTTCCTAGTAGAGATGAAAAGGAGCCATTATCTAAATGAGGCTGCGTAAGATGATTAGATGTTATTTACAGAAAGGGCATGAAATCATCCACTGGACCCTGGGTGTGCTTAGCAAGACATTATTTTGTTATCAGTGTCATTGTTTTTATAGTTGCAAAGGGATACCTCCGGTGTGGTGAGGAGGAATTCCCCTTATTTCAGTAATCGCTGATTACAGGAACTAGAAAAGTCAGTCATTTCCAATACAGCAATACTCAGGGGGCCTGTATCTAATGCAAACCACAGATTTTTCAATCAATTGATCAGCACATATGTATTGATCGATTGCCTACTATGTGCATGGTGCAGAGAAGATTCATGAGCAGTAGATGTGGAGTACAGTCCAGCCTCTAGGAAGCTTTCTTGTATTGCAGTGTGACAGGCAGTACTTCCCTGACTTTAGTGTGAAGATTAAAATGCAGATTCTGATTCAGGAGATCTGAGGTGGGGCCCAAGAATCTGTATTCCTAACAAGTTGGAGCAAGGACTACACACTTGACACACTTCCTTTTCTTTTTCTTTCTCCTCCTCCTCCTCTTCTTCTTCTTCTTCTTTTTATTTTTTTTTATTTTTTTTTATTTTTATTTATTTATTTATTTTTTTTGAGACAGGCTGTCACTCCATTGCTCAGGCTGGAGTGCAGTGGCTCAATCACAGCTCACTGCAGCCTCGACCTCCTAGGCTCAAGGGATCCTCCTACCTTAGCCTGTGGAGTAGCTGGAACTAAAAGTGTGCACCACCATGCTCAGCTAATTTTGTAAATTTTTTTTGTAAAGACGAAGTCTCCCTATGCTGCCCAGGCTGATCTTGAACTCCTGGGCTCAAGTGATCCTTCCACCTTGGCGTCCCAAAGTGCTGGGATTATAGGCATGAGCCACCTCAACCCACCTAGGACTACATACGTTGAGTAGCCAGGTGGGAGACTGCAGATTGCCATGATGAAAAGCTGGGAGGTGTGGGCTGTCAGTAAAGCTCCGACACTCACCACCTGTGCAAACTTGGCCAAATTGCTTCATCTTGAACCTCAACTTCCTTTGACATAAACCAGAGGGTCTCTTTGGGCAGCTGGTGCCCTGTACAACTCCCCCAAGGGCACACTGATGTGGGCTACAGGTGAATGGCACCCTCTAGAGTTGTGTGGGACACAGCCTCACCAAATGTATGCAGAGTTCCTGAAAAGGCTGGATTAGACAGTGGTTGTCACAATACCATCACCTGCTAAGATTTAAAAATGTCAATATCTGCCCCTGGCCCCTGTGATTCTGACATAATTGTTCTAGGATGAGACCTGGGCCTTGGTACTGCTTTTGTTTTTTCTTTTTGCCTGGATAGACAGGTGGTAAGAAGGTATTGTTTTTTTTTAAAGCTCCCCAGAGATTACGAGATGCTCCTTAAGGTCCATCCCAGTGTGAGGTTCTGTGACTCTTAGACTGTGCCCACAGAACTCTGGGATTGTTTAACTCTGGGAGACCAGAGAAGGGAAAGATGGGTACAGAACAAGGTGAGTCTATGGTTTTGCTGGAAAAATGTCGGTTTAAACAAAGAGACGGGTGGAGAAGCTATCCTAGGCGGACTGTGTGAATGTTACTGAGGCTTCTGTTGATGGAAGACATTTCTATTTGGATGGGTGCTGGGAATTGATCTGTGAACTCTTAATTGGGAGAGAAAAACAAATAGCAATATCCATGAATGCATAATCACACATAATAATGAGGGCTTGTGTATTAGTCTATTCTCATGCTGCTAATGAAGACATACCTGAGACTGGGTAATTTATAAAGGAAAGAGGTTTTGACTCAAAGTTCAGCATGGCTGGGGAGGCCTCAGGAAACTCAGAATAATGGTGGAAGAGGAAGCAAACACGTCCTTCTTCACACAATGGCAGGAAAGAGAAGTGCCTAGCAAAAGGGGGAAAGCCCCTTATAAAATCATCAGATCTTGTGAGAACTCACTATCGTGAGAACAGCATGGATGTAACCACCCAGATGATTCAATTACCTCCCACTGGGTCCCTCCTATGACACGTGGGGGTTATGGGAACTACAATTCAAGATGAGATTTGGATGGGGACACAGCCAAACCATATCAACTTAGAAGGGAAAACAGAGAGGGGCAGGGAATGAGGCATATGACAGAGCTCTGATTTAGACTTGGGGGGTTGAGGATCTAGACTGGGGGCTCGAGGAAGAGGCAACAAAGCTGAGAAGAGCAGTAAGAAGGAGCACTTCCTTCTGTCCTAGATCCTGTTTAAGGCTTTGTGGAGTCCTCTTAATCCAGCTCAGGAGAGTCCTGAGAACATGGGGTGAGTGTCAGGAAGGTGAGGGCAGGCCAGAGCCTTCTGAGAGGTCCTGGGCTTTTCCTCAGAGGTGCCTCCTCTGTGTCCTCCCTGTGTATGGGCTGCCTCCAGGACCCCATGAATACACCTGGTTAGAACTGGCTGACTGAGTTTGGTCCCTGCTGGCCTTGAAATAGATGGTCCTATGAATGTGGGCATTGATTTGAGCCCAAGTACCCAGGAGGAGGCTCCTTTAAGTATTAAATGCATTTCCTACTTTGTCTTTTTTTTTTTCTGTCAATCCAGCTTTTCTGTCAAAGCTGTCTTTTCTTATCCTCATCGTCCTCCTGTCTTGTCGGCCTTGGCCTGGAGACTGGCTAGGAGTCCTAGAGGGGCCACCTGAGAGTGGGGGACGATGCATCCCCCTCCACCCTGGATCAGGCTTCACTCCACCTAAATCCCACTCTCCACAGGCATTTTAACTAAAACGGATCCTGCCTGCTATGAGCAAAAGTAGCCTCCCAAATCTATCCAAGAAGTGTGATTGATAGCGCTGCTGAGGCTTGAGACAAAGAAGCCCTCTCTGGTTTTTGTATTAATGCTGGGTTATCTCCCACGGTATTGATTTTTTGTTTGGCTTTTGAAATTTCTCTTCTCTGCTTCTGAGCCTTTCCTATAAAAATGAAAGAGGAGGTGAGGGATGATGGCGCCTGGGTTGACAAGCTTTGCTGACTTGCAGTATTAGCTGCTGTTTTCCATTAGGTCTCTCCAAGCCTGTCAACTGCCTCTTCTGGATAGAAATATATTTAAAACGTGGTATGAAAAGGTCCCCATGAGTCAACAGTAAGAGCCTGCCACCAAGTTTAGTCACTGGATTAATCTTCCCATCCTTAGCACTTGGGTCCCCTTCAAGGAAGCAGCAAAGAATTTGATGGACTCTAGCCTGTTGCTCTCAGTCCTCCTCTCCCTCTCCAAAGACAGCTCAACTTCTGGAAAACTGCCAAGGGATGAGGCTGGCCTCACGGGCTCTCAGCCTCCCTTCATCTCTTCTGTTTCCCCTCAGATATGTCCCATTCCTACTTCTCTCTTCCTCACCCCTTCCTGCGCTGAGAGCCACCATCAACACTTGGATGTGAATGTCTTCTTAGGCTGTAGAGGGGAATCCTCGCCTATGGGATTTTGCCTTTACTAGGACTTCAGGCTTAAGGATGTTAAGCTCCAAACAGTGGAGTTTCATATATCCCTCAGTGGAGAAAGGATATTTTGGAGGAAAAGCAGAAATGCAGCATTCTCTGAAATCTGAATGTTACCCTCCACCTCTGCTTTCCTGGTAGTGCTTTCATCAGGTTGGAGGGCATATGGGGCCAATGCGGGTGGCATGGCTACATCTCAAATACTTGGGCCCTTCATTCAGTTAGTCAACAAGTGTTTGAATTGAATTAAGACCCCATTTGTTTACAGGGTTATGCTGGACCCACAACCCTTCTTTGTTAGAGTTTTCATCTCTTTAGCTATTTATTCTGGATTCCAAAAAGAATTATGCAGGCCTAGTCCCAGACACTGTGCTAGTGCCAGGGGTGCAGGGATGGGCAAGAGAATCAGGCTCTGTCCTTGTGGAGCTGTGAAGGTTGGAAACCTGGGAGTCTCCTTTGCCTCTGCTCCCTTTCCACTAGCACATCCAGTTATCTTCTTCTGTCTCCCTGCCACTGGCCTTGACCACTCTCATCTAAAGCTTCTAGAACAGTGCTTATCACATATGGTAGACAAACAGTACGTTTGGTCTACCATTGTCCCCACCACACCCCTAAGCCATGATTCAACATCCAAGTCTGACCCCTATCTTGCTCAGAAGTCTCCAATGACTCCCCCTTTTCTATGGTGTAAAATGGAATAGGCCATTCAGGATTTGGTCCCTGCCAATCTGTCCAACCTCATCTCCTGCATTAGTCAGGCTTCTCCAGATAAACAGAACCGATAGGATATGCATGTATATTCAAGCCTTGGGGGCACTCTGCTTTACCCAAAGTTCAACAAGTTAAATGTTAATCTTATCTGAAAACACCTTCCAAGTGAGTACATGAAATTAACCATCACACCCCCTTTGCCCTGTATGTTCTGGCAATATTGCACCTCCTTTTAGCTTCCAAAAATGGTCCACTATCCTGCCTCTGGGCCTTTGTACACACTGTTCCTTTCGCCTAATTTATCTTTCCCCATTCTTGTCCACTCAGCAGACACCAATTCTCTCACTAATCCAACCTCAGCTGCAAAGCACTTTCTCTCAGTGACCCCTTGGACCCTCACAGAGAGATTTGGGTGCTCTATGTTGTTATTCCCATTCTATTTTGTCATATCATTTATCATGTTGTGTTAGCTGGCATATCTCCCTTCCCCCTGGGATGGCAAGGGCTTATCTTTTTGTTTTTGTCTAAGTCAAGCCTTCTGTTGGGTATTGGGGAAAATCTCTTGGACTTTAGGGCCTCAATCAATGATCTTATAATCACCCTACCACCTCATTTTAGTTACTTATAAAGTAGGGGATTGAACCGATAGGGGAGTGATCACTAATTGCTTACCTCATAGTCATTCTCCCTCTACTTCACAGTCATGAAGCTCTTAGCTGAGCCCATGGCCTCCTGGAAGTAAAACTGCATTTCCCAGCAGCCTGTGCAGCTGTATGTGGCCATGTGACTATACATCATGGCCAGTGGGATGTGAATGGGTCCTCAGCACCTTCTGTGAGACTTTCTTCTCTGTCATTTCCTCCACCCAGCAGCCTGGGATCATAAGCCTACTATCTTGGACCATGAGGATGTGAAGCAGAGGCCAGAAGTGGTCTGCAAAGAGATGACTGTGGATCCCAGATCCACGTCAGCTCTGTGCTGCCTACATCTGACTTTTCTAGGAACAAAAAGAATAAACACCACTACTCAGTTTAAGCCACCATGTTTAGAATCTTTATTGTTTGCAATTGAGCCTAATCATAAGGATACATCTTGAGAAGTGCTTTCCAAATTCCCTGAGGGAAGTCAGGAGACATCATGAGCAAAGAGGGTTTAAAGAAGCTGAGTTAGCCCTCCTCACTCACTGCCATCCCAACCCAATTGTGTCTGTGCCACTTTTGTGTATTTTCCATGTTGACTTAGAGTTTGTTTGAAGATGGAAGGACTAGAAGCTGTCCCAAGTCCCATCCATTTCTGACATTCTAAACATCTGTCCATATGTATAATTGTATACATATGTATAATTGTGTCCATATGTATAGTTTTATAATTGGTTACAATTATAAAAGGGAAGAATTCCATAAAGAGGAGCAGGATCTCTCTATCATGTGCACATAGGCAAACATAGGCATTGGTCATAGCCTTCATTCCTGATGGTGGAATTTCAGGCATTGTGGCAGTTACTGGAGAAGATCTCTGTCTCTTTTGTCTATGTCTCAGGCCTGCTTGAGTGGTGTCCTCTCATTTCCTGCCCACCCCGTGCTACCCATCCCAGAGCTGGGGAGGTAGCAGGTATTTAGGGGATGTTTACTGGATATTCTGAATGAACATTGGGCTGAATAAGCCCATGCTGGCATCTCCACACTAACTTTTGTACATTAAATATTCTCACTGGCTGTCTCAAAAGAGCTGTGGGTTTACTTCTTGGCAGTTCTGCAGTTATGGCCTTATTTCTTCCCACTCTTACCCCAGGAGTCTTTGTGGCAGGCTGAAAATTCTGCCCAGCACCAAGCCCATAGCAGAGACAGCAGACATCGGAAACAGGCTGGACCTGCAGTGGCCACGCCTGTGTGGTGCATGCGTATGCGTTCATGGTTTGTCCTCTTCTGTCTCTCCTAGGCTGACGTCACTCTGCCCAGGAGTTCACCCAGGTCACTCAGAAGGGTGGCTGCTGTGGAAAGTGATAAATTTAGAGCACCGGGCAGTTGGGAAGTTGCAGCCATCAGCAGCTGAAGCCAACAGGGGCAGAGCTGAATGGTCTCTGCTGGGTTTTTAATGAAGCCGCCCTAACTCCCCAGTCCCTGTGGCTTTTATCAGGTGCTATTAGTAACCCTGTTGTACAGACGGTAAAGCAGAGGCACAAAGATGTTCAACAGCTTGCCTGTGGACCCTCAGCCTCAACTCAAAGTGACTGTCCAGTTCATTTTTCGCCCCTACTTATCTGTTGATCCAGCAGGTGTGGAAGTGCTTTGCAAACTGTAGGACGTAATCTATGTGGAAGGAATTGCCGCTGTTAGTGCTCGTCTTTCAGAGAGAGCAGTGCAGTTGGCACCACCCCTTGTGAGCTGAGACCTGCTTCATCTTCCTGGGTCCCATTCATGCAGCCAAGATGGAGTGAGTGTGTGAGCAAGTGTGCATAAGCATGTGTGTGTACACGCCTGTGTGAGGGTACCCTGCCTGCAGCTTTAGCTGGGGCTGTGATTTCTGATGCAGGAGAACCTGCACTTTGCCCGATCTCCACAGTTCATTATTTTCCAGCTGGGCGCCTGTCACCAGCACTTGGGAAGCACATGTCAGCTGGGCCTGAAGGATGGCTTAGCCAGTCAAGGGGCTCTGGTAGGGGTGGGGACCGTGACCCGGGGCGGGAGTAGGGGGGCAGAGAAGTCTCTGCCCAGTTGCCCTAGTGATGTGGGGGTGGCCCCAGGTAACGTGCCCTGCCCTTGCTCCTACCCCGAGGCTCAGTGTCTTGCCTGTCAGGTGAGTATGAGGGAGGTGGCCACGTGAGCTCTGCCCTGGGGTCAGCCTCCATTCGTCACTTTCTGTGACACCTTTATGCTGCAGCTTCTCTGTTTCAGTGAAAGGGGAGGTAGGAGGAGGGGAAGGTAAGGAGGGGAAACTTCCAGAGCCTTTGGGGCCTGAGGGGTTGGTGACATGGGGATGAGGCCTAGATTTAGGACCAGAGATATGGGCCAGCCTTAGAAAAATTAGTGAAGGGGCAACACCTGGGCCCAGGAGGCCAAAGACCTGGGTGTCCTAGCAGTGTTGCCTCAGAGTTATTCAGTGGTCCTGCAGCCAAAGCCTGAGTTCCAACCTGGGCACCCATAAGCTCAGCGCCCATATAAAAGGCACTGGGAAACTTCATCTCTCTGTGCCTCAGTTTCCTCATCTGTGGAAGGGAAATATTAATAGTTTCTGCCTTATAGGGCATTGTGAGGGCTAAATGACTTAGAATGGGACTTGGCCTTAGGAAATATTTGATAAAGGATAGCTGCTATCATCACTGTTACTTTGGTTGAGGCTCTACCCTTAACCCACCATGGGACCTTGGTCAAGAGGCTCTCATCTCTGTAGGCTTAATGTCAGGCTGCATAAGCTCCTTAAGCCCTCTCAGCCATTACTGTAATAGGGGGACAGTAATTCCTTCCCATAAGCCCAGCAACAGAGAGGGGTCCTACATAAGGGACAGGTGGGAAGCAAGGGGGCATCGGTGATGCGAAGAGTTGGAAAGGCCCCTTCCACCCTTTGTGGGAAGAGGTGGTCTGCTTTTGTAACATCCAGCCGTTTTCATGATCCCCCAATACAGCTCCACCTGTAACCTTCTCCTAGAATTTTTCTTATAGCCAGTTGTGAGATTGGGGACCAAGCTGACAAGGTAATGTCTTCAGGGTGAGCCTTGTTCTGCACATGGCATTTTCAAGGGAGATCTGGAAGACTGAAAAATCCTTGGAGGCCTGATAGACTGGCATGCTAACAGTGGCATTCTTGTGGTAGGCACAGTTGGGGCAAGCTGGGTTTTTCTACGGAAAAGCCTGTTCAGTGCCTCCCTGCTCTCTAGGTTTGAGCAGATCCTGCTTCTGAGGGCTGAGTTTATTTATTTCCTTCTGGAGTCAAGCAGCCTTCCTAAAGTGCAGACTTTGATGTGGGTCCTCTGCCCTCCTCCCTACGTGACTGCCCAGCTTCCCAAGCCTTTCCAGCCTGGAGTGCGCACCTAGCCTCCAGCCTCTAGCTCACAGGCTCAGCTGCAACCTGGAACATGCCCTGCTCCAGCCTGCCACAGGCTCTGGGCTGTACACTTTCATAGTGGATAATATTATTTAATTCTCCAATGACCCTACAAGGGTTATTATTTTTTTAAATTTACAAGTGTAAAAATCAAGGCATAAAGAGTTTTAATGTAACCTGCTCAAGAGCATGCTGTAAATGAGTGGAGTGTTAGTAGGTGTTAGAACCAGGATATTAATTTGTGCTAGACTCCAGCCTCTTTTTTATTTTTTGCACTTATTTATTCATAATTTGAACTTTTATTTTAGATTCAGGGAATATATGTGAGAATTTGTTGCATGGGTATATTGCATGGTACTATGGGTTGGGGTACAAATAATCCCATCACCCATGTAGTGGCATAGTACCCAACATGAGTTTTCCAACCCTTACCCACCTCCATCCCTCTAGTAGCACCCTGTGTCTATTGTTGCCATCTTTATGTTTATGAGTACCAGTACCCAATATTTACCTCCCACTTATATGTGAGAATATGCAGTTTTTGGTTTTCTGTTCCTGCATTAATTCATTTAGAATTACCGCCTCCACCTGTATCCATTTGTTGCAAAGGAAATGATTTTGTCCTTTCTTATGGCTGCATAGTATTCTGGGGTATATATGTGCCACATCTTCTTTATTCAATCCACCACTGATGGGCACCTAGGTTGATTCCATGTCTTTGCTATTGTGAATAGTGCTGCAGTAAACATATGAGTGCAGGTGTCCTTTTGGCTGAAGGATTTCTTTTCCTTTGGGTATATATACAGTAATAGGATTGCTGGGTTTAATGGTAGTTCTATTTTCAGTTATTTGAGAAATCTCTAAACTACTTTCCACAGGGGCTGAACTGATTTACATTCCCACCAACAGTGTATAAGCATTCCCTTTTCTCTGTAGCCTCGCTAGCATCGGTTGTTTTTTGACTATTTAATAGTAGCCATTCTGACTGTGTATGGGATGGTATCTCATTGTGGTTTCGATTTGCATTTCTCTGATGATTAGTGATGTTGGGCATTTTTTCATATGTTTGCTGGCCCCTTGTATGTCTTTTTTTTGAGAAGTGTTTGTTCATGTCTTCTGTTGACTTTTTAATGGGGTTTGTTTTTTGCTTCTTGAATTGTTTAACTTCCTTACAGATTCTGGATATTAGGCCTTTGTCAGATACCTAGTTTGTGAATATTTTCTTCCATTTTGTAGGTCGTCTGTTTACTCTGTTGATTGTTTCTTTTGCTGTGCAGAAAACTCTTTAGTTTAATTAGGTCCAGCTTGTCAATTTTTATTTTTGTCACAATAGCTTTTAAGGACTTAGTCATAAATTATTTCCCAAGACTGATGTACGGAATGGTTTTTCCTAGGTTTCCTTCTAGGATTCTTATAGTCTGTGTTCTTATATTCCAATATTTAACTCATCTTGAGTTAATTTTGTGTATGGTGAAATGTAGGGGTCCAGTTTCATTCTTCTGCATATAGCTAGCCAGCTATTCCAGGAACGTTGATAGAATAGGGAGTCCTTTCACCCTTGCTTATTTTTATTGACTTTGTTGAAGAGCAGATGGCTATAGGTGTGGAGCCTTATGCCTTGGTTCTCTATTCTGTTCCATTGGCCTATGTGTCTCTTCTTGTACCAGTACCATGCTATTTTGGTTATTGTAGCTTTATAGTATAGTTTTAAGTCAGATAGTGTGATGCCTCTAGGCTTGTTCCCAGAATTAAAAACAAAAACCATATTATCATCTTAATATACACAGAATAAGCCTTCAATAAAATCCAACATCCATTCATGATAAAAACTCTCAACAAACTAGGCATCAAGGAACCTGCCTCTAAATAGTGAGAACTATCTATGATAAATCCAAAGCCAATATCATACTGAATGGGCAAAAGTTGGAAACATTCCCCTTGAGAACTGCAACAAGACATAGATGCCCACTCTCACCAATCCTATTCAACATAATATTGCAAGTCTTAGCCAGAGCAATTAGGCAAAAGAAGGAAATAAAAGGCACCAAAATAGGAAAAGAAGAAGTCAACTATCTCTCTTTGCTGATGATATGATTGTATACCTAGAAAACCCTAAAGGCTCCATCAAAAAAGCTCCTGGAATTGATAAATGACTTCAGTAAATTTTTAGGATACAAAGTCAATGTATAAAAATCAGTAGCATTTTATACGCCAATAATGTTCAAGCTGAGAGCCAACCAAGACGACAATCACATTTACAGTAGCCACCAAACACTAAAATACCTAGGAAAATATCTAAAGAGGTGAAAGATCTCTACAAGGAGAATTACAAAACACTATTGAAAGAAATCATAGATGACACAAACAAATGGAAACATATCCCATGCTCATGGACTGGAAGAATCAATATCGTAAAAATGACCATACTGCCCAGGGTGATCTACAGATTCAACGCTATTCCTATCTAGTTGCTGACATCATTTTTCACAGAAATAAAAAAAAAAAAAACTATTCTAAAATTCATATGGAACCAAAAAAGAGCCCAATCCCAGGCGCTTTTTAATGGTTTTCTAGTATTTGACCCCAGCCCAAGATGGCATTGCAGCTTGCTCTGTTTAGATCTTGGCTGGTGTTGTTCCTGCTAGGAATTTTTTTTTGGAAAGGTTTTAGAGTTTTGCTATTTTACATTTAGGTGTTTAATCCACGTGGAATTTATTTTTCCATATGATATGCAACAGGTACCTCGTCCTGAGGCCTTGCAGTCATTCTGCAGTTCTGTTGTCTCATCTTCTGACTGCCTGGAGCAGACGCCAAAACCCATTTGTATTTGTTTAGACATTGGCTGATGTTGTCTCTGCAAGTTTCTCACATGGACCTAGAACAACTTTTGGCTAAGGGCAGAACCCATATTATTCCTGACAGCCTGTCCTAATCATGGAATTTAAATGTCAGGTTCTTTAAAACAGTGTACTTCAAACACTCTCACGTTGTTTTCTTTTCACAAGTAAGCTTTCTTGTACTTTTCTTCAAAAGTGACAACTCTCATTAGAGAAAGCTGAGAAAACATAAGGTAAGCAAAATAGATAAATAAATACAACTATTCGTAATCCTACCTCCTCCAGAGATAATTCTGATAAATGTTTTGGTCTATATTCTTTTCACCCTTTAAAATAATGAAATTTTTACATGAAATTATGACAGTACAGGGGATAATAGAGAAGACACTCATGTCCACTACTGAAGTGTGACAGGATGTTTTATTTGCTACTCATTTTACTAAATGAAATGTTATATAATTGAGGCTTCCTTTGTTTCCCACTCCACACTGCCACCATTTTCTTCTTTCTGGAGATAACTCCAATTTTGAATTCAGAGAGCATCTTTCCTGCCCAGTTTTTATACTTTGCCACATTGATAAGTTTTCATCCATAACGATGTAGGATTGTTTTGTGTGAATTTTATGTGAATGCCACCATCCGGTTCATATAATCCTCCAACTTTCTGCTTTTCCTCAGCATTACATTTTTGAGATTTAGCTGTGGTATTACTTGTAGATCTAGTGAATTAGTTTTCACTGCTGTATAGAGTTCTGTTGTATGATTATACTCCTATACTATGTTATAGCAGTAGTATACTATAGTGTCATATAGTATACTACGCTATGTTACTATACTATGCTTTTTCCGGTCTACTGGTGATCCAATTGACAACAAGAATTATCAATGTCTGATTGTAACAAATGATGCTGCAAGGAATATATTTGTCTAGATCTCCCTGTATAGAGTGAGAGAGAAATTGCTGAGTCATGAGATATTAACAGTTTCCACTTTACCAGTTATTGTTCAAATAGCTATGCCTATTTACATACCTATTTGAAGCATGTGAGAGTCTCCATGGCATTACCTTTTGGATAAAACTAGGTATTATAAGACTTTTCAATTTTTTTCTAATCTGCTAGGTATAAACTGGTATCTTATTGTCATTTTAAATTGAGATTTCTCTATTAATGAGGCTGAACATCTTCTCATAAGTGTGTCAATCATTCTCTTTTGTGGATTACATTTAATGTTTTTGATGTATTTGTCTCTTTCTAATATATTTGTAAAGTTCTTAGATATTCTGGCTACTCTTTCATTTTTCATCATGAGGGCTATAGATATCTTCTTCCAGGTTGTAGTTTCATTTTTCACTTTGTTAGGGTGTGTGTATGTTTGTTTGTTGTAGTTTCATTTTTCACTTTGTTAGGGTGTGTGTATGCTTCAGTTTGTCAGATGTTTCCTTTATGGTTTTTGCTTTTCACATTTTGTTAAGAAAATTCTTCCTAAACTAAAGCCATACAGATGTATTTATCCAGTTTTTTTTTCTTTCTATTTTTGGAAAGATTTTAGAGTTTTGCTATTTTACATTTAGGTGTTCATCCACATGAAATTTATTTTTCTGTATGATATGCAGCAGAAATTTAATTTCATCTTCTTCCATTTGACTAGCCAATTGTCTAAGTACTGTTTCAACTCTTTGATATTACACATGACAAAACAGAGGTCCAGAGCAGTGGAGCGACTTGCTCACGGTCACACAGTGACTTTGTGGTGAGATTGTGACAGGGAACAAAGTTGTCTTAACTCCCAACCCAGTGTGCCCACACAACGATACTACCGTGTTACAAAATTTTATCTTGGACTATTTTCTACTATCCTAATATAGAAATCCATAAATATGATTGTAAATTTCTTGAAAGTGGGGATTCTGTCCTTTTCTCCTGTCACCTCTATGTACTTACTTACTGCAAGGCCAAGTATCTGACAGGCACTCAGGAAGACATTGCTAAAAATAAGTCACTTAATTCAACAGATTGATTCTAGAATAATCAGTTCTTTTAAATTTGGCTCTTTGTTTTGTCTCATATAGGTTTCTATATTTAGACATATCCCTTCATTCAACAAACATTTACTGAATACCTATCATGTTCCTGGCACTGTGCCAGCTGCTAGAGATTAAAAGAGGAGTAAGAAGTGTTTCCTGCTCCCAAAGAGCTTAAAGTGTAGTGGGAGAGACTGAAAAGTCAACAGTAATGGTATGAATATGCTATTAAACAGTATGTAATGGGAGACAGGAGGAGATAAAATCTGCTGAAAAATCAGGAAGGCTTCATGGAAGAGGAGACACTTGAGCCTTTAAGGATGAGGAAGAGTGATTCATTTGCCAAGGGTGGAGAAGGTGTAATCAGAAGACACATCATGAGCAAAGGCAGAAATCTAAGGTACTCAGCCACAGTTCACTGTGACATGAACATAAAATAATTAGTCAATCAAATCACATTTGTTTGTTTTTAAGAGTACAAGGCCCCTGCTTCCGGAGTGTTTCTAGCCTAACTCAGATTTGACTGCAGCCAAACACAGCATCCCAAATGCTGCCTGCCTTGTCATTGACTAAACCATGTGTATTTAAGGGCTCTATTTTGTAATTCTCTCTTGTTTAAAGTGGGCACCAACTTTTTGTCGAGGAGTATGGCTTTCCCCTTGTTTTATGTTTGTAAATTGACATTCCCATTTTTGCCATCATTTCTGTTACCAGTGCTACTATTCTAGGCCTCTCTCATGCAGCCAGAATAACATATGAGACACCAGCCTGGAGTGACAGTGCGCCTGACAAAAACAGAAATAGCCCAGCTCATATTATTTGCAAAGGAATTATCCCCTGGAGGTGATTTTTAATTTGGGGGTTTTGTTGCAAAATGGAAACCTGACTACTAAGGTTGCTTTGCAACCCAAATGCTTGTCTTACCAATCAGTTATCAAAATGAGACTTGCTGGGTACTGTAGCACGTCTTTCCGGGCATTCTCCTTTAATGGGTCAAGTCCAAGTTGCCTCCTTTATTGGGAAGAGCTGGGGGCAACTGCACAGTTTAATTTGCTAGTTAGGGGGAAGGGAAGATGGCAGGTGGGGCAGGGAGGTTCTCACATGCAAATAAAGAAAAGCACAAAAGGTGGGCGGAGCGGCCCTAAATTAGAGCTAGTTACCTCACCTGGGTGGCAGTGACCCGATGGTGGTTATTTGTAAGGGATTAAGAATTCAACCTGGGAATAAGATTAGGGTTTATGCACAGCAGAAGCAAACTTGCACAAAGATTAATTGGTATCTATTGGGTACTGGTGAGAGGGATTTATGCTATTTTGATATTTTTTTGGAACTTGAGGGAAAAAAGAAAGGAGATAGAGACAGAAGCAAAGTTGAATGTGGAAATCCAGAGAGGTCTTTTCTTGGTATCAGGATTTCATGAAATTTTACTCCCAGCCACAGCAGGGAGAAGGAGGTGGCCTCAGAGCCTTGATGGGCTCGAAAATGAATTCTGTGTCACCTCCATTGTGAGCCTGCACATGCTATTTAAACTCGACATGTCATAAATCCAATAGCAGCAAACAGGAGGACACTGGCTTGCTGTCCGCTTTTATTTGCGTGGCTGCAGGAAATGATGTTAGCATATGAAAGTGGTAGGCACTGCAAGCCACTCAGTTTAAGGGACTCAAGGGCTGGACCTGGGGACCCTAAGATGCAGGCTTGGGGACCACTGTGTGATTTGGGCATCCAGCCTATTGTGTCTAGATGGCATCTGCCTGACTCTGGCTTAGGATCAGGGCATCTCCCTACCTCCTAGAATAACCCTTACTTCAGGGGGATTAGTGTATGTGTTTCTGAGCTGTAATAAAACTTCATGGTTTCCATCTATGTATAATCAACTATCTCTTTTACTTCGCTCCTTGGGGACAGGACCATGTCTCGTTCATGCCTTTGTCCTCAGTGTGACCACAGCATGAGATACTTGGTGTTCATCTAGATCATATTTGTTAAATGGATGAAATGGATGGAAGAGTTGGGGCTGCACTAGAGCTTTCCATGGGGCAGGTGTCCTCAGTCTGTATTGGATTTAGCAGTCGTTTAAGTGCAGTGTTGACTTAATAAGTTGAGGAGCTCTAAAAGACTTTCCTGGTCGGGTGTGGTGGCTCACACCTGTAATCCTAGCACTTCGGGAGGCCGAGGTGGGCGGATCGCTTGAGGTCAGTTCGAGACTAGTCTGGCCAACATGGTGAAACCCCGTCTCTACTAAAAATAAAAAAAAATTAGCCAGGTGTGGTGGTGGGTTCCTGTAATCCTAGCTACTCAGGAGGCTGAGGCGGGAGAATCACTTGAAACTGGGAGGTGGAGGTTGCAGTGAGCTGAGATCACACCACTTACTCCAGCCTGGGCGACCTAGTGAGACTCTGTCTCAAATTAAAAAAAAAAAAAAAAAAAAAAGGGCTTTCCTGTGTCCAACATCTCATTCTCGGCCTCCTTGTCTGCTTGGACTTTCCCCCTTAGTCCAATACCTCATGCATATCAAAAGTCTCCATTTCATTGGTGCCTCTTCATTTTTCAGTAACTAACAAAAACGTCTTGTTTTAGAATCCAAGGACTGTCAATCAGCTCTAGGTTTTGTATGGGGCCTAATTTTTTTTTGATAGCATGAGCAACTGATATGGTTTGGATCTGTGTCACTGCCCAACTCTTATATTGAAATGTAATCCCCAATGCTGGAGGTGATTGGATAACAGGGGCAGTTTCTTGTGAATGGTTCAGCACTATCCCCCTAGTGCTATTCTCATGATATCATGAGATCTGGTTGTTTTAAAAGAGCGTAGCACCTGCCTGCTCTCTCTCTTCCTCCTGTTCCAACCGTGTGAGGGGCTGCTTCCCCTTCGCCTTCTGCCGTGATTCAGTTTCTTGAGGCCTCCCCAGAAGCTGAGCAGATACCAGCATCATCCTTCCTGTACAGCTTATGGAACTGTGAACCAATTAAACCTTTTTTTTTTTTTTTAAATAAATTACCCAACCTTAGGTATTTCTCTGTAGCAGTTTGAGAACAGACTAATACAGCAACATTGTTCTAAGGAAGAGTCCAGCTCAGAAGAAAGTTCCTAAGATTTTCCTTTTCCTTTTATCTTCTGTGCAATCAGAGAATGCACTGAAAGGTCACTTCTCAGATACGTGACACATTATGGAGGTCAGCGTGGCTGGTCTTAGGAGTGTCAGTATGCACTCTTGCTCTTGAAAGCATGCTTCATTCAAAGATTCAATTTTAACATTGTTAGTGCAACTTCTTATTAAAGCCAACTGTCCTTGAAGCATAAAGAGAGAAAGAGAGAGCTGCAAAGACTTTCAGCTCATTCTCCTTCATCAGTGTTGAATTTTATTATATCATTTAAAGTCCTCAAGATTCTTTAAGAAGATTCCTCAGTCTTCCGGGGGTCTGTCTTCCTTGGCCTCATACCCCTGTTGGTTTAAGTATTCATCTGATTTTCTGATACTTATTTTCCAGCTGAAATTCACCCAAAAGGCTTTCTCTGTGTATCAAAATAGTTTGCCTTCCTTCTGTCCTTGGTGTTTGGAGAAAGTGGTGGCTGAGATAGAGCCCTGGGGAGATAGGAGGTGGACATGTGTGAAGGGAGCCACATCAAGAAGTTCTTCAACTGGGGTGTCCCTGGTTCCTGTTTCATCCTCCCCACAGTATCCAAAAGCCTCCTTTGCCTTGTTGCCCTCCATGAGGCTAGAGATGTTGGAGGCTGGCAGGGCTTTGAGCACTTGGGCTGGCACCTGAGACTTGAATGAAAGAAATGAGGAAAATGGAGTGCAGTCCTCAATCAAACCTTCCTGAAATGAAAGGTGTTCTTCTCTTCCTATTATGCTGTGATTGAGGACATTATCCTTAGCAAAATAACTCAGGAACAGAAAACCAAATACCACATGTTCTCACTTATAAGTGGCAGCTAAATAATGAGAGTAAATGGACACGCCCAGGGGAGCAACAGACACTGAGACCTACCTGAGGGAGGGAATGGGTGGAGGGAGATGATCAGAAAAATAAATATTGGGTACTACGCTTAGTACCTGGTTGGTGAAATAATCTGTGCAACAACCCCACCCCATTTGAGTTTACCTATGTGACAAACCTGCACATGTACCCCTGAAACTAAAGTAAAAGTTAAATAAACACCTGGGTAAATTGGGGTTTAAATCTCAGTCCTGACACTTAATGATCATGTGACCCTTTGGCAAATTACATCACCTCTGTTGTTCCGTTTCCTTACCTGTGAGATAGGAATAGCACCTAATTTATAAACCATGGGGAGATCATATATAAAGCATTATGAGTTGTGGCTAAGAGCAGTCAAACCATATGAGTGGTAATCCTTGTTCTGCTATTCTCTAGCTTTGAAAATTTGGAAACATCACTGACTCTCTGTATGTTGCAGCTTTATCCTCTGTCAGATGGACTAAAAATAGTGCTTAGCTCATGAGATTATCAAGAGGCAGATGGTGGTTAAGGGTGTAGCCTTTGAAATGAGACTACCTGGATCTGAATCTCGGCTCTGTCATTTCCTAGCTCTGTGACCTTGGGCAATTCACTTAACCTCTCTGTGCTTCATTTCCAACATCTTTAGAATGAGGATCATAATAGTACCAGTATGTAGGGCTATTGTAATGATTGAATTAATATAGACAAACCACTTAGAGCACAGACTGGCATCTTAAAAGTGCTATATAACTTAAAAAAATTATCAATAGGCCAAGCGCACTGGCTCACACCTGTAATCCCAGCACTTTGGGAGGCCGAGGCAGGCAGATCACAAGGTCAGGAGTTTGAGACCAGCCTGGCCAATATGGTGAAACCCCGTCTCTGCTAAAAATACAAAAATTAGCTAGACATGGTGGCAGGCGCCTTTAGTCCCAGCTACTCGGAAGACTGAGGCAGAGGTTGCAGTGAGCCAAGATTGAGCCACTGCACTCCAGCCTGGGCGACAGAGTGAAACTCTGTCTCAAAAAAGAAATTATCATTGAAAAAATTGAGTGAATGATACAGGCAAAGTTGCTTGAATGGTGTCTGGTACATGCGAAACCCTCAATAACTATTTGTTGAGGCACCTGGAGCAGAGTGGGTCTTCATTAAACATTAGTTCTCTTTGCCCTCTGTCCCAGGTGTGTGGGGTGGGGGCCCTGTCCTTCCATCACTTACGCAACATATGCACAGCACCAGGCAGGTAGGTAGGTGGAGAAGCCATGATGCTCAGGACTGGGAAGGATGGAGAGTGCGTTTATAATGTAGGTGGAGAAGCCATATGCTTCAACGGCACTCTTTTGTTTAAAGTAACACCACGAAGCCAAGCAGAAGTACTGTCCTAAGCATTCCTATTTTTGGTCAATATGCTGCAAGGAAGCAAAGGAAACAGGGGGCTAAATTAAAGTAGCATTTATAAATACTTTAATAATGATGAATAAATGATTCATCAAACTTGCTTTGCAAAGTAAATTATTCCGAGACACACAGAGACCTGTCGGAATGATTGTAAACTAGTTAATAGATGATGTTACTGCAACTTGTGAGGAAGCACTTCAGAGCAGCAAACCAAGCCATTATTTATGCTTCTGCACATTCTAGCATAATTTAAGAAAAAGGTAAATTTACTACCAGCTCTTAATAAAGTATTCATGCTACCTTAATGTGAAATGTTACCAAAATTATTTAGTGACTTATTGATTCCACTGGGTTTTATGTTACTCTTGGTATTCTTTGGTGACAGTTAACTAAGACAGCATGGTCTTTGATTTAAACGGTCCCTTTCTTTGGCAAATTCTCAGGATCTCAGGAAACTTTGCAGGGAGATGGAGGGGTTAGAGGAGAGTCTGGGGCACAGAGCATGGAACATGTGGAGCCATATTGTGGACCTGGATGTCCTTGGGAGACTGTCATGGATCTATGGATGGCCAGAGTTGGAAGGAACTTATTACACCTTCCCAAATATATAAACTCAAGACCCAAGAGGCCAAAGGATCCACTGAAGCCCACGCAGCAGAAGAGTGGCAAAGTCCTAGACCCACTATATTGTGTTAAAGTCCTATATGGTGTTTCTCCCTCCACAGGGCACCTTACAATGGGCCACCCGGGATCCATCCCATGTATTGGAAAAAAGGTATTAAGTGCTTACTGAGTGCATGACACAAACACTTGAGCCAACTGAAGATTAAGTTTAGAGAGATAAAACAGAAAATCCAAATGAGAGTGGCTAAAATGAAATAGTGGTTATGAACAGGAAGTCTGGGTATAGGTGGTTGTTTATGTGAGCTACAGGTGAGGTCTCTACTATTGGCCTTTCTCTACTACCTTGGCCTTTCCCTCATGGTTGTAAAATGGCTGCAGCTCCAGCCATCATCTGTGTTCCCAGCAGGAGGAAGGGCAAAGGCAGTAAAAAAGGATAAAACTTGTATCAGGCAAGCAAATGTTTCCTCCCCATGGGGCTGCCAGTTACATCTTTTGGACAAGACTCTACCTTCTGGCAATCTAGACTGCAGTGAGGCTGGAAAATATAATTTGCTTAGCTGGTTTTAATGAACTCCGGACAAAATTGGGGCTTCATTAGAAAGGGAGGAGAGATTGGGTATGCAACTGAAAGTCTCTGTCATGCCTAATTATTTTATTTATTTCTTACAGCAATCCTATAGGATAGATAAGTATTATTGTTCCCATTTTACAGATAAGAAAACTGAGGTCTAGAGAGATTAATCTGCTCAAGGAATAGAATTGGGGCTTACTTGTAGGGACTGTGAGGCATCAAAAGCCTTACTCTTTATTTTTTTTTTCAGAGACAGAGTTTTGCTCTGTTGCCCAGGTTTGAGTGCAGTGGTGTGATCATGGCTGGCTATAGCCTTGAACTCCTGGGCTCAAGCAATCCTTTCACCTCAGCCCCTTGAGTAGCTAGGACTATAGGCTGGCAGCCAGCATCACTGTGCCCAGCTAATTAAAAAAAAAAAAAAAAAAAAACTTTTATAGAGATGGGGTCTTGCTGTGTTGCCCAGGTTGGTCTTGAACTCCTGGGCTTAAGCGATCCTCTTCCCTTGGCTTCCCAAAGTGTGCTAGGCTTACAGCTATGAGCCACCGCACACAGCCCAAGCCTTACTCTTAACCACTGTGCCATCCTACCTCTCTGGTAGGAAATCTTTTCCTGCCTTGCATCTGACAACAGCTTCCTAGAACCTCAATCTCCTCATGAGGGGTGATGGGAGACATTCCAAAGCAGGGGGAGAAACTGGCAAAAAGGTCCCTTGCCTGGCATGTGACACCGGGCTTTGCATATAGGGGACCCCATATATGCCTGGCACGTGACACAGGGCTTTGCATATAGGGGACCCCATTCACTGTGAGGGGAGGGAAGTAGGAGGCACAGAAAGAGGACTCCAAGAGGGTAGGGTCACATGTAGAATTCCACAAGGAGGCAAATATTATAGATGCCTAGCAGCCAGTGCCATGCTTGAGCAGAAGAGAAGTTGGGGATGTTGTTCTCCCACCCTTGCCTGGGACTGTTTCCCCCTCAGTGGACTCCCACTCTCCTTTCAGCTGCCCACTAGCATATGTCCTTATCTGCTTCATGTAATCCCAATCTCATGGAAAGGGCTTCCACCAGTTAGCTTGCATCTTAGCATGACTTTATAAAAAATCATGGAGGAACAACTGAGGATATGGAATTTACCCCCATTCCCTTTTTTGACAGAGGAGAAAATCGAGGTGCAGAGATGAGAAGTCTACCTCCAAACTATATACAGAGTCAGTGGCAGGCTGGGAAGGGAGCCTAGGATTCCTGACTCCTAGTCTAGTGTGTGCATATGTGTACAATGTGTACACTGGGTGTGGGTGCACGTGCATGTGTGTGTGTATGCATGTGTCTATTTCCTGTTTGCATTTTGAATCTCATTTTGCACGGTGCAGTTGAAGGCATCCCCTCCTGCTAAGGAATAGAGACTTCAGGGAACACATGGGGAAAAACTGATCTCTTAACATAGAGGTGGATGCCTACTCTACCTAGTCAGAGATTGAAGTCTCTCGACAATCAGTGAAAAGGAGGCAGACAGAAAGACCTACAACTGTAGAGAAGATGAAGGGGACAGATCTGGAGCCAGGGTGACTGGTTAGGGGAACCTGTTGACATAAGGTTCAGGAAATCCAGGTGCAGAGCTTTCTACTCTATTACAAACGTTTAGCCCTTAAGGCAGAGGCAAGAACTCAGGGAAGCTTTACCTCCAGCTGCATTAGAATCAGAATGGACTTAGACATACAGATGCACAGACCAACATAGCAGCTCTTCCAGGGACTTGGCCTTCCTGCTGATAGGATGAAGGCTGCCTTGGTTAAGGATGGGCCAAGACTTCTGCTCTGAGGATTTTTCTTTGAAGTTTTATAAATCAGCCAGCAAGACAGCCAATTTCATGCTGAGATGTCATATTGAAGGCCTCAACCCAAGATCAATTGCTGGCTGACTTTGATTCTTTGTCATGGAGCCTGGGCCAGTCTTGCCCCAACTGGGACACTGCCAAATTTTGACTTTTGATGCCTTCAACTCAGCCCTTCATTCTTTTCTTGGCCCCAACCCTGTTCCCTGGGAAACTATTTTCCACGGTAAGGGGTTCATCAATGACTGTTTTGCCCTAGAGTACACTGATGCCAGAGGGGTTACCCCTCGGAGAATATCCTGCAATTTGGCTATGCTGCCATAAGGGGGCGATAATTCCATTTACCAGGTGCTATGAATGGTAACGTGAGAGGAGAAAACTAGCAACTGTAGAGTGTTTAGTTTGGCATTGCCTTATCTTGAATTCGTTACAAATATTTTAACAGTAGGAGGCTGCCCATAAAAATTTCGATTTGGGGCTTCTTTTGAAATATCAGGATATCTGGCAACATTCCCTCTGGCAGACAGCCAGCTGGTGCTGAGTAGGGGCTGCTGCCTTGGGGCGGGGCATGCAGCCTCCTGTGGCCACTGTCCTCACCTGGCTGGCAGCCAGTCATTTACATTACCTGTCTGCTTCCCAAAGTCCCTGTTTAAGCTTTAGGCATATTTGAGCTAGAGAGAATATTAATTTAAAAATTTAAATAGCATAGCTTTAAAAAAGTTAAAGCATCTGAACTTAGGCAGCAACCAAGGTCTGTGCTTAAATATGATACCTTAGGATCAACTTTCAAGTAGACAAAATCTAAGATTCTTTGATAACTTTCTTATACACTTGTCTTAAACTTGAACCAATTTCAGTTTTCAGAATATACCACACTATTTCTTATCTTGATGGTGATCGATCATCCTCGATTGCCTGGTACTTAGGGCTTTCCTATAATGTGGAAGTTTGAGTGCCACAAAGAAGAAAGTCCTGGGCAAACCAGGACACGTTGTTCACGCTGCTTATCTGTGGGCCACTCTGTCTACCTGGAACGCCTCTTCTTGGCCTGGCTCACCACTCCCTCACCCTTTGGGTCACAGCTTAGACGAGTCTGCCTTGATTACCCCTCTCCCTGCAGCCTGCACCAGGTATCCCCACTTTCCCTTGCACTGCACTCTCCATCTGTGCTAATTCATCTGCTTACCTGTCTGCTTCCTGCTAGACCGTGAGCTCCCAGGCATTGGCTCAAGGCTCTCACACTCAAGGCTGTGCTCCCAGCACACAGCACAGTGCATGGCCCAGAGTAAGTGTTGAGTGCTAATACAGACTAATTCCTCAATGATAAGGGGCAGGCACGATGTATAACTCGGATCTGCACCCCTTGCAGGCCTGGCACATGGCAGGTGCCCAATAAAGGGTTTATTGTATTGAATTGCATTAAACTGGTCCAAAGATTTGGATAGACAGAGATCTCTTCTGATGAATGAAGAAGATAAAGGGAAATAATGATCTCTCATGACAGTCTCTTTCACCCTGTTTTAACTGTGACTCTTCTTTTTTATTTCCTGGGTGTTCCTCATTTTCCTAAGTAGACACTAAGCCCTCCTGTGGGCAGATGCTATGCCCTATGCAATTTGTATGTTCCTCTTTTAACAGGCATGCTGAAGGAAACAAAAGAGACATATTGAATTGATGTGTTTCAACCACAGTGGGCCTTCTAGTGAGGGGCTGATTACTCTGTATGTTAAAATATCCTCTCCACCCATAATTTCTGGTTGCCTAGGATCAGTAAAGACCCTGCTCACGCATTCTCCATTCTCAGGAGCACATAAATTGCTCCAAATTGGATCAGACACAGATTATGGCAAGAGAGATGAAAGATAAAGAATGGACGTCCATGCTGAATGATTTATCAGAGACCCTTAATTTTGGAGGACAAAATTGGAGGTCATTGCCATAGGCCTTTAAGATTAAGAAGGGCAACCCTGTTTTTCAAGATGTAGAATGCTGTGAGTGGTTTCTTTAGACTCTATTCTAACCTGAGACTTGGTGGCTTCTTGAGAAGACAATAAGAGCAAGTGGGAGTAGCCAGTGGAAGGGCAGGGGAGTCACCCCAGGGACATCTCTGACCACGACCACTGCTGGCTCTTGCATGGCCACAGTGTAAGTTGGAATGTCTGGGCTGGAGTCAAGTTCTCCCAATTCCACATTGTCTTCATGCACCAGACTTTCCAGTCTGAGTGTCATGACTGGGTGATGGTTTGCTGAGCTATTGACCCCCTCAGCCATCTGGGCAGTCAAGTCGGCTCTGTGGCAGGCAAGATCCTCAGGTTGGGCACCTCTGACCTCTAGGAACCTCCCCCGACCTCAGCATATGTCACAGTTTCATGTTCTATCTGCATTTGACTTGAAAAAGATGAGGAGATTCTGCCTTATGCACACCCATGGGACCATCAGCTGTCTGTATAATTCCCCAAACACACTATAGCAAAGTGGGTCTGACCTGCCATCCAGGGACTGGGTTCCAGTCCTGGTACTGCTTCCTACCAGCAAGAGTGGCCCGGACTGGCCTATTTCTTAGCCATATTATGTGAATAACCACCAAAAGTCCATGCCAATTACTGATTCTGGTGGAAATAATACAAATTTAACATTCTTGTTTAACATGTAGTAGTCTGTGTTGAATTGAACTGCTCTCAGTCAATATTCCACAGACATTTTTGGGGGAGCCTTCTCTGGGCCAGGCTTAATAGTCCTAGGGATACCATGGTAAGAAAACAGCCCTCATGGAGCCCACATTCTAGCTGTTTCTAGCCTTCTGTTAGGAAGGAGGAGGCCTGTGCCCAAGCTCATCCTTCTCCACTTGTGAGTTTGTCCCTGAAATAGGGTAATAATGCTACCCAACTGTGTGAAGGGTTGAATCTTGAGTGCAGTCCCAAGAGCATGCATCTGGCAGTGCTATGCCTTTCCACAATCATCCTCCCACCCGGGGCCACCGCTGCACACACTCAGCGCATGCTGAGATAACCACCCAACGCAGACTGAGGAAAGTCACCCAGGAGACTGCCTGGGTCTGAACGCATCCCTGTACTCCCTGGCCCTGTCTTTTTGACATCTGGTGTGTTTTTGATACTTGCACCCTCATCTCAGCTCTTCCCTACCCGCAGTCTGCTCTGTGTCACTGCTCAAACACCTCCATTCCGAGAGGGCTCCGGGACACCTCCGAGGTGAGAGGAAGCATTGGTTTCCAACACCTACACCTCCAGCAAAGAAGTAGCGTGAGCTGGGGTAACGCGACTACAGAATCTTTTGTTGAATGAAACACTTTTCACGTGAAGAAATGGCAGCAAGATAAAATGACACGTTGCTAATAATGTATTTTATGGACTGCCATCTGTCTCTGGAAAGGTCAGAGAAAAATGGCAACTCAGTTGCAGGTGATTGGGCAGCGGCAGTGGCTGGGGGGACAAATGGCTCTCATCGGAACATGACAGGGAGCCTTGGTGACATCATATAAATGCCCTAATTGGGAAGTGGTCAATCGAGCGGGCCTGACTCCTGAATTTGATGTGTCAATAAACAAGCTCAAGGTGAGAGGCTGGATCAATACCAGAGGACAAGAACCATCCGGCAAATTTACTGCAAAGTAATTGGGTGCAAAATGACTCAACTCAACCTTCACACTGCTGAAAAGCAAACAAACGGCGGGCCCACCAGCGACTGTTTGTATGCGTCAGTGGCTGCTTACGAGGGCTCACTGTCTGCTAATGGGCCTGGAGAATGGGAGCCCCCTGCGAGAAGGCAGGGAAAACCATGAACCCTGGAAGATGACGCTGGCTGCAGCAGAAGCCTTCTCACAGCTGGGGAGTATAATCTAGATGCTTCCATCAGGGATAAATTTAAATATATGGTAATTATATATCCATTTTTGATTCTCATTAGGTTGCAAAATATATGAGACACAGGAAATATGTCTATGTCTACATCTATATCTACTAATGGTTGAGATCAGTGGTAGTTTATTCTTTCCACCCATGGGTGTAGGGAAATGGGAATAAAGATTCTTCATTGCTTTAACTTCAGAGTATGTGGGCTTGGAGGTGGATAGTGGAATGAAGAGCGCACGTCCTGTCCTGACCCAGTGGTGGGCACGGCATACCCCCAAGAGCCTCCCACTTACTGTCTAGGCCTGCTGGTCTCTGAGCAGTTTGGGGAGGGTGTGCTGGAACCATCTCTGCCAGCTTACAAGAGCTGATCGTTAACTATACAATGAACTATACAACAAACACTGGTGTTTGTTTATAACAAACAAATATTTAAACATTAGTAGCTTGAAAGCGGCCATGGTGGGAGTATTCACACCACGGGGACCAGCAAACGCTCTCTATCAGGCCCCTAGAGAGTCATTCACTAACATGCTGCTAAGAGCAGGGGTGGGTCCAGGGATTTGGGGTCCAGCCAAGGAAGGGTGGGTATCTGGCAGGCTGCACCCTTGGAGGTTGTGCTGCTGGAGAATCACACTTGGGTCTGTGAGCTGTTGGGTGAGGTTGAGAGGCAGCTGAGGACAACAGGAGAGCCAATGGCTAAGGAAGAGATGCCGTGCAAATTTGAGGCAGTGTTTCTCAGGGGGCCCAGTTTAGGGACTGCCTGGGGTAGTAAAAAGAGCCTTGGACTGAGCACCAGGAGGCCAGCCTTCTAGGCCCAACTTTGCACTTCACTGGATACAAGCTCCAGCATCAATAATCAGCTGGCAGGTCCCAGAGGGTCCTACAGGGTGTGACATTAAAGTAAGTTTATATTGGTTGCCCAAACCCCTGGGATGCCCTCTCCACGGCTCTGGTTCCTCTCCTGCCTGTGACTTCTTCATCCACCATCTCTCCCCAATCCAGCAACCAAATGGTTAATACTCGTCACATGTGGGGGCATCAGGGACCCTCCTCCTGCTTTGGTCCTGTTGTGTCAATGCCCCCAGCTTGTCTGCATTACAGTGCAGGAGGACCATAGAGCTCTACTGGGTGCCTGGGGGTAAAAATGCAAGCTGGCCCATTAGCACTAGCAAACCAGTAGGATGGATGGGGGCAGCTGGTGGAGGCTAGCAGAGTCTGCTGGACCTGAGGAGATGGGAGGCTCCCTGGAGAGAGGCAGGTGGGTGAGCACCAGCTGCTGACGACCTGGGCTCAGACCTTGGCTCCGCCACTAACTGAAGTTGTGTGGCCTGAAGCAAGTCACTGAATGCTCTCTACACCTCTGTTGCCCCGTCTAGGTGACTAGAAGAATCCACATTATTGGCTTGTGAGCTCTGGATGAGCTAATTCATAGAAGGTGCTTAGAACCGTTTCTGGGAAGGTGGGAAGCTCTCTGACTTCATCCAATACTTCTATCATTTCATGCCTCACAGCAACTGTGCATGAAGAGGGTTTTTTTTTGTTTTGTTTTGTGTTTTTTGTTTTTGTTTTTTAAATCACCAATGTTTCCAGTTTTATGACATGGAGACTGAGCCTGAGATATGTAATGACCTGCCTGTGGTCTTGTGACCTGTTGGTGTTGGAGCCATCTGGAACCCAGGCTGTTCTCTGTGTGTCCAGCATATTCTCCACCCTCCTGATGAGCTTCAGGTGCCTGGGAGGCACACAGGGAGGGTCAGGCTTAGGAGAAAGTCACCGACCCAGAGGACGAGGGCAGTAGGAGTGGAGAACCTGGCCAGAGGCCAGTGGTGCAGTGAGAGGGCTGAGGGGAATTCATGGGTCCACATGGCCTGGGGAGATAGGGAGAAGGTGAGGCAGGGAGAGTAGGTGGGAAGGTAGGCAAAACTAACTTCATTTTTCCAAATTTAGCTTACCTCATGAGCTCATATCCACAGGGAGAAATGGAATTCTGCCAACTCAAAGTCACCTCTGCCCATTTTAAATGCAGTCGCTTCAGGGGAAATCCTAGTAAATCCAGGATTCTCCCTCTTCTCCCTCTCCTTCCCTTTTTTCTGAGAGTCATTTTAGTCTAGAGGAAGGGGCAGCAGTGTGCTTGTGTGTCTCTGTGTGTGTGTGGCTTGTCCAGCACATGCAGGTATGTGTACACCCCTCTGCCAACACATACTGAGTGCTGTGAGGTGCCCTCAGGCCCGTCAGCCCAGTTACCCGCTCCAGCCTTTGCTACCTGGACAAATAGCTGCCAGGTGAGGTGCAGACCAGGCTTAGGGGCTCCTGCTCCACATTCCAGGATGCCGGGACACTTGGCCTTCTGTGGCCTCTTTTGTCCAGTCTACCCTGATATTCGGGGCCTGTTGGGTACTGAACCCTGTCTCAGTGACCTTGGCAGTGATTGCTAAGCCATAGTCATGCTCTCTTCCTCCTCCTGCCATCTGCTCAACGTTTTTCCTTTAAGTGAGAACTGCCTGTCAGCACCGTTCTTCCCCGCACTAAGGGTCCAGTGTAGCCTTTGGGCACAGAGTCCTCCAGCCCCTCGGATAGTGAGAAGCCAAAGTCAGGCTTTTGGCCTAAAAAGGCTTGTGTCTTAGTCAAGCCTCTAATTCCTTAACATGAAATACTTTCAGGACTAGTATTTCTTCAGTGAATTAAAACATCCATTTGGCCACTCCACTGACCTTGTTCTAAGCTGGTCCTGTTAGCCTGATTCATGGGGCTAGAGACACTGGAGGAAGACAGACACATGGGGGAAAGCAAAAGCCAGTTTTTATCTCAAAATACTGTCCTTCTGCTTACATCAGCGCTTAGCCTATGGCCTGGCATCTACTTGGTAAGAGGTGAGTAACTGTTCCCTATTGTCATGATCATCATTATTTTATATTGCTGAGCTTGCAATGTATAAGAGCAAGGGAGGGACACTGAGAGACAACACAGCCATGCTGTAGGTAGAGTGGGAAGCTTAGGGAGCCAGGGTGCAAGTAGAGTAGTCTGGAGGGTTGGAGAAGGCTCCCTGAGATAAGTGATGAGGAAATGGAAATTGCAGCTTCCCTGGCCTCACCTCTCACCACTTCTTCACTTTGGCCTCACTCAACTCCTTCTAATCCCAGATTCATCATCCCCTTTCATTGGATCCCTGCTGTTCCCCACTTTCTCCGTGCTGAGAATCCTTATCAGGCTTTAGTCTCCAGCTTGATTGCAACCTCATGAGAGACCCTGAACCAGGACCACTCAGCTCAGTAGCCCCCAGGTTCCTGATCCATAGAAACTGTGAGATAATAAATGTTTGTTACTGTCAACCACGAAGTTGTGGGTTAATTTGTTACACAGCAGTAGGTAGCTGATACGCTTCTACATTCTTCCCTGACTAGGATGCTTCTCACTCTAGTGCATCCTAGTGCGATTTCTTGAGCCTAATAAATAATTCAACAAATGAGAGGGAGAGTTTTGCAGTGACAAATGCCTGAGAGGAGAAGCCAGGAGGTGCAGGTCCCTGACCCAGTTTTGTCATCCCTGTGCTGGGTGCCTGAGATCAAGACCCTTTCCCTCTCTAAACCTCAGTCCCTCCACTTTTGGATAAGTGGTTGGACTAGACAGTCTCTAATATGACTTCCAGCTTTAACATTTGGTGAAGTTTTGTGAAATGCTTTCTGGTGGACTCTCATTTTGCAGATGGGAGGGGTCTAAATTTCCTGACAGGACACGCCTAGCAGAGACCTCCTGCCTCCTCCTTCCTCAGGATCCCTAGGAGGCCTAGGGGCCCAGCCTGATCAGCATATCTGGCCTGAAGCGGGGCAAGAGAACCAGTCAGAAGAGAGGCCAGGCCCTTCCAGATGACCTCTGGCCTGACCTCCAGACTTCCAAGCCTCAATCCTTCAAACCCCTTGCTCACTGGGTAGAAATATCCTGTATACTCCCTGGCTCAGTCCTGGGATCATCAATTGCACTGGTTATTTTCTTCTTTGACTTAAGAGGATTATCCAGACTGGATGCTTTACTTTGTCAGTATTATGCTGTGACACTTCCCCTCACCGGCCCCCCTTGGCCTGGGGACTGGCATCAGCCAGGCTTTCTCCCAAGTCAAACAGCTGTACTGTTCTGATGCCCCAAATTTTGATGTCAGTGTTTCAAATCTTTGCAAGCAGGTAGGCGCCAACAGAGGGAAAGGCACTGTGGGTTGGAGTTCCTGCCCTCTGTCCCCTTGCCCCCTCCATCCCTGTTAAAGGAGACTCCTTTGCCAGGGTAGCTGGAGTGTTTTGGGCTGCACAACACAGAAACCCAATGACTTATGTCTTGAAAAAATACAAGTTTTGTGGGTTTTTTTCTTACTCAAAATAAAAAAATATAGTGGCAAGTAGAATTAACAGCTTGGGCCAGAGTGCTGACTATTTAAGACAGGAAGAAAGAGGCATCCTAGTAGGCATCTGCTGATGTCTCAGTGTCTAGACCATGTCTTGTGATTGCTAGTTGCAAAGGAGGTAAGAAAGTTTGATGCTGTGGGTGGGTACCTGAGAAGGGGAATCGGAGTGGGGGTTAGGCAGGAATGGTTGGTTGCAAGTGATGAAACCAAAAGAGAAATCACTTGGCTCCTGTAACTAAATGTCAGGAAAGCCAGGGTGTGGCTGGGTCTCAAGCACTGCCAGGGCTGGTTCTCACACACTCCAGAACTCAGCTTTGCATTTCTCTGTAAGTTGGCTTGTGCCTCTCAGGTAGGCTTCCTCTTCTGTCCGATGGAAACAGTGTGCTATGGCCTCCACAGAGAGGTCTTTGTCTCTAATTCCAAGCTGAAAATCTCAGGGAGGGTCTCTGGCCTGACCTGGGTTCTATGGCTACCCATGGGCCATTCAACCGTGGCCAGGGGAGGGTGTCTATGGTCAAGTGGTGGGGTCGTGATGCCCCCACTGGACATGCAGGTTAGAGGTGGGGCATAGGAGGAGCATTCACAATAAGAGGGAGGAGGGATTAGCAGACCAAACTGTGCTTGTCCTGACACCAGAACCACCAGAGACCACAGAGAGCATAGACTCCAGAGAGGTGAGGGAACTTGGCCTACATCACACAGCAAGTTAGTGGAGGACCTGGGCCTACAACCCCAGCTTCACACTCCTCCTTTACTCTGTTGACATTTGGTGCCGAATTGTTCTTGGCTGGGGGGACCATCCTGCACGTTATAGGATGTTCAGCCCAAGCACTACTTCTGACCAGCAGTATTTCCTGGCTGCAGAGAGCTACTTAATCTCATGGGCCTAGTTTTTCCTGTGGCAATAACAATAACTACTTGCCTACCTCAGAGAGTTAAAAAAAATAGGAGGTTTACAAATACTAGTTATGAAAACCCTTTGCAAAGATAAAGGCAGGATACAAATGCGGGGCTTTTTTTAAACAAACAAAAAAACAGGAATCCCTGATTCCACTTTATACCAGAGAAAATGTCAGGGAATGGGTGTGTGAGTGTGAGGTGAGGGAGTGTGTGTGTGTGCGCGCGCGTGCACGCGCGTGTGTGAACAACCACTTCTCCCTAAGGAATAAGAAACTCTTCCACCAAATTGATACACAGTAAGAAACTCTATATTTGGTAGGTGAAGACACCAGGGTGGGCGTGAAGGGTCTGTTCCAGCCTCCTCTCATTAATCCCTAGTGTAACCATTTGTGGTCTAAGAATCAACCTCCGAAAAGGAGGTGCAGCCTCCAGCCTGCTGGGAATGCAGGACGGCCACCCACAGCTTCACCAGGACCCTGACCTACTGACCTCCACTCACCTATGACTTCTTCAACCCCAAAGCGAGGTCATTTTGCCAAGAAAACCAACAATCCAGTCAGCCAGCCAACAGGGGCCCTGGGCTGTGGAGGGTGATGCAAAACAATGGTTTTCAATATGGGGCAATTAATCCCCTGAAGGGGACCTTTGCAACACCTGCCCTTGCAAAGGTCAGGCCAGCCTGGAGGCCGCATTTCTTTTTTTTTTTTTTTTTTTTGAGATGGACTCTCGCTCTGTTGTCCAGGCTGGAGTTCAATGGTGCGATCTCAGCTCACTGCAATCTTCGCCTTCCAGGTTCCAGTGAGTCTTCTGCCTCAGCCTCCTGAGTAGCTGAGAATACAGGCATCCGCCACCATTGCAAGCTAATTTTTATATTTTTAGTAGAGATGGGGTTTCACCATATTGGCCAGTCTGGTCTCGAACTCCTGACCTCAGGCGATCCACCTGCCTCTGCCTCCCAAAGTGCTGAGATTATGGAAAGTAAGCCACTGCGCCTGGCCCTGTGGCTGTTTTCATCTAGGTTGTAGGTAGATACAGTGCCTGGGGGTCTCTCTGGGCAGAGATGTCAGGTCAAATGGACATGACTCTTGCTTGGAGGACTGGGCCAGGCCCCTGGAGGAACCAAGAGAGGAGACCATTCAGGAACTGATTGGCCGGTGTGGGGAGAACATGAATTAACTAACACCTGTAACCCCTCACGGGGTGGAGCCCATGCCTCGGTGGTGTTGTGAGATACTGGCATGGGGCCTGGTACCCAAGGATCGCTTCCTGGAAGACACCATGTTGGGACCGGGCCTTTTAAAGCCATATGATGACTGCACATGGACCAGAGACTCCAGCCTCGGGGTCCCTTTTTTGACCCAGCTCCACGGCTCCCCTAGGAGGGGAGGCTGGCCCTCTGAGCAGCCTGGCCTTGCTCTGTCCTGACTGAGGTGGGAGAAAAGTCCTGGGAGTTTGCAAGAGGAACTTTCACTAAAAAGAAAAGAGCATAAAGGCACACAAGCTGTCCTTGTCCCCCTGCATTAGAGGAGAGATGGGACGGATTTGTTGCAGTCAGGACAGTTTCAAGGGCTTGGTTGGGGCAGAAAGAACCTGAGTGGAGGCCAAGTTTATGAGGAATGATGGAAGCCTGGTAAAGAGCCCGGGGGTGAAACGGCATTGCAGGAACCTCCCTGCCCTTCCGTTTCCTCTCTGCAGGCTAGCTTACTGCCCCGGGCCCCACGCATACAGGAGGGGCTGGGGTCGTGCCCAGGTATGAAGTTGGTGGGGGCTCTGTCACTGACAGTCCTTTCCTTCCCACAGGTGCTCCCTTTAAGGTCACACTGTTTATGTCAAATTTCTTGCTTCAGTCTGAGGGTCCTGGGTTTCTGTTTGGTGTCTTTGATCATCATCAATATCGTCACATATTTACCCCATATTCTGCTGAAGGGAATTCAACAAGAACTAGGCATGTGCCCAGCCTGGAGGAGTGGCCTATAGGAAAGAGAAACTATGGTGTCTACTTTCATTAACGTATAAGACTGATACATGAGAAACAATTTTAAAAACTTATCAGGAATTAAGTAAAACATATTAAGTGAATTATCAATGAAGGAGAACTTGTGTGCTTTATTTGAAATTAAGTCAGTGTTGTGGTCTTATCTATCCTGGAGGGCTTCCTGGAGGAGGTGAGGTGAGAAGGCTTTCATTTCAGTGGGAGGAACTTTAAGCACAAGGCAGGGCAAATCCTGGCACGGGGCAGGTGTGACTGCTGGACAGCCACCCTGGTGTGACTGCTAAGATTTTGCACAAGCATGTCCCATGTGTCTGCACTGCCAGCCACACCTCTCTGGCCTCTGCAGGAGGTGGCTGACAGACTGATTTGCCATGGAAGCTTTCCCTGGGGCCATTATGGGCAACTACATGTCTTTAGGAACAGACAACCTCCCCAGCAATTTTATTTCTGCTCAAGTTCGTGCTTTCACACTAGGCTGAGTTTCCATCCACCTTCAAGTGTCCTTCCCCTTTCCCATTTCACGCTCCTGTCCCTAAATAATGTTTGCATTTTCTATTAATAGGACTGTCTTGATTGTGGTTGGTCCAGCTGACCTACTTTCTCCAGTTTTGTATTCCAGAATGGTGCTGCCTGATTCTCTTAGCACCGTCTACTCTTCAGTCGTTTATTTCACATGTGGTTATATAGCTCCTGCTGTTTAGAGACTACATTAAAAAAAAAAAAAAAAAAAAAAAAAAAGGTTTAAAATACAGTCCCAGGCCCCTGGTAGCTGAGAGTCTAGCTGGGAAGTCAAGACAGATGCTTACATGGGAATGATGTAAGCAGGCAATGGAGTGCCTTTTGGATGTCCACGTACAGTGCTATGTGTGTGTCTGCTCCCTGCTCAAAGAAGGGAGAGAGCCCAGGGCTGGATAAACCTTGGAAATCTTCGTGGAGGAGGTAGGAGCTCAGTGATTTGTAATATTTTTCCAGGAAGGAGATCCCACAGGCTTGAACTCTCTTGCTTCCAATTCATAATTTCTTAATTCATCAAGAATAGACAAGGGCACGGGAAGACAGTTAGCGGGTTTGCCAACCACTTATTCCCCCAGCTTCTTGCCCACCCTCTTTTCCAGAGGCAGGTGGGTCTCCACTGTCTTTACTGCCCACCCTGGGACTGTATTTTACACTTTTTTTTGTAGCTCAGTTTGTGTGGCACATTTCCTCCTGGCTCCGTTTCTACACCAGGCTCAGATTTGCCTCTGTATCTTTGCTTATCTGGTTCTTCTAGGTGGGATATCTTTCCCTTCTCTAATAGTGTAGTAGATTTTTAAAAATGTGCCTTCTTCCCACCCACCCCTGCACCCTCCATACACACACACACTTCCTTGCCTGGATGATGTTGGGCTTGTCTATGTGACTTGCTTTGACTTCATGATGGACAAAGTGTGTACCTCACCTCCCTCCCTGCCTTCCTTCCTTTATTAAATGCTTGGCCATATGATTTGCTTTGGCCAATGGGACATTAGCAGATAAGACATTAACATGCCTCCTTGTGTTTTGCTGTGGTCATAAGAACTTGTTTCAACTGGCCAGCTGGTGCAAGGAGGATGAGAAACCAATGTGGACACCTGGAACCAACCTGCAGCTTTGAGCCAAGGGTCCGGCCTGGATCAATAAGAGTAGGCGATTGCTGTTTTAATCCACTGAGTTTTGTGATGGTTTGTTATGCAGTTTGTTATGTGGTAATAGATGACTGGTACAACTACTGGTGCAGAAATTCTTCTTTTCTCATTACTTAGGGGCCAAAGTTGCTTCCTTCAGGAGGTCCTCCCAGATTGGTCATGCCTAAATCTCTCTTTCTTCATCTGCTCCGTGCCTCTCTAGCTGTCATTGACTCTGCCTTTTTTATGAGTATACTCTCTTGCCATCTCTCTTGTGGGCTTCTTGCTTTTGTAACTGTGCTGTGAGCTTAAAGAGGGCTGGACATGTCTCTTTCCTGTCACTGTGTCCCCATAGGAGCCAGACACATAGAAAGCTCTCAGAGCCATCCAATGCCTAAAGAAAAGAAAAGAAAAGCACACACTACCTCTGACATCCCAGGGATTCTTCCCTGGGGACTGGCTTGGGTTCCAGTGTCACTAAAGCATTTAGTAATTAGCCTGTGTTTCCAGAATGTCCAGGGGCAATTAGGTGCAGGCTGGATTCTATAGGTGTGGCATCTGGGGGACAGCCAGGGATGCCCTGGTGGACTTGGCTTGCCAACTTCACTGGCCACCTGAGTTTCAACAAAGCTGTTTCCATGGCTGGACTAATTCCCAGGAAATGTCATGTACCTGGAGTTCCTGGGCTCCATGCCCATCTCTACAGGGAATTAACCATATCCTGGGCAGTAAAGCTGCAGGTGTTCTTTGAGGAGGCTGGTGTCCCAAAATACTCATCCAACTGCTCCCACTCTGGACACTCCCCTCCCTGGCCCACGCCGTTCCTTTTGCTGGATTGTTCCCCACTCCTTCATGCACACACATCCATGCCTGCTTGAGGTCTCCTCAGCCCGCCAGGCCACTTCCTCTGAGAAACCTTCTCAATTCCAGGCAGAAATCCTTTCTTCATTCTCAGGTACTCCCATAGCCCTTGACTTATTCACCCTTGTGGGCACTGGAAATGACATCATATGCCAGATATTTGCATAAACCCTCTCAGGTCCTCTAGACCATGACTTGTACCAGGGCAGAGGTGATGGATGATTCATCCCCAAGCACCCTCCATCCTTAGTGTACATCCTTGGTACTAGGGGCAAAGAGCAATGGTGAAATCTTAAGTGAGAGGATGAGAAGTGATGAGAAATGAGATAGGCTCCATAGAGATTTTGAAGACTTGAGGATGGTGGAAATCACAAAGATACGTGGCATGCTCAAGGGATGACACTTTGTAGATGGTGGAAAGGGCTAAAAATATAGCTACCCAGAGAGCTGAGATGAATTCCTACATGGGAATTAGTAAAAGATGCTGACTGTCAAGGGGATAACCCCTCCTGCCTTCAGAGCCTGGGCCAAGACTGGCCTTTCCAATGATGCCTGTGGCAGAGTTCTGGATTGCCAAGTGGTGTGGAGCGGGGGAGGGAGGGCTGCCAAGGGGGCCACCTGTGTTCAGGTAAAGGTGGTTTGCTGGGGCTGATTTGGAATCCTAGAATGTAAGGTAACTGGGAGGAGCCTAGGGACAATTAGGGAAGAGTCTCGTTTACAGTTGAGGGAACTGGAACCCAGGAGTGAAATGTGTCGCTTCAGCTCACCCAGCTGAAATAGTGCGACAACCAGGGCTAGAATGCAGGCCTGCAGGGATCTAAGAGCTGTGTGAAAACATTTCTGAAATGGTGAAGGGACTGAATAGGACTCTTGGGACATGGGCAAGTGGTTGGGAAGAAAGGATGAGGTCAACCTATGTCAGATGCCCCTCTCTGGTCAGCCTCCTCCACAGGGCATGGCTGCTTGTGCACCTCCAGTGCCTTCTGCCACAGTTGAGGCTGGCCCTGGGTGCTCGAGAAGTACACACTAATGCTGGACATTTTCATATCTCTTTCTTCTGCCTTTCTCCTTTACTCTCCCTCCTGAGCACCATCCCCACCCCCCGCCTTCTGCCTCCATCATATTGAATCACCAGGGTGTGAAATATAATAAAGCATTGTACCGTTCAATCTGTCGGCTATTCCTTAAAGGTGTACTCCAGGTAAATATCCCCTTGGCCTGTGAAAAATGAGCTTACCTGCAACAAATGACTTTGATGAACCTCAGGAACTGGCCCTCTATCATTCTTTTCCAATTGGCTTCCCCAGCCAAGCATGATTTCCCTGCACAAATTTGTCTTGCTGAAGGAAGAGTTTCTCTCATTCACTTTCCTCCCAATGCCCAGCTTCTTTGCTTGGGCATCCCTTTATCCAGCCGCCACTCTCAGAGATGTCTTTCTTCTAGAAGCTAGGAACTCACGCAGTCATCAAATGCTTCACCAGGTTGATCAAAATCAGAACCCAAATTAATCAGTCTTTCCATGAACACTCATTGTGTGTGGCAGTGCGGAAATGGACTGAACCTGGATTTGTGAAATGGGTGTCCCCTTATCTCCAACACTTTCCAGCTCTGTATCTCACTTGCCTCACCTGTGAAGCAGGGCAGATAATAACACCTCGTCTTCTTCCCTCACAGGAGCATCTGAGTAGCAAACACATTTCTTCATGTCAAAATGCTTCAAAAAATATACATCACTATACAAACATAATGCTTACTATTATTATTGTAATCTGAATTCTTTAGGGGGTGAAAGAAAAGTTTGCTCATTATTTCATTAAAAGTTTGTTTATTTAACAAATATATACTGAGCACCTACTATGTGCCAGCCATTGGGCAAAACAGTGGGGGTAGTTGAGGGAGTAAGGGGACAAAATTCCTGCTCCCATGGAATTTGATTATATTTTCTTATGATCTAGTTCAGATGACAAAACCCACATGCGTAAGAGCCAACTGTAGAACAAAAAGGCATATTGTATGTTGATGAGCTAAATAATGCATTTTAAAATACAAGTTCCAATTACCTGAGTACCTAGTATGCTATCATGTGTAATTTTATTTAATTCTCAAACAACTCTTCAGGCTAAACATTTTTACAGTGGAACCTGAGGCTTGGGGAGGAAATAATTTTTCTGAAGTCCCAGAGGAGAACTGAGATGGAGGCTTGGGGTTCTCGGATTCCTTGGGGCTTCTTTTCGTCCACCCTACTTCTTCCAGTCTTGGATCTGCACTGTGAACTTGCTCTTCGGTTTCAGGAATTGACAGTGCTCACAGTGCCACGGTGGTCAGAAGCAACTTCAAAGAAGAAGTTGCCTCCCACTTGACTTTGAAGGATAGAAAGAATTTGCATCAGCATGGTGGGTGGGTGGGAGAGTTTCTGATAGTGCTGGCAGTGGGAGTGTGTGAGCCACTCAAGTGGGAGGCAACTTGAGGGAGGATGGAGGAGACACTGCTGGCTGGATGGGAGGCAGAGATAGAAAGCGAGGTTAGACAGAACCAGACGATGCAAGAGCTCAGAATTAAGACTGGGGAACATTCCTGTCCAGAGAGGCAAGGTGGAGGGAATTTTCCTGTGAAAACAAGAGGTACACCTTCTCCCTGCTTAAGGATTTCACAGCTCTCTACCTAGAAAACTTGGTTATGCTGTCATAACTGAGTGATGCCAGGCAATTAATAGCCTTCCTGTGGGCCTTAGTTTCCCCTACCTGGAAGAGGAAGGTGTTAGAGAAATGCTGAGGCTTCTTCTAACTCTGAGATGTCTTGATTTTGTGATTCCACAATGAACTCAAAAACATGTACGTATGCAATCACAGCCACGCACCTGCGAGGGCTTTTTCCTTCTCTGCCGCTGTAATTTTAGATAAGTGCCAAATGCCTCTTTATTCTCAAATATAAAAACATCGAGAAGATTAAGCCACAGCCCGTCTCATAATAATCTGGGCATCCAATTCCAGCTTTCTGATGAAACCACCACTGCTATAAGAAAATGGAAAAGTTTAATATTTGCAAAAACAAACAAATAATCCTCCCTCCGCCCCCATCCTTGAATGAGGCTGAATGTTTTCGGTGACTTCATGTTTCTCTTCCCAGGTTTTTGATACATGGAGCTTTATTTGTGGATTTTTTTTGGATTTCTGGAGACATTCTGTGATTACAGTCCTCATTTGGGTCTAACCTGTCCTTTGAGGATAGACCCTGGTCAGAATCAGGTGACAGATCCGTGGCCTTCATAGGAGGTTGCACCTCCGTGTGGGATTTTAGAAAAGAACTTGCACAGCTCAGGTTAGTCACAAAACTAATTTGAGCCACTTGATGGACTTACACAAAATGCTGATGATGTTGATGCTGATGAAACACATTTAATGCTGCTTATGTGCCGGACAAGGTGCTAAACACTTTACTTGCCTTAATTCATCTAATCCTTCCAGCAATCCTCTGGAGTGAGTGCTATTGTTACTCTCATTTTGCAGAGTAGGAAACTGAGGACCAGCGAGGTTAAGAAACTTGCCCAAGGCCACACAGGTAGTCAGTCCTACAACTGAATCTGAATCCCACAGTCTGGCTTCAGAGCACTGGTCTCCCATCGTGCTTTACTGTCTTGCAAGGATTTGGGCTGCTGCTGTTGGGAACCGTTTCCCACCCCTCATTCTCACTCATTCTCTCTGGTTTTTCCTTCATCAAGCAGACCCACCTCACACAATAAACTAAATGACTTATAATTTGGAGATCTGACCAACAGACACCCACTTCCACTAATATTGGGCGCTTACTGATGCCAAGATGAGGAAGATAGGCTCCTTCCCTGGGGATTTCATGTACGAGTAAGGAGCCAAGAAGCAGCAATGGCACAGTGTGCTGGGAGGACACTGGGCCCAGGGGAGGGAGTGGCATTACTTACAGGAGGCAGTGCAGGCAGGGGACTTCTCATTCCCTCTTCTCTGCTCCCTGATATCCCCTTTCCTTCTTACCAGCAGACCTGTGAACCCATGGGTTCCTCCAGCTTGAGGGGCAAAGTGCACCTTTTCTGTGCTCCCCACAGAAAGCCCCATGACTTTCTTTTCTCTTTTCCTGTGGCACCTCTTTTTGGTGGCCTTCTATATTTTTTCTCATTCTTTTGTGGCCAGCGTTCATTGCTGTCCTGTTCTGATGCTCTGATGCTGAGTACCAGGGCAGCTCTGGCTAGAACCTCCTCTTAGCATCACCAGATGAGTCAAACTGTAAACCAGGAAACTTTAGCTGAAGTGGGTGTATTAGTGAGCATTCTCCTAAGAAACAGAACCAGTCAAGTGTATGTGTGTGTGTGCGCATGTGTGTGTGTGCATGTGTATGTGTGTGCGCGTGTGTATTTATTTTCAGGAATTGGCTCATGCAATTATGGAGATTGAGAAGTCCCAAGATCCGCCCTTGGCAAGTTACACACCCAGGAGAGCAGATTGTGTAAGTTCCAGTGTGAAGCCAGCAGGCTTAAGATCCATGAAGAGCCAATGTTTCAGTCCAAGCCTGAAGGCTGGAAAAGGTCAGCTCACACAATCAGGCAGCTGAAGTTCCCTCTTACCCAGCCTTTCTCTTCTATTCAAGTCTTCAGTTGATTAAATGAGGCCCACCTACGGTAGGGAGGGCAACCTGCTTTTCCCAGAATTTACTTACCGAAACGTTAATCTCCTCCAGAAATAGTCCTTGAATGCTCTGCCCTTTTGGGGTTGCTGGAGTAATAGGCATTTCTCACTGTCACACACGTGGCTTTCACAGTGCAGTGGCAAGGAAAGTAGGCAAGGAATTCAGGAGGTTGGTTTGAATCTTAACTATGATACCTTCCCTCCCCAACTGGAAAACTTTAGGACTCTCCTGTGCTCCCACAAAACTTTCCTCGTTGGAGAGAGAAGTAGAAAATGCAGCCTCCCACACGCCAGGCAGAGGGAGTGGTCTCCTGAAGGGGAGGGGAGGTTGAATTTCTGGAATGTAATGTGAGCAAATCCCCTGTTGTCACAGATCTAAGGCTTGCATCTTCCAGTCTGGCAATGATGAAGCCCATTCTCCCTCTGCTGGGCTCAGCTGCTTCTGAGTCATCTGTCTCAGAAGAGAAGTATTATTCATTGACCTCTAAAATCTCATTAGGAGTCACTTCCTAAGTAAAGCAGAGGATAAGAGCCAAACCCTTTCAAAGTAGTGTTACTCATAGGGAATTTACAAATCACCCCCATTTCACAGATAAAGAAACTGAGACCAAGTCGGGGAAAATGAACAATTGGCCACAATATTCCCAACAGCCCTCTGGAATTGGCAATACTTTCGGATTTTACCAATGCAGAGCCAATAAGAGGCAGCACACACCACAGTTGGTGGCACAGCTGAGATTCGAACAGGCCTCCGGAATCCTCTGACTACTTTTCTTTCTTTCTACCATGCCACAGGAGCCATAGGTGCAAGCTATATGACGAAGAGGAAAAAGAGGAGGAGGAGGATTAAGAGGAGACGGGGAAGGAGGAGGGGGAACAAAACAGGATCCAAACCTTAGGCTAAAGGGAGGACTCTCAGATGAGAACCCTGATGGGAGGTGGGGGTGGAGAACAATTTTACACCTAATATTTAAAGTAGTAAGTAAAGTGGGCCTTGGACCCTCTCTTCCCTTTCTTTTCTCTTCTCCTTTTCTTCCTCTGGGAGACACTATCTGTTGCCTTTCCAGCAGCTATTCTATTTCATCCATGCTAAAAAAAATCTATTTAATCCCTGCTAAAAAAAAAAAAAAGTATTCCAATAGTGGTCATTGTCCAGATGATGGCTGGAGCTGTGGGCTTGGAGAGGATTACTCAGGGAAAGGGCTGAACGGTGTGAAGTTATGGCACCCAGATAACAAGAAATTGAGATTTGATGGAAGCTGAAAAATTCCAGGTGTGAAAAATATTTCCCCTGACAGAGAAAAGTGATTTTTGGCACTAGATGGGGAAGGTGCTGGGAAAGGTATTTTCAAACTGGAAGCCCACTGAGTACGCTTTGGGATTATAACAGTAACTAAAGCAGCTCACATTGGCCATTTGATGTCCCTAGTCTAAGTGTTTTATAGGTAGTATTTCATGTCTTCCTAAAAACTGTGTGAAGCAGGTGCTATTATTCCAGTTTTCAGAAGTGGAAATGGAGGCTGTGAGAGTTTAAGTAGCCTGCCCAGCTACTAAGCAATAGAGCAGGGTTTAAATCTGTGCAGTGTGACTCTACAGAAGGGGAAAGAGCAAGTAGGGAGGGAGAGATGGCAAGTACTAGAGAGCTTGGGGATGATTGATCTAGCAAAGTTCTGGAAGAGATGGAAAGGGATGGGATCAATAGTCCAGGTGGAGGGGTGCACCTTGGCAAAGTAAAAGAATGCGTCTTCCTTTGAGACAGGAGGGCGGATGAAAGGATAGATGATAATGATTCACGGAGTCTCTGGGGCGGAGGGAAGAAAGTCAAGGCAGTGCATATTACATGACCTTGGTCTTCCCAGGAAAGTCGCGAGCAACCCACATAAGTAAAGCTGGTCCTCTTTCTCACGCACTTCCTCTTTTTTTCTTTCTTGCCCAACCCCCTCTTCTTGCTTTAACACAGAAGAAACAACCCAGGTTATACTCTTTCATCTAAACTGGACATTTATTTGTAAATGAGGGATTGGGCTGTTGTTGAATAAACAGGGGATAAGTTAACAGAGATTGCTTGAGAAGGATTCTGGGAGTTAACAATGGCTGTGGACATGTGAAGGAATAGAAGAGGTAAGCACTGTTTTGATTTTATTACCAGGACTGACAGGGAATGCAAATCTTGGCGAGCCATGAGAGGTGAGTTGCACTGCTCCTGAGGAGAAGGGAAACATAGAAATTTGGAGTTCATGAGCTTGGGGTCTGGAGCTAGAGGAGACTTTTGTGGTGGATGGATTGGAAAGCAGAGATCTTTTTAAACTTAGCTTTAAAAAAATCAAATTAATGTATGGTAATGACAAAAACTTGGAAAATACAGAAATGTAGGAAAAGGAGAGAAAAACCACTTCAGAAAATTATTATTGATATTTTGTGTTTTTTCTTTTTGTGTCTTTTCTATGTATTAAAAGTTGAAATTCCACTACATCAAGCTTTTACTGTATAATTGTATTACAAAGATTTTCCCCATGTTATTACAAACTTCTATTAAACATATATATTAAAAATAGGGATAAGTAATTAAAATTACTGGTATTTAATTTGGTCACATGGTTCCTCCATGTAAACCTGCTTCTTAATTGCTGATGAGCAATCTTTCATATGAATCCACTGTGTTTATTTAGCTATTCCCCTAATGATGGACAGCAGGTTGTTTCCGGTGATTTTCTTTGGTGTTAATGGCCTGAGGAACATCTTCATGCACAGACCTTTGCTTGCAGTTTGATTATTTCCTTAAGATAGGCACTTAGAAGCAAAATCACTGGGATGAAAGGTGTGACTACTTTAAAGATTGCTTTCTAGAAGGATTGCTTGTGTCCATTTACATCCCACCCACAGGGGCAGGCAGAAAGTGCAAGCCTTGGGAGGGCCCAGATTCAGGGAGGTCAGGGTCAGGAAGGACAGCCTGGCAGGCTCACTGGGGCTGCGAACTTGGAACCTGTTCAGAGGCTGTTTGCTGACTATTCTGCTCTGGGTATGAGAGGCTCTCTATCAGGTGTTTGTTCTGAGCACAAGGTTAGAGATCCATGGTGAGTCAAAACAGGGGTGCTGGGGCTGTGTTTGCAAGTCTAAACGTGGGGTGGGGGTGGGGGAGTGGCAAACAGAGAAAGCCACCTCACCCTGACAAATATACCATCCACTCTGTAGCAGCTCTTTCTTCCATAGTCGTAAACCTTCTGAAAAATCTAACAAATTCGAGGAAACCGCTCCCTCCCGGACACACACACACACACACACACACACACCCCCTTTGATTTCAAGGGACTCATTGATCCACAGGGGTCTCAGGGTTGATGGACACTGTTAAGAACCTCTGCTTTAGAGACCATTAGCAGTTTGGGCGTTCTTTCCAGATAGCTTAGCACCTTGGGGACCCTTTTTCATACTAGAAATTTCGAGCTACATTCAGGATAACTGTAAGACCAGAGTCTGGCATTTTCAGACAAAACTCCTGCATCAATAACTTCTTAAAGCATATTTGGGGAAAAACTCTAATTCTCAATAGTAGGGGTTAGACAAGGTGTCTGGATGGCTTAACAAGCTGGGAGAGAGTGCATGGGAGAGAAAACACGCACACATTCACACATACATATTCCCAGAGACACACAGACTCTTGCGCAGGTACACACACTCTCACATGCATCGTTTTCTCATACCTAGACACACACACACTCACACACATATATATTCCTAGAGACACACATGCTTTGACATACAAGCACACATACATATGTCCTCTTACATGCGTACACGCATGCACGTGTGTGTGCGCGCACACACACATACACAGAGCCCTAGGACCCAGTCCTCCACTGCCTCAGGCTCAGTCTTGGGACCTCCCCTTTTCTCCTTCCCTTGGTGTTGGCCTAGATCCTCCTCCCACCCTCTTTTCCTCCCACCCAATGGTAAATATACCCGCCTGACTTCGAGCGAATATAAAAGTACAGGAGGAAAGTGGTAGATAAATTTAACAAGCATTAAAGTTAATATATAATTTAAATATGTATAAAATTATTCCATGTATCGATTAGAAAATGGGCTGTTGACCATTTCAAGGCAACGATCAATTTCAGGGTTCACAGGTCAGGTCAAGTTTCTTTCTAATGATCTAAGAAAGAAGGCAGCATTTGGGAGATAATGAACTCTAAGACTTACAGATGCGATCTATGGCTGATGGCCACCCAGCGGCAGCCCGGGCTGGCTGCAGAGGGAGTTCTCCAGTAGGCCTGTGTAAAAGCCTGGCTGGGTAACAGCCCATGATGTAATCAAGGCAGTCTCTGGGATGACTGGCCTTTTTTTTTTTAAAAAAAAAAAAAAAAAGAAGACCGAGTGATTGTCGAAGCTCTTGGTTGTCAATGGGCAGCTGTGGTGGAACCCCATTAACATGGTTTGTGCAGAGAACTTCTCCTTTTCTGGGAAGTGGAAACTGGTCCAGCCAGCACTGTTAATCACCTGGCCTGAAAGGGGGCTGGGCAGGCTTGGGGGAGGGTGCAGACCAAGGGGACATCACCTCACTGCTGGTCTGATCCAGGGGCTTGGCCACACACAGCTTGTTAACAATCAGGGATTCCCCAAATCACTGGGTGGTTCTGCAGCTGAAAGCAGAAAACTTTGTCCATGGGTATCCCTGGGTCTCTGTAGAACTGAGAGGGACCAAGGTTTGGGAGGAGGGGCAGTAGAAGGGGTAGAATGGTACAATTGGCTCAGACAAAATGTAAAGTGAAGGTGTGGTGAGTCGCTAAGGATGGCCCCCACATAGCCTCGAATTCTCTTCCTACACTGGGAGTGCATAGGGGAACCAGCCTGGCTCCTGGCCTGGAACCAGATTGGGAACTGGATCAGGCAGTGGATCTGCCTTCTGATCACTTCCACCTTATGACCAATGGCCAACGGACTCCAAAGGTCAGAGACACCAGGTCCCAGAGCTTCCATTTTTCATCCTGAGAGGAAAAAGGCTTGGAGATGTTTTGACCTAATGAGGTGTGTTAAAAATATGTCCACTCAACTCAGTGTACCTGAGTTGGTTCAGTCCCTGTTATTATTTGAGGGGCAATGGAGAAGAGAGTCCCATCCTCAAAATACCTCTCAGGTGGCCTCTTCTTGGTGACTAAAAGTCCACCCTTTGAGATATATTCGTTTCATGAAGCGTCGTATTCTCTTTCTTTTAAGATCTAAATATGCCCTGCAGGTGAGTGGTCCACCAGTTCATGGTCGGTGTTAATCTGGTGATAAGTGGTCCAGAAAAGGAGGGAGAAATGACAGATTAGCTGGCTTCTATTCCTTGGTGTGGACGGGGGCCGCTCTTCAAACTTGAGGGTCCCTTGAGGGGTTTGCACTGGCCCTGAGCCTCTGGCAAAGCTCCTCTGGGAATGAGTGAGGGAAGTGGAGAGGGAGAAAAGAGGAAGGAGAGAGAAAGGGGGAGAGGAAAGGAGGGGAGAGATAAGAAAAGGGAGCCACCCCCAAATTGCCTTGACCACTCTCAAACCTCCATGCTCTGTGCATGCTGTTCCCAGGCCCATCCTGCTGCCCCATTTCCCTGCTGTCCGTTTAGAAAACTCCTGGTCTTCTTTCAGGCCTTCCCTCTGTGGTGGAGTGGTTCCTAAGTGTTCCCTCCATACCCCCCAGCATTAACAATCCATTCTCTACACTCGCACAGTGCCCTGCACATGGATGCACCAGACTAAACTGTACCAATCTGTTTGTTCCACTCCACACTTGGTTGGAAGCAAGAACGTGTCTTTTCACCTTGGTGCCTCTGCTGTGCTCAGTATATGGGTTCCCCATGAAAGGTGCTTAACTGTTGAATTGAATGCAAGCAGACAGGCAGGTGCTGGGCTCATTCCAGTCCATGGATGCCCAGCCAGACCTGGGTGAGCAGATCACACCCAGAAAGGCCAGAATTGAAGGGAGCTTCTGAGAGAGAATGAGGGAGGGGGCAGGGCTGTTTCTAGAAGGCCATGGCCCAGGCCCTGTGAGGGTGCAGAAAAGGGATTGTTAGTGCTAGGGGGTGGAGGGAACATTCAGAAACACCTCCACAGCAGAGGAGACACCTGAAAGAAGATCAGGAGTTTTCTAAACAGACATTAGGGAAATGTGGCAGCAGGAAGGGCCCGGAACAGCATGTGGAAAGGCGTGGAAATATGAAAGTGACTAGGGCAGTTTGGGGGTGGCTCCCTTTTCCTACCTTCCCCCTCCTTTCCTCTCTCCCTTTCTCCCTCCCTTCACCCTTCTTCTCCTTCTCCACTGGCTGTTTCTAGAAGGCCAGGCCCATCTCTCTGCAAGTATTTTCTGAAGGATGGAATGAGGGTATAAACACCAAGGCGAGTTTTACTGGGGGAGAAGAACATAAAAGAACAGCCCTTGGTGTGTGGGGCAGAAGGAGGGGCCATCTCTCCTCTTCTATCCCGAGGACAGCAGCAGGGATGGCAGGGCTAAGTTGACAGGCTTATTGGATATCTCAATGTCTAGAGGATTCCCAGCTTTCTCCCTTGTTCCACTTGGCAAAGCCTCCTTCCTGCTCTTTCCACCTCTCTCTGTCCTCTTGAGCTGCTGCCCTCCATGTGGGCCCAGGAGGCCTCAGCATTTCAGGCTCTTGCCATAAAAGGCAGCTCTGACCCTGGAATGCACACCTAGTTCAGTCCCTACAAGACAGGCCCAGCCGGGTGCGGTGGCTCACACCTGTAATCCCAGCACTTTGGGAAGCTGAGGCGGGTGGATCACGAGGTCAGGAGATCCAGACCATCCTGGCTAATACAGTGAAACCCCATCTCAACTAAAAGTACAAAAAAATTAGCTGGGCATAGTGGCGTGCACCTGTAGTCCCAGCTACTCCGGAGGCTGAGGCAGGAGAATGGCGTGAACCCGGGAGGCGGAGCTTGCAGTGAGCCAAGATTGCGCCACTGCACTCCAGCCTGGGCGACAGAGCGAGACTCCGTCTTAAAAAAAAAAAGAAGACAGGCCCAATAGCATATGGAGGGAAGTGTGGGAAGACAAGTTTCTGATATTGAAAGTGCTAGAAGTCAACATCCCCTAGGAAGGCCATTTGAAAACAGTGGTTACAGAAGATGTGATATCAGGACACCATGCAGGAACAGGCTGTCAAAGTTCTGTGGAGAGCAGCAGCCTCATCCTGGTCTTTCTCCCAGGCTTGCCACCCCTCCGAGTTCAGCGGCTTTGGAGGCTGTCGATGGCACCCCTCCTTCCAGCACTGCTAGGGAGATGTGATTAGTGCTAAATGGTGACTATGTACCCCTCGCAGTGGTGGGCAAGGCAAATGCCAAGTGGCTTGGCTTGATTTTGGTCTTCATCACAGGAGGTGTAAAGAACAACCACACAAACAGGTCTGTAACAATGTCCTCTTTCTTCCCCTCATTAATCTCGTGAGGAGGAGGGAGGAAGCGAACGGGTGCAGCTATGCAATGTACATACATTACTGAATTAACCAGGCATGTAATTAGCGCTCAGGTGCTCAGCAGAGGAAGAACTGCTCACGATTAGTCAAATTTGGCTTGAATGTCCTGAAGTTAGGGGAGCTGCCTCGGTGTCCCCCACTTTCCAGCACCCCCTCTCTGCTTCCCCTCTCTGCTTCCCCTCTCTTGTGTTCATGGAATGTGATGTCTGGGGCATTTGCAGATGTTTATGGAAATTTATGTGACTGTTCCTAGTGCCGTAAATCATATTCTGACAAGAAAAGTCCATGATCCCGGTAGCAGGGTATTAAGGAGCCTGTGGGAGCCAGTTGTGGAAGCAGTTGGCCGCCTCTCTCTTTCAGAATCTTACAGGAATGAGATGGAGATGAACGCTGTTATTAATTAAATGTTAATTGGGCCTTGGTTATAAAGTCATCTTTGCAGTCTTTGTGGGGCATTTGTCTACAAGGTGATGGTGTGTTACAAGTGTGGTAAGAAAATTATGAACTCTCAGATCTAAGGCCCAAAGATGAGGCTGTGGCCTTGATCTTTCTCTCAGCCGTATCTCCTACAACTTCTTGGTAAAAAATTGTCCCAATAAGCAAAACAATTTGTCATCTGAGAGCATAGCTTGCCTTTTTTGGCCATCCCTGTCCTTACTCTGTTTTTGAAATACTCCTCCTCACCAGCCCAGTTCACGAGTCCAGTTCAAAGCTCATCTCTGCCATGAAGCCTTCTCTACCAAGTGTTTTTGTGGAAGGAACTCCAGGAACCTGGGGGGTAAGACTTCACCTTCCCAGGCATGAAATGGGATGGCCTTTATTGTCTCCACTGCCAGGCCAGTTTTACTCTAGGTCAGCACAGCAGTCTCACTGGAACCACCAGCCAGGGAAAGGCCATCTGGGAAGTTATGCATGAGGAAAGGCAAGGATTAGGGTTGGCCCACAACTCCAGGCCAGCATACAACTTTTCCAGCTTCAGACATTTGAACTTGAATTAGAACTTTGGGATGTTGCCTTGAAAAGATGGCAGCTGGTGACAATGGGCTTATTTCTAGAGCATAAATATTCTTCAGTCAGCTTTGTACTACTCATTGGCATGCATTTTTATATGTTCACCTTTAAGGGATTTCATATGCTTTTATGTGTGTTTGGCCTATCTCCCTATTGAAATTATTCAGTGTTGGGGTTCTGTAAGCTTCATGAGTTTGGTCCAGAATGCTGGTGTTCAGATTTTTTGTGTGTATGGACATAGATTCCGCATGCCATGCTATTCCAGCTCAGTCTCCTCTCTTTCAGCCTGCCCTGAGCTTAGGCCTGGAAGCAAGAAGTGATTAGACAGTATCAGTGATGTGAGATGACCTTACCCTACATAAAATAATGCCATGCATGCCCCACCGTGTCTATTTCTTTCTAGAAATATTGAGTTTTATTTTTATTTTTTTTTGTTTTTTGTTTTTTTTTTTTGAGACAGGGTCTCATACTGTTACCCAGGCTGGAGTGCAGTGGCACAATCATGGCTTAATGCAGCCTCAATCTCCTGGGCTCAACTGACCCTCCCACCTCAGCCTCCTGAGTAGCTGGGACTACAGGCACATATCATCACACCCGGCTAATTTTTGTATTTTGTGTGTGTGTGTATGTGATGGGGTTTCACCATGTTGCCCAGGCCGATCTTGAATTCCTGGGTTCAAGAGATCCTCCTGTCTTGGCCTCCCAAAGTGCTGGAATTACAGGCTGTGAACCACCACGTCTGCCCTAGAAGTACCTGGTTTTAGAGCAGTTTAATTTCACTTTTTCCTGAGCCCCTGGTATTTGAATCCTATCAGAAAATTTCAGTGAGTTTTATGATACAGAGTCTTCCCCTATCCCTGTTTTCTCAGTTATAACTGGCAGCTTCTATTCTATTTTGCTTTTATGCAATACCATGCCAACAGAGTTTCAGGGCACCTTAGGATAAGCCATGTCTCTAAGCCTCATGTCTCTGAGCAGTGTGTGCCAAAAGTTTATTGTTTGGGTACTCACTGATGGCCCTGGTCTCCCATTCTTGAATCTTCTCCTTTTGATAAAACATGCTCTTTAATTAAAAACATCCTCCAGACACCAAGACGGCTGTTCATTCTCCATTCAGCAGCTACAAAGCTGGAGGAGGAGCGGGAAGGGCCAGGGAAATGGCTGAGACCCATAACTTAATTCCTGTACATTAGCCCTGGCCTGCATTCGCCCTTTCCAATCTTGGCTTCTCTGCTGGTGAAACAAGCAGGATTAGCGCATGATAAGAGAAGCTGGGGTCATAATTACACCCTATGCGACAGAGCAGCACAACCACCAAATAAATCCCTGGACAATTATTAAGATGGCCCAATGCATTACACAAATTAGAACAGGCTGGGACTTTTTGGGAGAAGGGAGGGGAGTGAAGACCCAGTATTTAAGTGTTCTTGTAAGCCATCTAAGATATTAATGTTGCAAAGCTCCTTATGAATATTTAAGAACATAAAATGGAGCTTCGCTGCAGCCCCACATCACCACAGAAGCCTGTAATACAGCTGAGTCCACTTAAGAAGTAGAGCCTGTGTCCACAGCAGATAGAAGCCAGATGAAGCAGGGCTGCCCGTTTGCGGTGGAAATGCTCCTCACAGACCAATTTAATGAGGTTGCGTTATAATCTCACAGAAGAGAAGTTAGTTAAAGACTCCCACTCACTTTGATGGGTGGGACTCCCCCATGATGGTAGACCATTTCCCCTACTCCTCAAGGATTTTAGGGGACTGACACAGAACTGATGAAGTCTTTATTTACCCATTCTGTTCAGGTCTCAGTTACACATAACCCTCTTAGAACCAGACATGTGGGACCCTTTGGCACGCTGGGCAGTGATTCTCAGAGCTGCATTTGGGGCAGCTGATTCTTCTCAGGGAGCAATTAGCTCCAAGTTCTTATAAGGAGTGAATGAAGTCTCCTGGATAAAAGAGAGGGCTGCTCTGGTGGGAGAAGGGTCATATTCTGAAATCAAGTTAGACGGTGTCTTTCCCAGGACTGGCCCTGGTGCATCCTTATATTGAGAATGAGGGTGTGGACTCTTGTAAGGTGGCTGGAGAAACCAAGTCAGCAGGACACAGGGGAGGATGCTGGACAGAACCACGGAGGCCTTGAGTTCTGGCTTAAGCTCAGTCATGTTCTCACTTTCTCTCCTGCTTTCTCCACATCTCTCAAATGGGAATAAAATTATTGGGAAGTCTGATCATTAATGGAATAATAGATCTAGGTACACTTGGGAAGAAGGGTACTGTAGAATGTGATGCTAGTATTATTTCTATTTTTACTTGTATTTGATAGCGGTCCTGCTTTAAACCCTTCAGAGCTTCTCTGACTTCGTTCTGCCTCCAGATAAAGGAAAAGAAGGAAATGATCCTATCCCTGATCATTGACTCCATTCCCCACTTCCAGGTTTCTGGCTGCCTCTTTCAGAGTTAGGGAAACCCCAAGGGCAGTAGACCCCATAACTTCTGTGGCAACCCTCAGGTGTGGAGGCCTGTGAGAAGGTAGAGCAAGTCTCTGCCTGCACAGAGGGATCTGAAAATGCCAACCTTCTTTATGACACAGAGATGTTGGGGTGGGAGAGGAAAGGAAGACTCCACACCTCCTAGGGTTCCAGACCCTAGCGGTAGGGAAGGGAATGTAGCATGAGGGGCAGATGGACAGACAGACAGCCTGTATAAGTGCAGAGGAAAGGAAGCCTGGCCACAGAATATTCTTTGCTTGCAGGGTCCTCCCCATAGTCCAGGAGGAGAGCAGCACTTGTCCAGCCAAGCCTGGCTTTTCACACCCCATGGTGCCCGTAACACACAGAAGACTATGAATTGGCAGCGCATGCATTTTCTCAGAAGCTAATAACAGAACAATTCCTTGATCTCATTATTTTTCAAACTTTGATAATGATAGCTACTATATATTGAGATACCACACAAGCACCCTGAGAGCTAGAGCTAACTATTATCATCTCCACTTGACACACAGAGCTCAGGGAAGTCTGGGCTCTTATTGATTGCCTCTCTCTCTCCCTTTCTCTCTTTTTCTCTTTCTCTTTCTTCCCTGTCTTTTCTCTGTCTCTATCTGAAGGGTTCAAATACATACACAAAGGTATCATCATCTCAGGAAGGATTTTCTGTCTGGCCCAGACCCTTTGACACCCAATGCTAGCCCTCATAGTCACCTTCAGCCTGGCTTAACCATGCAAGAATCTATAAGCCATTGATTATAGCTTTATTAAAACTCAACAAATCTAGCCCTAAAAAGACAGCTGAAATGGGTTTAGGTCATATCTTCTTACTTACTAGCTGTGTGACCTTGTATAACTTATCCTCTTTAAGCCTCAGTTTCCTCATGGAAGAAGGGGTGGGAGACAAATGAGAGTACCCATCTCTGGGTTAACATGAGGATTCTGTGAGACAATGTCTGGAAAGGGCTTGGTACGTGGCACAGATTCTGTATGCATGACGTAGTAGTTACCATCATCGTCTTCATCACAGGTCTGAGATTCCTTTTGCAGAGACTCATTCCACTGAGAGCTTAAAACTCAGACACCTGTGGGGAACAGATCACATATGAGGTCTTTATCTTCCAACAGTGTTATAAGTCCAACAGCATGCAGTGTAGACAGACGCCTTCCATGGTCCCTGTCAATGCAGGGCTTTTCTAATTCTATTAAGTATCTGAGGGTGATGGGGACCTTGTACGAAGGGGCACACATGATGTGCTTAGAGGCATAGGAATGAGGTGTCAAGAAGGAAAAGAAAGCCTACAGCAAGGAAAGAATAATCTTTAGGAGGACTATGTTTCTCTAGGTTTCTGGGCCAGTCTTATTCTTCACATAGTGGGTTCTTTGGATTGTTTTGTTAGATGTCTGAGGCAAAGATTACCAAATCTGACTTTTCCCTGAGTAACAGGTGACTTGCAAATACCATCAATCAACCTTTCGAAGTTACCATTAATTACTGTTTGTTAACCATGATGCAAAATACTTTGTCATTTAACCCCTGCTCACAGTAACTATCATCCTTACGTTGTAATTGCAGAAACAAAGGCTCAAAGTCACACAGTTGGGAAGTGGTGGCCCTGAATTTGAAATCAGACATCTGTACCTAGATGATACGCCCTTTACAAATGTTGCTGAGATTGTGATGCTTTCAGCCTGGCCCTGGCTTCAAATTCACCTTGTAGTTATAGAATACATGTGGTCCCTTTCCTCTAAACACTTATCACTCAAAAACATTTAGTATATACCTTTGGGCCAGGTACTGATGTAGTCTGTTGTTGGAAAAGATGCTACTGACTCATCATTACTAGGGCTTAAAGGAGGGTTGGGTTGGGGTTTGTGTTGGGACACCCATACTCTCTCAACTCCCTTTAACTGGGGGCTTGCATGCATTTATAGAATGCATCGGAGACACAGTCTGGAGCCAGCGATCAGAGGGTTTCTGTCTTCATGTGAAACTAACTGGCTTCCAGGTACAATGATGGTTCCCTGAGGATTATCGGGTCACAGAATTATGGAGCTGGAAAAGTCTTTGATCTCATCAGCATTTTGACTAACTGAGCTGACCAGGACATGTGAGGAAGACAGTAAAGACAAACACCTGCAGAGCAAAGGCACTTACATGCCTGCCATGTGTGGCTCCTTCACTCTTGCTTAGGAAACCTTCATCTTTCTCCTTTTGCTGTCTAAACCCCATTCTTTTTCATGAGATCTTTTGTCTATTTTAGCCCTCACTTGTTTCCTTTTCCTTTGAATGCAAGGGGCACTTATAATCTGTAGACACCCATATTATTGTATTCTTTTGGTGTTCTCTAATTGTTTTATGTGTAAGAGTTTTGTTTCTACTAGGCTCTGGTATCTAGGATGGTGAGTGCTTTGAGAAATGGGGTTGTGTTCACCAGCTTAGTGCCTGAAACACAATAGTTACTCAGTAAATATTCACTGGTTTAAGAAATGAATGGATGGAGAGAAAGTATGTCTTCTCTTGAATTCTGCATTAAGCCTAGCATAGGACTGAGCACATCATGGATACATAGTGGTTCCTTGATACTACTGAGCCTGCTTAATTAAATTCTTTTTAGAAAATTACTTAAAGGCAACTTCCACTACCTAGATATGATGGAGAGTGCTACACAGGTCCTGGTATGGCCTCTAAGGTGCTGTGCTTTTCATCAAGAGACGTATATGTCATAGTGTGCTCTTGGAAGGAAAGGGATGTGGTTTCCTGACAGGGTTGGTGGATTTAGGAAAGCAGGAATGCAATCATTTCTGGGGGCTCCCCTAGAATCCCATGAGGAACATCAAACCAACCCATGGTAACTAGAAAATCATGGAGTCTGCCAGGTGGACTTCAAAGACGATTGATTTTAGTGACTTCCTAACCATTTTTTTTTTTAAAGTTGTAGATCTCTTCCTCAAATGAAAGCTGGAAGTTGAATTTGAAGTTTCTCTGATTAAAGTAGAGCGTAGGGCCCAGAACCTTGTATTCTTAGCTTCTAGAGGGGTTCTGAGAGTCTCCTAGAGCTTCTTGGAGAACACTTTGAGAAGCACATTGGTGACTGTAGGGGACAAGCGTTATTCATTTTGGTGACCTAGCATCTAAACTGGCTTTTAATTTTGGGGAAATATAATTTTAAGTGAAGCTGAATCTATGGATATGGGTACATCAGAGATATTAGATTCAACATGCTGTCTCAAGTATCTGAGATTTCTAAGTATTTTCTCAGATGGCTTACTGAAACCTGCTAATGGCTCATAAGGAATCAAGATGCCAGAAAACTTGATATAATGTAAAGAACCAAAAAAAGCTAGGAAGGTTGACATGGGTTTATGCTGTGTAACCTGTGTAATTTATCCATGTGTAACCTGCTCACACACCCTTAACTGTATCACCTAGGAGGGATCCGAAGATGCTTCCTTTACCAAAGCATTGTAAAATACTACAATGGGGAGGGCCAACATCTTTGATGAGTGCCATAAGGGCTGTGACTTTATGCTGAGAGTGCTGTGGCTGAAATGGGATCCCTGATTTCATAGGGGATGCCAGGATCCTCAGGGGAAGAAACCAAGGAGTGACAATTGTAAAACCTCCAGAGGCAAGGTGGTACATGCATTATTTAATGTTCTTAATTGCATCAGAATCCATGCTGGCTAACTTAAACAGAAAAGAGATTTTATAAAAGGATATGAGGTAGCACACAAGATGCCTTTGGACAAAGCCCGTGGCTGTGGGGCAGCTTTAGTCAGACGCTGCCACCCCCTGGCACTGGTAACACTCAGGACTGGATGCCTGAGCTCTGCAGTCTCCCCCTTACATAGCTGGCGTTCTCTACCACTGTGCTTGCTAGGTGTCAGTTCCACTGCATTTAGCTTCCTCTTCATCTTGCTCACTTCCAAATCTAATTTTCACATAGAGGTGTCTGATTTTCCAGAATCTAAGTCGCATACCTATAACCTAATTGCAAGGGAATATGAGAACTTTTAGCTAGGCATTTTACTGCACTACAAAAAAAAAATTGCATTTCGGTTAGCAAGGAAAAAGTGGGGAATGGCTATTGGATAAGCAGCTAAGAATGTCCAATACTGCGTGATTCCATAATAAGCAGCAGGCTAGTTTGCTAATTAGAATGGTCTGGATCCATAGGGATCTTCGGGATGGCTAATTGATTATGAGGTCTTTGCACTGAAATATATGGACAGTCTCCTAAGATCCTTCTTGGTCCATAGAGTCAAAACAAACAAACAAACAACAAACACTAGACTTAGAGGACAAAACCTTCTTTGAGTCACCAAGTATAGAGAATAATTGCTCCTCATTCAATTTCTAAACTCAAGCCATAGACCCAAAGCCCACAGGAAAAAGGAGAGGCTAGATACCTCTGGGGAAGAACCCTGAAATTAAAGCAAATGTATATACTGCAAATCCTACTCCTGACTGTCTTTAAAGAGATCTGGAGTGATTTACCAAGGTAACAATGGCTTGGGAGAAATAGAATCTATACCTTTTAGATCTTTCATCGACTTTGGTTGGATCCAGTATACCACTTTGGTTCACTGGTCAGGAGGGGAACCTTGTAGGGGTCAGATGATACATTTTGAAATCATAGTTGGCCTAGTAGAGTCCAAGCCATTCTATGTTATTTTTCTCAGTTCCTGACTATATGGTTGGAATGGATATGTTCAGTACAAGACAGAATTGTCTCCCTGATTTTCTAAAAGATTTCTATGTTAGAAAGTGCCAAATGAAAGACTTAAAGTAGTAAACCAAAAGCAATACCTTGTCTCCAGGGGATATCACTGAAGCCATCAGAGACTTGGAAGGTGCAGATGTTGTGATTTTTATCACAACCCCATTTTAATCACTTATTTGTCCATTGCAGAAAGTGGAGATATCCTGAAAAATAGTAGTAGATTATTATAAATGTGAAGAAGTAGCCTCCAATGACAGCTACTCCAGATATAGCCACTTCACTGGAGCAAATAACTCAGCTCTTGACACTTACTCTGCAGCTATTTATATGGCAAGTGGTTTTTTAAAAAATTTGGTTCCAATAGAAAGACAACATTTGCTTTCACCTGGCAAGGATTGCAGTATACTTTATTGCTCTGGCTCCCCATCTCTATGTCATAATTTAGTCCACAGAGATATTTAATCATCTCTTACACCTACAAGAAATCAGGCTGGTTTAGCATATTGATAACATGCTGAAAGGACTTGGAGAACAGGAGATGTATGTACTATAGATACCTGAATAAGATACATCAATGGCAGAGGATAGAGGTTGAATTACATGAAAATACAGGCACCGAATGGTCTTAAACAATTTCTTATTTCTGTTTAGTATTTTGCAATATACAAGCATAGATTTCTAAGTAAAATTTTATATAGTTATAATTTGTTGTTTCTATTTTATGTTTTTTCACTTACAATAATTTTATATATATATATAAATACACATTTATGTGTGAACATTGTGAGTTTCACCTGTACCTAAAATGCCATCATCTGCTTAGCCTTGCTGCCCCATTAGAGCTTGGGTTGTTACTGGTTTTTCTCTATTCTAAATACTGTTGCTATAAATGTCTTCAGAGAAATTGCTTCTTTTTTGGTTTGGGTTATTTCCTTAGGGTGTATTTCCTTAAAATGGAATTATTATGTCAAAAGGTACAAACAATTTTATAGCTTTTGTTACATATTGCCCTATTGCTCTCCAGACAGATTGAACCAATTTACAATGCTACTGACAGTACCTACGCATACTATCTTCCCACAGTTGACCCAGTTGGATTTTCGATGTTTTATTTATTTTGGTCAATTTAATATTGTGCAATGATACCCTATGGTTGTGTTAATATGCATTTCTTTAATTGTTAGGAAGTCTGCACATTGCATAATATGACAACACTATTTGTGATTCTATAGTTTGCTCATATTATTCTGGTTTCCCTGATGGGTTTGTAAGTCTATCAGTGGTAGAGACTGTGAATCATCCATGTATCTATCTATCTGTCCATAATTTATTGACTGCTTATTATGTTTCAGTCCAGGTACTGTGCTAGGGTGAAGGGATACAGGAGAAAAGATGCAGTGCTGATCCTCGAGGGGTTTTCATTGTAGTTGGAGAGAGCAAAAAAGATCAGTGATTATAATTAAATGTGACTTTACATGTGCACAAAGTGTTATGGGGTTCAGAAAAGGGGCATGAGGGAGGTTTATCCAAGTTGTCCTGTAAGAACATGGAATGCTTCTAAAAGGAACTATGCTTGTGTTCAGGTAGCCAACCTCAAAGAGGATGAATCAAGCTTCAGATAAGTAAAAGATAGCTATGGGGAAAAGGAGTGAAAGATGGGTTGTGCACTCAAGGATAGAGAACAGCATGTGTAAAGTGGTCATGAACTGAGACCTCAAAGAAAGGGCTGAGCAGTGACATGTTGGGAGAAAGGCTATAAACTTAAGTGAATCTGTTAGAATGTTTTTGGCTTTGAAAAACAGAAAACTCTGACTCAACTAATTTAGATAGTAAGACAAACTTGTTTGTTATCTCGTTAAGCAAGAAGTTCAGAGGTTGAGCTGCTCCAGGGGGCTTGACAATGGCATTTAGGATCCAAGTTCTTTCCATTTTTCTGCCTTGTCATCCTATGGGGCTTCCGTCATGGTTACCAGATGGCAGTACCACTGTGCAAGGCATCTTTTGTAGACAGAACAATATGGGGTGGAAGAAAAGGGACTTCCTCTTTTGTCTCTTTTCAAGAAGAAAGAAACCTTTCCCAAAAGCCCCACAGAGGACATTCTGCTTCTCAGCACATGCTAGGTCACAGGCTTATCCCCAACCCAACTCCAGACAAGAGGATGGCATTACCATGACTGACTGAGATGTTTTAGGACTTAATTATGGATTGAAAATAGGCTCACCTTCCCTGAGCATTGGAACTGATCAAAATCATAGATAAGCAAAGAAAAATGGGGAAAGGGATGATGGATACATAATCAATTGCATTTTCTATATTAGAGATTTAATATTTGTATTCCCTGTGAGGCTAGTTGATTCATAGATGGTCACTTCTAAATTATTTCACATGGAGATCTTATAATTAATCAGTTTTGAGCCATGTAAATTTCCAGTAGTATTTGGGGAGCCATAGATAGCAGTACCCTCCTCACTCTTCCCTAATAAAACCGTGAGTGAAGGGAGATGAATGGAGTTATTACATAAATATTCATTGCATGCCTATGATGTGTTAGACACAGTGCTAGGTGCCATGGAGGCAGAACAGAATAAGATGATACAGTACTCAGCTTTTGCCCCCAAACAGTTCACAATGAAGGTTGAGGTGAGGAGATAGGTGAAAGGATAAATAGATATACTGATAATATATAATTATAAATATAACAAAGCTGTCCTTTATTGAGTATCTGCTATATTATACCTAAGAACTTTACCAAGTTTTACATTTAATTTTTACAGTTACCCTGATTTCTCCCATTTGCCATTGAGTGAAGTGAGCCTCAGAAGGATTAGGTGCCTTGTTCAAGTTTTGGCTAGTAAGTGTGAGAGCTAGAACTCAATCTAAGGTCTGCTGACTCAGAGCCCATGCTCATCACTGCTTTTCTCTGTCATCTCCTTGTCATTGACTCAAACACCAAAGTGCCATGAATCCCCAGAGGAGGGTTATGCTCATGTTGTCAGGAGTAGGGCTATGACCATTCTGCAAAAGAACTGCAGTGTGAGCTGCATTTTGGAGGGCTGGAGGAGTAACCAGATGAACAAGGTGTGAAAGATCTAGCCACGAGGAAGAACATGTATAAAAGCTCAGAGCATAAAAGAGCTGGAAGATGGAATACATTAAAAGTTGGGACTGAAGAGGTGGGGTGGGGCCAGATGGAGACTTCCTCTTCCTTATATCTCTTTTCAAGAACAAAGAAACCTTTTCCAAAGCTCCACAGAGGACATTCTGCTTCTCAGCACATGCCGAGTCACAGGCTTATCCCCAACCGAGCTCCAGACAGGGGGATGGCATTACCATGACTGATTGAGATGTTTTAGGCCAGTACCTTGTGTTTAGAAGTTTAGACTTGTCTTTGAGGCAAAGTTTTTGAAGCAAAGACCACCTTGGTAGCATTTTGGAAGATGAATTTGAAGGATTCAAGATCCTGGGGAGGCCAGTTAGAAAGCTGTTGTATGATCCAGATGAGAGACAAGAGACCTTTTTGGAGATAGAATCAAGAGAATTTGGTAGATTGATTAGATTTTGGGGTGAAAGAAAAAGATTTGAAGATGACTCCCACATGCCTGGAATCAGCAACTAGGTGGATTATGGCACAGTGTATTCATGAATTGGCTTAATCAAAAAGAAACATAAAGTTGTCTGTAGCTGGGAAGAAATTGAGGTAGCTCCTAGAGCTGAAGGAAGAGATGTAGGAACCTAGGTCCCAAGACTTGTAGGGAGTTATTTGTCTCTCCTGTTTGCTTATATCTGCTTGGCGTTTTCTGTATGCCATCAAAGATGACCGCCAATAACTTTAAATATGCATCCCCAATCATTGCAGTGGAAAGATAACTTTTCTTACCCATAAGCTTGCTTGAGTTGTAGGTTCATTCTGGACCAATCCTTGTATCCAGGGAGATGAGATATTATGGTGGCCAAGCCAGGATCAAATACTCAATTATGCGGTCAGAAGAAAGGAGATGGGGCAGAATGTACTGGGCAGCCCAAGATAATACCTATAATGCTTCACTTTAGATGCTGTTGACCAAGAGAGAAGGCAATGGGGGGAAGAACATTAAGTGGCTTTCAATCTAATTCTAATTTGAATGTGTGGGATTCACAGCATCAAACTCCCCAGCAGACTCCAAGTGCCATAATATTTTATTGAAATCAACATGCTGGTGAGACAAGGAGCCTGACAGACAGCAGATGGCTCCCACACAGAAAGGCTAATCAATTCAGACAAACAACAGTCATCATAAAAGAGTGGAACGTACACAGCATGCACGCTCATCTGAGCAGCTCAGAGACAAAGCCTTTTGCATGGCCTAACCAGGAAAGAGAAACAGCCTCTGTGAGACAATGCTGTGGGAACGTCTGGGCATCCTAGACCCTCTCTGGCTGACCTTACCTTCCACCACTCACCCACACAGATCTGTGCACCACTCACACAGGCTACATTAGACTCCTTGAGCTTTCCCACCTCTGCACCTCTGCTCGCTTCCTCCCCTCTTCCTGGGCTAACCTATCCCCTCCCTTCTTTTGGACCCAATCCCCAAGGTCCAGCTCAAGTCCCCCCTCTTCCTAAAGACTTGGAGTGTTGTTAATGCTCCTTGAATGTGTTTGTGACTGATATAGTTTGAATGTGTGTCCCTGCCCAAATCTTATGTTGAAATGCAATCCCCAGTGTTGGAGGTGGTGCCTGGCGGGAGGTGATTGGATCATGGGGGAGGTTTCTTATGAATGGTTTAGCACTGTAGTCTCTGTGCTATCCTCATGATGGTAACTTCTCATAAGATCTGGTCATTTAAAAGTGTGTAGACCTCCTGCCTCACTCTCCTGCTCCTGCTTTTGCCATGTGATGTGCCTGCTTGCCCTTTGCCTTCTTCCATGATTGTAACTTTCTTGAGGCCTCCTCAGAAGCTGAGCAGATGCCAGCACCATGCTTTCTGGTCAGCCTGCAGAACTGTGATTCAATTAAACCTCTTTTCTTTATAAATTACCCAGCCTCAGGTATATATTTATAGCAACGTGAGAATGGACTAAAAAAGTACTAATCATCTGAATTAGATATACTAGGCTGCAGATTTCTTGAGAACAGGTGGCATGCTTTATACATCCTTGCATACCCAGAAGCATTTGGCTCAGGACCTTGAACTAAGTTCTTAATACAGTTTCATTAATTCACTTCCAATCTTGGGGTGGGAGAGTTATATTTCTTAAGAGATGGAAAAAGTATTTACAATATATAGTAAAGGATTAATAATGTTAATATATTAAAATAAGCCTTTACAAATCCATAATAAAGGACAAGAAATCCAACTGGGAAGTAGGCCAAGAAAATTAACATGAAATTCACAGAACAACCCATACTTATCAAAAAGAACAACTTTAGTAGTTATCAAAGAGACGCAAATTAAAACAATTTTATTAAACTGTTGTTTATCAAATTGGGTAAGATTGAAAAATAGATTCTGTAGTGTTGGTAAGATAGTGGTGAAACAGCTACTCATATGATACAAGGTGGGACTGCACATGGGTACGACTTTCCTGAAGATAAATTTGGCAATTTTGATTAAAAGTCTTTAAAATGTTCAAACTTTTAAAATCTGTAATTCTGTTTCTAGGCTTTTATCCTAAGAATGTTATCAAAGCTTCACACATAGATTACGTATGAGGATGCATATCTTAGTATGGTGGTGAATTAACTGGCTAATTCTCACTTATTCAGTGTCTAGAAGGCAGCCCATAAAGAGAAGTGAGATTTATACAGCTCCTTCTACTTGCCTGACTTACAGGTTGATAATTGATTTGATGCCTGCTGGAATGTGGTAAACAGCTTTCTTTCCATTGGTAGGGGATGTTCTACCCTACCCGATGAACCTCCACCTGTGATCTTTTATTTTAATCTAAGCTTATGTTATGAAGACCTCTATTTCCCATACCCTGCTACAACTTCTATCATTATTCTGCTCACCTCTCAGATCCTGAATGTCTTTGGAGAGCCTGATATACTATACAAGAGACTGAACCAGCAGGTGAGGTACACACGGGAAGGAGGAACCATGCTTTATTACTCCTCAGGTTATTTAAGCACTATCAACCCATCCATCCATCCAAATGTCCATCCATCCATCCATCCATCCATCCATGCAAATGTCCATCCATCCATCCATCCATCCATCCATCCATACATACATACATACATACATACATACATCTCTCCCTCTTTCCCACCCAGTAGTGATTGAGCACATGCTATATGCCAGAGACTGTGCTGAGTGTTGGGTGCTAGATTTGCACAAGTAATAGGCATGTTCCCTACCACAAAATTACTCACAATTCAGGGGCATGATGGACTAGTAAAGAGGTAGTTAACTGTTTCTTCTAGAGGTCAACACACACAAAGAATCTGGAGCATGGGGTAGGGAGGGGGTGTACTCCCCTCAGATGGTAGATTCTGGAGGTAGAACCTGAGAAGGGTTTTCAGAGTTAACTGTGGGTTAACATAGGAATAAGGGGAAATGGGCATAAGGTATTTGACTGAAAGAGAGACAGAGGGGAAGAAGGAGAGGGAGGGAGGGAGAGAGGGAGGGAGAGAGGGAGGATGAGAGAGAGAGAGAGAAAGAAGAGAAAAGAAGAAAAGAAAAGAGAGAGATGTTTAAAGGCCCAAGTATGAGAGGAAGCACAAAGCATTAGAGGACACGTGACTGTGGAGTTTGAGGGTTCAAGGGAAAAATAAGAGCCTGGAAGGGCAGAGTGGGGCAGGGCATGAAGGTCTTGCTGGTCATTCCTAGGAGTCCAAGCTGTATCTGAGAGGCAAGGTCGGGGGCATTGAAAAGTTTAAGGGAGAGAAGATTTAGGTATTTTTGAAAAATCAGAGTAGGATCAGGGAGTTGGATGGATTGGAAGCTTAAGGCCAGTTGGGATATGACTGCAGTGATACAGATGAGCAGTTATAATTATCCCAAGGAGGAGCTGGACTAAGATATGGGGGCAAAGGAGAGGGAATAGAGTCAAGAGATATTACCAAGGCCAAGTCGTCAGAACCCAGAAACTGGTCAGGAGTGTGTGGGGTGGGGAGGGTAAAGCAGTCATTGCAGGGATGAGGAGCAAGGAGGCATCAGCCCCAAGGAGGCTTCAGCAGACACTCATAGGTTCTTGGCATGAGCTAGCCAGTCTAGATCTAGATGTTCTGGGGGAAGGCAGAGAAAATGATTTCCACTCTTGCCCCATTTCCTGTGGAAGCCCACCTCGGCATTCAGCTCTCCTCTGTTTCTTTTTCTCTTCTAGTTTGTCTCCTGGAGCTCCTCGGAAGTAGCTTCAGCTCATGGCTCAAACATGGCTCTGTGGCCAAGGCCTAGCATCCCCACAATTTCCTGTACCACAAATGGCTTTCCTGACAGCAAGTTCTGCAGCGTGGTCCCAGGAATGGGCAACTGCAGACACTTGGCCCAGCTGAGAAGCTTCCTGAGTGGAGTTTGTACTTCATTTAACAAAATATTGCTGAGGGAGGGCCTGCTTTGTACTCTGCATAGAGCAAGGTGCTATGCAAAAACAATTTCTTAGATACTGATTGCATTTTTTATTCTGCTTTCAAGATCCAGCTTACATGGCACCTATCCTACAAAGTCTTTCTTAAGACTCCTCATCCCCCTGCAACCCTGGGTTCCCATGGTTTAACCCTCTATCCCATTCCATTTCACCTCAAATTATCAGTATTTCTTCATACATATATTCCTTCTGCTAGGCTGGAAATTCCTTGGGGGCAAGGTGCAAATATAGTCCGCTTTCCCCCTTCAGCATATCCCGTCTTTGCTCTTCCTCATCTCTCAGCATTTCGAAAGTGTTTGATACAGTTAGTACTCACCACTAGGACTTCTAACTTCTTTGGTGGGGCAATGCTGTTGTTTATTTCTTCACCACGAATGTTTGCTAACATTCTTGAGGGGCAGACACAGAAAACTCTCCCAGGTTTAAAAAGCTGGTAGCTGTGGCCTGAAGCTCTTAACACTCTCCTTAGTTACCTGATTTCCTCCAGTGGGTCTGGCCTACTCCAGGGAAGGCATTTTGCCCTGAAAATGTGATGCTTTCAAGACTCCATAGAAAGCAAAACAAACACTCAGCTTTCCGCTTGGGAAAGGGGCTTGTGCCTTTAAGACCTGCCTTGGGAAATCAGCCTGAGCAACATAATTGCTGTGAAATTACCTCAGATCACACCCACACATTCATTATGAGATTCCTTATTGACACCTTGACAATTTGTTTCAGAAGACATTATCACATATTCCTCCCTCTGGAATAGATACAGATGCATATAGACATACGAGCCCACACATAATGTATATGCATATCAGTGTGTTTTTATTATATAATTATACAAGGCTATCAATCAGTTTTCATTTGGAACTCTTTGCATTTATAGTTCAGGAAGTTATTTAAAATCAAGAGGTGGAGAAGAGAGCCTCCTAGAAGAACCAAAGATGAAGAGTAGAATTGAGTAAGACAGTGGGCATGTCTTTGCTATTTGAGAACAGCACCTAGCCCCACACCACACACATTCTTTCCTTCTTCACAATGCCAGGTTTTTTGCTACCAGTGGGAATTCAGTCCTGGAAAGCACTCACAAGAGGAGGGTGCCAGTGGAACAACTCCATGGGGAACCTCTTCAGGGACATAGCAGTGCCATCTTTGGCCTCTCCAGGCCATTCCCTTGGGTCTGGGGTAACCTCATGGCCACACTGATATGCATACAATGGCAAAGGGACAGCTGGGTGCCAGTCAGTTTCATACATCTCCCCAGGTCCCTGAAGATCAAGCATAGTATCTGAGAGCAGAACTTCCCAACCTTTTGAAGTCATGATACACATGAAAATGAGAATATTCATATTGCGCACTATAGTAAACTGCAGAGGACTTGGGGCATTTATACAGGGCTTAGAAAAAAAGTCATTCAATTTTCTTTATATTATACAAAATGAAAACTAAAATGTAGTATATTAGGAAAGACATTATATATTAGTATAAAACATTTTTCTAGTTCTAATGAGAAACTTGACTTTGCTTCCTTCCGTGAATATAACTGTTTCATATCAGGGTTTATGCTCAAAATGGTTATACACAGTGCCTGATGATGACTTTTAAAATGATGATCTCTACAAATTCTTGGTAGTCACCCTTGATAAGAAACTTTGCACAAGTGGGTGATAAAAAATTTAAAGCAATTTTTATAACCATTAAAGATTCATAACAGTTGAAATTATATTTAAAGAATTTAACAGCTCTTCCTTTTATTTCATTGACAAATGTAGCGTTGAAAGTTTTTGTGATGATGCAGATGGGTTTCAAATCCAATAGAACTTATTCACGTCAAGGAATCAGAAGAATGATTGCTCTCTCATTTGCAGAACTTGGTGGATGTGTTGCTGGAACGTTCACTCTGCAGCTGGCTTGGATAACACTTGAAGGGTATAACCACTGCAAGCAGATAAAAGTATATAGCATATATGAAGCCCAATCCAGAGCCATTTCCACTATGCCCACCGTTAAACTGCACCTGTGTCTCTGCCACTTTTCTCCTCTGATAGGTGCACTTGGAGCTGCACACAGTACCCTTGACACATGAACATCTCCAACAGTTCATCAGACTTCCTGTCCCTATCATGGTGACAAGTGGGGCTTGCAGCTGTCTGCTGGAGTGGGTGTCTGGAGGTAGAGTATCTCCTTGGTTATTCTTATTGCAACTCTGCAGAGCAGCATGGGTCAGGCACTACTAGTCATGCACACCGTCCCTGGGAACCACAGTATATGCCATGAGACCCTGCTTACCTTGGGTGGCCTTCTGAGGAGCCACCGATAGGGTTACTTGTGGCTACAGGAGACCATTCCTAGGTACTCTGTCTGCCCTCAATGTCCTGGAGCTGAGAGGGTCAGATTTTACATGACTGTAATTCATTTGTGGCATGGCAGCTGGGAAGCACATGTTAGACAAGTCCCTTCTCCTCTCTGAGCTGCATTTTCTCATCTGTGACTTCACTGGTTGCTTCCAGTGAGAAATACAGTCATGAAATAGAAAATCAGATATTGTTGAATATAACTAGGCAAACAAATGAGTCATTTAAGTAAGTGTTCTTGGCCCTTGTCTGGAGGTTGCTAGGCAGGGAGGGATCTGTAGAGTTGTGTTAAAAGGGGCAAAGGCAAGACTATCATATCTCTAGCACCCTTCCAAGGGTGCACGAGCTTTGTGGTGGGTGTTCTGGTAAACCTGTTAGGAATACTGGCCCAGCAAGCATAGGATAGTGTCCTGGAGCTGGTAAGAACAGGCTAAATTGTTTCAAAAAGTAGCTGAATAGATTCTGGAAACCACAGAAAGAGGACCAAGTGGGATAAAGTTGGAAAAGAGCCAGGGGCAGTGAAGAGGTTGGCAAAGAGCTGCACATCACTATAGCTCATGTTTATTGACTACTGTTAGGTGCCAGGTAATGTGATCATGTATTTATATATATTGTTAATAACTAATTAATTCTTACAAATCCTGATAAAGTGGGTACTATTTTCACTTAACAGATTTGAACACTGAGGCTTAGAGATGTTATTTAAATTGTCCAAAGCCACAAGGCAAAGGGGCAAAGCCAGGACTGCAGGCCAGTATGAAAGTAGTGCCTGTAATTGGATATATACTCGTTTTTTGGAGGCCCTGTTTTATCTGTGTGCTGCGTTCTTTGAGGATATTTAAGAGGAGAAGATGTTGCTTTCACTTTTTAAAACTTTCCAACTATTCAAAGATCTAACACCTAAAGAGATCCCATGAATCATTTACAGTGGCCAGGACCTGCCGCCTCTTCCTTTTTAGGGTTTCTCTCTGTGTCTTCATTTCTGGCCCCCTTTTCACTGCTGTACTGCTTGTAAAAGCTCAAACTCAGGCAGACATTCAAAGTCACTGTAATCTAGCTTCAACTGAATCCTGAAAGAGTAGCTGATACGCAGTATGTGTTCAACTGATGTTAAGTGAGTGAATGAACGGATGGATAAATCATGCCTTGGTCTCTTTCTTCCTTTCCCCCACTCTACACGGCCCTGGCTCTCACCAACTCTGTCGGCTTGCTGTGCCCTTAAACACCCTGTGCATTCTATGCCCAGGCCTTTGCTCCTTCTGGGAGTGTGTCCCCAACTTCTATCCTCATCATTAAGTCCTACCTGGCCTGCAAGGCCCAGCTCACCTTCTCTGCCAAGTTCGATCTGACTAACATGTCTTCAAAAGACCTGCCTCCTTTGAACTTCTAGAGTCTGCGCCCTCAGGCAGCACTGACATCAGTGATTTGTGATACATTTTTGAACCTATTATGCTCTTGTCCAGGCTGAAGAGTGAGCACCCAAGTGCAACTAGTGCCTCAGGGGCCCTGTCTCACAGGACTCTGGAAGAGACTTATCTCTTGCCTAGTCCTGCATAGTGCCTTGCATTTAGTAGGTGCTCAATTCATATCATCAGAGTAATTGACAGGAAGCAATTTGTACACAGTAAACAAATATAATTGATATGGTTTGGCTGTATGTCCCCACCCAAATCTCATCTTGAATTGTACTCCCATAATTCCCACATGTGGAGGGACCTGGTGGGAGACAATCAAATCATGGGGCGCAGTTTCCCCATACTGTTTTCATAGTAGTGAATAAGTCTCACGAGATCTGATGGTTTGATAAGGGGAAACCTGTTTCACTTGACTCTCATTCTCTCTCTTGCCTGCTGCGATATAAGATGTGCCTTTCAGCTTCCACCATGATTATGAGGCCTCCCCAACCATGTGGAACTGTGAGTCTATTAAACCTTTTTCTTTTGTAAATTACCTAGTCTCAGGTATGTCTTTATCAGCAGCATGAAAACGAATTAATACAGTAAAGTGGTACCAGTAGAGTGGGGTGCTGCTGAAAAGGTACCCAAAAATGTGGAAGCAACTTTGGAGCTAGGGAACAGTCAAAGGTTGGCACAGTTTGGAGGGCTCAGAAGAAGACAGAAAAATGTGGGAAAGTTTGGAACTCCGTATAGACTTGTTGAATGGCTTTGACCAAAATGCTGATAGTGATATGCACAACGAAATCCAGGCTGACATGGTCTCAGATGGAGATGAGGAACTTGTTGGAAACTGGAGCAAAGGTGACTCTTGTTATGTTTTAGCCAAGAGACTGGTGGCATTTTGCCCCTGACCTAGAGTTTTGTGGAACTTTGAACTTGAGAGAGATGATTTAGGGTATCTGGTGGAAGAAATTTCTAAGCAGCAAAGCATTCAAAATGTGACTTGGGTGCTGTTAAAGGCATTCAGTTTTAAAAGGGAAGCAGAGCATAAAAGCTTTGAAAATTTGCAGCCTGATAATGCAATAGAAAAGAAAATCCCATATTCTGAGGAGAAATCCAAGCCAGCCACAGATATTTGCATAAGTAACGTATGCTGGAATGTTAATCCCCAAGACAATGGGGAAAATGTCTCCAGGGCATGTCAGAGGTCTTCATGGCAGCCCCTCCCATCACAGGCCTGATGGTCTAGGGGGAAAAAGTGGTTTCATGGGCCAGGCCCAGGGTCCCTGTGCTGTGTGCAGCCTAGTGACTTGGTGCCCTGTGTCCCAGATGCTCCAGCTGTGGCTGAAAGGGGCCAATGTAGAGCTCAGGCTATGGCTTCAGAGGGTACAAACCCTAAGCCTTGGCAGCTTCCATGTGGTGTTGAGCCTACAAGTGCTCAGAAGTCAAGAACGGGGTTTGGGAACCTCTGTCTAGATTTCAGAAGATGTATGAAAATGCCTGGATGCCCAGGCAGAAGTTTGCTGCAGGAGTGGTGCTCTCATGGAGAACCTCTGCTAGGGCAGTGTGGAAGAGAAATGTGGGGTCAGAGCCCCCACACAAAGTCCCTACTGGGGCAACACCTAGTGGAGCTGTGAGAAGAGGGCTACCCTCCTCCAGACCCCAGAATGGTAGATCCACTGACAGCTTGCACCATGTGCCTGGAAAAGCTGCAGACACTCAACACAAGCCCATGAAAGCATCCAGGAGGGAGTCTGTACCCTGCAGACCCACAGGGGTGGAGCTGCCCAAGACCATGAGAACTCATGTCTTGCATTAGCGTGACCTGGATGCAAGACATGGAGTCAGAGGAGATCATTTTGGAGCTTTAAGATTTGACTGCCCTGTTGGATTTTGGACTTGCACGGGGCCTGTAGCCCCTTTGTTTTGCCCAATTTCCCCCGTTTGGAATTGCTCTATTTACCCCATGTCTGTACTCCCATTGTATTTAGGAAGTAACTAACTTGCTTTTGATTTTACAGGCTCATAGGTGGATGGCATTTGCTTTGTCTCAGATAAGACTTTGGACTGTGGACTTTTGAGTTAATGCTGAAATAAGTTAAGACTTTGGGGGACTGTTGGGAAGGCACGATTGATTTTGAAATGTGAGGACATGAGATTTGGCAGGGGCCAGGGTGGAATTACATGGTTTGACTCTATGTCTCCACCCAAATCTCATCTTGAATTGTATTCCCGTAATTCCCGTGTGTGATGAGAGGGACCTGGTGGGAGACAGTTGAGTCATGGGGGCAGTTTCTCTCATACTGTTCTCGTGGTAGTGAATAAGTCTCACGAGATCTGATGATTTGATAAGGGGAAATCCGTTTCGCTTGACTCTGATTCTTTCTCTTGCTTGCTGTGATGTAAGACATACCTTTCACCTTCCACAATGATTGTGAGGCCTCCCCAGCCACATGGAACTGTGAATCGAATTAAACCTCTTTCTTTTGTAAATTACCGAATCTCAGGTATGTCTTTATCAGCAGCATGAAAACAAACTAATACAATAATGATCCTGTTTAATATATTCTATCAAAAATAATAATATTTACCACCCATGTTTTGTGCAAGATTCTGGGAATACCAACAACTTCTCAGAGCAAAGAATGTCTGAATTGTGACTGGCAAAATGTACTAATGCTTCTCTTCTCCCCTCATTAATGGAATATCAAACAAATGCTCAATTAAATATAACATTACAGGCTCATTGGCATTTTTGTAAAAACTTTTTTACCAGCTAGTTCATCATTTTCGCTTTTTCCAAGAGAGGCGTTTCTGCTAAAAGGGAGGGCTATAAAAATGCAGGCTATTTTTGCACTGAATGAGCCCTCCCCACTCTGTTCCTGGAGAAGACTTCACCAACTAGGAAGTGGGTACAACTGCAGGACCAGGAAGGAGATGGTTAACATCCACCTTATGGACCTTCTAGGAGTTGAACTTGGAGTTCAGAGTCCTAGGTTGCTTGAGTGCCTGTTTTGTTTTTTTCTTAATTTAAGTTTGTGATTGACTTATGTGCACTGGCACTTTTAAGAGATTAGAATAAAACACAGTGAGAGTTCAGAACAAATGTAAATGGCCTCAAAGAAAAGTGGGGGGAATGACAATAATCTTTTTTAATGGCTGTAAAATGTAGGAAGGATAGATCATGAGCTCTCTGCATGGGGCCCTTGTCTGATCTCAATCCAGTATTGTAATTTAGACATGACTTTTTATTTAATTTCTGACTGAGAAAGGGAAATTAGAAAACAGCATTATCTCAGCTGCTTCGTTATAATGAACAATATTTCACAGTGCCAGCCCTGAAGTTACCTTCAGAACTTCTTTTATGAGGCCGATGTTGACTCCAGCTCTAGGAGAGCTTGAATTTCCCCACACACTTGAGGAGCAGTTGTTGCTTGAGGAACAGAAACGTAAGTATGGTTTTTAATTAGAAGCTGGTTTAAGGCTTAGGCAGCCCACAGGTTTGCAGGTAGGGGAAGGGAACAGAGATCATAAAATGAGGCACTGGAAGATACTAAAACCTGGACTAGTCTGTGCTGGACTTCCTTCCATGTAAGTAACAGTCCGCTTCTAATCTCCCAACCCATTTATTTGTTTAATTTTTAAATCGGGGGGATTTATCCTATCTGTAATTAACCCTTGCATCTGGCCAGAGCAGAACTGCCTTCTGTCCCTTCTCTTCCCTGCTCCCAGCCACTAAATACATAATGGTCTGATAAATATTTAAGCAGTGATGAGGGAGATAATGCAAGTAATCCATTAGAGCCGCCTGCCTGTGCTGGCACCGGGGAAAATGGGGGTGCTAAAGTGGATGGAGTAAGTGCTGAAATCCCAGGCTGAGCGGCAGGCTCCCTGACCGCAGAGGGCCCTGAGAACCGAGCCCGGCTGTAGATAGACCAGACATTTCAGGCCGAGGGGGCCCTTCCTCCCACTTGGCCTCCCTGAGCACATGCCCCTGCTCCCACAGTCCACGTCCCTGCCGAGCCGGATGGGGTTGGGCCTGTATTCTGGAGTGGAGGATAATGTGGGAATGGAGCTGGCATGAAGGATCGCTGAGGTATCTGGCACTGAGGGATCAGTGAGGTAGATTGGGATGCCTACACTGCTGTTGCTGTGGGGCCTCCAGGACAGCCCACTGCTAACCTCTAGAGCCAGGGCATCGGCAAGCCCCGGTTTGTGCAGGACAGTTCCATGTTATGCCATTTGCCCAGCATAGTGGTGGACAGTGCCCCCTTTCACTTTCACGTATTCCAATTTGGATGATAAATTGTATGGTCACCCCACCTATAATATAGGTCACCCCACCTGTAATTGTACGGTCACCTCACCTTTCTAATAAGATGCATTAGAATGATGGAGGGAGAAAGTGGTGAGGGGATGATAGCAGCACACTCCTCATAGCATATACCCCAAATGCAGCCATATATAGGGGTTCAAAATCCTAAGCTTAACCCCAGGAGCCCTTCACCACACACATACACACACACACACACACACACACACACACACACACACACACACACTTCCATCTCCAATCTCCTCTTGCATTTCACCTGTATCTCCCTCTTGGCTCACTGCGATCTCTCCTGATTCTAATGTTGGTAAACGCACCTTATCACTCTCAGTCCCTTCAGGGTATAATCTGCATCTGATCCGTTGCAGCATCCGCCATAGCTCCCAGCTCAGTGTTGACTATATTTGTGGAGTGAATGAATCAATTGTGGTTATCTGTGATTATGTTAAATCTCTCCTATTATCTCAGAAGGTCTTTGACTGCAGCAAATATTTTTTGATTCATCTTTATCCAGGGTATTATTCATATATCCAAATACATATCCAAATAAAACTCCCTTTTCAGTGAATGCACCCATCCCAAAATAATTGTATATGCACTTCATGCATACTCTCCTTCAATACCTCCTCTCCAGCCTCAGAAAATAGAAATATCAAGTTCCCCATTTTTTATGATTTAATCTTTACTAGCTTTTTCTTAAGTTTCGCCTCTTTGGAATAAGTAGACAGTAAAAAATTCAAGATGGTCCCTATTATTCATTCAATTAATCCCTTCTATTCCTTCCCTCCATTTCATTCATCTATTTCATTTATTTCTTCATTCATTCGACATTCATTCATTAGATATTCATTGAATACTACATGCTGGGCTAAACCGGTTCCTGGTGTGACTTCAGACAAGTCCTTCTGATGCCTCAGTTTCCCCATGAGCAGAATGAATTAAGTATTACGTTGCTGGCTTTAGAAACATCATCCAGGGTGTTCCTCTAGATCTGACATAAATCCATGGGTCTGCCTCCTTTAAGCTCCCCAGGGGCAAATCCAGAGAGTGAGCAGGGAAAGGGTCTCCAGGGGCTTCACACCCTCAAGTCTATTTGTGCATTGACTTTCCCTCCTGCCCCAACCCTGGGTCAGCTCGTGCTTAATGCTGTGACTCTGCTCCTTTGGGGAGCTGCCTTGGGCCCAGCCCAGCTGCCCCATCCCTCCAGGGTTATGGGCCTCTATGGCCTTGACGTCAGTCCCCACCACTGCTGTGCCTTTGGGGCTTTTACTTTAGTGCTAGATGTCAGCAGCGCCCCTGCAGTCTCTACCACCTCCCCTTCTCAGAAGTGAACTTGCCTGGACACACAAGTCTTCGTGTTCTGTCAGCAACTCTGAGGGTTACCTATCTGCTCACTGACAGTCACATTATCCTTATTCACACACACACACACACACACACACAGGCAGATGCATATGAACCTGCGTTTGCAACATACATGCACTGATACATACATAAGGCTTGCAACTATTGCCCATAAAATCAACACATGCTTGTGCAACCATAAACTTCATGTGTGCACACATTTTATACACATATAGGCACACACATACAACATACACATGAGCATACACACCCTAAAATCATGGAAAACATGAGATAGACACCAGTTTTTAGACATCTGCAGGACTCCCACGTGTAAGGCACTTTGCTATATGCTGTGTGGGACGCGAGGAGTGAGGATGTACACTTGTGCATGCGTATGCACACCCTGAACTTATACACCACCTTTCCTCACTTTAACACCCCTTCCTTTATTACTGGCATTGCAGGTGGCTGCTTACAGCAATTTGCTTTTGTTGCATGTATTTAGAGATGAGCCTGGACTTTTGCGCTAAAATAAAACTTCAATTGGAATCCAGAGCCCTCTTGTCCAAGATCTAAACGTTGCAGGACTGTGTGTTGGTGATGAATGCCCAGGTCCTTGGCATGACCACTTAGCTGAACACTGACCTTGGACATCAGGGGAGGCCACAGGTAAAGAAGCACTTTCAGTCCCTGGAGAGACAAGCATTCCCACAACTACAGCAACAAGACAGTGCACAGCTCTGCAGTCAGATCGAGTCAAATGGTAATGATTAGTTAGGTGACCTTGGGCAAGCTCATATCAACCTTGCTAAGCCTCAGTTTCCTCATCTATGAAATGAGTCAATGATGGCCCTTCTTCATAGTGTTGTTGTGAGGACTGAAAAAGGATAATCTAAGTGTTAGCAGAGGGCCTGTCACAGTGTAAGTACCTAATAGAACTATCAGCTATTATTATCAGATGGAATATACACACAAAATATGCTGTCTGCACAGAAGGTAGAAGGGAGCAAGTGAACTCCTTACAGGGCTGGGAGAAGCTGGCGCATTCTCGAGTTGCTTCATCTTGATCTTGGCCTCTCTCTCTCCGTTTCTCTTACCTGTACTAGCCACAGGCCACTGGCTTCTGAAAGGACAACCCTTTTGGCTGAGTTATGAGGTCTTCACTGTGGAACTTCTTCATAAGTCTTTGGTGGTGTTTTCTTGGGCTGGAAGAAGCCTCTCCCCAGTGGAGAGGGCTGTCATAGCTGGAGACCATTGTGACTTATAGAACCTTCTCCGAAGGCCTCCTTCCCTACAGAGATAAACAGTGGAGTTGTTGGTGCTGCGAAGGCCACATGCATTAGGACAGGTGTGCAGGCCTATTTTTCCATCATTTGTCCGCTTGGGGAATTGTAATTTACTTCGGTTTCCCCATCTCTGCAAGAATGTGGAATAAAATGCCGAGGGAGGTTTATACTTGTAATATTGGAAAATATGTATTTGGCCTGCCACATCATTTCCTGGTAGACAACTCCTAAAATCCTTAGAATCTCCAAAGTGATTCTTTGTATGCTAATAAGTTGACTAATGGCTGGCAGTCTCCAACTAGTTTTAGGAAGGGAGTTGGCCAGTGGAAAGACCAAAGCAGGATTAGAGGATTGGTACTTTCAGCTCCATCCCATAACCTCAGGGGAGGGGTGAGGGTCTGAAAGTTAAGTTGATTACCAATGGCCAATGACTTAATCAAGCCTGTATAATGAAGCCTTCATAAAACCTCCAAAGGACAGGATTTGGAGAATTTCTGGGATAGCCGAACACGCAGAGGTTCCCAGACGGTGGCACACCCACCCAAGGAGGGCATGGAAGCTCTTCGACCCTCCCCTGATACCTCGCCCTATGCATTCCATCATCTGTACCCTTTGTGATATCCTTTATAATGAACCAGCAAATGTAAGTGTTTCTCTGAGTTCTGTGAGCCTCTTTAGCAAATTAATCACACCCAGACAGGGGATCATGGAAACCACAACTTGAAGCCAATTGGTCAGAAAAATTGGGAGGCCCGGGCTTGAGACTGGTGTCTGAAATAAGGGTAGTCTTTGGGACCAAACCTGTTACAATAGGTAACTAGTCAGGTATGAGCAGGGCAGGAGAGGGCTCTCCTGCCAACACACAACAGAAGTGTTGGGCAGCCATCAGGTGATGGTCAGGCGATTGTTAATTGTTTCTCTAAAGTAATAATTAATTGATCACAGCTGGCACTAGGGAAAGGCAGTCTCCTAATAGCTAGAGATAGAAAACACCTGAAATTGATCAGCAGCTTCCCAATAAGATCTCAAGAGTGGGGAGAAGTAACGCAAGATCCCAGAAGTATGCCAATGTATGAAACCCCAAGTCAAGCGGTCAAGACACTTGGTTTCTGAAGTTGCCTGCTTGGCTCTCTTCCAAGAGAACTTCCCTTCCTTTCTTTTCTTACCTTCCTTTCTTTCCTTTTCTTACTCTTCTGAAGCTTTTTAGTAAACGTCCACTCCTGCTCTGAAACTTGCCTTGATCTCTTTTTCTGCATTATGCCCTGCAGTCAAATTATTTCTTCTGAGAATTGAAGTTGCTGCAGACCTGTACAGATTCATTGCCGGGAACTCAGATACCTTTCACTGGTAACAAACTCTCAACCTGTGGGGTCTGACACTATCTCCAGGTGGGCAGTGTCAGAATTGAATTGGAGGGCACCTAGCTGGTGCCCCCTGCAGAACTGATTGCTTGCTTGGTGTGTGGGGGAAAAAAACCACACACACTTGGCCACAAAAGGCTTTTGTGTTGATTGTTGTGGTGTGAGAGCAGAGGAAAGTACAGTTTGTGTTTTTCCACTCACAATTCTTGCTTTGGATGGATGATAGGACTTTGGTGAAACCCAGGGAAAAGCACCCAAGACCTTGACCAAAAAGTCAGACCTGTTACTAGACAGACAGACTGTCCAGCCAGCCAATCAAAAAGCAAAACGACCGAGCGGAGCACAGCCAGACCTCACACAGCAAGGCAAATGCTGGGGAGTTCACAGAAGGCAGGAGCAGGGCCATCGGGGCTTGGGTTCTTGGGTCTGTAATCACACCATGTGAACCTCTCTGCACACCCGAACATTGCTACTTAGGGCACAATGAACATTGTTGACAGCCTTCAAGGGGCACATAAAGCGCAAAGGGCCACTCTGAAAGAATTGGAGGAGGGAGAAAAGCAGTGTCCCCCTCCCCACCGCTCCCCGCCCCAAACCTACTCCAATAGCGTGTCTTGGTGATAAGAAGTGACAGGGCAGAGACTTGGGGCATGTGTTCCTGGGCTGACAATGGGAGTTGCTATGAATTGAATATTTGTGTCCCCACAAATTTCTATGTTGCAACCCTAGTCCCCATGTGATGGTATTTGGAGGTGGGGCCTTTGGGAGGTAATTAGGGTTAGAAGAGGTCATGAGGGTGGCACCCCCGTGATGGGATTAATGTCCTTATAAGGAGATGAAGGGACCAGCACTTCTCAGTCTGCCACATGAGGATACAGTGAGAAGGTACCATCTGCAGGCCAAGAAGAGGGCTCTCACCAGAACCTGACCATGCTGGCACCCTGATCTCAGACCTCCAGTTTCTAGAAGTGTGACAAACAAATGTTTGTTGTTTTGACTACCCAGTCTATGGCAGCAGTCCTCAACCTTTTTGACACCAGGGACTGTTTTCATAGAAGTCAGTTTTTCCAGTCGGGGTGGTGGAGGCAGCGAGAGGGATGGTTTGGTGATGAAACTGTTCCACCTCATTATTAGGCGTTAGATTCTCATAAGGAGCGCACAACCTAGATCCCTCAAATGTGTAGTTCACAATAGGGTGCATGCTCCTATGAGAATCTAACGCTACCGCTGATCTGACTGGAGGCAGGGCTCAGGTGGTAATGTGGTAATGCTCTCTTGCCTGGCACTCACCTCCTGCTGTGTGGCCCAGTTCCTAACAGTCCACAGACCGGTACAGGTCCATGGCCTGGGGGTTGGGGACCCCTGGTCTGTTCTATTCTGTTATAGCCCAAGATGACTAAGACAGGTGTGTGTATATATCAGCCATGGCCAGCACTAACTGCAGCCTTCTCTTCTAGCCTCTCGCTCCTCTGCCAGAAGCTTTGTCTTTCAGCAACCAAGGGCCCACAAGACTCAAAGCAGCAATCTGGGGCCCAGAGTGTCTGTCTCAAAGCATTGTTATCTGGAGAGAGGCTCCAAAATATCCCAAGAGCAGGTGGGAACAGAACCTGGAGCAAAGCCTTCAGCCCTCAGTGTCGGCAGCTTTTCCTTTGGAGGGTGGTCGGGGACAAAGGTTTGGATCCCAGTGCACAGGTGGGGACTACCCAGAGCCATATGGCACAGAATAAGACTTCATTTCCTGGCCAGGACTTGTTGATGTGATATTAGAGTAGGCTGAGCCCTTGCCTCTGTGCAGGGCCACATCCATCCCTAATTGTGCGGGTGTGAGAGGTCTGTGGGAGTGCTTCCTGCCATTATAAACAGGAGCTCTTTCTTCCATGGAGTTTCACTAGCAGAAGCCCCTGAAATCTGCTGTTGCTTATTAACAAGGTAGTTGTTGTGTTGTGTCCAGTCTGGAAACGTAGTTTAGACTTGGGGATTAGGACAACTAGTTTCTAGTCCTGTAATAACAGAAATCTCTATCTGGATCCCCCAACTGAGTGAGCTGGTTGGCTTTCTTGGAAATCATGGACAAGAAAGAAGACAGATCAAGCAAGGTGTACCTTGGATCCTTCCCACTTCTCTTTGCAGCCCTTTAGTGAGTTTGTCCCCCCTTCCCTTTTTTTTTTGCCCTTCTGCAGGTCAAATCTCCTGAAGTCTGATCTTAGCCCTGTGCTCTTGAAGGAAATAATGTATACAGTGGTTCATTTCCAAGACAAAGTGCCTTGAATCAGCTTAGGTCAGTAAACTGCAGAAGAAACAGGATGTACTAGGCCCCTGCTTGGATAGCCAATGCCTACTTGTTGACCTCCCGCCCCACCACCCTGCCCCGCCTGAACCAAACTTAGTTGCTCTCACCTGAACCAAAGAAGTTTAGTCTAAAATGAAAGTTTACTAGCCTGCAAAATAACTCGTTTTGTCTATTCTTATCAGGCTGCTTAACTACTTAGGTCATCAGTCAAATACTTGAAGAGCCCGTAAGTTAACTAGGATTGCAATATAGTGTGGACTGCAACAAAATGCAGCAAGATAACCCTAAGAAAAACACCTAAAGCCCCTACCTAACAATCAGTAGGAAAGATTGTAACCCAATAGTACTTAGCCTATGAGGAACCGGGGGAGGGACCTGCTCACTAGGGGATAAATTGCTTGTTGTGACCATACTGGGTGTGCCTGCTCATCAGACCCCCGAACTTGCAAGACCATCATTACAAGTCCCACTTTCACTGTTCTCCGGGGCTCTAAGTCCATTCTTTGGGTTTGGATGGGTAAGTTTGTTTCTCACACTCTGAACCACACCTTTACCATCAATGTCCCAGATTACTAGAGTTTAACTTCTACAGAGACTTTCCAGCTGGACTTATCTTAGAAAGAACCTGAGAAACGTAAGTCCTGTTAAGCTGTAAAATTTTACGAGGCTGTAACATGCAATTCCTTCCTGTGGTTAATTACATATTGATAGAGTCAAGGTCTAACCAAGATGGCAGACTTCCCAAGTAACAGAATTTTAGGCATCAAGAAGTAATAAGTCAGGAGTCTCTAGATAATCTTGGCAGACATTTTATGCCTTTCAGACAAGTCCTAGTTAGGGTTTCCTTCCCAGTGCAGACACCATCAGTTTGCTTCTTGGTGTCAAATAAAGCTCCACCTGTAGCTCAATGGCCCATTGCTTATAACCAAAATAGAAAGGAGAGAGACCAATGCGGTTGAGTCCAGTACTACTTGGTGAGGTCAGGGATTGGAGAAAGTTTTCCTATATATTTGCACAATGCACCTGGATCAATAAACAGGTTTTTTAAATTATTCATTTTACAACTCAATAAAGCTTAATTATGAGAAGGCAGGAAGACAAGCAGAAGCCATGCTCACATAATATTGTATTCCTTGCAGCGATTCCTGCGGGGCCTTCACACTTGCATCAAAATGTAGAACAAACCAAATTACGGGGACTATTCAAAATTCATTTAAAAACATCATTGAGGAGCATCATAATAAAAACACAATGAAAAAGACAAGCTTGGGTTGTTAATTTGTAGCACTGTGTGTGTTTATGGGGGTCTGTATGCATGCATATGTGTGGGTGTGAGGTACATGTGGCTTCATTAGCTTTGCAGGGAGTAGCTGAGACCAAGGGCTAGCGGGTTTGAGGCAATGGATTGGACTAGCCTGGCCCAAAGGGGACATGGAGAGGGCTTGGGGACTGTTAGGAAGTACCTCCAGCCCTGTTTTCTGTTTGGCCAAAGGTCAGCCAGGCAGTGTTGGGGCTTGAGTCCCAGATCAGTATCTGGGTGGTGGGGGATGGTGGGCAGCCCAGGGGTTGGGCTAAGGGAGTGCCCAGTTGTCTGCCTCTCACTCGCTATGTTTGCCCAGGTGAGCCTTCCTCTCCCCACCTGCAGACAAAGACCCCCATGTTCTGATTCGCTGTGGTTCCAATAGGGAACACCCAGTAAGTGCTGATGGCTCAGGGGCATTTCATCATGTGCCAACCACCAGTTGACAGCTGAGTGCCTGTCATTCAAACCCAGCAGACTCTGGTGTGGGTGCCTGTCCTGTGAGGGGCTCTGACCCTTTGTCAGAAGCACACTCAGCCTTTTCTGGATCTAGGGTGCCTGACCTCTTGGTCTTGGAAGGGAAGCACTTGTACCTACAGCCTTAGTTTAATTCCTGCATCTTGGACTCCTCTCACCCTACTTCAGCTTCTCTCTCACCAACTTCCTGCTTCCTTCCTCCTGGGCCTGCCCTGCCCTGCCCTGCCCTTTTGTTGCCCAAGCCTTAATATGTTGGATTGAAGTTAATGTCACCCCCATCCCCAAATCCCATGTGGCCAATTTTCCTGTTGGGACTTTGAGCCCATTGCTTTGGGCCTCAGTTTACTCATCTGGAAATCAGGTGTCATTAAGTACACCTTCCCTCCCTCCAGGAGTGTTTCCCAAATTAATTCTCTTAATTAAGTAAAGAGCTTTGAGATACTTAGACAAAAGGTGCACTAGAAGTGCAAATTATTATTTATTCTTAGTGAACCCTTCTTGGGAGATAATTTACTCCTGATTCTGAAGGGAAACACAAGGGACCCCAGGGGAGGAGAAAATGACAAGGATGGTTTTTTTGTTTGTTTGAGGGGAGTGGAAGAGAAGGGGAGGTTATTATATGCGATTATTCTCTGGTAGGCTAATAGAGAATTAGCCAAGCATTCTTTCCCCTGCTCTGCGGTGCTGCCTTAGCCAGTAATGTTCACCCATGAAAGTGCAAAGGTGGACAGCTGCAAAGACAGAATGATTTTTAGATTCCAATTGCAATCTGGTTTCAGGACAAGGAAGTCATCAGTAGTAGAGAGAGATGGAGGAAGAGAGAAAGAAGGGGAGAGAGGAGAGAGAGAGGGAGAGCAAGGAAAGAGGGAGAGAGAGAAGAGACAGACTCAGGAAAGAGAGGGAGAGAGAGGAAAGAGGGAGAGAAGAGAGAGGGATGAGAGGGAAAGAGAAAGAGGGATGAGAGAGGGAGAGAGAAGAGAGGGATGAGAGAGGGGAACGGGGGAGAGAAGAGGAGAGAGATGAGAGGAGAGAGGAAAGGGAGAGAAAACAGGAAAGGGAGAGGAGAGGGAGAGAAAAAAATGAGGGAAGACAGGAAGAGGGAGAGAGAGGAAAGAGGGTGAGAGAAGAGAGAGGGAGAGAGGAATGAAAGATGAGAGGGAAGAGAGAGGGAGAGAGGAATGAAAGATGAGAGGGAAGAGAGGAGGGAGAGAGAAACGACAGAGGGAGAAGAAAGAGGAAAGAGGTAGAGAGAAGACAGAGGAAAGAGGAAGGGGTAAGAGATGGAGAGGGAAGGAGAGAGACAAAGATTGATTTTCAGTGTGTATTGTTACCACTGTGGGTACTCCAGGAGAGAAGACACACGGAGAGGGCTATTTATTGGGACTTCCAGCTGTTCCATATGTATTTCTCAGCCAGATTCTAGGCCCCTGGGCACCCTTTGAGTTTCCTTCCAGTTCTGACCACACCTGGACTTCCAGCAAGCTTCCTTCCCTCCCCTTTTCCTTCCTGGGCCCAGACCTGAGCCAAAGTGTAAAGTTTGCATATTTCATCTACAGTGCTCCTGCCTCCCTACTTTACCGTCCCCTCCATCTGAGACCCCATTATCGCCAGCCAGGCCCATGGTTATCTTCCCCACTCCCTTCAAACACCTCATCTCAGGAAATGTGTGCGTGCATGTGTGTGTTTGCAGAGGGTACATGATTTATTTCATTCACATGAGGGTAAATGACCCAGGGCAATGCAACTGGGTTTCTTTTTTCAGGGGTATTTGTACCTCAACAGAGATCAACTTCTATAATCAAACAACTTACTTTTGGGACCTAGAACCGGGAAGGAGGAAGGAATGGGAAGGAACTTTAATTATTTCCTTTCTATGTCTTTGTATAGTTTGACATTTTTTCCAGTGAAGATGCATGATTTTTATTATCAGGGTCTCCTATCTCAAGTAGATGAACACGTAGCCTAAAGAGGACATTTAAGGCATCAGCCAGAGGCAGTTGGCCATTCTTCTCCTTGACAGTTCCAACCCTCTGAAGTCACCTGCCTGCCATGGGAGCTGCTCCTGGGCTGACCTGTGAAGACAGGAGGTTGGTCAGCAAGGCCGGAGAAGGGGGAAGTAAGCCAGGTGGGGCAAATGGGGAGAGAGCCAAGAAACGCCTCCTGAAGCCCTTGTAGAATCTGGATTTTTGGGAGGCATTGAAAGTCTCCTTGCAAGATAAGAGCAGCTGGGGCTTCATAACTGTGAGAGATGTGAATTCCACAAAGCTGTGGAAGAAACATTCTACCTGAAATGAGTGCCTGCTCTGCATTGGCAGGATTTGGAGAGTTTCTGCCCCTGGAGAGACAGAACTACAGGATGACTTTGGTGGTCCCATAGGTGGGCTCTGGAGGCAGAGGGCCCAGATGTGAATTGCAGTTTTATCACTTGCTTTCTAGCAACCTTGGGCAAGTTATTCAAGCACTTTGGACCTCAGTTTTCTCATCTGTAAGGGGGAGTAATAGTAGCATCCACTTCACAGGGATGTTGTAAATTATTGCAATCTTGAACTGTACCTATTGGGAGAGACCTCATGTTAATTAAGCACCTTCTATGTCAAGCATTGTTTGGGTGATTTACATGTTTACATACTATCAACAGACATTTTTGAGTGGTTAACTTGTGTTTGACTTATTTTTTAAAATTGTCAAGCATTTATTGAGCACCTGCTACATGCAAGAGGTAGTGGGGAATCCAGATACATTTTAAGAGAAGCCCATTGCGATGTAAACAAAGAAATAAGTTGGTTCTAAATGGGGTGTCAGCCTTCAAAGAAGGATTTTATGCAGTTTTATCTTGACAAAAGAGTCTTGATTAATTGACCTCTTAAGGACTCTTCCAGCCCCTGGTTCTGCAGTACAGTGTGATAAAAGAGGAAGGTAAATTATTTTCATGAATGTGAAGCTTTGCCAGCTTTGCTTATCTTTGTTCATTTCACTAAGACAGTATTAATAATTTGAACTCTTAAGCAGCTTCTATATTCCACCAAAGCAAAGACTTTTCAGTTGATTTTGTAAAATATCTTATTTTACTTCACTCTCATGATGATTCATAACAAAATAAAAAAATGAGTTATAACCAAACTGGATTACTAGTATGTAACCCATAGCATTGCTTAATTTGGTTTGCTATTAAAGTTTTAATAGAAAATATAATTTGATTGTAATTTAGAAATAAAATTTGATTTCCATATTATAACTAATATGAATAATAAGTCCAAAATGTCCAATATACTTAGGCATTTCTATTAACACAACGAATATGTTTCAGATGCTTCCAGCATACTAATTCAAAGTGTCATTGTCTCCTTGTACTCACAGGTTAGCTTTCCTGAGTGCTTACTGACCTCACCCAGGCGCCTTTACCAGCAATTAGTTCTCAGCTGTATTAGCCCTTTGGAGTGCCACAATAATGAAACTGTTATGCCTCTTTAAATGAAGTTGGCTTCTGGTGCCTGGCTGAATTGCTCTCCTAAGAGTGCCCCTTTCTCTGTGTAATCTGAGGTTGTTGGTAGCTCTGCCATTCTTGTCTCTGGGCTGGGATCTAGAGCTCATTTACTCATAATACTTGCCATTTCCAGATCCACAGGCTTGTTCCGTCTCACCAGAAGGGGAGAGGATATGTGCTTTCCTTCCCTCATAAACAACTGCTATCTATCCATTCATTTATTCATTCATCAATAACTATGAATGGAGAGCCTACTATACGCCAGTACTGTGTTAGATGCTGTGGTTACCATAGTGATTAAAAACAGATACAGTACCTACTCTCACAAAATTGAGTAATCATAACAAAGAACACATAAATGCTTGCTATGGAAAAGTAAAATATGGTTCTAAAAGAGCAATAACAAAAGGAAGCTGTCCAAGTTGGATTTCAGGGGAGGGTTTCCTTTCAGAGGCTAAAATCCAAAAAATGAGTAAGAGTCATAAGGAGAAAGTCAAGCTGGGGAATGCATCAGCCATGAACCAGTGCCCTGTGTGTGCAAGCAGGCCACTCTCAAGATAGGTTGAGAGGGATTGTGGAGGAGGGATGTATTACAAGATGAGGCTGGGGGACAACCAGGCCATGCTGAGCCTTGCTGGCCAAGGGATGATTTTCTGTATCTTAAGAACAATGGGAAGGTCCTGAAGGGTTTAAGCCTTCAGGCTAAGTATGCATTTTGCAAAGATCACTCTGGCTACAGTTTGGAGAATGAACTAGAAGGATATAAAAAGGGAGGCTGAGAGACCAGTAAGAAAGTGTTTGCAGAATCCAAGCAGGTCACAGCAGCTTGGACTAAGTTGGTGGCAGATGGACAGAAGTGAAATGGATGAAGGATTGGAGGTGAAAGGCAGCAAGGGAAGAGAGATGTCTAAAATGGCCTCCACTAGGTTCACTGATCAAACTCCCTCCAGTGGTGCTGCTGTCTGGCTGCTCTTCTACTGTCAACCCATGGCCCACCCTTGCACTCAATTTGAGCTCTGCTCAACCATCTTCCTTGCCACTCTCCCTCTCCTGATTCTGCTTAGTTATTTTCATGGGAATTTTGAAGACATTATATTAAACATTGATTTGTTTGTTGCCTGTTCTCTCCAGTGGAATGTGAACCTCATGAGGTCATGAATCTCTGCCCCACCATGCCTGCAATGTTGTCTGGCACATGGCAGCCTCTGAAAAATGAATGAATGAATGAATGAATGAATGATGCTAGGCTGCTGCCTCATACAATAAGGTAGCATCATGGTAGCATCATGACTCAGAAAGAGATGACTGGAATGGGACTAGGTTTGGGTCAGGCGAGTGGGAGGGTTATTGTGTTCAGGCTCAGTGTGGATTTGGTGCACACTGATGCTTAGTAAAGCCTTCATGGATCTGCCAGTTATTTCAAACCTCTGGGTCTCCTTTTATTGAATACCCAGTATATGCTAGTGTTTCGGGGTCTGAGAGCAAAGGGGACACAATATCTGCCCATTTTCAAAGGTCCTGAGTTAGTAGTCCCCACTGACTTTGGTTGAAGTGCCTGATGGTATCCGAGTTGGGAAGGCTGGCGTTGGTCATTCCTGGAGAGTGCGGGCAGTCAAAATGCCAGGGCAGCAGGCATGATTCTAACTCCCTTCCTGTCTCTTGCTCATTGCGAGGATCCCCAAGGGACCAGAGAGCATTGATTGGGTGGCCTGTGGGCCATCTGAACTTTTTGGCATTTTGAGGAGGTGGGCAAAGAGAACAAGAACATAGTTGGGATCAATTTTTAGCACCTCCCTGCCTGGGGTCCTGCTCCTGGTGATGGAATGTGACACGTCTCACCCTTAAACATTGTCCACACGTGGGATTTCAAGAATCCCCCCAGTCCAAAGGTCAGAGTTCACTGAGCTTGTCTTCAATTCCTCGAGTATGGCGGGAGCAAGGGAGGAGCCAGCCTTGGAGGAACAATTACCTGCTGAATGCTCAGGCACAGGCTCAGAGGACAAGCAGGGAACAGCTCTGGGCCTGCAGTATGAGGCAAGGACACCATTATGGGAAGTGGGACACAGGGTCAGAGGAGCAGAAAGTGGGCGTGACCTGATGTTCATCTGCACCGATTCCCCTAGACCCCGGGCAGAGTTGACTCTAGAACCCAAGGGGGTCAGCGGAAGCAGAGATGGGTTGGGAGCAAGAGGCTCTAGTCATGTGGGCTGGAAGGCTGCTAGGACCTGAGTCAGGCAAGACAGGTGCCTCTTCAGGAACAGTTAACTATGGCCCCTCAAACTACATCCTTGGCACCTCAGGGCATAAACGAAATGAAAACCAAATAAAAAACTGTCTAGAAAGTGGAGTCCCATAGAGATGAATTGCATCCTGCACCTATTGCCTGGTTTCCTGTGGTGTTTCTTTTTACTTCCCACCCCACCCCACCTTCTAGGAGCTAAGGCTTATTGCCATAGCTGCCGTATGTGATTACCTGGAGAAGCAGCGATTGGGTAACCTCTGGGGCTTTGTACAGGCCACAGTTTTCTCCTCTAGAAAATGAAATGAGCTATCCCCTGTATCCCTCACAGGGGCTTTCACAGAAGTGATAAAGTGATTAGAAAGCAACCGTCAATTCTCAACAACATGGGGCCTCACCCAGCTCCTTCCTCTGACACTGGGCCAGAGCAAGGGCAAGGGGTGCCCTCATCAATAGGCAGGGAGCTCTCATCCTTCACTCTGTGGGACACCTGGAATTAAACAAGAAATATGAGTCTCTCTCACAGCAGGCACTCCATAAATATTCAATACTTCTCTCCTAGAAGGATTTGGAAGAGATTCTGGGTTAGCTCAGAGTTGCAATGGGTGAGGAAGAGACCCATTAGGCCCCAAGGGGCTAGGCTAGTGGGCTCCAGGGGACAGAGATTGGGAGGCTGCTGCGGGCCTGAGGGTGCCCTGACTCTCCAGGGCTGAGGCTGTGTTCTGTCCTCCAGTCCTGCTTCCCCTGTGTGGAGGCTCGGTGCTTAATATTATTATTAGGAGGGGGACAAAATGAACCTGCCCCAGACCTGGCTCACAAGTGTATGGGTGCAGTCTGCAGGATCTGTTGAGGTGGGGCCTTGCCCCAGGTTCTTAGATAGTGCATTCCCATGTGTGGCCAAAAGCCATCATGTATGCAGCCCCTGCTTGGCTGGGCCACGTTCTGGGTCATTAATATTTTCCAGCCCTCGGCTTTGTTAATTCTGTTCCTCCCAATGAGAATGTTCACCTTGCTATACTCTGTGCATTGGATCCAGCTCAGGCTCTCCTTCTGCTCTAAGATGTTTCCTTTGGGAGCTTCTTCCTCCCATGGTTCTGAAGTTGGTGCTATGGCAGAGTGGTTGGGCACACAGACTCTGGAGTCTGAGTGCATGGGTTTCAGTCCTTGCTTTGCCACTTGCTAGTTGTGTGGTGTTAGGCAAGTTCCTTAAGCCTTCTCTTCTTCAGTTTTCCCATCTCTAAATGGGTGTACTGAGAGTTCATTCACACAGGTGCAAGGAGCAGTGCTTAATGTTATTATGAGAGGGGACGCTATGAATCTGCACCAGACCTGGCCTCAACACTCCCCTAACTGCCTGCCTTCCTACAACCCAGGTGTTGGCCACTTGCCTTCTTTTCTAACCATGGTGACCCTGGGGAAGTTTTACACTATTCCTGTGGTTGAAAAGCCCCAACTACTTCCTTTACCATAGCCCAAGGAGCTTCTGCACGCAGTGCCAAGTGATGAGGAGAGACCACAGCATCTGCACTGACCAGCAGGACTGGCAGAGGCTGTGGCCAGGGGACATGCCCAGGTCATGCCTCATGGGGTGGGCTTGGATCACAGAGAGAAAAGAGACAAGATAGAGACAAAGAAGACAAGATAACCTGCTCTTTCTCTTCACACATTCTCATGGATGTTCTGAGAGGCGGTTGTTTTGTGTGGCTCCTCTGGAAATGTCTTGTGAGACCGAGAAGTAAGCTGTGCTTGTTGTATGCCCAGAGTGGCTGGCTCAGTCACGCCCCTCTCATTTTACACTCCCTGCTCCCACTTTGCTTGGCTCTCCCTCACTTGCCCTTCCCTGGGATTGCCCCCTCCAATAAAACCCTAGCAATCGAGCCTTTGCCCCAAGTTCTGTTTTCTAGGTTACTCTGGCTAAGGCAAGAATCTTATTAATATAAGATTTGTTTAGTGATCTTTTACAAGGCACGTGTCTTTTTGCCTAACTAGAGGATAATCTCTTTGGAGTATACAGGAGGCTATACTTTCTCTTGCTGCTCATGTTTCTTAGCAAAATGGTGGACCTAGAGTTTCCTGATGGTTTAATTGGCCCCATCTGTGATTATTCAAATCAGCAGGTCTGAGCCCAGTGTGAATACAGCAAAGTCCACTTACCTGGGACTTGGAATGACCCGTACTGATCCCACTCTGAAATCTCAGGCGCCTACAGCCCATTCTCAGACTACAATCTCTGTATAGCTCTTTCTGTCTCTCATTTTCCCCAAATCTTCTAACCCTTCACCTCCACAGTTGGAAGACATGTTCACGTCATTCTCTTTTACCAACCAACCAGACTGAACCAAGCCCTCACTCAACCACACATCCTCCTTCTAGGTTTTATCCTATCTCACTCTTGCCCTCCACAGCCAAGGATTTGCAAGGTCTCTTGCCCTCATTCCCTCATCATTGCCCAAATTCCTCACAACTTATTGCAGTCTGTCTTATACCCCGTCTAATCCATTGAGCCTCTCCTTGCTGGTTACCATTGAATCCAGTGGAGATATTTGTTCTTACTTGACTTGCTTGAATTCTGTTGTCATCCCACCCTTTTAAGCATTCCATCTTTTTTGAAACTCTTCCCCTCTTGATTTGTGTGATTCCACGATCTCTCTGTTTCCCAACTACCTCTCAGGCAGCTCCTTCTCATCCTCCTTTGCAGCCTTGCTGCCTCCACTCACACCTGAGCTGTTGGCATTCCCCAATACTTGTTCTTTTCCATGTAACATTTGGTTATCTCCTTCACACTGTGGCCTTAGTTATCACAGATGTGTTGATAGGTCCTGAATCTCTGAGTTCAAACTGAGCACCAACCTATCACTCACCTGCCTGCAGATGTACTCCAAGCATATCACCCAACTTGTCCAAACAGGATTCTCACTTCTCCCTGAAGCCTGTCTGACCCTCGCCTACCGGAACACCACCATTCAGTGAAGAATCTATGCCCAGGACCCTTTTATGCTAGACTCTACCTTCCTTTTCAGCTCCCCTTGCTAAACATTCAGAAAGGTCTGCAGCCTCTATCTCTGTGTGATCACTACCTTAGTTCAGGCTCTTGTACCTGGATCATGGCAATAATTGTCAACTGATTACTTTGTCTCCAGACTATACTTCCCCTTTGATTCTTATTTCCACTGCCACCAAAGTACAGATGCTCCTTGATTTATGATGTGGTCCTGTCCCAATAAACCCATTGTAAGTTGAACATATTTCAAGCAAAAAATGCATTGAATACACCTTACCTACAAACATCATAGCTTAGCCTAGCACACCTTAAGTGTTAAGGCTACCACTTGCATTAGCCTACAGTTGGGCAAAACCATCTAACGCAAAGCCTATTTTATAATAAAGTGTTGAATATGTCATTCAATTTGTTGAATACTGTACTGAAAGTGAAATAAAGAATGGTGGATGGGTACTTAGAGTATGATTTCTACTGAATGTGTATCACTTTTGTTTAAGTTGAACCATCAGCGGCCGTCTGCAATCTTTTAAAATCCCACACCAGATTTTGGCATGCCTTTTCTTAAAAGCCTTCAATTGCTGACTCCAAAAGCTTTCAGTTTGAAGTTCAAATTCCTGAGCTTCATGCTACAAGGTCTTTTGCGGTCTGCCCCTTGCCCAACTCATTAACCTTATCTCCTCATTCTTCTGCCTACTTTTCTCCAGCCAAATTGGAGTTTTTCAATTTCCTTGAACATGGCATGATGCTTTAAACCTCCATATCTTTGCCTTTACTGTTCCCTCTGCCTGGTACCCCATCTACCCACCTCCATAGCTAGCTGATGTCTATCATCCTTCCAATCTTGGCTCATATGCCCCTCTTAGGAGAAGTCTTCCCTTGGCCTTCCTGTCTAGGTCCCTGTGATCTGTTAATATTTTTCCAGATAGAAGCATATATGACACTGACTTATAAGAATTGACTTGTCTGTGATCTCAAGCCCCTTGAGGTCAGGGACTGTATCTTATATGACTGTCCCCTCAATCCTTAGCACAATGCATAGCACTTAGTAGATGCCCAGTATGTATTGAATGAATGAGCATAAGCCCCTACTGTGCCTCAATGACCACAGTGAGGAGTGGTCTGGAGAGGACATGTCGATGGCTCTTGTAAACCACCTCTGAGAAGAACTCTGTTGCAGAGCTCTTAGTGCTGCAGCTTCTATATATGGCAGAGGTGATGGCAGCTTTGCTATTAGTTTCTAATTTTGACCCTTCAGGTCTCTTTAGGTGGATGTTTCCACCATTCCCTCCTACCCAGTCTATTTCACCCTGTCATGGGCCTGGGCCAGGCCAGGCCTCCTCCTTCCTCCCTTCTTGCCTGCCCAAGTGCCTCCCAAGTTCCTTCCACATGACAGGGAGTCCGCTTTTCCTTAGCCTGGTATTCCTACTTCAGCTTTTAATCTTTCCTCATAAATTAATCTCTCTTGCTACCTAATCATGTCTGGTGACCTTTTCTGAACTCTCTCTACTTTGCCTACCCCTGTTGGGTAATAAGATGCCCACAGCTGGCTGCAATATCCCAGGCTCCCTCTCACCGCCCCCAGAGATGATTTTCTCCTGGCTTTGTGTCCTGGCCCCTACATATGCACACCCAAATCAACTTGCCTTTTTTTTTTTTTTTTTTTTTTTTTTAATTTCACTGCAACTTCCCATTGCAAACTCGTCTAATTTGCACTTGACTCTGGGGCTGTGTTGTTCTCTGTAGGTGCCCACTTTTGAGGTTCCCCCCACTTATTGAATTCATCTGTATCTATTATTATTTTTTCCTTCTTGTGCTAATGCTCACGCCTTTCTAAGCAGAGTCTCATTTAGGGCATCTTACCCAAACTCATCTCTTCTCCAGGTCACAGGACATTTTTCCTCACCCCTTACCAGACGGGGTGGCTGTCAGTTTCATGAGACAATTTCTTATAAATGCTAAGAAAAAAATGGGTCTCTCCCAATCATACTTGCTGCTTTTACACAATCTCATCACACTTTTTGGCCTCAACTATGAGAGAACTTAAAGCTAAGTTTTGCATTTGGTGGTAGCAACTGTCTTTCTCTCAAGACTGTGAAATTCAATTTTCCGCTTATTATATGGCACTCTTTCATAAATTATTACTATAAAGAGGCTAATATATATGGGCTTGTTTATAAGTTTGTAAAATATAAAGATATGTTTTAAGTTTAAATGTTTTTGGAAATAAGTAGAATCTAAAGAATACATTTATTAACTGGACAGTTGATATACTTTTTTTTCCTTTCCTCTTTTTTTCCCTAGTCCCTTTTCCTTGGCCTTCTGACCATGAGTAGAACATAGTGTGGATGAGCTTCTGAGTCTGGGTTGCCTCCCTGACACTCACCATCACCCTCAATGGCAGTTATTTGTCAGTGGCCTTGATAAGGGACGCTCTAGGTGATCTGCACAGGTAGCTGGAGGAAGTGGGGCAATGGTGGGGAAAAGATCCTGACTTTGGAAGATAGTGGATGTCAGCACCAGGCTTGATTCTGTTCCTTCTGGTTCTGTAACTTCGGACCAGTTAACCTTTCTGAGTTTGGGACTCCTCACCAAAAAGAAGTGAATAATGAAACCTCCCAGGATTGTGAGAAACAAGCAAAACAAAGTAGAGAAAAGGGTTTTTCACAGTACCTGATGTACAAGGTAAGGGTGGGGGTGCTGCATTCGACTTTTTTTTTTTTTTTTTTTTTTTTTTTTTTTTATACTTTAAGTTCTAGGGTACATGTGCATAACGTGTAGGTTTGTTACATATGTATACTTGTGCCATCTTGGTGTGTTGCACCCATCAACTCGTCAGCACCAATTAACTCATCATTTATATCAGGTATAACTCCCAGTGCAATTCCTCCCCTCTCCCCCCTCCCCATGATAGGCCCTGGTGTGTGATGTTCCCCTTCCCGAGTCCAAGTGATCTCATTGTTCAGTTCCCACCTATGAGTGAGAACATGTGGTGTTTGGTTTTCTGTTCTTGTGATAGTTTGCTAAGAATGATGGTTTCCAGCTGCATCCATGTCCCTACAAAGGACACAAACTCATCCTTTTTTATGGCTGCATAGTATTCCATGGTGTATATGTGCCACATTTTCTTAATCCAGTCTGTCGCTGATGGACATTTGGGTTGATTCCAAGTCTTTGCTATTGTGAATAGTGCCACAATAAACATACGTGTGCATGTGTCTTTATAGCAGCATGATTTATAATCCTTTGGGTATATACCCAGTAATGGGATGGCTGGGTCATATGGTACATCTAGTTCTAGATCCTTGAGGAATCGCCATACTGTTTTCCATAATGGTTGTGAACTAGTTTACAATCCCACCAACAGTGTAAAAGTGTTCCTATTTCTCCACATCCTCTCCACCACCTGTTGTTTCCTGACTTTTTAATGATTGCCACTCTAACTGGTGTGAGATGGTATCTCATTGTGGTTTTGATTTGCATTTCTCTGATGGCCAGTGATGATGAGCATTTTTTCATGTGTCTGTTGGCTGTATGAATGTCTTCTTTTGAGAAATGTCTGTTCATATCCTTTGCCCACTTTTTGATGGGGTTGTGTGTTTTTTTTTTTTGTAAATTTGTTTGAGTTCTTTGTAGGTTCTGGATATTAGCCCTTTGTCAGATGAGTAGATTGCAAAAATTTTCTCCCATTCTGTAGGTTGCCTGTTCACTCTGATGGTAGTTTCTTTGGCTGTGCAGAAGCTCTTTAGTTTAATTAGATCCCATTTGTCAATTTTGGCTTTTGTTGCCGTTGCTTTTGGTATTTTAGACATGAAGTCCTTGCCCATGCCTATGTCCTGAATGGTACTACCTAGGTTTCCTTCTAGGGTTTTTATGGTATTAGATCTAACATTTAAGTCTCTAATCCATCTTGAATTAATTTTTGTATAAGGAGTAAGGAAAGGATCCAGTTTCAGCTTTCTACTTATGGCTAGCCAATTTTCCCAGCACCATTTATTAAATAGGGAATCCTTTCCCCATTTCTTGTTTCTCTCAGGTTTGTCAAAGATCAGATGGCTGTAGATGTGTGGTATTATTTCTGAGGACTCTGTTCTGTTCCATTGGTCTATATCTCTGTTTTGGTACCAGTACCATGCTGTTTTGGTTACTGTAGCCTTGTAGTGTAGTTTGAAGTCCAGGTAGCGTGATGCCTCCAGCTTTGTTCTTTTGACTTAGGATTGTCTTGGCAATGTGGGCTCTTTTTTGGTTCCATATGAACTTTAAAGCAGTTTTTTCCAATTCTGTGAAGAAAGTCATTGGTAGCTTGATGGGGATGGCATTGAATCTATAAATTACCTTGGGCAGTATGGCCATTTTCACGATATTGATTCTTCCTATCCATGAGCATGGTATGTTCTTCCATTTGTTTGTGTCCTCTTTGATTTCACTGAGCAGTGGTTTGTAGTTCTCCTTGAAGAGGTCCTTTATATCCCTTGTAAGTTGGATTCCTAGGTATTTTATTCTCTTTGAAGCAATTGTGAATGGAAGTTCATTCATGATTTGGCTCTCTGTTTGTCTGTTACTGGTGTATAAGAATGCTTGTGATTTTTGCACATTAATTTTGTATCCTGAGACTTTGCTGAAGTTTCTTATCAGCTTAAGGAGATTTTGGGCTGAGACAATGGGGTTTTCTAAATATACTATCATGTCATCTGCAAACAGGGACAATTTGACTTCTTCTTTTCCTAACTGAATACCCTTGATTTCTTTCTCTTGCCTGATTGCCCTAGCGAGAACTTCCAGCACTATGTTGAATAGGAGTGGTGAGAGAGGGCATCCCTGTCTTGTGCCGGTTTTTAAATGGAATTTTTTCCAGTTTTTGCCCATTCAGTATGATATTGGCTGTGGGTTTGTCATAAATAGCTCTTATTATTTTGAGATACGTTCCATCAGTACCAAATTTATTGAGAGTTTTTAGCATGAAGGGCTGTTGAATTTTGTCAAAGGACTTTTCTGCATCTATTGAGATAATCATGTGGTTCTTGTCTTTGGTTCTGTTTATATGCTGGATTACGTTTATTGATTTGCGTATGTTGAACCAGTCTTGTATCCCAGGGATGAAGCCCACTTGATCATGGTGGATAAGCTTTTTGATGTGCCGCTGGATCCGGTTTGCCAGTATTTTATTGAGGATTTTTGCATCAATGTTCATGAGGGATATTAGTCTAAAATTCTCTTTTTTTATTGTGTCTCTGCCAGGCTTTGGTATCAGGATGATGTTGGCTTCATAAAATGAGTTAGGGAGGATTCCCTCTTTTTCTATTGATTGGAATAGTTTCAGAAGGAATGGTACCAGCTCCTCCTTGTACCTCTGGTAGAATTCAGCTGTGAATCCATCTGGTCCTGGACTTTTTTTGATTGGTAGGCTATTAATTATTGCCTCAATTTCAGAGCCTGCTATTGGTCTATTCAGGGATTCAGCTTCTTCCTGGTTTAGTCTTGGGAGAGTGTAAGTGTCCAGGAAATTATCCATTTCTTCTAGATTTTCTAGTTTATTTGCGTAGAGGTGTTTATAGTATTCTCTGATGGTAGTCTGTATTTCTGTGGGTTTGGTGGTGATATCCCCTTTATCATTTTTTATTGCATCTATTTGATTCTTCTCTGTTTTCTTCTTTATTAGTCTTGCTAGCGGTCTATCAATTTTGTTGATCTTTTCCAAAAACCAACTCCTGGATTCATTGATTTTTTGGAGGGTTTTTTGTGTCTCTATCTCCTTCAATTCTGCTCTGATCTTAGTTATTTCTTGCCTTCTGCTTGCTTTTGAATGTGTTTGCTCTTGCTTCTCTAGTTCTTTTAATTGTGATGTTAGAGTGTCAATTTTAGATCTTTCCTGCTTTCTCTTGTGGGCATTTGGTGCTGTAAATTTCCCTCTACACACTGCTTTAAATGTGTCCCAGAGATTCTGGTATGTTGTATCTTTGTTCTCATTGGTTTCAAAGAACATCTTTATTTCTGCCTTCATTTCCTTATGTACCCAGTCGTCATTCAGGAGCAGGTTATTCAGTTTCCATGTAGTTGAGTGGTTTTGATTGAGTTTCTTAGTCCTGAATTCTAGTTTGATTGCACTGTGGTCTGAGAGACAGTTTGTTATAATTTCTGTTCTTGTACATTTGCTGAGGAGTGCTTTACTTCCAATTATGTGGTCAATTTTGGAATAAGTGTGATGTGGTGCTGAGTAGAATGTATATTCTGTTGATTTGGGGTGGAGAGTTCTGTAGATGTCTATTAGGTCTGCTTGCTGCAGAGATGAGTTCAATTCCTGGATATCCTTGTTAACTTTCTGTCTCGTTGATCTGTCTAATGTTGACAGTGGGGTGTTGAAGTCTCCCATTATTATTGTATGGGAATCTAAGTCTGTTCATAAGTCTCTAAGGACTTGCTTTATGAATCTGGGTGCTCCTGTATTGGGTGCATATATATTTAGGATAGTTAGCTCTTCCTGTTGAATTGATCCCTTTACCATTATGTAATGGCCTTCTTTGTCTCTTTTGATCTTTGATGGTTTAAAGTCTGTTTTATCAGAGACTAGTACTGCAACCCCTGCTTTTTTTTGTTCTCCATTTGCTTGGTAGATCTTCCTCCATCCCTTTATTTTGAGCCTATGTGTGTCTCTGCATGTGAGATGGGTCTCCTGAATACAGCAGACTGATGGGTCTTGACTCTTTATCCAGTTTGTCAGTCTGTGTCTTTTAATTGGACCATTTAGTCCATTTACATTTAAGGTTAAGATTGTTATGTGTGATCTTGATCCTGCCATTATGATATTAACTGGTTATTTTGCTCGTTAGTTGATGCAGTTTCTTCCTAGCCTCGATGGTCTTTACATTTTGGCATGTTTTTGCAATGGCTGGTACCGGTTGTTCCTTTCCATGTTTAGTGCTTCCTTCAGGGTCTCTTGTAAGGCAAGCCTGGTGGTGACAAAATCTCTAAGCATTTGCTTATCTGTAAAGGATTTTATTTCTCCTTCACTTATGAAACTTAGTTTGGCTGGATATGAAATTCTGGGTTGAAAATTCTTTTCTTTAAGAATGTTGAATATTGGCCCCCACTCTCTTCTGGCTTGCAGAGTTTCTGCCGAGAGATCTGCTCTTAGTCTGATGGGCTGCCCTTTGTGGGTAACCCGACCTTTCTCTCTGGCTGCCCTTAAGATTTTTTCCTTCATTTCAACTTTGGTGAATCTGGCAATTATGTGTCTTGGAGTTGCTCTTCTCGAGGAGTATCTTTGTGGCATTCTCTGTATTTCCTGAATTTGAATGTTGGCCTGCCCTACTAGGTTGGGGAAGTTCTCCTGGATGATATCCTGAAGAGTGTTTTCCAACTTGGTTCCATTTTCCCCCTCACTTTCAGGCACCCCAATCAGACATAGATTTGGTCTTTTTACATAATCCCATACTTCTTGCAGGCTTTGTTCATTTCTTTTTCTTCTTTTTTCTTTAGGTTTCTCTTCTCGCTTCATTTCATTCATTTGATCCTCAATCGCTGATACTCTTTCTTCCAGTTGATCGAGTCGGTTACTGAAGCTTGTGCGTTTGTCACGTATTTCTCGTGTCATGGTTTTCATCTCTGTCAATTCGTTTATGGCCTTCTCTGTATTAATTATTCTAGTTATCAATTCTTCCACTCTTTTTTCAAGATTTTTAGTTTCTTTGCGCTAGGTACGTAATTCCTCCTTTAGCTCTGAGAAGTTTGATGGACTGTAGCCTTCTTCTCTCATCTCATCAAAGTCATTCCCCATCCAGCTTTGATCTGTTGCTGGCGATGAGCTGCGTTCCTTTGCAGGGGGCGATTTGCTCTTATTTTTTGAATTTCCAGCTTTTCTGCCCTGCTTTTTCCCCATCTTTGTGGTTTTATCTGCCTCTGGTCTTTGATGATGGTGACGTACTGATGGGGTTTTGGTGTGGGTGTCCTTTCTGTTTGTTAGTTTTCCTTCTAACAGTCAGGACCCTCAGCTGTAGGTCTGTTGCATATTGCTTGAGGTCCACTCCAGACCCTGTTTGCCTGGGTGTCAGTAGCAGAGGCTGCAGAAGATAAAATATTGCTGAACAGCGAGTGTACCTGTCTGATTCTTACTTTGGAAGCTTTGTCTCGGGGTGTACTCCACCGTGTGAGGTTTGGGGTGTCGGTCTGCCCCTAGTGGGGGATGTCTCCCAGTTAGGCTACTCAGGGGTCAGAGACCCCTGTCCATTCTCAGATCTCAACCTCCGTGTTGGGAGATCCACTGCTCTCTTCAAAGCTGTCAGACAGAGTCGTTTGCATCTGCAGAGGTTTCAGTTGCTTTTTGTTGTTGTTGGTGGTGGTGTTGTTTAGCTGTGCCCTGTCCCTAGTGGTGGAGTCTATAGAGACAGGCAGGACTCCTTGAGCTGCTGTGAGCTCCACCCAGTTCCAGCTTCCCAGCCGCTTTGCTTATCTACTTAAGCCTCAGCAATGGCGGGCTCCCCTCCCCCAGCCTTGCTGCTGCCTTGCCAGGAGATTGCAGACTGCTGTGCTAGCTATAAGGGAGGCTCTGTGGGCGTGGGACCCTCCCGGCCAGGTGTGGGATATAATCTCCTGGAGTGCCCGTTTGCTAAGATCCTTGGTAGAGTGCAGTATTGGGGTGGGAGTCACCCGATTTTCCAGGTGTTGTGTGTCTCAGTTCCCCTGGCTAGGAAAAGGGATTCCCTTCCCCCTTGTGCTTCCCAGGTGAGGCGATGCCTTGCCCTGCTTCAGCTCTCGCTGTTCGGGCTGCAGCAGCTGACCAGCACAGACTGTCCCACACTCCCTAGTGAGATGAACCCAGTACCTCAGTTGAAAATGCAGAAATCACCTGTCTTCTGTGTCACCCACGCTGGGAGTTGGAGACTGGAGCTGTTCCTATTCTGCCATCTTGCTCTGCCCCCGAGAAACCATTCTTTATTCCTCTACTTTTTAAATAAATTTGCTTTTACTTTACCCTATGGATTTGCCTCAAATTCCTTCTTACGCAAGGTCCAACAACCTCTCACTCTTGAGGTCTGCATTGGGACCCCCTTCTGGTAATGGTAATAGTTTATGATGGGGTGTGGGAGCATGAATTTTGGAGCACAGTATTTTGGGGGACCATAGTCCTTCCTGGATGACAGTGTTGGTGGGGAGCAGTGTAAAGGTGAGGGAGAGACAGCACCTGATTAGAGGGTTGGGGGAGACCCTCCAACTTTCCAGGGTTTTGGAGCTGATTCTGGGACATCAGAATCTAGTTCTGGAATGTGTATATGACTTCCCTGGAGGTCTTGTCACAAGCAGATGCAGATACAGGACACCTGGGGTAGGGCTTGAAATTCTGCATTTCTGGCAAGCTCCCAGCCTTGCCCATGCTGCTGCTGCCTGGACCACTCAGAGTGGAAGGTTTTTAGCAGACTTTACTCAAACCTCATTAAAAATAGGGCTCTGGGCAACATGGAGGCACCCCTGCATTGGGGGTCCCCAGGCCAGGACCCCCCACCAGGCCCATTTGAATGGTTATTATTCTTTACTCAGAACCTTGCCCAAGTCACTATCCTCAAGCACTTTCCTAAAATTGAGAGTATGATATTCACCCCTTCCTTTTATCTCCTCATCTGGCATTTCTATAGATTAGAAAAAAAAAAGGCAATTAAGTTTGTCTGGCATGATTTGCACCGCATCAGCTTCTGCTATTTACTGACCGTGAGTCTGTCCTCAAACTCTACAAAGAGTTCTTAATGCTGCATCCTTGGCTTACCTGGCAGGTAACTTCCATTTTAAGTTTTTGGAAAAGGTGATGCACAGGCCTCAATGGACTCAACTAAATGCATCATTTTTATTTTTATGTTTTAATTTTTTTAAAGATCATTCCAAATTGCCATTTACTCTATGTTTATACTCAACAAATGCTAACAAACTTAAACTATAGTGACAATGAGAAAACAACAACATAAACAACAAAACTCTTATGAGGAAGCCAGTGCTAAAGTGACACACAGGTGGTCCAACTCGCTTCACTTAATCAGTATCTCTCATTCACTTGCATTTAAATCTGCTTTCTTTTCTTTTCTTTTTTTGCAGCACTATTTTTAAACATATACACACATGCTCACAAAATTGCCGGGATCCAGGGATCCCAGGCCTCCTTCCATCCTTAACTAGATACTTGATGCCAAAATGAATGTCTAAGTCTTTGGAGCCTCATTTTCCCATCTGTTAACATGGAAGGAATAAGACACATCTAACATATCTCACTGCATGAGGGCCTACTGGAGGACTTGGTGCATATTAGTTGCTAAATGAATGTTTATGCAAAAAAACACACGTATGACTAAACAAGGCCTGATTTTGTTCAGGGTCATGCTCGGCGAGAGCTACACTCCTTCCATACTCCCTTGCAGCTAGAAGTGGCCATGGAACACTGCTATGGTTTGGATGTGTTCCCCCCAAACTAATGTGTTGGAAACTTAATTCTCAAATTCATATGTTGGTAATATTTGGAGATGGGGCCTTTGGGAGGTAATTAGAGTTAGTTGAAGTCATAAAGGTAGGGCCCTCATGACAGGATTAGTGGCTTTATAAGAAGAAGAGAGACCTGAGTTGGCGTGTCTTCTCTTTTTTACCATGAGAGGACTTTGCCATGTTATAACACAGCAAGAAGGCCCTCACAAGATGCAGCTCCTTGACTTTGGACTTCCCAGCCTCCAGAAATGTTAGAAATAAATTTCTTTTCTTTATAAATTACCCACATTCTGTCCAGTTAGATTTAAGCTGTTTTTTGGAAGGTGATGAGGTTTGGGTAATTTTTGGGCAACCTATGCTTTCACGATATAAGGGCCACTCCCTCCTGTGGATCTGAAACAGACACGATACAGAAACAGCTATATTGCAACATGGGGCAACAAGCATGAGGATTAAAATTAAAAAAACAAGATAGAGTGGAGAGATGTGAAAAGAATGGTTTCCTAGTGGCATCAATGGGCTTCCACACAGTCCCACTGCCTTTGTCTGGGATGCTTGTTACAGGAGACTGTGACAATTCAACAAAGCCTTTGTCACTATCCCTAGAGTCCCTACCTACTCCAAGTGCTGCCTGTGAACCAGCAGCATCAGTCTCACCAGGGAGCTTGTTAGAAATGAGGACTCTCAGGTCCCACCCCAGACCTTCTGTGTAAGAACCTGCACTTTAACAACCATCCCCTAGTGAGTTACACTCACACTGAAGTTTGAGAAGCACTGTCCAGTCAAGGTTTCTGTTGCTTACAGCTAACCACATTCCTAACCTAACCACTCCTCTACATTTTCATGAGAAAGAGATACAAGCTAAGATCTGGATTTTTAAAAATGATACATCCAGGTTCTGTTCAGACCCTTCATTGAAATTTCTTTCACATTTTTAAAAATCTGCCTCCATTATGGAAATTATCAGTCTGCTATGTGACCAGCACAAAGAAGACTTTAAGTATTTGTTGTTGAGTAAATACTTAACTGACTATGTTTCATCTTCCTTACTAGGCTAACAGTTCAAAGTGGGCAAGGATTGTGTCTTATTTCCGCTCATACCCTCCAGTGCTTATCAAAGTATCCACACAGCCATGAGTGCTTGATAAATATATAAATTACTTCACCATATAGTCCATTTACTGGGACAATGAAAGGGAGTTTCTGGCAAACCTTCCATAGTACCCTCAAAATCCTGTCACATTCTCTGAGTATTCAGGAAGAGTTTGACAATTCTAAATAGTTGATTTTTATTTACTTCTATCAGCTATAAAGTAGAATGACTTTTACTCTTCTCTTTGGCTTTCAGGAAGCTCACAGCTAAATGTAGTTCAGTGGCAAAAACTAACTTTGGTTTGACTTTCCTTATTTCCTCTAATCTCTCTATGGCTCCTAATTTGCTATTTCTGCTTTAATGTTTTTATTTTATTTTTGACTTTTATTTTCAGTTTCTCATATATTTTGTTTGAAATAGCAAGGTGAAAATTATACATAAAACCAAACCATTAGGAGTCTGGCTTGTCTAAGGGAGTGAAAGAGTTTTGCTTAATGGTAAGAACCTGGTTACAGCTTTTTTTCCTTTATTAAAGAAAATTTAGGGGATTTGCCACCTGTGTCTACACTGTGGTGATATGCACAACACCACGGCCGGGTGAGAAAGGAGAAAACACAGAAACAGAGAGAAAAAGTCTTGCATATGTTTGATAATTGACATTCTCCACAACCCACTCCATTCCCCTTTCCCTCTCTGTCAATGTCTGTCATTCAATCACTAGTTATGCAACTGTATCCCTCACTTTGCTTTTCACACTGCTATGGTCTCTATTGGCTGTGTTGAAGTTTGAGAAGCTCTGTCCTCACTCCTGCCTCCCCTAGAGTGGCTTCTTTTGTTTCTGGAAATGCTATCTGTGCTGGGATGTCTGGCTTAGTTATCTGCTCCTGACTGCTGCAGCTCATACAAAGCCCTGTCCCACCTGGACCCATGGTCCATCAACTTTGTGGTATCTTTTTTGGCCCTTGTCTTGCTTCACTGAAGGGGTCCTCTCTTACCAGGGCTGAAAATAGAGGCATTCCTGTGTTTCTCTAATAGTGTCTAGCTAGGGGTTGGTATACAGTGGTCACTTAACCCATACCACATTAGATGCTACTTAGCATGTAACCATAGTCCCAGATATGGTCACATTATGTATTATACTTCTAAGTTCCCTGGTCTTATCTACAAGAACACAAATAGGTCAGCTTGTAAACCAAACCCATTCCTTAATACAAAGCCATAGGATTAATGTTAGAAGAAACCACAGAGCCATGTGAATCTGATCTTTCCTTTCTAGAAGAAGCCCTGAGAGGAGAGGACCTTGTGGAGGGCCCCAAAGCTGGTTAGGTGTACAGCAGAGGCTGAAACTCAAGTCATGTGACTTTGAGTCACCATAGTGACACTCCCCTCTGTTTATCCGTGCCAATCCTTCCACCCTCTTCAGAGTTTTAGCATGAATGCAGCAGGCTAAGGTTTGTATTAAAGCAAATCAGGGCACATTTCAACACAATGCTGGGTGATTGTCTAGAAACATGAGTTGTACAAAACATGAGTTGTACAAAATCAGATGTATTTTAACTACATTGAGCTGTCTGACTAATTAAAGGATTTTAGAGGTAACATTTTATAAAGTGAAGAATCATTTCATGAATTGAATAGTCACCTCTTTTACCCATTGAGATTTAGCAGCGGTTTTTTTTTTTTTCTTAAATGGAAGATTTGCCTGTTATGCATCTTAGTTAGATTCAAAAGTAAACAGTTATGAATTCATTTATAAATTCTGCAATAGGTATAAATTATTTATGCAGTTGTGATTTTAGATGTGTAAAACTATTCCTTTCTATATTTCTCTATAACAGAATTCACCTTTATTCTCTACCCTCATTTCCTCCAAATGTGGAAAACAAACTCCCTGGTTTGAGATAACAAGTCACTTTTCATTTAAACACAGTTCAGATTTGACCTCTGTCTTGCTCTCTTCGTCGGGAATAATCTAATTTCTGGTGCTTGGGCACCTCTGGCCCTATGGGAGGGTGCCTTGCTGACTCTGTTGAGGTGTCTCTTGTTCTGTGAGTTCTGGACTATTGACTCTGCCCTGCTGCACTAGTAGGAAGTGACCTTGGTCCCCACTGGGGCTTGCAGTTGCAAGGTCAATGCTTTTTGCTTTCACCTTGTCCCACCTGCAAAGCCTCTTTGCCTCTTTTCCACTTGCCGTCTGGGCTACACCTATATTTCTTCCCTGCATGCCAGGGTAAACAGTCTGCCCAGGCTGATCTGGCCACCTAGACATGTACCCTCTGCCATTGCAGGTCTTCTGCTTAGGTACCATGTTGGGTAAGAGAGTTGAAGTCTCGTAGCTACCTTTTAGATGGTGAACAATATTCCCTGTTCCCGTCAGCTTTCAGATCTCCTATGTCCATCTGAGATCTCTCATCAGGGTTTCAGTCATCTTGAAGGCCCCTTTTGTCTACCCACTACCTCCCAGCTCTAATGGGGCCGTGCTGTTGGGGTCCATGCCTGGGACCTACTCTTAAATCCCAGGCACATCTCCGATTTTCTTTCTCACTTGCTTCTGTGTGTCTGACCCTGGCGTGTGGGAAGGGCAGGTGGGTAAGAAATACCTTTCACCTTGTATTGTTCTCTACTCTGTGTTTAAGACCTATGCTCTGAGACCCCCAAGCCTCCTTAAAGTGCCACAGAATTTTCTCTTGCAAAACACCTTGCTTTCGTGCCTCCATTTTGCTAAGGACTTTTAAAGTCTTGCTCTGAAATTCTATAGCCATGTTCCTGGCTATATCCATGCCCGCCCCCTACACCACCCCTACCACCAACCTGGGAGGGCAGGGTACCTGGAGAGCTGCCTAAGTGGCAAAGAAAGGTAACACGAAGAAAGCACCAAGAGAGGAGCCCTCAGTTGTTGCCTCAAATTATTATCCACCATATTCAATAATTATAGTAGAAAGCATAATCTAGAACAAAGCTTCTCAACAGGTCTTCAGCCACAAATGGTTTATAAGTATGCAGAGAGATAGTTATGCCTTCGGCTCTGGAGGCTCCTGAGATACCCAGAGCCCTTGGAGCTATCAGCATTGGCTGAAAGCAACCAAAAGACAATAGGTTTCAAAGGACCTGCTACAGGTCCTCACCTGTAGCAAGCACAGGAACAATGCTCTGTCCCTCTAGGTTATGCTGAGTGCAGCAAGAGGTGCTCTGCTACCTGCCTTTCTATTTTTGCAGGCAGTCACCTTTTGTATGCAAGGGGCATGGGGAGCTGCTGGAGGACTTCTCCAGGCACCCAAGGAGCATAGGATGAAGCCTCAGCTTTGAGGGAGATCTCTAAGTCTCCGCTTTACATTTATTGATTCTCCCTTCCATTTGCAACTGATAGCTTTTAGGGAGGTGTAAGCTGACTGTTGAGTGGGTGACTACTCTAATATTGCATATGCATCCCTCAATCAAACTTCATCATTATGCTGAAACATTTGACATCTAAAATTTCAGCTCAATTAGAAGTCCAAATGTAATATCACAAGAAATTTCAACAGTCCAATTCAACAGTACAGAAAACTCAACAGTACAATTGCCAGTGAAAAAAAGGCAACGCTGTTAGATTCTTAAAATAGAATTTCGATTGTTGTAAATTTTTAACTTTCTGTTAAGAAAACAATTTAAATTTTTTACTACCTATTTGTGTGAGCAAAGTTTCTTGTGGGTGATGGTTATTGAGAATTTGAAGAAACCATTTTTTATAAAGTATTGATAAGGAATTGGTGTGTAGTCATTTCAAACATAAAACATTTTGTTCATGGAAGAAAGTTCATGTTTTTCATTACAAATTTCAAAAAAAGTTTTGAAAACTTTATACATATTCAATGTTTAATATCTTCCCCAATACTTGTTTTCCTTATTGTAATTATATAATGTAAAGAAAAGGTAATAAAAAAATTTCCATCAAGCCCCATAGGAAGACTCCCAAATCTCTTTCAGCTTTATTCCGATATGCAGCACAGTTTAATTATTTTGTATACGTGCCTCAATGGAAAGAGATTTGGGAAACACTGCCCTGCTACAAGGAATGTGAATTCTGGATGCAAACCAACTAGGGCTCGAATCCCATCTCCACCACGTGCTGGCTGTGTAACTTTATGCAAGCCACTTAACTGACCTGAACCTCAGTTTTCTCATCTGCAAAATGGGAAATACATCGACTTCCAGGATTGGACTAAGACCCAAAGACCCACACTGGTACTGCAAACTCATTTCTGCATCTGTATGTGACCTTGCCCTTCTGAACTCCATTTCCCAGAGTTGTGAGTTCAGATGCTGCCCCTTGTGAGCTAGTGTGATAGCATGTGAACCCACCGCACGTGAACCTACTGCCTGTCTGTGGGTTGTGTTAGGAGCTGGACCTCAGGAGGAGCAGGGCTGGGTCACAGAGTCCCCATAAAATAGCAGCTCCAGGAAGAGGGGAACCAGCTCCCAACACCCGGCTGCCATTTGCTGATTTAGTATTCAGAATTCAGAATTTATGGAGCCGCCTTCCTCTGTCACATCATCCATCAGAGACAGACACTCAAGAGACGGAAGGGGGAAAAATTAAAAACCTGTTTATTGCTCAACTTGCTCTAGGCGTGTTTTAGCTTATTGTTCAGCTCTGTTCATTTCGGTACTGCAATTTGAATGGCTTTCTTAGTTGCCATGGCTAACATGTATATACACGTATAGATGGCTGTACTCACATAGATACCTTTTTCTTCAGAAAAATGAAAACCCACCAGAAATTGTGCTGTAAGTAAAGTTTCTAAGGCTCAGGGTGGGCTGGGGCCTGCTGGAAGTCACTGTGGCCCTGCACAAGCTTCCTGAATCCTCATACCCACCCAGGCCTCCCTTCCCTGGTAGAGGGTGCTGCACTGCGGGTGCTGATTGGGTATGCTGCATTTGTTCCTGTCGATGTCAAGGAGAGTTTGTGGGCAGAATGAGTATGGAATGCACAATGGCGACAGGCAGGAAAGGCAGACACCGGGATGTATAGAGAGGGAGAGAGGCGGGACAGCAACAAGGGCCATCTTTGTAGAGAAGGGACAATTTGATCACATCCAGTTCTTTATGAACCAAACCCTCATATTTTAGCAAACACTGAAATGTATCTGTTGCAGAAGAAAATGCTGTGAACGATACTCAATAGCAATTTGGAATCCTGGGTTAGAGCTGCCTTTACCACCATCACAGTTGAGTGGGGCCTCTAGGGTCACATTATTAGGGCTTAGTTCTCCCCTTCACCAATTCTAGCTGTTTGACCTTGAGCTAGTTACTTAAATATCTTGTGCCTCAGTTTCCTCATTCTTCTTATCTGTGAAGTGGGGACAATAATATCCCTGTTATAATTAGGATGAACGAAGTCTTGGCACCATGCTTGGCACGCAGAGGATGCCCGACATGTGTTAGTTATTATTATACATTTGCAGTGTGTGTGTGCATGGTTCCCTTCGCCTCCCTGGCTGTGAGTGCTCCATGAGTAAATCTGAGATGAAAATGCTTCCCACCCACCTCCAGGGCTGTTAGACTAATCACTCCAAGGTGTGGGATGCGTAGTTTTCAGAAGAGTATAAACTGTCACCACATGGTGGGGATGGTTAACACTAGAAGCCCTCCACCCATAATTGTCAGGCATTGAGCCTCTTAGGGATGAACTGGAGCTGAATTTCACCAGGAGAGAAGAGGCTCTTCCTTGCCTCCCCCTGCAAATGAAGCCCCCTGGCTTGGCTTGGAGGCATTTGTTGGGCCTGCTCAATGAAAATCCTGCCTGTGGCTTCAGAATATCACATCTTGTTCAGTTTACATTAGAATCAGCACCCATTATATAAAATATTATTTTATGTATTACAGACTTTTGTTTTTGACATATCAATTCCCTCTGCTTACTCTGCATCTAGAGAAGGCATGAGAGAAATCTAGTGTTTTAGCAACAGTTGTTTCTAGAGGGGCCTTTGAAGAAAGCTGTGCTTTCCAGTCCAAGGCAGAGGAATCCAGCATGGTCTCTGCCCATGTTAGGGGACAGGATGAGACAGAAGGGGCCTGGTTTGGAATGGCTCAAGACCATTGCTAGACCAGGTAGGACTGGAGCTGAACTTCCATGGTTGTTTGGAATTTGGGTAGCTGGAGGGAGGTGACGGGGCTGCAGTGGATGTGGGGTGAGGGACGTGGGGCTGCTGGGAGTACCTATGGATCTCTGACAAGTCACCTGAGATCTTTTTGGGACATAAGCGAGGCTCGTGTGCACACACATACATGCAGACACATGCAGTCTGAGAATAATTAGATTCTGAGACCGAAGAAGTCAACATGACACCCACATCCATAGCTCATAAAGAACCTTTCCACAAAAGAGGATGCTGGCAGAGGTAGCAAATGCTGTCTACTGCATGCACAGGGGTTGGCTAGAACCGTGCAGGGCTGGAAACCATGCCACATGAGGCAAAGAAAGAGGACTGGGGTAAAGGTCATGCCGTACTCTCAAGGTCCATTCAAGGTAGTTGTGGCTTCTGGGGCTGCCAACTCTCCTCATTGGCTGTGAACTGCAGAGTCAGAAGGATGTTCTGTGGGGCTGAAGCCTGTAGCTGAACTTGTCACTGTTTGATGACAGGAGAAGACAGCCTCTGAGAAAGAGTGGGGTTTGGGATTCAGACAGGTTCAAATCTCTGCTCTGCTGCTTCCTGGCTTCATGAACTTTGATGAGTTACTTGACCTCCCTGAACCTCAGTTTTCTCATGTGTAAAATGGATCTAAAACTATCTACCTTTCAGGATTATTTTAAGAAGTATAGTCAATGCATGTAAAGTGCCTAGTTCATTACAGGAGCTCAACAAAAGGTTAAAAAACGCTTAACATTTTGCGAATCCTTCTGTGTTCCATGTTCCGTGCTAAATGCTTTATGTGACTGAACTCGATTAATTATCACAGTAACCCCTTCAGGAAGACACTATTATTATCCTGTTTTCAGATGAGGACATTGAGGTGCAGAGAGGTTGACTAACTTGCTCAAGACCCCACCACTTGTCAGTGGGATAACCAGGAAACCGGCAGCTTAGGGCTTGGTGCTGCCTCTGTCACTACCACTTTTCTAGTGTGGAATTGCAATGAGGGAAGACGGTTCAAAATCATTCCCATTCATATGCTTGTTAATTAACTCAAATATGCTTTTTATATTGGTTAACATATCTCTATATAGTTGGGCAACAAAGCCCTGTGAAGAGCCACTTCACTCTTTCTTCCTTGCTAAGCAGAACCCCAGTTCTCCTGGGGCAGCAATGTGGCAGATTGTGCTTAGCTAAGCCAGCCACAGCCCGCCTCTGCCTTCCCAGTCTCCTTTATGTTGGGAACGGCTGTGTGGGCCAGTCTAGCCAAGGTGGGGGCCAGATGGGACACTTCTGGGGACAGTTTTTCACTCTGAAAAACAATTAATTGGGTTCTCCATTATCCCAAATATCTTCTCTGTGGAGTTAGTTTTCAAAGATAACCTGCAGAATATGTCATGCTGTTTTCTCTGCTTCTTCTTGAGTTCCGGGGGCTGAAGTACATTTGTGTAGAGAGGAGGGCTTGAGACTGCTCTCCCTTCACCTAGGCAGAAACACCCATTTAGGCAGACAGGCCAAAGGCTTCATATGGGACTGGGATGCATTCCTTTCCCTTCCGGGTCAAGGACATGCTTGTGGTGAGGTAGGAATGGAGTCGGGGTTGAGCTGTGGCACCACTGTTAGGCACTGTGCTAAGCAGGGAAGAGGCAAACATGTATCAGACCCTGGCCCTGGCCCCATCACTCCCCCTTCAGCAATATGAAGGGCTTCATCCTTTCCCATCAAAACAAGGAGCCACAAAAACGTTTCCTCTCCTGACCCCGTGGCCTCCTTCCTTCTTCACCTGGTGCTCTCTTCCCCTTCACAGGCAAGGTTCTCCCCTTCCATCCCCTCCCAAAGCCCAGGTCAGACCTGGCACACCTGTCTACCTCTGCAGGCTCAGCTCCCACCTCCTTCCTGGCCTTTGAGCTCCTGCCCTTCAGGCACACTGCAGCCCTGCTGGGTGTAGCTCATGATGGTCTCTACCTATGATGGTCTCCCAGTGTGGATCATTTTGTCCCTAAATTCCTAATTACGATTTTTCCTAATTTTCGCTCACCTTTACACCTCAGTTCAGGTGCCACTTCTCTGTGACATCTTATCTCAGCCCCATGTACTTTCACGTTTCTTATTTTGTGGGGCAGTTGTCTTTTCATTTGCTTTCTCCATCACTAAACTTGACTGGTTGGAGGGCAGTGGCTATTCTTTATTTTTTTTTGAGACAGAGTCTCGCTCTGTCACCAGGCTGTAGTGCAGTGGCATGATCTCAGCTCCCTGCAGCCTCCACCTCCTGGGTTCAAGTGATTCTCCTGCCTCAGCCTCCCAAGTAGCTGGGACTACAGGTCTGTGCCACCATGCCCAGCTAATTTTTGTATTTTTAGTAGAGACGGGGATTCACCATGCTGCCCAGGATGGTCTCAATCTCTTGACCTCGTGATCCGCCCACCTCAGCCTCCCAAAGTGCTGGGATTGCAGGCATCAGCCACCACACCCAGCTATAGCTATTCTTAAACACCACATTTTTGGTGTCCAGTACCTAGCTCAGCACCTGATACCTACTAAGTATCTAACAAATGTTAGTTGAGTGAGAAGACTAAGCCTTGCTCTCAAGGAATTTGAAATAAAATTGAGAAATACAACATGAAAAAATAATAATAAATCAATACAAGCCAGGGGCATGTGAATGGGTCTAGGATTTCTGGACAGAGAGATCTGTTAGGAGATTTATGTAGTTATCTGGGCAAGAAATGATGAGGACCAGATCTGGGAATGCAAAAAAAGACACTGAGGAAGTTCCATCTCCTCAATCATCCAGCAACCATCGATTAAACACCTACTATGTGCCAGGCTCTGAGCACACGTCAGTGAACAAAACAGCCTCAAATCTCTACCCCATGGAGCTGACATTTTTATTTGAGGAGAACAACGAGATGGATAAATAAAATGTAGAGCATGTCAGACGGTGCTAAGTGCTGTGGAGCAGTTGGGGCAGGGAAAGCGGGCAGCACGCTGCCCGGAGCTCAAGTGCATGGTGCAGTGAAATGTTATGAAAATCTCTTCAAGCCTCCCACCCACCGTGGCTTTCCCAGAATCCTTTTCTGTCCTCTCTTGCCTATGGTGACTTTGCTCTCATTTAAAGAGACTGCAGGGCACCGAAGGTCCTGGCTGTCCACTTGACAATGGGCATATACCCCTTTGCATCATTGCAAAGCTCCTCTGGTGTGTAGGAGAGTCTCCTATGCTCAGTCAGAAGCTCCCTGCAGACAGGGCCCACAATCCAGACTTCTATTTCCTGCTCTCTTGCAGCCTCATGCTCAGCTCCTATTAAATATTCAATAAATACTTGTTAATTTGATTGATTGCATGATTCATAAATAAAATTGCAAGTGAAACCTCCAGTTAAAGTCTCTTAAGGAGTTTTTTCAAGGCACTGATTACTAAACACTTTACAAAGGGGAAAACATCTTTAGAAGAGAAATTAGGATACTAACTATTCTGGCTCTGATGATAAAAATCAGAAACATGAACACACCATCTTTTCCCCAAGGAAACCAGGATCTAGAGAGGAAAACAGTTCACCCAAGAGGCAAATAATTTGCCCATGCCTACAGTAAGGTTTTTTTGCTGACTCAATGTTCTTCTCTGTAAAATGGGGTGAACTACCGCCTAGATCATTTATTTCAAAAGATATTGTGAGGGTCAAGTGAGAAGAGGAGGGATTTTTAAAGGAAAGACTTCAGCTTAGTGTAGTTGTTCATTTCCCGGTTGTGACTTCTCCCTTTGTTGCTGCAGGGACAGAGGGCTCCTGGTCCACAGAACACATTCCCTCACACTCATCTGCCTCCTTCCTGTTGGAAAATGAAGACTTGCCTCCCCTGTGCAGTCAGGAAGTACCTGCCATCAGGGAGAAGGGAGGTCGGGGAGAAGGCATTCTCCCTGTGAACCAACTGTCTGTCTAACAGCTTGCCTATTTTTAATTTAATCTCGTGCCACCCTCGTTAGCATCTGGTTATTATTAGACCATAACCACAATAATAAGTATTCCACTTGTATCTTCTATTTGTAGAGTGCTTTGCATTCGTTTTTACTGTTGCAGTTCGGTTGTCCTAGAAACCAATATACACACAAACAGAAAGAAAAATGGGGTGGGGGTTAGGGTAAAGTGTCTACCAGGCAGCTCAATTTGTCTTTGACCAGCAGGATGCCAATGTTCCCTTGGGGGCACTTCGAGAATTTAGACTAAGGTAAGGTAAGATTTTCTTTAGCAAGAAGAAAATCTGGAACCCAACTTCGGGATCTCTATTCAGTGGGAACCCCTAAATGTACCTGCAGGTGACCTGGCTACTGCCATCCAGTTAGTTAGTGCAGAACTAGCCCCATGGTTCAGGATGTAGAGAGAGACTGTTCTTTGTCTTGCATCTGGGGCGACATTTCAAGAAATCGCCTTGTACATAAGCAAATGTACAACTCTCTCTCTGGGAGATCAGTCAATTACAGCAAATTGAGCTATTTCATTTCAGCTTGCAAATGGCTTTCAGTTACACTAGTAGACACATTAATCTAATAACTAATGATCATATATTTCACTAATCATACAGCCCTGCATGTGGCATAATATCTAATTATATTTAATATTAAGACATCTTCACAAGTACATTTTTACCAACAGTCTAGCTCAGAGAGCCATGCAAGAGCAGCATGGCAAAGAGGAGGAACTGGCTCCCAAGTGGAGGGCTGGCAGGCAGGCAATGTAGGAAGTGGGCATAGTCCAGGAAGCTGAGCGCTACCCCTCTGGAGGGGGACTCTTCTTTGAGGATGTGGAGGAAGATCTGTGTCAAATCAGGACCAAAACTAACCCATGGGAAGCTTTTGTGATAAAAGCACCCCCTCCCACCCACCAAGGCAGACTCATTGGAAAAGTGGCCTGTTGCCCTGAACTGACATATCCTGAGCCCAGGAGACTCAGTTGAGCAGCAGAGCATGTACTGATTTCAGCCCCATTTGGGCTCCCTCACCAGGTGCCCTAGTTCGTGGCACCATCCAGGCAACCCTAGGCTGCTGCCCTGGAGAGCTTGGAGGCAGGATAGGGAAATGGAAAACACAGCCCTCTGCAGGGCCAGCTCAGGTACCTCATCCTGTATCTCTTCTGAAACTCCAACCCTGCAAACAGCAAATAAGCTTGAATGGAGGCTAGGGGAATGGCATTACTGCACAGCAGGGGGAGGGAGGAGGTGAGACTGAGGAAGGCCTGTGGGTCCTGGGCCAGCTGTGTGTCTGAGCTGTTGGTCCTTCAGTATCAGCTTCTAGCTGTCACCTCCTCCACTCCTGGTTGCATCCCTGGGAGACTGGCCATCTGCCTGGTCATTGTGGTGACTCTGGGATTGTCATCCCTGGGATGGACAACCTGTGTCACTGTTTTCTCCAGGGACTGACTGATTGGGGTAGTTGAGGTCTTTTTCCAGCCCAGCCATTCTGATGTTCTGGGACTGATAGTAAACAATTCTCTTGAGGCTTACAGGTGTGAAAAGGGCCAATCAACCAGGAGCCTGGAGTCCAAGCTTGAGCAAGTACTGATGAACTCCATGACCTCTGGCAAGCCAGTCTACCTCTGGGCCTAAGCTACTCCCACTCCCAAGGAGATGATGACCCCCTCCAGAACTTTAAAGTGGTAAAATGCAAATCAATAGAGGGTACTAATTCAACCTTAAATAAAAACAGCTGCCTCATCAATACCCACGGACAGCTCCCTTGCATACAGACAAAAGGTGTGTTCCCTTTGGGAACCTGCACTGCACTCCCTCTCTAGGCATCATCAACTCACATGGCTACAGGAACCATGCAGGTGAGCACTGAGTGTCACAGGAGGGAGTGGAGGGGGTCATGGCATACTAGGTAGGCACATCCTGACTAAAGACTGTCAAATTCGAAAAAGAGAAAAGAGGTCTGTAGCCACCACTGCACAGTCTTTTACAAAGAACCCTACCTCTCTGCACCTTCAGGTCCTCTGGCAGCCATTGCCTATCACCCTGGACTCAGCTCCAAACCTCTTCCTGGTGCTCAAGTCATCCTCTTGTTTCCTCTGCAGGGACCCTGCAGCTGTGAGACTCTTCCAGGTACAGGTGCTTGTGCTTCTGTGCCCAGTTTCCTTGAGCACTTTTTTTGTTTGCTACAATTCCCTGTTGCAGTTGAGACAGAGACTGGTGAGGAGTGGGAAATTTAAGAACGCAGCAGGCAGCATAAAGATGAGCATTAGAGGCTGGGCGCAGTGGCTCACACCTGCAATCTCAGTACTTTGGAATGCCAAGTGAGGTGGATCAGTTGAGGTCAGGAGTTTGAGACCAGCTGGGCCAACATGGTGAAACCCTGTCTCTACTAAAAATACAAAACTTAGCTGGGCATGATGGCAGGCACCTGTAATCCCAGCTACTAGGCAGGCTGAGGCAGGAGAATCGCTTCAACCTGGGAGGCGGAGATTGCAGTGAGCTGAGATTACGCCAGTACACTCCAGCCTGGGTGACAGAACAAGACTCTGTCAGAAAGAAAGAAAGAAAGAGAGAAAGAGAGAAAGTGAGAGAGAGAGAGAGAGAGAGATAGAGAGAGAGAGAGAGAAAGAGAGAAAGAGAGAAAGAGAGAAAGAGAGAAAGGGAAAGGGAAGGAAAGGGAGAAGGAAGGAAGAAAGAAAACAAAGTTGAACATGAGACAGCCTGAAAAGCCAAATGCTACAGTCCACTGTGATGGTAGGGGGAGGGCAGGAGTCAGTGGAGAAAGAGAGCCTCAGCATTTCAAGGCATTAACCCAAAAGGCAGTCGTTGGGCTACATCCATAGGAATAGGACCAAGTGGGTTGTTGGCTCATTCTTCATATCTTCAGCCATCAATCTGACTTCTGCTCATACCCATGCCTTTCTGTGTGATCTTGGATATATCATTTCATGCCTTTGAACCTCAACTTTAAAATGAGAGATAGCATGGCATGAGTAAAAAGCAAATGACTAAAGAAGAAGAGATCAAAGAGAAATAAATATGCTTTTTGAGGTGCTTCAAGAAGTGGTGATCAAGGTCTCCCCAGATCTTATGGTTGAGTTGGAGAAATGTCTAGAAAACTTCTCACCTATAAAGTAAGAGTCATCATCCCAGTTCTATCATGGGGTTGGAGATAGGACTCAATGAAATGATGAAAGAGAAGCATCTTGTACGTTAACTGTTATTATTGTTATTAGTGTTGTTGCTGTTGTTAGTCCCAACCCCATCAGGTGTAGTTGATATGTACCATGTCAGAAGCAGGACCAAAAACCAGTGCTTGCTCATGTAGGTCTGGATACAGCCTGGATCTGGGGACAGCCTACAGACATGCTTTTTCTGTAGTTCATTTAGTGTCTTAAAGAAAATTTGAGTCGACATTTAACAGAGGGGGACATCGTGTTAAAAATTATAGATTTCATGGAAAATTAAGATGTATGATACAGTGACAATGGGCCTACACTCCATGTATTGAAAACTGGCTGGGTTCAGGAGGGGTTTTGGTGTGGAAGGAAGTTGTGGCCTCCTGTGTGCCCCACCCTGCATACACCTTCACCCCAGACCTGCTCTATCTACGTATAATAGCATATTCACGTATCTGCTGGCTTCTGGAGTCTTCAGAATTTGCCATTTCTGTAATTAATGCCTTTGGAGTTCAGGAGTAAAGTTATGCTTTCCGTCCTCAAAAAGAACAGCCACCTGCTAACAGTCAAGCCAGGCTAGGTTATGCTGCTGTAACAAGTGTTCTTAAAACAACAAAGTTAGTATCTGTGTCTCCACTCCTCTTAATTACTCAGGGACCCAGACTGACTGAAACTTCATCTTGACACACAAGTCCATGGTCCCATGGCAGGGACAGGAGAAAGGAAGCATGGCAAACCACACACTGGTTCTTGAAGTGTCAGCCCAGAAGCAACAGTCATTATGTCCCCTCTCATATTAGTGGCTGGTGCAAGCCATATGGCCAAGCCTGAGCTCAACAGGGTGGGATTTATAGCCCTCCCACAGGCAGGAGAACCAAGTATTTATGAACCACATAACGCAGACTACCAAAAAACCATAATAACATAGCTCATTGTTTCATAAGTTTTAAATTTACTACAGGCCACCCGTCCTTTTCTCTAAAATGTTCCTACTCCAGTCACTCCCAGAAAGTCAGGCATGAATAGTCAGTTGCCAGGATATTAGAGAGAAAGGAAGAAAACAGGAGCTTGAGGCAATTAAAGACCAATGTGGCCTCATTCACAAGGTGCTAAGAATTGGTCCAACCACCTGCACCTCCAGCAGAGAGGCAAAAAGGTGTTGTGATAAAGGACAAGCCTGGAGACAGAAGTCCTGGGTACTGGTTCTGATGCTAACCTTGATCTTGCCGTGAGGTGTTGGACAAATTACTTTCTCACTCATGGAGTGCAAGGGGATCGGTGGTTTTCAAACTGTTCACTGACAATCCCAGAGCCCCACCACAGGCAGGAGGTGAGGGAAGGAGAAAGGCCCAGGTGACAGGGAGGTGGTTGCCCAAGTCGTTTCAGCCAGAACAGCCTTACTTTTCTGCATTTTGAGCATTGGGGTGCCAAAGGAGATTTGCTTTGGCAAAGGGTTCTATTGCTTGGACAGGTTTGGCACCATTCTGTCTGGTTGGTGCTCTCTTGGCTCCCATGTAGGAAAGTTTATGGGAAAGTCCTAATAGAGAGAGAGCTCCTAACATCTTGCCCCCAGGAAGGTGACCCAAAGGAAGTGAGAGATATGCCAGAAGTTTAGAGTTTACAGGAGTAGCAGGGGAGACAGTTGGAGACAGGTCACGTGGTAGAGTTTGAACTCTATTCGAACAGGAAGTCTTTGAAGTGTTTTAAACCAGGAGGCATAGTCAGATTTGGAACTAAGAAAGATCAAGCCTGAGGTATGGTCACATGGCCCAGGATACTCCTGAAACAGCGCCTCCAAAATGTATCTGGAACAAACTTTTCCCTAGCCTCTGCCCCTCTCTTTCTCTCCATGCCTCTCCTTTGGGAAGGGATGAGGTGGATTTGGGTTCAGAGGAAAGTAGAATTGACAGGTAAACAATAGAGCCTTGACCCCCTGCAGGCTCTGAGCTTTTTGAGGATACCCCTCCCCACTTTCCCCTCGAGCTTTGTACAATGAGGACAAGGAGACCACCCCTTGGGGGCTTCCCTCCTGCTCCAATCAATTCTCCTCAATTACCAACAAATCTAAATGTGATTTATCTGTGCAAGAATCATTCCAATATCACGCGAGAATCTATCAATAAAACCCCCAAGGCAATCTTGCTTAGAGTTGTCAATAGAAGCTCTAAAGCACAAAGGCATAGCAGCTAGCAATCAGGGTATTTTTGCCTCCCTCCCCCCTTTTTGGGGAGTACTTAATTAAGTCGACCAGAAGCTGTCAAAGATAATTTTCAAAGCGCATGACCTCAGCAGCTGACATTTGATAATATTACATTCCACGTTGATTGAAATTGATTTTCCCCTCTTTTTGGGGGGATGGAAAAAAGGGGGGAGGGTGAGGTCACAGAAGAGGGGAGGCTTAGATTCCTTTGGCTGTGGAACTCAGCCCAGACCAGCAACCTGTGGGGTCACCACAAGCAGGCTGTTGGGCTCTCCTACCTTCAGTGGAACCAGGACTGGGCAGCTGTTTTCCAGCTGAGCCATCATCCAGAGCTGGGATGTGGAGCTCCACTTGGGAGGAAAGATACAAGAACCTGGTGTGCAAAGACCAGAAGCTGACACACAAATAGCACCCAGCAAAGTTGACGGTGTCCAGTAGACTGTGTTTGCTGGGAAGATAGTGGCACTAGTAGGGCAGAGCACAATGAGAGGTGGCGATTGGCTGGTTTCAGTTAAGTTTGTTTCTCACATTTGGCCATTTAGTCTATAATGGATGTGCTAGGTCACTATGGAGGTTGGCTTTCCCTTGACTTTACTGCTATTAGAGAAGTTCATTCCAGCATCTCCCAAACCCCCGCCCTGTACCCTCCTCTGAACCTGAATAAGAGCATGCCGGCAGTCACAGTCTTCTCATTACTCCATCAATGCAAATCTTTAAAGTCTTCAATAGACCCGGAGTGGTCCTCATGCAGACACCAACCCCTCATCCAAATGATGTTCATCCTCGGAGTAGGCTCAGCTTTTGTTCTTGTCCTACAGTGGGTGTGGGATGCAGACCATTTGGCTTCTTGGTTTCTGGATCTTTGTTTGGCATTAACTCCTGGTGTTGACTGATCCCTTGGCTGACCAGTTTGTGTCTTACTTCTGGCTCTAGGTAAAAAGAAGGTCTCTAACCTCTGCTCCCAATCCTTGGCTTTTCACGTGTTCCTGCTTTGAAGCACTGGCTGGGACCAGAACATTGACCTCCACACTGGACTTAGTGCATGGACAGGGCGTTGCAGTCTCAGGGGGAAGTTGCATTTAAGATCTCAGGTCCCTGGTCGGTTATGCTCTTGGCATATTTGCATCCCTAGCATGGAAACCTTCTTTCCTAGGTTTTTGAGGACTTGGGCTGAGGTTTTCTTCAGAGACCTCTGCTATGATTTCTTAAAGAGGGAAGGGAAGGAAACCTTGAAGACCCTGCCCCACTCTGACTCAGAACCCAGGACTTTTCCACTCCTAGCCTTCCCCCTTGACATCCTCCACCCCAGGGTCCCTAAAACTAACAGAGCTTTTGGTCTGAGGCTCCTCAACAGTGAGATCACCCCCACGTCTGTGCCATTCCATGAGGAAAAATTGAACACAGAGAGCTGGCATTTCCTCCAGTTTTAGACTCTTGCTTTTACCACCTCAGGAAGTGATTCAAGGCTTAACTCTTTCATTTTTGGCTTGTCGTTTTAATCAGCCTGTCTGACACCTAACAGCTCAGCACCCTCTCCCAGCTCAGCTGAGTTCCTGCCAACTTTAACACATGAGTGGCACTGACTAGCTTGAGGCCTGGGAAAGGCATTCCAGGAAATGGGTATGGCATAAAGGATGTAAGAGGCACAGGCAGCTCTGGGGCTTTTTCAGCCAATCTTGAGCTGGAGGAGATAATAGTGAAGAGTATACAGCTAAGAAGGGGAGGGGAGTTTAGACTTGGTGCAGGAGGCATAGGGCCCACAGAAGTCTTGGTCCTATTCATACATCCTGTTTTAAAAAAGGAAAAACAGGCCATTATAAGTTTTGAGCCAGATGTTTAAAGGCAGTGTGGTCCAGTTGGAAAAGTACTGGACTGGGAGAGAAGACTTGGACTTTTAGTCTCTGCAACTAACTGTGGGCAAGGCATGTCGCCTTTCTGATCCTCCATTCTCTCATTTGTATAGTGGAGCTTCAGAGGTGATTGTGTGGACTAATGGTGCTATATATCAAAATATACAGTGTAATGATAATAAACCTTTTCTTTCTTTTTTTCCTCCTCCCCAGGTGATTGGCATATATAACTTTTCATATATATGATGTCCTTGTCTTGGGGACTGCTTTTCTAAGAGTAAGGAGAAAGATGGATATATGTTTATGGTAATGGCAGAAAATAGTGGCTCAGATGACCCAAAACAGTAGATAAAATAATTTAGCTAACTTTCAGCTGCATAATACTATTTTACTTTTATTGAGATAGATTCACTTTTTAAATTTTTAAATTTTTATTTTATATTATACTTTAAGTTCTGGGATACATGTGCAGAACATGCAGGTTTGTTACATAGGTATACACGTGCCATGGTGGTTTGCTGCACCCATCAACCTGTCATCCACTTTAGGTATTTCTCCTAATGCTATCCCTCCCCTAGCCCCTACCCTCTGACAGGCCCCTGTGTGTGATATTCCCCTCCCTGTGTCTGTGTGTTCTCACTGTTCAGCTCCCACTTATGAGTGAAAACATGCGGTGTTTAGTTTTCTGTTCCTGTTAGTTTGCTGACAATGATGGTTTCCAGCTTCATCCACATCCCTGCAAAGGACATGAACTCATCCTTTTTATGGCTGCATAGTATTCCTAGTGTATATGTGCCACATTTTCTTTATCCAGTCTATCATCGATGGGCATTCGGGTTGATTCCAAGTCTTTGCTATTGTGAACAGTGCTGCAATAGACATATGTGTACATGTGTCTTTATAGTAGCATGATTTACAATCCTTTGGGTATATATCTAGTAATGGGATGGCTGGGTCAAATGGTATTTCTGGTTCTAGATTCTTGAGGAATCACCACATTGTCTTCCAGTACCAAAAAAGATATATAGACCAATGGAACAGAACAGAGGCCTCATAAATAATGCCACACATCTACAACCATCTGATCTTTGACAAACCTGACAAAAACAAGCAATGGGGAAAGGATTCCCTATTTAATAAATGGTTTGGGGAAAACTGGCTAGCCACATGCAAATTTGCTTTTTAATGCATTTTTTCTAATGATTGCCACTCTATCTATAAACATTTTATCTCTAAATTATACAAGAGGTAAACTCTATACATACTTTCAGACAGAAACTATGTTAGTCATGGTAGGCCTGGTGATAGTACATTAAGAAACAGCCCCCCAAACTCTGTTTATTATTTCTTGCTCAGCCATGTGTTCATCAGGAGTGAACAACAGACTCTATGCTTCTTAGTCATAGAGGGCCCCAGATTGATGAAGTCACTAATTCAACGTGTGTTTGCATGATTGCAGAGCCAGGGAAAAGAGAGAGAGTGAATCACATACTGGCTGTTAAAGCTACTGTCCAGAAGTGTTGCTTACTCTTATGTTTTATTGGCCAAAGTGAGTCATATGACCATGACTAAGTCCATGTGGCAAAGAACTGCTATTCTATATATTCAAGACAAGAGGAACAAACATAAGACCAAGTGACGACTGTAGGAACCCAGTCATAGTGGTACATAGTGGTTACACTTGGGAGCATAATTTCAACTTTGTAAAATTTCTGAAATCTTGGGCAGAGCCTCTGAAGAAGAGAACCATGATTGAGCATCTTTCCTTTGATTTTGGCAAATGGAGGTCTTACTATTTGCAGAAGACCCTTTGGGTGCCCCATATCAGATCCTGTTGGCTTACTTCCAATACAGATGCCACTTTGAGAGGCAGTTCCAGGTGAGCTCAGACACATGCTGGCCTACTTCCATTTTGATACGGTTTTACTATGTCCCCACCCTAATCTCATCTTGAGTTGTAGCTTCCATATTTCCCACATGTCATGGGAGGGACCCAGTGGGAGGTAATTGAATCATGGAGGTGGGTCTTCCCTGTGCTGTCCTGTGATAGTGAATAAGTCTTATGAGGTCTGATGGTTTTATAAGGGGGAGTTCCCCTATACAAGCTCTCTTGTCTGCTACCATGTTAAGATGTGCCTTTGTTTCTCATTTGCCTTCTGCCATGATTGTGAGGCACCCCCAGACATGTGGAACTGTGAGTCAATTAAACCTCTTTCCTTTATAAATTATCCAGTCTCAAGTATGTCTTTATTAGCAGCTGAGAACAGACTAATACACACCTCAAGCACACAATGATTTCCACCCCCAGGCCTTCACCAGCAGGAATTTTCTTAGTCAATTAAAAAGTGCATCACAGAAATGCAGGGGTATTACTGTTTCTGGGATGACCCTCAAACAATGAGAGATGGGAGCCAGTAGATAAATGTTCCAGCCTTCCATCCTTCAAATGGAATTCTCTATGATTCTCAGCAGACTTGTGGACTACAATGCCTACTCCCTATGGCTGCAACCTTGACCATGACCCCTTACACTGGCTTTTTCTCTTTCCCTGACCCACTGTTCCTGATCCTTCACTCCTTCTTGGACCACCTCCCAAATAAATAACCGGTACCCAAGTTTTTGTCTCAGGCTCTACTTCTGGGAGAACCCTTCCTAAAATAATAAGTTGTCAGAGAGAAGAGGATTGCATATATCTGCTCAAAAAATGTAGGGGGTGAAGAAGTATTGTTGGAAAAGAGGGGAGACAGCAGAATTAATTTAGGCCTATTTCAAAATAAGTTTACATTCTCTGATGCTGGGGTCAAGGGGCAGACTGAGAAAGGGAAGTAAGGATGTGCATCTGAGGTTTAACTTGTCAGGGAAAATTTACAATTTACAATTATTTGCAAGTAATTATTTGGGAGGTGACTGAAGCTAGCTATCTGATTCAATGTTATAAGGAAAACTGCAGATCAACCTGCACTGTCCATCTCCTGAAGTCTAGAGAAGAGAAAGGCCTTGACTCTTGCCTGAAAGGTGTAGTTAAGATCTCTAAGATCTCCTTTCCTGGCTTCAAGGGAATCATTGACTGTGCAAAGGGGGCCTGGGTGGGAGTTTGGGGTAACACACAGAGCAGCTCTGCATAAGGAAATTAGAGAAATTGATTTTTTTGCTCTAGCGAGAGAAGGCCAAGAGAAAGAACAAGGTGAAAGGGGAAGAGTGCAGCGCTACTCTGGAGCCTGAGTTGTAGAAATGGCCTAGGCCCTTTTGTAGATATTATTTTCTTCTTAATATAGAAGGATGTCTGGTGTTAATTTCCAAGTAGCTTGTTTTAGTAGAATTCCTTCTGCCTCTTCAAATACTCAGTAAAGTCTACTACAAACCTAAATGCCATGTGTTCATGGTTATGCCTGGAAATTAATGGAAATTTTAGTCTGAGTTCTGAGCCCAGTAAACTCTATATCCAATGGAGATAGCAGGCTCGGGACAGAAAGGTGTTCTCCAAATGAAACAAATTCAGAGTATTTGAGGCTTAGAGATGGGTATTTGCAGAAATCTTGGGAAAGGGTTGGCCTTTCCCAAACCTATGGAAAGAGAACCTGAGTTAGTCTTACCTTGACCCTAAGAGAGATGGGGACCTCAAATGATATATCAGTTACTGAACACATGAAGAAAGGATTCATTAACCTATTTTGGTGGATGAGGAAATAATACTCAGAGCAGTTGCATAAATTTAAAACTTATTTCTTTCACCTTACAGAATATTTTGCTAAGTGCCTGTGGGGTGCTAGACTTGGACTGTGAGTGACATTTTAAGGCACTTATGCCCTGTCCCTGCCCTCACACCCTGCCTAATGGGCTAGGGCAAAACCAAATGTGCACTCTGGCTTGCTGACATCATTTGGGAACCTGTCAATCTCACAGCCTGCTGCCTCTACCTTCTCTTGTGCTCTCTAAGAATCAGGTGCTCAACAGCGGCTACCTTCATAGCCTCTGCTATGCCCAAATGAGTGAAGTTGATGGTTTTTAACACTGCACTAGATTCAACTACTTGTTGATGTGGCCATTCCTAGCTTAATGTGGCCTATAAGCCTACAAGTAGATAGAGATATTTCAGAAGCTGAGACTGATGGGGACTGAATTCTGGGATGCTGATGAATTCCGTACAACTGTGTTAACTAATTCAACCACCGTTTCTTTCTTCAGTCAACTTATCAATTGGTGACTATGTGTTGGTTTCCTACTCCATGGGGAGGACTCACTGTTGTCCACTAGGGTGAGGTGATGAGACTCTGTTAACAGCCGTGATTCAAAGAGGTAGTTTGAATGGAAACATTAGAATGGAAATAATTAGACTGAGTGTGGTGGCTCATGTTTGTAAACCTAGCATTTTGGGGGGCCAAGGTGGGCAGATTGCTTGAGCCCAGGAGTTTAAGACTCCTTGGGCAGCATGGAAAAACCCCAGAAAATAAGCTGAGTGTAGTGGTGCACCTGTGGTCCCAGCTACTTGGGAGGCTGAGATGGATGGAATACATGAGCTCAGGGAGTCAAGGCTGAAGTGAGCTGTGGTCTTAAAAAAATAAATAAATAAACAGAATGGAAATAAGAAGAGAGAAACCTTTCCTTCCAGCTGATTTGTTGTTCTAAGGCCCTGTCTTCCTCAAATTGAGAGCAGCAAACTTGAGCCAATGCTGCTTCTCCACATCAAGTCAACTCCTTTCTCCTTTCTCCCTGTCAACATCTCGCTCATTGTTCAAGGCCCAGTGCAAGTCCCCTCTGTCAAGAGGCCTTTCCTGGCCCTCTCACCCTTCTAATTTACTGGATGTGTGTGATTGTTACTCAATTGTCACTTCTATCTATGTCAGTGTTCTTTTGAACACTGATCCTTGGAGGTGTTTATAAACGTCAGTGTAAAATACCCCATTCTCAGATGCATCTGGGAAAACACCAGGCTTCACAAAGGTAAATGGTCTTCTTTAAAGCAGGATGACTCAGAGCCTTTAATATGCCCATATTTGCACGTATTACCAGGTAACCATATCTAGAAGGGGGTGTGCCACTACAAGTGATGTCAGGACGATCGACAAAAACTGGGACTACCCCAAGCAAATCAGGGCGTATGGTCACCCTAATTAAAATCGCTCCAAGTGTTATTTCCCAAACTCCTCAGACCAAGGATCCTTTTGTCAAGGAACGTATCTCAGGGTACTATTAAGTGAATTACACTTTGAGAAATGCTGGCATCCCATGTGACCCAGCTGGAACACGTGCACCTCAAGAGCAGGGCCTGGGTCACGTCCATCTTTGTCCCACTTGGCACCTAATGCAGTTCCCTGAAATAGCAAAATTAAAGAAGGAAGAAAATTACTTCTGTTTTCATTGGGCATCTCAAGTAAGAGGTTGTTTTAAGAGGTTTTGATACATATATTAGATTTCTTCAGAGAAATAGAACCAAAAGGAAATGAACACACACACACACGAGACAGAGAGAGAGAGAGAGACAGAGATTTTAAGGAATTGGCTCATAAGATTGGGAAGGCTTGGCAAATCCAAAATTTGCAGGATAGGCTGTAGGCTGGTGACTGAGGGGCGGGCTGCAGTTCATGTCCAAAGGCCGTCTGCTGGTCCAACTCCTTGCTCAGAGGAGGTCAGTCTTTGTTCTACTCAGGACTTCAACTGATTGGACACGGCGCACCTGCAATATGGAGGGTAAATCTGTTTTCTTCAAAGCACCAGCTTAAATGTTAACCTCATCTAGAAAAATACGTTCACAGGGACATCCAGAATAATGTTTGACCAAATACCTGGGTGCTGTGGTGTAGCCAAATTGAACATAAGATTAACTACTAGAATAATATGGGAGGTTCACTTCCTTTTAATTGGGGATGTGTTTGGAGCACGGGACCCAGCTCTAGCCTCCAGAGAGTCATACAGGACTGAGCATGTGTGATGGCTGTAAGGGGCCCACTAGGATTTGAACTGAATGAGGGTCTTTGGCCAGGGAAGAGTTATGGAAAAGCCTGGAATGGGAAGAGCAGCAGCTCTTTCTCCTTAATAAGACTCTCAGTGCCAGAATCAGGAAAGTCCTGAGCAAATCAAGATAAGCTGGTCACCCTACCTGAGGGTCTGCAGCTCTGGAAGCCCTAAGAGACAGCCCTTTGGGAATGGATGTACCGGCTACACAGCATAGAGCTTCAGCAGCAAATGCCACAGAGATTCTGCCTCTAATGGCTTCTTGGGGAGCACACACAGAGATGAGAAAAGGAGTGGATGACAGAGCATGAGCTCCTGTGGGACAACTCCAGGAGATCCCAAAAAGATCTGGGAGCCACTTTGAAGGCAGCCAGAGTGTCTGCATCATGCAGTGGAAGGAGGAATTTGAGCAATTGCTGTTCACGTTACGCCATTTATACCCGCAGGCTGGCGAGGCCTGGGGAAACTCAGATTACAAATTCATGTCATCCTGAGGAAAGCTCCTTCAAAAATCAAGCCTCTGGTCTAAGTGCGAGGTATCACCCTTGAAATTTTTCTACACCTGTTTGTTGCAGTAAGGTTTGTTCACTCATTCACTCAGCCAGCATTTACTGAGTGCCCTCTATGTGCTATGCACCAGCCACGCAAATCCTTGCAGATCTCACAGTCTACCAGGGAAGACAGTGGAAAACAGCCCTTATCTGCAGCATAAGTGGTGAAATTTGATTTTTGTGGAGTGCTGTGGTAGCCCTGCGTATTGATGGATAGTTGCAAGACATTCTTCTCACTGGCATTTATAAAAGGGTCACTTTATTCCTGCACATCATTAGTGCTGCTAAGTGGATGCACTGGAAAGGAATTTTATGTGAAAACAAAGCAAACAAAAAAGTCACCTGGGTCCATAAACATCCCACCTCCCTGAAGAAGTAGAAATGATTTTGGAGCCACATCAAGTCCCCCACTGGGGACTGTTTTCCAAAAGAAAGAACATGGCTCAGGTTTCCCGGAGCTTACGGCTAAGCTCACTGGTTACAGCAGACCCTGCTGTGTGCCTATTCAATATCCATCCTCCCATTCTTTATCATTTATCAAATTTAAATTTATTCAGCATGGCAATGTGTCTAGTTAAAAACACTCACCTCAACCAGAGTATTTCCAAATCAATAAACACTAGCCAAATCTTGGAAATAACTGTTCTATTTGTCTCAGAGAGATGGGGCATAAGGAATACTAAGATGTAAGTTTTATTGCTTAATATATGACTAAAGGAACACATTGGCATACTTAATATCTAACAGAATAAAACAATTGAGAAAAAGTTATTAGAGAGTGTATCAGACATTATGTGTTAAGTTTAAAAACAAGGAATGGTCTGTGCTCCTGTTATTTTAGTCTGCAAGGAACAGAGGTGCACCTGGAACGAATGGAGCTGTTATCAGTCATTGCTTAATGTTTGCTACAGTCCACACGAAGTAATGTGACACAGCAACTGGGTAGGTAAGAATAATAACAACAAATGACTACCATTTATTGAGTCATTTTATACAAGGCACTATGCTCATATCTCATATCATTTTAATGGAATCCTGTAAGTTAGCTGTTATCCCCATAAACACACACACACATGTACTCATGCACACTCACACATCCTCAGCTTCCCCAGGCCAATGAGACGTGAGATGATCCAGGAAGTTTCTGATGAGGTTTTTAAGGAGAGCTTGTAAAAGAGGGCAGACTCAGTTGCTAAGGGGCATTTCACTTTTTATTCCCCCATTCCGTCTCCCCTTCTTCTGGCCTGGAACTTGGATCTGGTGCCCGTTGGTGGAGCAGTCACCTTGCAAGTTTAAAAACCAAAGTCACATGCTAAGGATGGTGAACCAAGAAGAGAGAAAGAGCCTGTTTCTTGAATTCTGCACCTGGGCTACCCATTCCTAAACTCTGTTACATGAGAAAAATAGCATCTAATTTGGTTAAGCACTCATTCAGGTTGTCTAATCTGTAACCAACCACCCCACATCTTCATGACTTAAAACAACAACAGTTATTTTGCTCATGAACCTGCAGTCTGGGTAGGTGAGGGCAGTCAATCTCTGCTCTACTTGAGGTCAGTTGGGAGAATAGAGGGGTTGGAGTTATCTGAAAGCTTGCTCCCTGTCATGTCTGGTGGGTGACATTGACTGGTGACTGAAGTCTAAGCTGAAAGTTCAGGCAGAATTCCTGCATGTGGCTTCTCCTTGTGGCTTGGGCTTCCTTACAACATAATGTTTGGGTTCCAAGGTCAAACATCCCAAGAGAGGAAGATCCAGGCACAAGTCAAGTTATCTTTTATGACCTAGTCTTGTACATCATGCAGTGTTGCCTCCATCACCAGAAATGTAACTACGGCCATTTTTGTAAAACACAATCTGCCACAAGCACTCTTATCAGGTTTCTGTTGTATGCAGCAGATCCCAACACTAACTTACTGAGCAGGTTTGACTGTCATGTGTTCCCTGTGACCACTTCACAGTTTCCTACCTGTCTCTGGTTTGCCATGTAAGGTGTACAGTGCTACTGGTTCTCAAACCACCCACAGCAGATTATGGTTGGCTACTTAAAGGAGAGCACCCCAAGGTGTGAAGATGCCTTCCAAGTCCTGATCATTCAATGAGTATCTTAACATTTCATCTGTTCACATATAGAAAGTGTTTTGTGACAGGTATAAAAGAAGTTGTGACTTTTAAGAGTATTTACACTCTTCTTAGAGCATTAATATTTACACACAACACAATCAGCAAACAGTATGCAATGGCCAGGAACATGGTTTTAGAGGGGTGAAGCAGATCAATTGCTATAGATGATAATACACTGTAACAATCAGTGTGGCGTGAGGCTCTTCAGGGACAGCTCCATGGAGTGTACAGACGGGGGAAGGAGAAGGAGGACTTTCAGATAAGGCTCTCAACAGGAACCCAGCGTAGAAGTGAGAATGAATTTGGTGTGTTCACAGACATGGAGGCAAGTGGGCTGATTAGATGGTACACTCTTTTAGGGGAGTTGGGAAACAAGAGTGAAGGGGGAGGAGGTCAATGGAGAGAGCAGGGTTATAGATAAGGAATTTCTTATAGCATCAGATGTCCAAAGACCCCCTCTCTGTGTCCCTCCAAAGGGATAAGGGAAGTTGGCTTGTCATCTTGAAACACAAGGAGCGAACAAAGAATAGTTCCCTTCTTCCTCAAGACAAGAGCAACCACACCTTATTTATTTATGCAAATCCCATTTATAGATACACTGGTATGTTTTAGGCACTGAGGACATTAAAGTGAATGTAAAATATCCCTGATCTGACCTCAAAGACCTTCTAGTCTACTAGGTCGTGCATGGCAGAAGTTGGACTGTCACTACGATGTCATAGTGTGAGAGGTGTAATGGTGAGGCAGGCATAAGGTGGAGATAGAGCACTCACTGCAGCCTAGTGTGGGATGGGGGCCAAGGAAGGTGCCCCAGAAAGGGGGATTTCTAAGTGAGTGTTTTGAGGAACTAGGTCCCACCCTCTCCTCTAGCTCCTTGATGGATAATGAGTTGGCCAAGGAGTAGGCAGTATAGTGGAGTAGAAAGAGTCCTGCTGGACTGTGAATTGGGAAGCCTGGAACCTTAGGTATATCTTTGTCTCTATGAGCTGTGTTACGTTAGAAAAATTAATTTCCCTCTCTGGGCCTCAAATGTTCTCCTTCATAAAAGTGGCCAAGGACCTCTAAGGTCACATCGAGCTCAAAAATTCTGTTATTGTCAGATGGCTTCTCTGAAAGGGAGTTACGTGGAGGTACTTAAGGAATGCATATGTTTAGTTAATTTCATAACTCAGCTTCCTATGTACAAATTACGGCTACCCCAAGAGAGACCCAGTTCTATTAAAAGCCTGGCATTCGTTTTGATCACGCTTAGAAATACTGCGGGAAATCATCAGCAATGCACATGAAACCTCCCCTCACTCATACTCTAGACAGATGACAAAGTGATAAGCAGAACTCATTCCCCAGGGCAATATTTCTTCTGAAAGCATAGATATGGGTGAATTATTGCCATTCTTAATTGCCTAATGATTTTTTCCCCTTTCATGTAATCTTTTCGGGGGGTTGTATTTTTACCATCTTGCAAATTCATATTGGCAGAGTGATATACATTGTCGAATAAAACACAGTGGCCAATTCATCAAAAATCAGGCTGCAGTTGCCTTGAGATTTTTGGAAAGTCTGTAAAAAAGGGCAGGCAGAGAGGTGGGGAGAGAGGGTGTTTCAGTGACATGGGCGATCACTTCCTGGCTGTTGGGTCAGCAGTTCTCATGGCTGACCCTGGGATGGGCTGAGCATTTAAATCTACTCCCAAGTCTTGTCCTTCTGGGTTCAAGTTTGGGCTCTTCAGGGCGTTAGCCTTATTAGCCACAGCTGTCTGGGGAACTCAGCAGGCAATTAGGCCAGGGAGTGAGCCGTATAGGGGATTGGTAATGGAATGTGGATTCTTTTCTCCCTGACTTAATTGTTTGCATCTGACCAGAAATCATTACCAGCTGATGGCTGCTTGGTGGCATCTGTGAAATAAAGTGGGACCCAATGGAATTCTTAATATGTGATGGGAGACGGTTCTTGGGAGAGACTTCATAGACAGACAGCTTCTTTAGCTCCATTGATGGCGAGGAGAGTTTGCCCTGAACTAATGTGTCCTTTAAGAGGTGATTTTGCTATGCTAGTGTGTTGCCTCCTTTCCACTTTCCCTGATGTGAGGACCAACAACAATTGCTGGAAGATCTGGTGATGTGATGCCCACAAGCCCATGGCAGACTCTAAGTGGTTCTCAGCTTTTGTTGCACATTAGGGTTAGCTGAGGATCTTTTCAACCTCCTTTTGCTTCACCCAAGATAAATTACATCTGAATCTCTGAGGGTGGGACCTGGGTGTCAGTATTTTTACAGCTCCCCAGGTGTTTCCAATATGCAGCTAAGGTTAAGAGCCACCACAGTGGGAAGGAGTTTCATCTCACTCACTTGCAAACAGTGACCTTGAATTTCTTCACTGAGGTGGGTACAAAGAAAGGAAATAAGGAACAAAAAAGTCAGGACTGGGGAGACCCCTGCAAGCAATTTTCTCAACATAATTTTGAGACCTGCTATGTGCCAGGCACTGGACTAGGTGCTACTAGGGCTACAGCTGGAATGAGACAGACAGCGAGTCACCATTTCCTGGAGGTTACAAGTAGCTGATCTCCACAGTGTGCATATAGGGTGCCAAAGGCACACAGAAAAGTTCCTGATTATTTATGATGAGAAACCAGAATCTAAAGGATGAAGAGAGGCAGGGTGAACACAGAGTGTTCTAGGCCAGTACTGGCCAATAAAATATAAGGGAGCTACTTATATCTTTTGACATTTTCTAATATGCACAGCACCATTTTAAAAAAGTAAAAGAAAAAGTAAAATTAATTTTAATAGCGTTGTTTGATTTTAACCAGGTATATCCAAAATATCATGTCAACCTATAATCACTATACAAATTATTAATGAGCCATTTTACACTTTTCTTACTAAGTCTTGAAAATCCTGTTTGGATTTTATCCTTATAGTGCATCTCAATTTCCACTAGCTACATTTCAAGTGTTGAATAGCTAGTCACTACTGATTTTCAGAGTCAGACTGGTTAGCACTGACTTAGACAGAGGGACAAGTGTGTTTGCTATGCTGTGTGTTGAGGAGCATGGGAAATTCACTGTGGCTGAGTGCAGAGTGAGGGTCATGGCAGGCATGCCCAGGTGTGTGCTGGCCAAAGTGTAAAAGTGAAAATCAGGGCTCCTTGTTCAAAAGCTGCTAAGAAATTTAAATGCCAGTCATGGTGGCATACGCCTGTGGTCCCAGCTACTCAGGAGGCTGAGGCAGGAAGATTGCTTGAGCCCAGGACTTCTAGGTTGCAGTGAGCCAAGATTGCATCACTGCACTCCAGCCTGGACAACAGAGTGAGACCCTGTCTCAAAAAAAAAAAAAAAAAAAAAAAAGATAGAAAAAATAATTTAAGATGGTGGCAGCAGAGAATTAAACCAAGCTGAGAGCAGTACTGAGCAACTGCACAGGTTGCTCCCTCTTGTTGGGTAGGTCAGGCACTGAGATAACCCATCTACAGTGATCCCATCCTCCTCCTGCTTTCCTGGGGGTGGAAGTACCATCTTGATCCAGTATGCCTCTTCCCAAGAGACTCAGGAGGACAACTCCTCCCCAGCCCCAGGGAATAAACCAACATTGCCCTAAATCCTATCCAGGTAATTTTAATTCTCTTTGCTTGTGACTGATTTAGAATGTCCCTGTGATTACCCAGAGGATGGTGGGGAAATGAAAATTAAAACCACAATAAAATACCACTATACATTCATAGGATTGGCAAAAATTTAAAAATGTGAAGAGGAAAAAAGTACAAGCAAGGATAAAGAACAATAAAAATTCCCAGTGATGGTATAAAATATTACAAATTGTTTGGAGAAAGTTTGGCATCCAATAAAGTTAAAGGTATACATATCCTGCCACTCAGCGCTTCCATTCTTAGGAAAATACACTTTGGGAAACATCTACAGTCATGCTCGTAGTGCCATTCCATGTATCAGCCAAATACTGGAAACAACCCAAATGTCCATCAACAATAGAATGAATACACTGTGATGTATTCATACCATAGAATATTATACAGCAATGGAAATGAAGAAACTACTACTGGGATAAATTAATTTTCCTGTTTTGGCCTGGTTGCTTTATAGTGATAGTCTGAAGCAAATAACTTCTCCAACCCTCAATTTTTCATCTGCTTCATATTTTGGTGTGATGCAAGTGAGATGAACATGTTACACCATCACTGTGGATCTAGCCTTCCTAAATGAGGACTTTGCAGCCTGCAGGCCATCTGGCAGCTTTCCTCTTTGACTCAGGGAAGCCTGTGAGCAGGCCTCCACCAGTGCAGCTGGAAAATCCTTAACATTGATTCTCCAGAGGAGCTTGAAACAGACTAGGTGATTGTGCATACTAGGAACAGAAAGGGTTTGAGCCACAGGAAAAGAGAACTTAATAGGAAACTAAGAGAGACAAGGAGAAAAATAGAGGCAGAAGAAGCCCCTTTCTCAGACAGGAAGTCCAAACAGGGCCATGATGATTCTAGTCCATCTGAGGCCAGGCCATTTGGACTCACGGGGTCTGCAACCTGGGCAGGATATATGAAGGCATGACTTAGACGGTGCAGAGCAGAGACCAAAGCATAATCAGGTAGATGCTTACTTACCCCAGAAACTCCTCCTACTAACAGAAGGAGGAAGATGGAGTTGAGCCCTTGGGAAATGACTCTCAGCAGAGACTAGCTGAGAAAATAGAACCCAGCTAGGCAGCTGTGTTCTCACAGCAAGGCCTCAGATGTCAGAGCATCAGAAATATGGAAAATAAAAAAAGCATGATTAATGCAGTTGGGATGGTGGATTTAGTGGTGGGATCTCAAGTCTTTGCTGAAGCATAGTCCTCCACCTCTGAGTTGTCTTGGCACTGTATGTGCTGGTCTGCACCCCTCACAGGCTCTTCCATTTCTTGCCTTGCATTGGTGTTCTTCGTTGTTCATAAAACAGTTGACATGGCAGGCCAGAGACTGGTATCTTTTGCTTGTAAAAATATCCCTTGTCCAGTGTGTTGCAATTTGGATTTCAGGAGAGTTCTTAACCATTCCTAAACTCTGCCTAAGTGGTTTATGCAAATAATATGACTGTACTAAATACCTGCTTTTCTTCTGGGTCTGGAATTATAGCATGTGCCAGACAGAGGGTGTCTCTGTGACCAAGCCCCCCAAAAAGCCTTGGGCACTGAGTCCTTACTGTACTTGCCTGATAGTCAGCATTTCACAAGTGTTGTCACAACTCACTGCTGGAGGAATTAAGTGTGTCCTGTATGACACTCTTGGGAAAAGGACTCTTAGAAGCTTGCATCCAGTTTTCTATGCCCTTGACCCCATGCATCTTTTCCCTTTGCTGATTTTGCTTTGTGTCTTTTCAGTGTAATAAGCCATGAATATGACTACATCCTGGGTCCTGTGAGTCCTCCTTGTGAATCACTGAGCCTGGTGGTGGTCTTAGAGATCCCTAACACGTAGGTATAGTGATCTCACTTATCTCAACTGCTTTTTAAGCTTTTGCACTGCAAGCATCAGGCATCTCAGCATCCTGACAAGAACATCCAACTAAGAACCAGAACATCTGTCTTTAAGGCTCTGTTTCTCTACTTCCTGGCTGTATGGTGTTAGAGGAGTCAATTGTCTTTGCTGAGTCTTAGTTTTCTCATTGAGAATGGAGATAGTGACCACCCCCCCCCCCCCCATCTATTTCATGGTGTGTTGTGAGATTCAAATAAAATGATGGGTGTGAAAATATTCCCTACTCTTAAGACATAATCTCAGTGAAAGATGACCATAAATCCATACACTCATACCATGCCTTGGATAAGGTAAACATTCTGTTAGTTTCTGCTGAATGGATAAGTCAATGCAAGTAATTTTATTTTCTCTGCTATAGTTTTTGTGCTTCCAAAATCTATATGTTGAAACCTAATCACCAATGTCATAGTGTTAGGTGGGGCCTTTGGGATGTTATTAGGTGATTAGGTTATTACGTTCCACCCTCATGAAAGGGATTAGTGGCCTTATAAAAGAGTCTCCACAGAGCTGTCTTCCCCCTTCCACTATATGAGGACACAGCTAGAAGGCACCATCTATGAATGAAAGCAGGCTCTCACCGGAAAGAGAATCTGACAGTACCTTAATCTTGGACTTCCCAGCCTCTAGAGCTGTGAGGAATAGATTTCTCTTGCTTATAAGCTACCTAGTTTAGCATATTTTGTTATAGAAGCCCAAACAGTCTAAGACACTCTTCAGAGTCCGTGGCACGTGGCAGAATTCTGAACATTGGAGGAATAAAAGAAACAATTTTCAATTGTCAGGATAGAAAACCAAAACCAAAGCAAAACCAATGGCCAACACCCTAGTGCAGTGTTCCTCCCCTACAATTCCATTCTTCTTAATTGCCAATCCTTGACCATGGAGTAGTGCTTTCAGAGCCTCCTAAACTCCCTTAAACCATTTGCTTTTGAACTCCACTCATCAGCCTCTTGTCAGCCACCACCAGTAGGAACACGAAGGCCTTAATTGATCAGGCACGGCAGTAGCCTTGAGAACTTGATTCAGGTATTGACTTCTGAGGAGCCAGTTTCACTCCGGCCTCCACAGCGAGGAGCGGCTGAACATCAAAACTATTAACCTCTGGCCTGAGCAGTTGGCAAGGCAGCCCAGCAGCAGTAATTAGGAAGTCAATCGGAATCGCCTGTCTCACTTACACTGGCATGTCAATCAATAGCAGCGGTGACAGGTTCATTAGGCTCAGGCCATGCAAGCCCAGCCTGTAACAACCTCATAAAATACACCAACGACTCAGGGCAGAGAGAAATCTGCCCGAAGGACTAGAGTGGATGACAATATGTATTGATTAGGGCTCCGGCAATTTATGAAGTGCTACTTGTTGGCCAACCTTTCTGACTCAGTGCTAAATTTTCCCAAGTAGTTGCAAGATGAAACCAAATATTACCCTTTAAAAAAATGAAAGCAAGCTGTTGTCTGACAGGGCATTTTTTACATTAGTTACTCCTAGCAAATAATCTATCGGGGTAAAACTTCAATAGTTACTTAAGGCTGAAGCGATATCTTTGTCTCTGTGACCATCAGACTTTGAAAGAAGACATCCATCTGCAGAAGAAAAAATATGATTTGACATGTGATTAGGCAAGACTCTACCTTCAGAGAGACAGGGTGATTTAGGCATTCATTTCTACTTGGCGTTTTTAATGGCTCGTCTGGCTTGCTTCGGGCGGGGGTGGGGATGGCTGACACCTGGGTTTTCAGAGCTAATTTAAGAGCTCTATAGACTGAGGGTGGGGAGGGGGTGGGAAAGGATTCCTCTGGCTCCTTCCCTCCCTCATGGCTGACACTGCTTGACCATATTTGCTGGAGACCTTGCTTGCCTCTAAAGCCTGCTGAATAACGGGGCAGTTATTCTGAGACTCATCCAGTCTGTCCTTGAAAACAACACAAGGAGGGGGTGACATGTTCACGGCTCAACCAGACTTACGTGTCACCTCACTATTAGTCCTGGGAAATAGCCAGAGGTGTGTGGCTAGCCAAATGTCTCCTAAGATTGCTTCTGTCTTCGGTGGTCAAAGGCACACACATCCACACCTATGCGTTCATTATCAGAAAAAGGCTTGAGACTGCTTTACATTTGAAAAGACTCCAAAAATTAATGACATGCCCAAAGCTGGTCCCTGTTTGGACTGTCCCCAAAGGAGTGTGCACACTGAAGTCAGAGCTGGTGGTCAGAGTCAGATTAGAAGGGCTGAATTCAGTCCCTGTTTTGTTGCAATTAGCTGTCACCTTGAGAAAGACCCCCTACCTCACTGAGTTTGGTTTCTTCATCAATAAAATGGTATAAAAATGTCACTGTTTCTATCCAACATGGTTACTGGAAATCACAGATGAAATAATGGAACAGAAACTTTTTTTTTTTGTAAAATACTGTGTAAGTATAAAATTAGGTGTATAGAGAGAATATCAACTGTGTTCATCCCATCTGCCAAGTAGAAGGGGAGTTTCCAAATCGTGACATGGAAGTTGAGATGTTCTCTCCTAATATCTTAAGGACATGCCCACATCAATCAATCCACAAACATTTATTGAGCTTTGTAAGATACTATGGTTGATCTTTATCTCCCTATCCTCTGGTTTCAGTTACAGGAACTCAGTAACAATGCAGAGAGGGAAAACACTGGTTTTTCCCAACCAAGTTCCAAGGCACAGATCTTTATGTAAAACCAGTCCTCAAGCAGGATTCTCTTGTCCCCTAGGTTCCAGGAAACTTGCTTATTTGTTCCCATCCCCCAATCCGGCCCCACTGTGGGCTTCACTTCCTCTCTGGGGTTTGTTTTCTTTCTTTCAAGAAGTGGTTGCTATTTTCCCAGTCACCATCTTTGCATCCTCTTCAACAAACACAGAAATGGGAATTTAATTGCGAGTCACCAAGAAAACAACAAAATAGCACAACAGCAACAACAACAACAACACGAAAACAAATAACAAAATTCAAATGACATGTCCTAGCTGAAGTTGTCCCTCATCTGCTTGGATCTGTTCAGAGGGGCCAGGCCAGGCTTTTCATTGCCTCCTCCCGACCACTCTCTTCCTGGGCCTATGAATTCTCAGGTTCTTGCCTCGCAGATCTGCCCTCTCAGTTCTGAGTAGATTCAGCGCTCAGATTGAGGCTAGTGGTGGAATCAGTTTGGAACAGCTGCTAGGGCTAGAGAGATTCTTAGTATTTTCTGAGCCCTGCTGTCCAACTTAATATTTGTGCAGTCCCCCCAAGACTCTTCCTCTGGCCCCATAATTATAATCCCTGAAAAAGATATCCCCCATTCTCCAGGCTGTTTATTTGTTTGTTGGTTGGTTGGTTGGTTGTTGGTTTAGTTGTATTTAAAGTGTATTAACAAGCTAGTTGTTAGGACTGCTTCTACCTGTAGGTGAAACTTGGCTTTTTGGACCCATGGGCATAAATGGGCTTCTGGACCTGGTCTTTCTCGGAACCATGTGGTCTGATGGGGGAGAGGGAGTGTGCCATCTTCCCCAGGCCTATCTATGTGACCTGGGGTTCTTAACCAGCTCTAACAGATAGCTGCCTCTTCTGCTTTCAAGGTCTCTCTCATGTTCCTATTTCTGGTCTGAGAGGCCTTTTGTTTAGAGCTCTCTGGACAAGCAGATAATAATTAACATATTTTGAGCCCAAACCCTGCCTGTTTAGGGTTTACCAGCCGTTCATCTCCCAAGGTTTATCCTCTGCTTTATCACTTAGGGCAGGCTCTGCCTTCTCTCCCTGAGGAACCCCTTCCAAATCCCCAAATGGAGGCAAGCCTTTACCATCTGAAAACATATGAAGCAATAAAAGACAATTTTCACCAGGGGAAAAGCAGCCCCAGTTGTGCTCTGCAAGCCTATTTTTAACCTTTCAAAGCCTTTCCATACCCTGTCCTCATCGCTTCTTCGTTTCCCTATGAGGTATGGATGGTAACATGTTAGTCCAGGGGAAAAAGACAATGGGAATCGATGTCCCAGCAGGGCCACTGTGAGAGTAGCAGAGGAGGCCATCTGGACATTCAAAAGAGGCCTGTTCTGACCTCTACCCCTCAACTTCCCTCACTTCTGATGGGCCTCAGTTTTGACCTCAGTGAAATAGAGCAATGCCTTTATTTTTAAATATCATAAAGTCTCCCAAATTATAAAACCATGAAAAATAAAGAAATGTTTAGCCTGGGTACTACCATTTAAGTTATTTTGCTGTTTTTATTTGCGCACCATAAGAGCAACATTTCAAGAAAAAAGTTTTATGTTCTTATTTGTCCATGTACCCCAGTCCCGAGCACAAATCTGGGACACAAAGGCAAACCTTGTATGAACTGGTCTTTATTTATAAGGGAAAAGGGAAAAAGTGGAGGGGACATTTTTATTTTTTTAAAAGGTCATACTATAGTGGCTCTGTCTCCTCCCAGCTTCTTACAATGGCATCATTTGTCCTGTGGCTCAGGGTTTTTTTTTTTTTTTTTTTTTTTTGGTGGTGGTTGTTGTTGTTGTTTGAGACAGAGTTTTGCTCTTGTTGCCCAGGCTGGAGTGTAGTGGCGCGATCTAGGCTCACTGCAACCTGCAACCTCCACCTCCTGGGTTCAAGCAATTCTCCTGCCTCAGCCTCCTGAGTAGCTGGGATTACAGGCATGCACCACCACACCTGGCTAATTTTTTTGTATTTTTTGTATAGATGGGTTTTCGCCATGTTGGCCAGATTGGTCTCAAACTTCTGACTTCAGGTGATCTACCCTCCTTGGCCTCCCAAAGTGCTGAGATTACAGGTGTGAGCCACAGCACCCAGCCGTGGCTCAGGTGTAATTTGGAAGATAAGATGAGTCACGCCTTGGGAGAGTCACCCTCTTTTCCACTAGAGTCACCACCCTCAGTCCTCTAGGCCACGTGTTCCTGCCAATCCATTGCAATGTACACATGGGCATCTGCAAGGTGCCAGAGGTGTGTGTTTTGGGGGATTGGAGAGGGACAGGAGTGGCCCTCTCAGCCTGAGAGAACCAAGCACCCCTCCTGCCTGGCACCGTGAGTGTCCCCATCTCACCAATAATCCTACATATCTGCTCTGGCAGGGGCAGCTTGAAAGCCTGCAAGATGCTAGCTTTTTAATGCTGGTTTGCAGCAAGGCCTGCAGGAGAAATCCTTATGCTCCAAGACAGAGCAACCAGCCAATAATGACTTTCCTTGCACCTGTGCCTGTTGCAACCATTTGTATCATTTTGCCATGCTCGATTGACCGATGGATTTTTTTTCCAGCTTTGCACTTTTTTATTACTATTATTTTTATCTTCATCATTACCTCCATGCCTCTGATGGCATTTAGATATGAACCGCCTATGAACCTTCAAGCCCGATTGTGCCATGACAAAAATATTGTCGTTTACATTCTGTGCCAAAGTATTATATAAAAACACATCAACGAAAAGGAAATTCAGGAAGCTGGGAGTAAAGATATATAGTCAGCAAACTATATAACTTCTGGCATATTACTGCTTAATCCTAACATAATTATTCTCATCCTTTTATTTGATTAACTTCTAATGGTTCCTCTTGGTGTGAAAGGTCCCACTCTGATCATTTGATTTTAGTGTCTGCTATAATTACCGATAATGTTCTTTGCAAGACAATTTAATGATAACCGCATAATGGCCTATATGAAGAAAGCTGCAGGGTTTCAAAGCTTTTGAGTAATATAAAATACATTAGACTAACACAAGCTATCAACATGACAGGGAATGTTTGATTTACACTCAGAACTATGTTATAGTGTTGTGGAATTTTTTTCTTTTCCTTTTCCTTCTTCTTTTCTTTTTTTTTTTTTCTTTTTGCAACCATTTACGATAAATGACAGAACAGTTGGACAATCTGCAACTTGCTGATTGCAAAAAATGTATCGCAATGTTTGGAATGGTGCAGCGGCAGCTAGGGGAGCTCTGGGAGAATGGTGTCCTTGGAGCAGGGCTGGGACAAAAGTCATGGGCCTGGCTCCCTGAGGACAGTGAACAAATAGCCTTCTCCTGGGTGGATCAGCCCAAAAGGTAAACCCAGTTCTCTTTGCTCTTCTCCTTGCTTGTTGTAGATCCCAACAATTGAGATTCTCTCTGCCAGTCATATTCACCAGGTTAATGATTAGCTATTGGCTCTGCTTGGGTAGCCAAAGTTTCAATCAGTTAACTATTTTTAGGATCAAAATAATAATTAGTTTGTTTTCAGTTACTTTGTCTCTCCTTCCAAAATAAGCAAATGAGTGATTACATGGAAAAGCCAGCCTAAAACAAAAGAACAATTTTGTCCAAGCCCTGACGGTCTGCAAAGTCGACACTGTCCTCTTGCCAGCCCCTCTCTTGGCCAGTGCCCTCGGCAGTCAACGTTCCAGATTTGGGAGCCTGGCATGTGTGCCTCTTTTGTTTGAAATAAAGTGATCACTCACCACTCTGGCCAAATGCAGCATAATTGATGGTGTGAGTGGATGGAGAAAATTTCCTGTCAGAAAAAAAGGTTAACCGTGGACATATTATAGCCAGGGTCTCTGATTCCAGGATAATGGCATTTGGACAAAAGTAGGGCCCGTCCTTTTTATAGCACTTTATGCCCCATTAGTATTACTGCAAGTCCCAGGACCTGCCTGTTCGGGCACTTAATCAAAAGCAATGGGTTGAAAATCATGTCCCAGCTCTGCTCATATTTGATTCATTCCTTCTAGATAGGAAGAAGTAAAAAACACATTACTAGCATCCAAACAGCACATGCATTATGCGCTAAGCAGTTGAGAAGGCTATCATTGGGTTTTATCCCTTTGGGTACTTGGATGGACAAGTACTTTCCTATTCATCCATTCACTGGCGGAGGCAGTCATATTTCATTTTTTTTCTTCCGCTGACAGACAATCTGTTAGTTTTCCACAGATCTCTCTTTTAAAGACACATCGATGTCACTTATTTTAATTGTAGGCTTCAGGCAGCAAAGCCCAGAAATGTGCACTCATGTACACACACACACACACACACACACACACAACTGGAAAAACTACTTGGATGTAGCTCCTCCGAGAGTCAAATCTAATAATAGAAGAGGAACATTTCTTAGGGGAAGAATTAATTTATACACTTAATTACTCAGGATCCACTTCAAGCTCTCCGTCTTCACGCTCTTTCTTTTGGAGAGAGTTTTTAACTAAACACGGAGTGTTCTGACAGACCCTGAGGACAGTCTGCCTCATTTAGACAGAGGAGCCCAGCGTCTTCCACTCCTGTGCTGGTAGCCCATGCCTCAACCCTCAGGGAGGAGATGAGGGCATCAGCCATGGATCGAGGCCGCGCCAGTGTTCGTATTGATTGGGACCTGGGTGAGAGAAGCTTCAGCTCAGTGAGCTGCTGTCTCTCACTCCCATGCTCTCTGGGGCTTCCAAGTGGATTTTCTGCTGGATGGCTTCGCCCCTGCATAACTGGGAAAAATGAAACATTTTTTCTATCTGTTCAAAATGGGGGCAATGGCCAGGCTCCTCATCATTCAGAAGGCCTCTGTCTGAGGAATGGGCTTGTTTGTTTGTTTGTTTGTTTTAAACAATTTGTTTAATTTGCCAACATCTTGCTAAAGACTGGAAGAAGGACATAGTCAGTTATAAAATTGCACAGTATTTGGAAAGGCTTACCGCCGCTAGATTAATGTGAGGCAGGAGAATTATAATCTGTTTCTGACATCATCAAAAACTGGATTAGATAATGGTGTACTATGGAGCCAAACAGGTCAGGGAGGCCGCCCCTGCAGCCTCATGGGTTGGTTTAACAGACTGGGAACTTGAACACTAGGGTTCCCAAAGTGAGTTCCAGCTGGGTGCAGGAGGAGCAACTTTCTGTTCCCTGAAAAGATGCTGATGCAGGCCTGCAATTGTCCACACTGGGGAGGATAGGAGCTTTGAAAATGTGGCCAAATGGAATAGACAGACACTTAGGGAGAGGGGAAGATGTGATCCTTGGCCCCTGATTTGGAATGGGGACCTGTTTAGCCTCCTGGTTTGTGGTTATCCCATAAGCCTCCTGCATATCCCTCCCCTGTGTCAACGTTTAGAGTTCAGCCATTGTTTATTAATAAGCCCTGTTAAATGCACACCTGATATCTGAGAGAGAGGAAACAACACAAAATTAACATGTCATCACATTAAGATGAATTTAGGTTCAATCTTTTAGTGCCTTTATAGACTATTTTACTTAAATTATGATATCATGGGCTAGGCACAGTGGCTCACGCCTGTGATCCCAGCACTTTCAGAGGCCAAGGCAGGCGGATCACCTGAGGTCAACAGTTCGAGACCAGTCTGGCCAACATGGTGAAACCCCATCTCTACTAAAAATACAAAAATTAGCTGGGCGTGGTGGCGGGTGCCTGTAATTCCATCTACTTGGGAAGCTGAGGAAGGAGAATCGCTTGAACCTGGGAGGCAGAGGTTGCAGTGAGCCGAGATGGCCATTGTACTCTAGCCTGGGCAGCAAGAGTGAAACTCCATCTCAAAAAAAAAAAAAAAAAAAAAAAAAAAATATGATATCATGCTGAAAAATATCTTTCTTAGGGTCTTATATCCCATTATATATCTATATAAACTATATATAATACAGGGATAATTATTTTTAAACCTCAAGAAAATCTAGAAGAAAATTAAATTGACCATTTATCAAGCCTCAGGAGAGGGACGAAAATGATTTTTCTAAGCTTAGAAGCAATATAAAAACCCTCAGAGGAAAAGAGTGACAGATTTGACTATATAGAAGAACAAAACACTTCTGTATGTTAAAAAAAAAAGGCAACCAAGAGTTTGAAAAAATGTTAGTAGCTACTATGACAAAGAGTTAAAATCTTTGTTATTTAAAATGATTATACTAATTTACAAGAAAATATGAAGTTCCAATAATAATAAGCTGAGAACATCAACATAATTTATAGAAAACACAACCAGCAAACAAAAATATTGAAAAATGTTCAGCTTTACTGGGCACCAAATAAATGTAAATTTAAAAAGTATAAATTTAAAGAAATAATCATTTTGTGTATTTTTTTAATCTTTTTAAATGAAAATTGCTAATATTAACAAGAGTGTCCCGAATATTTATTGAATATTCCTGGCGATCTCATAAAAAGATAAGACCCTTTCAGAAAGCAATCCAAAGTCATAAAAAATGTTCATACCCTTTGATCCAGGAATCCCACTTTTGGAACTCTAACCTATGGAGCTATTCTAAAAGATAAAAAATAAAAAACAAAAAACTAACATGTCAATGTTTTTATTGCAGTGTGGTTTATAGCAACAAAAATCAGAAACAACCCAACACCAACAAGAAGTGCTTGTCTCACATCCATTCAGTGGAATATTAGTCAATCTTAAAATGATGGCCATGTGGAAAGGGCTCCATTTACTATTAGATGAAGACATAGTATACAAAATTGGATGTAAACTTGGATTTCCAGTGAAAAACATGCACATATGAAAAAATAGAAACACATCAAAAATACTTTGAGATCACTGTGCATCTACCAGAATGAATGCAATTTTTAAAAACAAAGAAACAAACTGACCCCACTAAGTACTCACAAGTTTGTGAGCAACTGGATCCCCCATGCATTGCTGGTGGGATGATGCTACTATGACAAAGTGGTGCAGCCACTTCAGAAAGCAACTGGCAGTTTCCTATCAAGCTAAACGTAAACTTACCATATGACTTAGCAATCCCACTCCTGAGTATTTACCCAAGAGACATGAAAGAGAATATTATCAAAGAGAATATTCACATGTATACCAAAAGGCTGTATGTGTATGTGTAAAGCTGCTTATAGCACCTTAATCATAATTGCCAAAAAATGAAAACAACTCAATGTTCATCCACTGAGGAGTGGATAATCAAATTGTGGTACATCCATACAGTGGAATATTAGTCAGCAATAAAAAGGAATTAACTACTGATACATGCATCATAGATAACCTCCAAAAGCATTATGCTAAGTGAAAGAAACCAGACATAAGAGGCTACATACTGCATTATTCTAAATATTTATATGACATTTTGGAAAATGCAAAATTATAGAGACAGAGGACAGATAAGGGGTTGTCAGGAGCTTTATGTGGAGAAAGGAGATTGACTGCAAAGGAACAAAAAGAAAACATTTTTGATTGACGAGGCTGTTCTGTCTCTTGATTGTGGTGTTGGCTACATGACTGTGTGAATTTATTAAAATTCATAGAACTGTATTCCTCAAAAAAGGTGATGTTTTTCTGTATATAAGCTACACCTCCTAACCTGGCCATCATATCCCAAAAAGCTATCCATAGTTCTGGTGAAACAGTAAGATTATTATGGGTGATTCTTTTCTCCATTTTTCAGATTTTCTGACATAATTTTGAAAAACAAATTATATAAATACATTATTAATGTATATATAATCTGTATATCTGTTGCTGTTATAAGGGAGGAATAATCCATGAGTAGGGGAACATTTATCTAAATATGTGTAATACTTCTATTCAAAGAGCCACTGACCAGAAGCTAGCAATGTGAAAATCCTTTGCAAAATAAAATCTCAGACCCAGGAGGCTACTCTCCCATTGGCTCTACCTCTCTTTGGATTTTTTAAAGAGCTCTACTTTTCACCTGACCTGACTCTAGCTCTCAAATTAGGTAATAAGTAGTAAAGGAACTGTATGCATTTCATTGGGAAAAAAAGACTTAAAAGTGGAATTTATCTCAGATATGCAAGGTTGGTTTAACATATGAAAATATATCAATGTTGTATACCATATTGATAGAATAAAGGACCAAACCTACATGCTTATCTCAATAGAAATAGAAGATGCATTTGACCAAAAAATCAACACCCTTTCATGATAGAAACACGCAATATACTTAGAACTTCCTCAACCTGATAAACAGCGTCTACAAAACACTCACAGTTAACGTCCTATTTAATGGTAAAAAACTGAAAGGTCTTCCTCTAAGATCAGGAATACAGTAAAAATATCCACTCTTGCCAATTCTATTCCATATTATACTAGAGGTTCTAGCTAGTGCAATTAGGCAAGGAAAAGAAGTAAAAGGTATCAGATTAAAAAGAAATAATTAAAATTATCTTTGTTTGCATATGATATCATCTTGTACATAGATAAAAGAAACCACAAAAACCCCTACGAGAACTAATAAAAGAGTTCAGTAAAGTTGTAGAATACAAAATCAATATATAAAAATAAATTCTGTTTCTACACACTGACAATAAACAGTCAAAAAATGATACTAAGAAAACAATTCCATTTGCAATAGCACCAAAAAGAATAAAATACCCAGGAAAAAATTTAACCAAAAAAAGTGAAAGACAAATGTAGAAAATTAAAGAAGATCTGAATCAATGGGAAGATCCAATATTCATGGGTCAGGAGACTTCTTTTTAAAATGTCAGTATTCTCCAAATTTATCTACAGATACAGCACAGTCTCCATCCAAATACTAGCTATATTTTTGCATGAATCAACAAGCTGATTCTGAAACTTATATGGAAATGCAAGGGACCCAGAATAACCAAAACATTCATGAAAAAGAACAAAGTTGGAGAACCCATACTTTCTAATTTCAAAACATATTACAAGCTACGATAATCAAGACTGTAATACTAGCCCATTGCTGCATGTATCAATGGAATAAAATTGAGAGTTCAGAAATCAGCTTTTACATTTATGTTCAATTGATTTTCTTTTATATATATATATTTATTATAGTTTAAGTTCTAGGGTACATGTGCACAACGTTCAGGTTTGTTACATATGTATACATGTGCCTTGTTGGTGCCCCCCCACCCGACAACAGGCCCCAGTGTGTGATGTTCCCCTTCCTGTGTCCAAGTGTTCTCATTGTTCAATTCCCACCTATGAGTGAGAGCATGTGGTGTTTGTTTTGTCCTTGCGATGGTTTGCAGAGAATGATAGTTTCCAACTTCGTCCATATCCCTACAAAGGACATGAACTCATCACTTTTTATGGCTGCATAGTATTCCATGGTGTATATGTGTCACATTTTCTTAATCCAGTCTATCATTGTTGGATATTTGGGTTGGTGCCAAGTCTTTGCTATTGTGAATAGTGCCGCAAGAAACATATGTGTGCACGTGTCTTTACAGCAGCGTGATTTATAATCCTTTGGGTATGTACCCAGTAATGGGATGGCTGGTCAAGTGGTATTTCTAGTTCTAGATCCCTGAGGAATCACCACACTGTCTTCCACAATGGTTGAACTAGTTTACAGTCCCACCAACAGTGTAAAAGTGTTCCTATTTCTTCACATCCTCTCCAGCACCTGTTGTTTCCTGACTTTTTAATGATCGCCATTCTAACTGGTGTGAGTTGGTATCTCATTGTGGTTTTGATTTGCATTTCTCTGATGGCCAGTGATGATGAGCATTTTTTCATGTGTCTGTTGGCTGTATAAATGTCTTCTTTTGAGAAGCGTCTGTTCATATCCTTTGCCCACTTGTTGATGGGGTTGTTTTTTTCTTGTAAATTTGATTGAGTTCTTTGTAGATTCTGGATTTAGCCCTTTGTTAGATGAGTAGATTGCAAAAATTTTCTCCCATTCTGTAGGTTGCCTGTTTACCCTGATGGTAGTTTCTTTTGCTGTGCAGAAGCTCTTTAGTTTAATTAGATCCCATTTGTCAATTTTGGCTTTTGTTGCCATTGCTTTTGGTGTTTTAGACATGAAGTCCTTGCCCATGCCTATGTCCTAAATGGTATTGCCTAGGTTTTCTTCTAGGGTTTTCATGGTTTTAGGTCTAACATTTAAGTCTTTAATCCATCTTGAATTAATTTTTGCATAAGGTGTAAGGAAGGGATCCAGTTTCAGCTTTCTACATATGGCTAACCAGTTGTCCCAGCACTATTTTTAATTTTTACTTTAATTAATTTATTTATTTAATTTTGAGACAGGGTCTCACTCCTGTCACCCAGGCTGGAGTGCAGTGGCATGATATCAGCTCACTGCAGGCTCTGCTTCTGGACCTCAGGTGATCCTCCCACCTCAGCCTCCCAAGTAGTTGAGACCATAGGCGTGTGCCATCATGCTTGGCTAATTTTTTGTATTTTTAATAGAGACGGAATTTCACCATGTTGCCCAGGCTTGTCTTGAATTCTTGGGCTCAAGCGATCTGCCTGCTTCAACATCCCAAAGTGCTGGGATTACAGGTATGTACCACCGTGTCAGGCCATTCAGCACCATTTTTTAAAAGGCTATTCTTTCCCCATTGAATTATCTTGCCACCCCTAATTGGCAATCAGGCAGGAAAAAGAAATAAAGTGTATTCAATTAGGAAAAGAGGAAGTCAAATTGTCCCTGTTTGCAGATGACATGATTGTATATCTAGAAAACCCCATCGTCTCAGCCCCAAATCTCTTTAAGCTGGTAAGCAACTTCAGCAAAGTCTCAGGATACAAAATCAATGTGCAAAAATCACAAGCATTCTTATACACCAATAACAGACAAACAGAGAGCCAAGTCACGAGTGAACTCCCATTCACAACTGCTTCAGAGAGAATAAAATACCTAGGAATCCAACTTACAAGGGATGCGAAGGACCTCTTCAAGGAGAACTACAAACCACTGCTCAACAAGTGAAAGAATGAATTTAGTCCCCTACCTCACATCATAGGCAAAAATCAGCTCAAAAGGGATGAAAGGCCTAAATGTTAGAGCTAACTATTAACATAAAATTCTTAGAAGGAAATATAGGTGTAAATCTTTAAGACCCTGTATTAGTCAATGGCTTGTTAGCTATAACTCCAAAAGTCCAACAACGAAAGAAAAAATAGATACATTGGACTTCATCAAAATTGAAAACTTTGTGTTTCAAAGGACACCACCATGAAAGTAAAAATACAACCCACAGAATGAAAGAAAATATTGACAGATTATGTATTTCATAAGGAATTTGATTCCATAATATATATAAAGAACTCTTACAACGCAACAATAAAAGTATAAATAATCAAATTTTAAAGTGGACAAAGGATCTGAATAGACATTTATCCAAAGAAGATATACAAATGGTAAATAAACATGACAAGATGAGTATCATTAGTCATTAGGAAAATGCAAGTCAAACTACAATGAGGTCTAACTTCACATCCACTAAATAGTTCTAATAAAAGCAATGGATAATAACAATTATTGGTGAAAATGTGGAGAAATTGAGAATCCTCGTACATTGCTGGTGGGAATATAAAATAGCGCAGACACTTTGGAAAAGTTGGGCAGTTCTTCAAAGATTAAATGTAGAGTTACAATATGACCTAGCAATTCCACTCAAAGAGAACTGAAAACATATGTCCACACAAAACTTATATATGAATGTTTACAGCAGCATTATTTATAATAGCCAAAAATTAGAAACAATCCAAACTCTATCAATTGATGAGTGGATAAACAAAATTTAGTATATGCACACAAAGGAATATTATTTGGCAATAAAAAGGGAACATGGTTCTGACACATGCTGCAACATGGAGGAACCTTGAAAACATTATGCAAAGTGAAAGACACTGCTCACAAAGACCACATATTATGTGATTGCATTTATATAAGATATTCAAAATAGGTAAATGTCTAGAGACAAAAAGTAGACAAGTGGTTGCCAGGAACTGAGGTGAGTGGCAAAAGGAATAATTCTGTGGGTATAGGGTTTCGTTTTGGAGTGATGGAAATATTCTGAAATCAGATAGCAGTGATAGTAGTACCACTTGAACATACTAAAAACCAGTGAATTCTACACTTTAAAGGGGTGATTTTTATGATAAATGAATCATACCAATCAAAAAAAGAATGAATATAAAAGACAAGAAAGGAACTAGGGTGGTTGCTTGGAGTCTTTGGCGCAAAGTGTATCTAAAGATCTGGCAGCCTGTGAACTAAAGAATCAGCATCAACTTCAGAGTTTTCTAGCCATTGGACTTCCCTGGGAACAATAGAGAGGTCATGGGATGGGCATTGTCCAGGCTGCCACTGGTTGGCGAGTTTAGACTAGCTTTGGCTGACCTCCTAATCTCTGTTGCCTAAAGCAAATTGTTCCTCTGTATTTCAGGTCATTCACAGGCACACATCACTTGCTGTGCCTATATTGCAAATAATTTGGGCACCCATTTTTTTCTCTTTGATTATAAAGTCTTTAAGTGGAAAGAGTATGCCCCAATGGGTCAACACAGTCACTTGGACATGGTAGATGTGTCTAAATGTTAAGTGGTGAAAACCATAAAGTACGTGCAATTTCTATTGGTGTATCTTCCTTCCATAGCTCTTTCTCAGGGGCTCCAGGGGTTCCTCAACCTGCTCCTTGACATGTCGCTGGTAACCTGAGGGTCCCAGATGTGGAGTGACGCTGCAGGGAGGGGCTCAGTTTAAACCAGTGTATTTTCCTCCCTGGCATAGTGCCTCCTTACTTTGGATGACTGCATCCCACATCATATCGAAGATTACAAATGAACTCATTGGTACATGAATACATGGAATCTCATTTATATTTAACTATCTGAGTTGAGTTGTGGTTGAATAGTTGGGAAAACAATACACTCTGCAAACATTTGATTAAAGTTTAATTAATTTTGATTTTGCAATTTTTTTATTTTAGAGCCCCCCCTTTTTTTCAAGTTTGCAAAAATAATTTTACAGGCTCTTGCAAAACACTTCATTCAGCCCAAGGCATCATGTTGCCCAAGGCAACATATTGGATGAGAGTCCCTGCTTTGTAGGCACTGTTGGGGAACAGATGGAGAGGCATTTGGGGGAACATGGAGTCGCTCCTGGGCCATAGAATTTCTCCTCTAAGGTGGTTTGCCTACTGCATCCAGGTTTTGACTGGGCCTGTCCCTTTAAGTGGGAAACAGCCCCTTGGCCCAGCACCTCAGAGACCTCCCCTCCTCCCAGTGCCCACTCCATTGCCTGTCTCAGGGCCCAGTGCTGCCCAGCAGTGGCATAGAAGTGGGACAAACAGGTGTTGACAAAGATTAGGAGAGATCGATGAACACGGATGCAGATTCATTCCCAACTGCTGAACTAATCAGTTGGTTTTCACAAGCACTTTATTCCCCCGTCATATCAGCCACAAATACCTGCTTTAACGCTTGGGATCAGTCCTGCGCCAGCTAAATTGATTATATTATTTGGTTTGCTTTAGGAGGAGAAATGGAAAAGACCTTTGCTCTCCCCTATTAAAAAAAAAAGCTAAAGCAAAAACAAGTAAAATAACAATTGCAGGTTCTGACAGAGTAGAAGAAAGAGCCTGCCCACTGGGTTCAGGTAATACTTTTGAGAAATTAAACGATCATATAATCTTGGGTCTTGGTCTCCAATCCATTGGTCCATGATAGCAAGAGGCCCAGAGAGAAGACAAGGGTTTTCTAGACCTCAGGAGCACAAGTAGAAGGAAGTGAATCCCTGGGCTAGAAAGTGGCTTTGCTTAGAAAGAGGGGAAACAGGCAGGGCACGGTGGCTCACGCCTGTAATCCCAGCACTTTGGGAGGCTGAGGCGGGCGAATCACAAGGTCAGGAGTTCGAGACCAGCCTGGCCAATGTGGTGAAACCCTGTCTCTACTAAAAATACAAAAATTACCTGGGCATGGTGGCAGGTGCCTGTAGTCCCAACTACTTGGGAGGCTGAGGCAGGATAATCGCTTGAACCTGGGAGACAGAGGTTGCAGTGAGCCGAGATGGTGCCACTGCACTCCAGCCTGGGTGACAGAGCGAGACTCCATCTCAAAGAAAAAAAAAAGAAAAAAAAGAAAGAGGGGGAAACACTGGAAAGATAAACAGGCTCCAAAGGGAGAGAAGTAGAACACATGAACTTGGGAATAATCATCCAGGAGTATAACACAAGGATTTCCAGTGAGCAGCAGCAGTGGCATCATGGAGGAACTGGTCCATTCAGAGACATAGGTGCAGGTTACCTGGTCTTGGGGGCTGTGATGGAGGCATTCCTTCCTTAGGAACTTACAGGATGGTACCCTTTTATTCTAAAACCACCCAGCTGGAGGGAAGCAGTGAAAACAAGCAGTCTGGTCTCTTTTATTTATACAAAGGAGAAATTTAGGATCAGAGAGGAAAGAGACTTAGGCCACATGGCTGAGTACCAACAGAGCCAGGACTACAATTCAGATCTCTTCAATCCCATCCAGGGCTCTTGCCATATGATCATTCATGATTCAGGGCCAGGGTGACTCCACAAGGCCATGTCAGCCCATATAGCCAAGGGTAGTGAGCCATCTGTCTCTTCTCACCTGGAGACACTCTCTCTGGTCCTAGGTAACCAGCCATTGATTGTAGCACCCTGGAGGACCCCCAAGAAGGGAAGGGCAAGACATGAACTAAAATACCAAAGTGTTAACATCAGAGGCCTGTCTGCTCAGGCCCTGACAGGGAGTTGATGGGGTTCAGGACACACTACCTCAAAATATGACACCTCAGGATTTGAGAAAACAGCAGAGGCAGGAAGGCGTTTCTAACCTTCTTCCTTAAGGCAGGCCATAAAAGAAATGCCGCCTCCAAAGTAGGTCATAAGACCCCCATTTGAGAGGCACTCTCCCTGTATCTAAAGAAAAGAAATATCCTAATATCTGAAGACACAAGGATGCAGAGAAGAAGCTGAACAAGTAGGCCTTGCTAAATTCCTTCTAGTTTATTACCATAAGATCATACCCCCTTCATCCAATCATACTTCTACACGACTGGCTGCTGTTCATCAAACCTAAGTACAGTCATGGGCTGAGTAATGACTTTTCAATCAATGATGAACCACATATACAATAGTGACCCTGTAAGATTATAATGGAGCAGCCCTAGAGAGGTGTACCATTTAAAATCTACTATATTTTTACTGTGCCTTTTCTATGTTTAGACACACAGATGCTTACCACTGTGTTACAATTGTCTACAGTATTTAGCAAAGCAACTTGCTGTACAGGGTTGTAGACTGGGAGCAATAAGCCTACCCTATATTCTAGGTGTGGAGTAGGCTGTAACATCCAGGTTTGTGTAACTACACTCTATGATGTTTGCACAACGATGAAATCACCTGACAATGCATTTCTCGGAACATAGCCCCATCCTTGAGTGATACATGACTGTATAAAAATACACAGGTTTCCTTGTTTCTTTGGGTCTTCATTTCTGAAGGCTCCCATGCCATGTAAAATTTACATTAAATAAATATGTATGCTTTTCTCTTGTTAGTCTGTGTTTTGTTATAGAGGCCTCAGTCATAAACCTAGCGATGGGTGAAAAGATGTATTTTTTCTCCCCTACAGAACCCAGAAAGGCTTCTGAGAAAGGGCAGGTGTACCAGGGCAGAAAAACAGGAGTGTGACACCAGGGCATAACGGGCAGGCTGCCCTCGCGGCTCATCTGAGAGCCTCATGAGCCGGCCCACCCTCTCCAAGGTCCATTTGAGGAGCAGGAATTCTGTGGTCTAGTCTCGGAGGCAGACCAGTCTCTGCCCTCCAGCGGTGACTGTGAGTCTCTGGACCTCAATTGCTCACCTTTGACATGAGTGAGCAAGAGTAGACAATATCTCCCAGCTCTAGAGCAGCATGGGTCTCTCTGGTTTTAGGGGTTTTCTTTCCTTATCTTCAAATGAAGGACACCAAATTCTCTCTTGACCACCACTTCTCTGTAGCTGTATCCTGCCTTCCTTTCTTTGTAGGAAAACTTTGTAGGAGTCGTTGAAGCCTGTGTCTCCACTTCCCCACCCCATATTCTCTCTTCAGTCCCACCTCACCACTGAGACTATTCTTGCCAGAGTCACCAGTTACTTTCACTGGCCAAACCCAAAGTCCTTGCTCTGTTCTTACCTTTCCTGACTTTTCAGTGGCATTTAAAATATAATCACTTCTTCCTTCTTTAAACATCTGTTTCTCTTGGCTTCCCAAATATCATACTCTCCAGGTCTTCCTGCTGTCTCCCCTGTCACCTTGCTATGCTAACTCCTCCTCCTCTTTCACACTGACTCCAAAGATTAGGATGCTTTGGGACTCAGTCCTTGGCCCTCTTCTCTTCTTTATCCACTTTCTCTCACTCAGTTTGATGGCTTTAAGTACCTACTCTACTCAATGGCTACTGAATCTATATCTGCAGTGGGAGAATTCACCTCAGACTCTTGTACTCTTGCAGCTGAATGTCTCTCTCTCCCTTCCTCCCTCCCTTCCTCCCTCCCTCCCTCCCTCCCTCCCTCCCTTCCTTCCTTCCTTCCTTCCTTCCTTCCTTCCTTCCTTCCTTCCTTCCTTCCTTTCTTCCTTTCTTCCTTTCTTTTTTCTTTCTTTCTCTCTCTTTCTTTCTTTCTCTCTCTTTCTCTCTCTCTTTCTCTCTTTCTTTCTTTCTTTCTTTCGAAGTCTCACTCTGTAGCACAGGCTGTAGTGCAGTGGCACAACCTCGGCTCTCTGCAACCTCCACCTCCCGGGTCCGAGTTCAAGCAATTCTCCCTCCCTCAGCCTCTCGAGTAGCTGGGATTATAGGCACATGCCACCATGCCCAGCTAATTTTTGTATTTTTAGTAGACATGGGCTTTCACCATGTTGGCCAGGTTGGTCTTGATCTCGTGATCTGCCCGCCTCAGCCTCCCAAAGTGCTGGGATTACAGGCATGAGTCACTGTGCCTGGCCCCATCTTTCTAGATGAGTAGCTAGCAGTCATCTTGAATTTTACATGGGCGAAAGGAGAACCCTTGATTTTCTCCCTTAAGCTGCTCCCCAGTCCTCCTCATCTCAATATATAACATTACTGTCCACTCCGTGGTTCACACCAAAAACCTAGAAGTTGTGTTTAATTCCTCGCTCTCCCTCATCCCCACATCCTGACCAACAGCAAGGCCTCTGGGCTCTAACTACAAGTTCATCCAGTGCTAGTCTACTCTCAGCCTCCACCTCCACCTCAATGCCCTCAGACTGGACTTCCTGCTTCCTCTCTTGCCCCTCCAATCCATTTTCCCACAGCTGCAAATCAGATCAAGTCACTTCTCTGCTTAACAACATGGTGTCCCTTAACTCTTAGAATAAAATCCACACTCCTTACTGTGGTTTTCAATGGGCGACCTGAACCAGCCCCTGCCTCCATCTTTGACTTCGTCTTCCACTTAGGCCAAACAATTTTTGACCTGGGCCTTTGACCATTCTTCCAGACCTTCACATGGTGGGCTTTTCTTTAGAGTTATATTCTCTGAAATGCCTTCCCTGGCCATCAAACTAAAATTGTCTTTTGCATCTTCCTAAGTCTCTGCATATCACTTGTGATTATCTGGCATTTTTTATGTTTATTCATATGTTCACTTATTGTCTCTATCCCCCTTACTAGAATATAAGCTCCCAGGAGGCAGGGACCTTGTCTATATAATTTTCTGCCATATCCCTATTATCTAGATTAGCATCTGGCATGTGGAAAGTGGGTATTTAGTTTGTTCAATGAATGAATAGATGAATGCATGATTATCTCTGGGTGTGGAGTTTGGGAATCCCTATTTAAAATACATCCAGCAACTAAAGTCAAGAACTACTATGCATAAGATTTAATGTATTTCCCAGGTAGGATGAAGCAAGATTTTCTACTTCTAAAGATTATGGAGGACAATGCTTATCCTAAAGGAATAAATCTCCAATAGTCCAATTGCAAGTCCCATAACTTATGTTGAAAATATATGGGTCTAGGGCTCTTTGCCCGTGTGTTCTTGAGGCACAGAAGATGCTTATGTTTGCTTCCCCATGTTACTGGCCCTGCCCTTAGCTCAACAGCTGGGAGATAAAGTGCCTCCTGTCTTCCTTGAAAGGAATCAATAGTAAGAATGAGTACTTAGCTCTCTCCAAAAGGTCAGCTTGACACCTGATTTCTCAGGCTGCTCTCTTGATCCCTCCTCCCCATTAATGGGGAAACCTTCTCCTGCCTGGCAGACAACTTTCTAAGAACGAATTTGTAATCCGAGTCTGAGAAATATTATGGAGATTAAGACAGTATCTCAGGGTTCATTTGGTTTGGCCCCTTGAAGAATGGGGCATAGGTGCAGAGCAAAGGTCGGCGTGTGCCCAGCACATGTGAGCATAGGTACAAGAGAGTGTAGGTAAAGATGTGTGTTACCAGTGAAACATGCCACAAATGGGAAGGATTCTCTCTGCATGGACATACATGGCACTATATGTAGCCCATGTGCCTAGTGGTGGGTATGCAGAGGCATGAGCAGAAACTGTTGGTGCATGTATTGACATGTGTGACACAAAGTGCATTTGCATGTGTACTAGTCAATGCTTTGCCAGAGTCTGTGACCAAGTAACCATGTGACTCCAAGCAGTCACTTAATTTTCCTCATCTGTAAACTGGTACAGCTAACCAAGCCTATGCATTTTGCTTGTTTGTTGCTGGGAATAAATGAGATCATGGAAGGAACATTCTTTTTACAGGAAAGCTACCAACATGTTACTTACGTTGCAAATCTGTTTGCATGTAACCTCGGGCCACACACGTGCCTGTAGCTACCCACAGTCGCCGCCCCTCCCCTCCCCTCAGCCTTTCAGTACAGAGATGCCCCGTTTAAGAAAACCTAATATACAAAAGCAGAAGTCCCAAGCACAAGCGAGACAATTAACCTGCGGGGCGAGGTTACCAAGGGCGGGCTGGGATCCTGTGGTTTGGAAAACATCTGGGACCCCTGGTCCAGCGCCCAACCCCCATCCTGTACATCCCACCTCTTGTAAAGCCGCGGGGAGGAGGTGGATTATCTTCTTCTTCTTCTTCTTCTTTTTTTTTTTTTTTTTTAATGAATAGGACGGGCTGTGGGCGCCTGGCAGGCCCCATCTGTCCGCTGCCCCAACTCAATTTGATTCCCATTCACCCGCCTTTGTTTGCCTCCTTTTTTTGATCAGCAATGTTGTGGGGGGTGGGAGTGCAAAGGCTTAATGTTCTCCATGGCGCGGTGGAGCCCCGACCCCTCCCGGTCCCCCGCCCCCTTGGCCACCGAGGCCCAGCGTTCCTGGAGGTGAGGGTCCCAGGGCCGCCGACCGGCCCCCAACCTCGCGGAGCCCAGGATAGCAGGGAGCGGAGGCGCTGGCGGTTAGCCGGCGGAGGAGGGGAAGATGCTGGTTTTTTCGGGTCGTGGGGCCTGGTTGGCTGCTGCCCCCAGGATGGGATCAAAATGCACCTACCAGTGACAGGGGCCTCTCTACTGCGCTGGGGAGAGGGAAGCGCCCACAATGGAGGTTAATGGGAGCCAGCCGGATTTCCAAGTGGTTGGGAACTGCACATCTGGAGGTGGCACCTCCGCGAACCATTTCACTCCCTTTTAAATAGAAAAGATAATAGAGCAGCCCCAATTTGAAAATTCACCCATAATCCCACAGCCTGAATGAGAAAACCATTTTGGAATTTTCTTATGATCTTTGGTAGCCAGTTTTGTTGGGTGTTTTCTGTTCGTTTGTTTTTCGGGGTTTTTGTTGTTGTTGTTTTGGTTTGTTTTACAAATTGCCATCTTGAGTGAAAGGGACCTAGGGAACTTCCGAAGGGACTTGGCAAAGTGTTACCAGCCCATTTTACAGATGGAGTGCCCAGAGAGGAAAGAGCCTAGGCCCCCAGACTTCTGGCTCAGGGTTGGCATTTCAGCTAGGGTCAAGATTATGGAAGACTGAGGGAGTCAACTAGCTACCCTCCAAGGACTCTCCAGTAGTTTGCCAAAGTCTAGAGGCACAGGTACCAGCTCAACAGGAAAGAAATTAACTCCCGGCATCCTCTGGGGAGCTGAGGATCTAAAATCAGATAACAGCAGTAAAGATTAGTCCAGAGGCCTCCACTGTGTGGGCCATGCCAGTGAGAGGCAGGAAGGCTCAGTTTAAGATTTTCTTTGATAAATAGGGCTGTGCTCTCTGGTATTTTGGGGAGAACCCATTTCTGCCTGGCAGGGGACACTAGAATGTGACTCTGCGTCTCAATGTGCAGTTTTTTATGGGTCACAGTTGGCATGGGCTGCAGCTGAAAACTCTAGGCTTCCTGGTTATCCAACCGCCATCTCCCAGGAACTTTTGTCTTCAAGGAGTTCATATCCTCAAAGAAATGTAATATCTAGCCCCATAACTATAGGAGGTGGTAGAAAGTTTTGGAGCCCTAACAGGTACAGGTAATGGGCCATGGAAATAGGAGATGGTCATAGGGAAGGTTTGATGAAGGAGGAGACTGAGCTGGGTTTAGGTGGAGGAGATGGGTCCCTGGGAAGGGAGCGTGGAGACACTTTTGCAGAGAGGTGAGTCAAAGCAGAAGCTGGGACAAAGTTAAGTATGTATTGTGGACAGTAATTGGAAAAAGGTCCACGATGCAGGTGCCAAGGTGATGAGGCAGGTGACCTGGGTTGGGGGCAGCACCAGTAGGAGACCTGAAGTAAGGGATATGAGCATTGGCTGCAAGAGGGTTGGTGACCCATTTGGTTACCCAGCATTATCAGGAGCCTGAAAGGAAAAATGTCTTCTCTCATGAAGACAGCATTTTTCACATACTTATGGGTGTATGTGATTGATAAATATACAAATGCATTATCACATTCTTAAAAGATTTGATCATTCTCAAATTTCTCTGTTGATCGATGCTACTCTCAAGCGGAGTTCTTGAAATTTACATGAAAAGGCATCCCCCCACATGCAAAGGTCCTTAGTGTTTCTGGAGAATGTCCTCTGAGCCTTGCCTGTGCTCAGAGGAGAGAGAAAAAGGATGTTCATACCTCCGGGAGATAAGACTCAAAGACACTAACAACAGAAAAAATGTCATGAGGGAAAGAATGACCAGGTGCCAAACCCAGTATAATCTAGGGGCCAAATGACAGCATTATAGGCATTCGGAGGAGAAATTTCTGTGGGTAGGTTAGTGGGATGGGGTTTATGAGCAAGATAGGATTTGATTAATCCTTAAAGGATATGTGGTAATTGGATAGGTAGATGAGCAAATGGCATATGTGCTTCTAGTTAATTATTTATTTGTGTTCATCTGCTTTTTTTATTTTCTGAAATTAAAAATATGGAAATATAAAGAGAATAATACAACAGTGGCTGGTGTGTCCACCACCCAGAAGTGACAGTTATTAATATTGTGTCAAATCTCCATCATTGTGTTGAGTAAAAGAAATGCAGTTGTTTGGGTGGAATTGACTTCCCTTTTTTTCTCTCCCCACTTCCTGCCTTGCCAATCCCTTCTGTGTCCCATAACCAGGCTACCATTATCATGGATTTGGTGTATAACCTTGCAGTCCATTTAATATACTTTTACAATCGACTGTGTGCATACGAACAAATACTAGCAGTGTCTGTGTGTATGTTTAAATGAATGTAAATGGTGTCATATTGAACATATTGCTCCATAAGTTTGTTTTTGTTTATTTATTTTGTATGGAATTGTGTGTTGGCGAAATAGTGTTCTTTTTACCTGCAATGTGGCATTCTGTCACATGAAAACAGCACAGTTTTTTTCTGCAATAATACTGTTGCAGTGAGCACCTTCTACATGACTCCTTGCACACATGTATGAGAGTATAAGAGGAATTATGCTATGCTAGGGAATGCATAGTTTTAGATTTATGATTATATTAATTTGTATTACTCATCATGGTTGATTTTAATTAGATAATTTCTTTTAAAAACTCAATGAGTGTGGAATGGAATATATTTATGCTTCTGTATACACCTCTGTTTACAAAGCGTACTGCACCAAAGCAGTCTACTTTAATCAGGGATACAAATATATCACAGTTTTGCTGAGCTGGCTTTCATATCAGAAATATAAACCCACTTTCATTTACTAATGTTTACAAGAAGAAGAACTTCAAATTGTTGACCTTGGAGAAGGAGGATAAATGAAAGAATAATTCTTGAATGGGAGACTTGTGTCTGAGCTATGGATAGAATCTGTTCATTAGATTTTGGTTATTGTAAAAATGTGTGATACCACAGACCAACCTTCTTTTTAACTCTGGGCCTTGGCATACGTGTGTGTGTGTGTGTGTGTGTTTATAATTTGCCAGCCTCATCCTTATTGAAAGTCCTTGTATCCAACACACACACATACTACACAAGTGTGTCATTCACTGATAGTGAAGGTCAGAGAATAGCTGGAGCATCTCAACAAAACCATCAGATAGCTTAGTTCCAATGGGCACAATACACGCAAATAGTAGTTATGGTGCCACCTTTATGCTTTCCTGAGTTTGGTGCTTTGTGAATGTTGTCTTCTGACTCACCTATCATGTGAGTTCCGCTACTGAAATCCCTACTATGCATTAGAACTTTCAAAATCACAGAAGGAGCAAGATAATGAACTGTTACCTTCTTTCTGTCTGAGTATAAATTCACTTGTCATTTCTCTGTAAAGAAGATATTAATAGTTTTTATAAAATAGGACATGGGGTAATTTTCTGAGCTGGGCAGTGGGCGGGGGAGGGCAGGTGGGAGGTAGTTCCAGAGCTGGGTGTCTGGAGTTGGATAGGTATGGGCATTGAAGAAGGCACTGAGCTTGGGAAACCCAGGCTGAGGATGAATGTTGCTTGTGGCTTGCAGCAGAGGGGTAGTGCTCAGAGGCAAAGGAGGGGCACACTTAAAGGGCTTTCCCTTAAAGGGATGAGTGTAGAACACTGCTCCAGGCAACATGAGTGGACAAGCCCTGAATTCATTCTCCTAAGTGAAAGAAAAAAAAAATCAGGCATAGTTTCGATCTCCACTACCCACTGTTCTCTGTGGTGCACACATAATTTTAAAACAATTAAAACAGCTGGGTGGAAACTTGAATAGCAGTAGAGGGCATATAACTGGTGAGACTGTTTTACTTAAGTTTGTGAACCATCCATCCTGTCAGAGGGAAGTCTTTGCCGAAATCATACTCTTCATGGCATCTGAGGCACGTTCTTCTCTTTCAAAGTATTTCCACATCTATTATCTCAGTTGATCCTCACAATACCCGGGTGAGGTGAGTTGGAAAGATATTGAGGCCCCATTTGCCAGAGGTTAAATGGCTTTACTGAGGTCTTATATTTTAGCAGCAGGGCCAGCCTAGAGTCTGGTCCTCTGGATGCCAGTGTCACACACACACACACACACACCCATGCACCCGCATGCACACTCACACACACACACAAAATTCGGATTTTATAACATTTTTTCACAAGGCTTCTCTTCAACTTAATTGCAAATCCTTGAGGCCAAGGACTGTGTTTTACACCTCTGTGAATCCTCCATTTAAAAAATAGTTACTTGTCAAATTGAGTCTATTCCTTCCTTTCCAAGGTTGCCAAGGCTCTTGTGAATTTCCAGAATCCCCCTGTCAGAGGTGGAGGACTTTTCAGGATCAAACAAATTTATAAGGCAAAGCCTCATAATTGCCACTCATCAGTCTAGTTCAGACTTCCAAAACTGGCCTGCTTACTGTGTGCCGATAGAAATGTGAATGGATTAGCTGCCATTTTCCAAACACCTATCACATACTACTCACTGCTGGAACAGCTGCCCCCAGAGGGTCATTTGGCCCTCACCACAGCCCTTCATGGAGGTGTTGCTATCCCAGCGACAGGAGCAGGCTTCAAGGACCTGCTGCCAGCTTTCCTGGCCTCCCTGCCTCTTCTCTTCTGCAGCAGCCTCCTGGGCCTTTCACCTGTTCATCAGGCCATCTTGCTTCCCTTTACCCCTGCCCTCTTCACTTCTGTTGCACATGCCCCACTTTGCCAGTGTCTGTCTTTGGTACCCAGAAATTAGCATGAAATTAGAAAGGAGCAAAGCCAAAATGCAGCCAACTAACCAGTGGCCAAACGAACCAGTAGCCAAAACCAGTGGTTGGAGAAACAGACCAAACTCAAGAACCACTGGGAGACCAAGGCAGGGCAGGACTGAACAATGCTCTGAATACCCAGAGAAGGCAAAGCCAGGGCCACTGCATGGAGGAGGAGGCCTGGAGATGGGCTCTGAGGATGGGAAGAATTCAGATAAAAAGAAAAGGAGGAGCAGAAGGCTCCCAGGCTGCTAGCCTGCCTACCCTCATTTTCCTTTCTCTGCTTCCAACCTTGAAACCCTCCAGACCTGTCTGGGCCTGGGGCAAGAGGTGGAATCTCTGGCGATCCTCGGATCCTCGATCCTTGGGTGCCTTCTCTTCTCCGTGTAGTCGTCTTTGTCCTCAGCCGCCAGAGATGAGAAATTTAGCGGCAGGTCACTCTTTCTGTTTCCCTGTTCTTTCCCTTTCCTTTCAAAAGCGAGAAAGAGAAGGGAGATGGGGGTGGGAGGGGGCACAGGGGCTTCCTGCACAGCCCAGGCTGACTGGCTCCGGGAAGGATAAATGACTCGGGTTTCCGCGCCGCTGGTGTTGCACAACTTGTCTGTGCTGGCTTGAGCCCCCAGTGATCCCCTTCTAATTGAAATCACTTTCCCCTGACCTCCCCTGTAAGCGTGGGAGCTTGTTGCTCTCTGCGCCAACACACGGGCTGCGGATGTCGGGGGGAAATCCTGGCTGGGTACCAGAGCTGCGCGCACACCGCATCCATCTTCCAGCCGCCCGCGCTCTTGGCCGCGCCAGCTGCCCGACCAGGGTGGGCGTCGGGGCGGCCCTCTGGAAGGCGGCCCCGCTCGGTCACCGGCTGCTTGGAAGCTCGCAGCGGGGCTGGCACTGCCCCCTAGGGAGCATTTTGGACATTTCGTGGGGGGCTTGTTGATCGGCACTACAACTGGGAGTGCTACTGCGCGTTGGGTGGAGATAAGCCTGGGATCAGGGACATCCTGCCCCGTGCCGGACAAGCCCTCATTTGCCCAGCACGACTAGCAGGCCTGCAGAGATGAACAACCTGCTTACAATTATCTAAGCTGAGTCTCTGTTTCACATATAAATCAAAGTATTTTTGTACCGTTATAATATACTCTGGTGTTTTCAAGAAGGCAACTACCACGTAAATCAAAGGAGACCGGGCTCTTTTTCCAGTTCATCTCGTTAAGAGATGTTTACCATTTAGGCACATTGCAATACTTGAGCAATGGTGATATAACGCATCTTTCTCGATATTATTCTCGACGATATTCTCTGTGTCTGTCATCTATCTATCTATCTATCTATCTATTGATCGATCGATCGATCGATGGATCCATTGTATGGGGAAAAAAGTATTAACCTTTCCTCACAAGGTCCATGGCTGACACCTTGTACAAAAAAATGCATTAACAAGAGAAAAGCATAATAAATTTATTTAACCAGAGTTTTAGATAGCACAGGAGTGTTCAGAAATGAAGACCCAAAGACCCAGGGAAAACTGTATATTCTTATGCTTAGGTTTGAAGAAGAACGGACAGTCATGTAGAAATGTGATTGGGCAAAAAGGGGTATAATTTAATGGTATAACTGAGAGGAACTCAGCCTATTTGTTCAGATTCTTCTTGGCCTCTCTGTGCAGCATTCCTTTCCTCTGGGTGTGGGCCAGACACCTGTCACATGTATGTCTTATGACTTATTTTCAGGGGAGGTAGACAGAGAATTCCTTTATTGCCAACTTTCACACAAAAAGGTGGGAGAAGGTCAGGGAATGACTTTGTTTCAGTGATTTTTCTTAATTGCCAAGGTGCTATATTTTGGGGGTATTATGTTCTGAGCCCTAACATTATCTGCCTATCTACCCATCTATATACATATATATACACATACATAGACATATGTGGATAAATATGTATACTTACATATACATATATACATGCTACACACACCTGTGTGTGTCTTAAATACAAACTTACTTATTCTGAGTAGGTATGAGACTCACTGTCTTCTAGTGTAAATATACTTGAATTTACATACAGAAATGCACACTATTTTATTATTAATTGCTTTCATTTTATTTCTGTTTATAATTATACTAAGAAATTGTGTTGATTTTTTGAAAGGGGTTTGAGGTCTTTTAGAGTTGAGAACCATTGTTGTTGCCTTTCTGAGTCTCAGGGTCCTCAAAAGAACCAAAGTGGGGACAATAAGATGTTAAAAAATAGCAAAAATGTCACACAAAATTATATCCATATAACTCAGAGCCCAAGATGCAGCTGCAGTGAGAAACTTTGCTGATCACAGTCCCTAGGAGGCCCCAGATCCCAAAGTGGAGGGAGATAGAGCCTGGGAGATAGGAGACCTCTTGGGTACAGGTTGGGGGTGTATGACTGTGAGCCCAGGTTGGAAGACCAAAGGCCATGTGCAGTTTTCTGAGTGTGTTATATGCAATGAACAGAGGTTTATATGAATAGATGATATATATTGCATAGATATTGCATATATCCAAGTGTGTTATATGCAATGAATGGAGATTTTTTCCTCTTTTAAACGATCAGTTAACAAAAAAAAGAGAGAGAGAGAGACAGAGAGGGAAAGAAACCTTCCCTAAGCACTTAGTGACCACACTTAGTGACCACCTACTATGCACCAAAACTCTGTCATCTGGTCTGCAAACCATATCTTTCTTAATTCTTGCTTCTACCCAGTGAGGTAGGTATTATTATGGCTATCACAGATGAAGCGGCTGGGGCTTATTCAGTAAACAAAATTTGAACTGAATCTATTTGACTACAAAGTCAGTAGGACATACTGGCCCTAAAAAGTCACCAGTGGGCTTGTTTTTATTTTTACAGATTGCTGATTTAATTAAGGTCTTCTGTCTTAGTCAGCAAGTTTAGTCTATGATACTTGTCTAAGCCTAACTCCTTCGATGGTAAAGGCAACACAAATGGAAATTTAAACCTAGAATTCAACCAATATAAAAATATTTACATAATTTTGAAAGAAATAAAACAGTCTCTGTACAAGTCACAAACATACCACTTTCTTGGATGGGGGAATTTATATCATAATATTTCAATTTCCCCCAAAATTACTAAATACAAAATTGTTAATTACTAATACTATACATAAATATAACAAAATTATAATTGGAATTCAAATGGATTTTTACAGTATTAAATTATCGAAAAATTGATATAAATGTCTGAGAAAAGCCAAGAAAAACTTTTAAAGAACAGTTTGGGGAGGGTAACTTGATTTCTTACTAAATATAAAAATATAATTTATAAGGCATGGGACTGACATAGGAATAGAAAGGAAAACCCAGAAAGATCTCAGTGGACAAAGATGGTCTGTTTAATAAATGTATTAATAATCCATTTAGAAGAAAATAGAGTTGAGTTCCCTACCTCATATCAAATTTTTAAAAATCCATCTGGAGTAAGTGTTTAAATGTAAAGTAAATAAAACCATAAACTTATTATAAGAAAATCACCCACACACATACACACATATAAAATTGATAGATAGATAGATAGATAGATAGATAGATAGATAGATCTCCCAAGGGTATAGTTGAGGGAAAGAAATGGTTTTTGCCAAGTCAGAAAACTTAGAATGTATAAAGAAAATGATAGGCATATTCAATTATGTAAAAGTTAATATAATATTAGAATGGTGAAGGATGCAATAAAGATAGGAAAATAATAGCTTGAGGAACATAGTTTCAATGCAGATGATTGATAAAATGTTAATATCTGAGATATACCAAAAGATTCAAACAAATTAATTTAAAATGGCAAACAATAAACAGGAAAATGAGCAAAGGATATGAACAAAGGGTTTAGAGAGGATCAAATTCAAATGTCAATACATATATGAAAAGATGTTTAGCTTCTCTAGTAGTCAGATAAATACAAATCGAAGTAACGATGAGACATCATTTCCACCACAAATTTGGTAAGTTAAAAAGAGTGATAATCCCTCTCACTGACAGAAATGTTGGGGAGAAGTTTTCTCTTATATATGATTAGGGGAAATGTAAGTCATTATATGTTTTTAGAAAGCAATTGCTCAATGATTATAGTAAATGGGAGTTACATAGACCCTTCAACCTAGCAATCTCACTCCTAGGAATTTGTTCTTTAAAAACAGAATTCCAGTAAGAAAGTATCTGTTCAAGGCCAAGGATGTTCACATCAGCATTGTTTAAAACTGCACAAATTTGGAAACAAAATAAATCCCATCGACAGAGGAATAATTGAATAAATGATGGGACATTTATACCATGAAATATTGCACAGCTCTTAAAAAGACTGCATTAGATATAACTTCCTGTTAACTTTGAGGGGTATTGTGATATATTTTTAAGTGAGAAAAGCCAAATGCAGAGAAAGGTATATATATATAACCCATTTTGTAGTGATGACCTTCCATAAAGTACATACATATATTTATGTATGAAAATGACTATATTAGCATAAAAATATTATGGAAAGTTTCAAAACAAGTGATGCCAGCAAACACGAGAGAGGAATGATGGGGGTGAGGTATGGTGTGTGTGTGTTCAGGGAATCAGAGAGGTTAAAAAAGATAAAATCAATATGACTTTATGTAAAAGTATATGTATATGTGTATAACTATACATGGAGAGAGAAATTTGAAAGAATATTCACTAAATATTTATGATGTATTCATGGATTGAATATTGATCTCTACCAGTTATCCCCAAATTAATCTGTAGATTCAATACAATCCTAGTAAAAATCTCAGCAGGTTTTTATGTGCATCCAAATGTATACATACATATGTGTAAATTGACAAGCTAATTATAAAATGTATTAAAAATGCAAAGGGCAAAGAATGGCTAAGACATTCTTGAAAAAGAAAAACAGATGCATAGAGGAGGGCAGGAGGGTATCTTGCACTACTGAATATGAAGACTTAAAAAGTATTTGTTTGTTTATTTATTTATTCATTTATTTATTTGAGACAGTGTCTTGCTCAGTCACCCAGGCTGGAGTGTAGTGGTATGATCATGGCTCACTGCAGCCTCAGCTTGCTGGACTCCAGTGATCCTCCCACCTCAACTTCCCAAGCACCTGGGACCACATGCACAGGTGCATGCCAGCACGCCCAGCTAATTTTTTTTTCTGTAGAGACAAGGTTCTGTCATGGTGGCCAGGCTGGTTTTGAACCCCTGAGCTCAAACGATCCACTGGCCTCAGCCTCCCAAAGTGCTGGGATTACAGGCATGACCCACCTCACCCAGCCAGTACTTAAGACTTATGAAGCTACAAAAACTAAGACAATACAACATTGGTGCAAAGACAGATGAATACCACAAAGTGGTTGAATCAGTGTCCAGAAACAGGCATGTGGAAACTTTATTTATGACAAAGGTGAACTGAAGGGAAAGGCTTCTTTTCAATAAATGATATTAAGTCTATTGAATATCTGAATGTAGAAAAATGAAATTTTACTCCTACCTCACACCATACAGAAAAATGAATTCCAACTGGATTTTGGCTGTCAATGTTAAAGGTGGATCAATAAAGCTTCTAGAAGATAATATAGGAGAATTTTTTTCTCAAACATGGAATAGGAAAATATTTCTTAAATCTGATACAAAACCCACTAATCATAAAGGAAAAAAATTAATACATTGGGCTACATTAAAATTAAGAACCTCAGTTCATCGAAAGCAACCACCAAAAGAAGAAATTTGCAATATGTAAAAAGTAACAAAGAATTCACACCCAGAATGCACAAAGAACTAGGAATCAGTAAGCAAAGACCAACAACCTAATAGAAAAATGGCAAGAGAGCTGAACAGGAATTTTGCAAAAGAGGATATACTAATGGCCAACAAACATATGAAAATGTGCTCAATTGTATTAGTAATTTAAAAATTTCATGAGATATACATCCCCTCTGAATGGCTAAAATGAAGAACTGTAGGTAAGGATGCAGAAAGGAAAGAGTGCTCAAAAACTGCTGGTGGTAATATAAATTGATGTAATCACTTTGGAAATCTACTACTGCCTGATTAAATGTTTAATGTACATATACATGATGAAGGAGCAATTCTATTGCTAGATGTTCACTTAGAGTGTGGGTACACGTGAAGTAAAAATCATGTACAAGAATGTTCGTAGAAGCAACTTGTAATAATCCCAAACCAAAAACACAAATGCCCAACAATAGTAGAATGGATAAATAAATAATAGTATAGTCCTACAATGACATATTTACGGAAGTGAAAATGAACAAATGACAGCTATATACCTCAACGTGAATGAATCTCCATATAATCTTTAGCAAAAAAAAAAAAGCTAAACATAAAGAAACAATCTGAATTATTTCGTTTATATAAAGGTGAGCAAGTAAAACTAATTTATGGCGTTAAAACCAGGACAGGCCGGGCGCAGTGGCTCACGCCTGTAATCCTAGCATTTTGGGAGGCCGAGGCGGGTGGATCATGAGGTCAGGAGTTTGAGACGAGCCTGGCCAATATGGTGAATCCCCAACTCTACTAAAAATACAAAAATTAGCTGGGCAAGGTGGCACAAGCCTTTAATCTCAGCTACTCGGGAGGTTGAGGCAGGAGAATCACTTGAACCTGGTAGGTGGAGGTTGCAGTGAGCCGAGATTGTGCCATTGCACTGTAGCCTGGGTGACCAAGCGAGACTCTGTCACACACACACACACACACACACACACACACACACACACACTCACAAAGCCAGGATAGTAATAACGACTGACAAGGACTGGCAGAGGCACTGGGAGGTGGCAGGAGGACTCGTAGGGAGCTGCTCACGTTCTCTTTCTTGTCCTGGGCGGTGGATACTTGGGTATTCATTTTTTAATAATTCTTTGGGCTGCACATGTATGATTTATGCAACCTTCTATATTTGTGTTATACTTCACTAAACCAATAAAAATAATTTTAATGGCATTTACCTTAGGTGATGAGATTTCAGGTAACTTTTACTTTCTTTTTTTTGTTTGTTTTACTTTCTTGAATTATTTACAATACACATGTATTGTTTAATATGATCCAAAAAATCATAAAACAATTTATATACAAAAATAGAGTCAGACATATTTCGGAAACACAAATATGTTCATTTAACTAGTTGAACTAAAGCTAGATACTCTTTCACAAAATTAGTTTTTTAGAAAAGATCATAAATTGCCATGTGCACAGTTTTCCTCCCTGCTGGGTCATTGAATCCAGTTTGATCTTGAGAGGTCACACTCCCAAACCTCTGCTCCTGCCATGAGTGGACTCTATAGCACCCAGGCTCAGCCACACAAGCATAGGGTCACAGGTTATGGAAAGAGCCTCAGCAGAAAACCAAGAGAACTTGGCTCAAGTGCTAGCTCTTCCAGAAGCTTCCAGCAGTGGAGCATCAGGTTGGTAACATCACCTTTAGAACAACAATACTGATCTAATCATATCAAAGGTTTCCCTCAAGTCTGAAATTCTATGACTGTGTATCTTAGTGATGTGGGGTAGATTTGGGATTGTTGGAGGGAAGTGCATTGGGCAATGTCAACATCTATCCTATCCGACATCTACCATGGGGCAGGTGCCAGAGTGGGCACCAGGGATATACCAGTAATTTAAACACACAAAGATCCCACCCACAGGAATTTTACACTTCAGGGTGGGAGACAGGCAACAGATAGATAAATAAATGCATATGTAACAGATTGAGAGTATGTCCTGTGCTAAATTCTAGCTAAGAGGGCGGGATAAAAACCAAAAATTCCCTATAAGACTTGGCAGCAGGAAGGTAAAACTGGGGACCTGGACAAGAACAGTTGGTTTTTTTTATACTTTAAGTTCTAGGGTACATGTGCACAATGTGCAGGTTTGATATATAGGTATACATGTGCCATGTTGGTTTGCTGCACCCATCAACTCATTATTTACATTAAGTATTTCTTCTAATGCTATCCCTCCCCCAGCCCCCCACTCACTGACAGGCCCCAGTGTGTGATGTTCTCCGCCCTGTGTCCAAGTGATCTCATTGTTCAGTTCTCACCTATGAGTGAGAACATGCAGTGTTTGGTTTTCTGTCCTTGTGATAGTTTCCTGAGAATGAAGGTTTCCAGCTTCATCCATGTCCCTGCAAAGGACATGAACTCATCCTTTTTAGGGCTGCATAGTATTCCATGGTGCATATGTGCCACATTTTCTTAAACCAGTCTATCATTGATGGACATTTAGGTTGATTCCAAGTCTTTGCTATTGTGAATAGTGCCACAATAAACATACATGTGCATGTGTCTTTATAGTAGCATGACTTATAATTCTTTGGGTGTACACTCAGTAATGAGATTGTGGGGTCAAATGGTAATTCTAGTTCTACATCCTTAAGGAATCGCCACACTGTCTTCCACAATGGTTGAACTAATTTACACTCCCACAAACAGTGTAAAAGCATTCCTATTTCTCCACATCCTCTCCAGCATCTGTTGTTTCCTGACGTTTTAATGATTGCCATTCTAACTGGCATGAGATGGTATCTCATTGTGGTTTTGATTTGCATTTCTCTGATGACCAGTGATGACAAGCATTTTTTCATGTATCTGTTGGCTGCATAAATGTCTTCTTTTGAGAAGTGTCTGTTCATATCCTTTGCCCACTTTTTGATGGGGTTGTTTGTTTTTTTCTTGTAAATTTGTTTAAGTTCTTTGTAAATTCTGGATTTTAGCTCTTTGTCAGATGGGTAGATGGCAAAAATTTTCTCCCATTCTGTAGATTGCCTGTTCACTCGGATGGTAGTTTCTTTTGCCATGCAGAAGCTCTTTAGTTTAATTAGATCCAATTTGTCTATTTTGGCTTTTGTTGCCATTGCTTTTGGTGTTTTAGCCATGAAGTCCTTGCCAATATCTATGTCCTGAATGGTATTGACTAGGTTTTCTTCTAGGGTTTTCATGGTTTTAGGTTGAACATTTAAGTCTTTAATCCATTTTGAATTAATTTTTGTATAGGTGTAAGGAAGGGATCCAGTTTCAGCTTTCTACATATGGCTAACCAATTTTCCCAGCACCATCTATTAAATAGGGAATGCTTTCCCCATTTCTTGTTTTTGTCAGGTTTGTCAAAGATCAGCTGGTTGTAGATGTGTGGTGTTATTTCTGAGGCCTCTGTTCTGTTCCATTGGTCTATCTCTCTGTTTTGGTACCAGTACCATGCTGTTTTGGTTACTGGAGCCTTGTAGTATAGTTTGAAGTCAGGTAGTGTGATGCCTCCAGCTTTGTTCTTTTTCTTAGGATTGTATTGGCAATGCGGGCTGTTTTTCGGTTCCATATGCACTTTAAAGTCGTTTTTTCCAATTCTGTGAAGAAAGTCATTGGTAGCTTGATGGGGATGGCACTGAATCTATAAATTACTTTGGGCACCATGGCCATTTTCACAATATTGATTTTTCCTATTCATGAGCATGGAATATTCTTCCATTTATTTGTGTCCTCTTTTATTTCCTTGAGCAGTGGTTTGTAGTTCTCCTTGAAGAGGTCCTTCACATCCCTTGTAAGTTGGATTCCTAGGTATTTTATTATCTTTGTAACAATTGTGAATGGGAGTTCACTCATGATTTGGCTCTCTGTTTGTCTGTTAATGGTGTATTGGAATGCTTGTGATTTTTGCACATTGATTTTGTATCCTGAGACTTTGCTGAAGTTGCTTATCAGCTGAAGGAGATTTTGGGCTGAGACGATGGGGTTTTCTAGAAATACAATCATATCATCTGCAAACAGGGACAATTTGACTTCCTTTTTTCCTACTTGAATACCCTTTATTTCTTTCTCTTGCCTGATTGCCCTGGCCAGAACTTCCAACACTGTGTTGAATAGGAGTGGTGAGAGAGGGCATCCCTGTCTTGTGCCAGTTTTCAGAGGGAACGCTTCCAGTTTTTGCCCATTCAGTATGATACTGGCTGTGGGTTTGTCATAAATAGCTCTTATTATTTTGAGATATGTTTCATCAATACCTAGTTTATTGAGAGTTTTTAGCATGATGGGCTGTTGAATTTTGTCGAAGGCCTTTTCTGTATCTATTGAGATAATCATGTGGTTTTTGTCATTGGTTCTGTTTATGTGATGGATTACGTTTATTGATTTGCATATGTTGAACCAGCCTTGCATCCCAGAGATGAAGCTGACTTGATCATGGTGGATAAGCTTTTTGATGTGTTGCTGGATTCGGTTTGCCAGTATTTTATTGAGGATTTTCCCATCGATGTTCCATAAGAGCAGTTTTAAGGCAATGTGAGGACAGAAGCCAACTGGGGTGCACAGTGGAAAACACAGCGGGTAGGGAAGTGGCCATGGTCCACATAGATAGTTCAGAAGCTTTTCTAGAAAGAAAACAGAAATATTAGGTGGAGGCTGGAGAGGAAGGCAACATTAAGAAAACAGTGTTTTCTGGCCGGGCGTGGTGGCTCACGCTTGTAATCCCAGCACTTTAGGAGGTCAAGGTGGGTGGATCACCTGAGGTCAGGAGTTTCAGACAGCCTGACTAACATGGGGAAACTCCATTTCTACTAAAAATACAAAATTAGCCAGGCATGGTGGCACATGCCTGTAATCCCAACTACTCAGGAGGTTGAAGCAGGAGAATCGCTTGAACCTGGGAGGCAGAGGTTGTGGTGAGTCGAGATCACACCACTGCACTTCAGCCTGTGCAACAAGAGCGAAACTCCATCAAGGAAGGAAGGAAGGAAGGAAGGAAGGAAGGAGGAAGGAGGAAGGAGGAAGGAGGAAGGAGGAAGGAAGGAAGGAAGGAAGGAAGGAAGGAAGGAAGGAAGGAAGGAAGGGAAGAAAGAAAGCAGGCAGGGAGGGAGGGAGGGAGGGAAGGAGGGAGGGAAGGAAGGAAGGAGGAAGAAAGGAAATGGAGTTTTGTTTGTTTTGTTTTTAGGGACAAAACTAGAGCTCTTCGTGTATCGATGTGTTGATGCGGATGATCCAGGACAGAGGAGACGTTAATGACCAGCAGACTACACAGAAACAGAGGCCTAAGCAGAAGACAGGACATTGAATCCAGCACATGAGTAGAGGCACAGCATTAATGGGGGAGGCAGTTCTTCCATTAAGACAGGAGGAAAGAGAGAAGATGGCACAGGTGTAGGTCAGACTGAAGATTAGGTGGAGGAAGGACAAGGGAATTCCCATCATCTGCTTCTCTTTTCTCCTTTGTGTATAAGATGAGTTCAACAACTGAGAAAGGATACGGGATATTTGAGATATAAATATATGGGCTGTATGGGATATAAAGGAGAAGGTAAGTGTACTTAAAGAGAAATAGAATTGCTGGGCAGTGTTAGGTTGACATTTGTAATAATAAAATCTCAGTAAATACTGTAATGAACTTGGAGGCTAGCAATTTCTTTCCTGAGAAATGGAGATAGTAAGACCCAGGTCCTCCTCATACCCTATGACTCTGTGAGTAACGCCTCAATCCTTTCTGGAAAATGCTTTAAAACCCATGACCTTATTATTTATGGTGCCAATAAGTCTTGCAGCTAAGAAGAAGCTTGAGGAACTATAAGATCTAAAAAACTGGTCAAAATATCAGAGCAATCTCAGATGAGTTGTGTGGGGTTTATCCACCCACCCACAAATCCACCTATCCATCCATCCCATTCCATTCAATGGACCTCTTCTCAATCATGTACTGGATGCTAAAATAACAGCATTCTCATTCTTTGATGATTAGTTATTTGGCAATTCAGTGAATAAATTTGTTCAACAAGTGTTTGTTGAGCATCCGCTATTTTGAGCTAAGCCCTTTGCTGAGGATTGTGAAGAACACACAAATCCAAAATGAATTCTTTCCATTCTCAAGTAGCTTGTAATGTAGATAGGAAGACCATTCAGTCTCACATTGTAATAATTCAGTGTAGAATACAGGTGCTAAATCATGTGCAGAGATCAGGAGCTATGAGGAGGGAGCTCTGAGAAGGAAGCTCTGCATACACAAGCACAGCTCTGGCAGGGAGGCAGGGTTTAAGCTAGGGTTGATCATCTCAGCTCGTATCTTTGGAGAGGGGAAAAAAAAGATTCCAAACTTGAAGAAATAGTGCAGTATTAGAGTGCAATCATAAACATAAAACATTAACATGTAATTCCCTTATGCTTTTGAAAAATTACTTCATAAACGCAAAGTAAAATATTTTTCCCTTTTTATTACCTGACAATTACATATTAAGAATTTCTTTTTATGTTTAAAAACATATGCAAGCTGGGGAAGGCAGACGCCAAAATGTAATTGCTTTCCTTCTATAAGAATCAGATGTCATTTTCTTCCAACTCAACTCTGAAAAGAGATAGGAAAAAGCAAATTGTTGTATACATTAAATTTGGAAACATCTGATAGCTTTCCTCAATTAAACTATTTAAATGGAAAAAGATTGCTGTACAGCTCTATCATATCCCACTGAATAAAACCTCAGCTGAGGCAAATTGGCAGTGGCAGGTACCAAATGCATCGGCAATAATGAGATTGGACAACCCAGTGGAGGTCATTGGTAATTGTTATTATATGCAATATTGCACTGTCAGAAGAAGAAAAAAACAACTCTATAGCAGGCAAAGCCAATGCCAGGGACTGCATGAGTTGGGAGTACTTGTGACCACCCAGCCAGGGTGACTTAAGGAGTGTCAGGAGAGCTGGAACCCCAAGACTCGAGTCTACTCTTCCTGAGGGCTCTTTCGTAGCTGGCTGTGCATCTCAGCATATGGGGGGCAAACCACAGCACATTCTATCAGCAGAGATCTGCTTATCGGGCAGCTGAGAGCAAGGTCTCGGGGGGTGGCACTGGGGTAGAGGAGACGGGGAGGAGACAGGGAAAAGTGGGACCCTGAGAAGGGACGTGGAACAGAAGTCAAGACAAGGTTTTTGTATTTGTTGTGTGTTGTGGTTTTGTTCTGAGCTGACCCTGATTCAAGCTATAGAAAGTTTATTTGCACCACACCCCTACCTCAACCAACTTTCCAGATATGCAGGAAAAGAGAATAAGAATTTGCTTGTGTTTCAAGGTTTCAAGTCTCCTTCTCAAAGTTCCAAAGTTGAGAAAGAAGGGGTGGGAGTTGGTTTGGGCTGCCTCAGACCTAAGCAAGCCTGCCTGCCTGCCTGCCTGCCTGCATACAACCTCTCCTGAGCCCTGGGCCCTGAGTGCTGCTCTGGGACAGTCCAGATGAAGAGTAAAATCAGTTGCTTCATAGTCCTGTGCAAATGACAGTCATACACCAACTTGTTTGCAGTGCAGTGATGGGTACACAAAAATGTATTTGACTGCCATTTAACCACTTACCAGACAGTTTCGTGTCCAACAGGCTGCAGCAGGTGCATCAGTGACCATTGCACTGATTTATTCCTTAGATTCAATCATGAGGTCACTTTGAAACAGAATGTGACCATTTACAAGGGCCAAGAGCCCCAAATGACTGTGATGCTGCAGTACCTTGTTAAAGAAGGAAGGAATGGGGAGACCCCTCATGGCCCAGGCCGCTGATATCATGAAGCTCTCTGAATACAGTTAGAGTAACTCTATCAGAATCATTGCCAACGTGCAATTGCCTCCTGCTCTCAGACATCTTAGAGAGTATTCTTTGGTGCTGAGCATGTGTCTCAGTCAATTGGGGCTGCTGTAACAAAATACCATAGATTGGGTGGCTTAAACAACAGACATTTATTTCTCACAGTTCTGGAGGCTGGAAGTCCAATATCAAGATACAGTGTCTGGTGAGTGTCCTCTTCTTGGTTTGAAGATGTCCTCATTCTTGTTGTTTCTCCACATGGCAGAGAGGTTGGGGTGGGAGGGGGGGAGAGAGAGAGAGAGAGAGAGAGTTCTGGTATCTTCCTTTTCTTAAAGGGCACTGATTCCATCACAGAGTTCAACTCTCATGACCTCATCTAAACGTAATCACCACCTCCCTAAGGTCCTGTCTCCAAAACACCATCACCTTAGGGGTTAGGACTTCAACATATGGATTTTGGGGAAATACAAACATTTAGCCCATAGCATCATGCTTTCTGAATTTGTCTTAAAGAAAGCAACAGGTAGGTAAATAACCCTATTGGAAAAAAACCACAAAAACAAAACCAACTAAAAGCTGAAGGGAAGATCAGGATCAGGATGGTATCCTAATCCAACCTGGAGGAACACTCCTTCTGAGCTGCAGGGGTTCTTGGGCATCATCTGGTTCCATATCCCACTCCAGGTAGAGACCCCCCGAGATGGGGCTTCCAAGACTTGACTGTGCTAGGGAATCTGCTGGGGAGCATTGTGCAAACTACTCAGATATCCAGGCTCACCTCTTCCTATTGAGTCAGATTTCTGGGTTGGTGTTCAGAGAGCTGTATTATAAACAAGTTTTCTGGAGAATTCTGGTGCAGGTCCTCCACAAACAAGACCCATATGTGGGAAACACTGCATCCCTGACAGTCATTGCTGGAAGAATCCCCCAAACAGGGAGTGCACAGATCACAAGGAAGCCTGATCTATTGTAAGTCATGTTTAATTGCCACGAAGTTCTTTATATTGAATAGTATCTGATCCTCTGCCAATTCTGCCCAAAGTTTTAGCTCTTATCCACTTGATCAGAAAGAATGTATGTGTTTAATCACGAGTTGTCTATCTCTTCTTCAAGCGATTACTCTGCAGCATATCCCAGCAGAAAAAGTCCACTTCCACCGAGCTGACAACCCAGTGGGAGAATCTAGGTGTGCCCTGAGGCAGGTGCTGCATTCATATACATTCATTCGGATGAAAAGAGTTCATTCATTCATTCTCATTGAGCACCTATTCCCTGCACTGAGAATTGGTGGTACGCAGAGGAATCAGAGCAAGCACAGGCTCTGCCCTTGAGGAGATGACGATAGAGGAAGGAAGCCACACACTCATGTAACGCTTGCCCACCCACCCAGGTGATTTGAGTAAAGGAACAAGGAGGGAGATTCAGATGGGGTGGGGCTGATCAGGGGTGGCTGTCTGGCAGAGGTGGTATTTGAACTGGGCTTGATGGCTGAGTTGGATGTAAAGAGGTGGTGTTACCAGGGAAGGGAGCAAGGTAAAGCAAGGGTGTCTATGGGAAGAGCAAGGAGTACAGCAGATGGCACAGAGAAGCTTCTGTACATGCTCAGGTTTAGTCTTCTTGGTGAGGAAATTGCCCTTCTCCTCTGGCTATAGCATCAAGCCCTAGATATTAGTGTTGAGAAATGCACCTGGTGCAGCCCTTTACCCTTAAACAGGCATCACTATCTTTATTTCAAAGTCAGCTTAAGGTCGTTTATGCCTAAAGAGATCCCTTTGGTAATGGGTCTGCCTAGTCCTACTTAATATTCATCCACTGTGAGACCACAGGGCCCCTCTTCTGGACCAGGCCTGCACACAGGGGTCAATGAAAAAGCCTGATCCTGGCAGCTCTACTTGCCTTGGGTCAGACAGCACGGTGGCCAGCCCCCCATTGTTTACGGGGCATCTATTGGCTGCCAGTGGTGAGAAAGTCTGGGTTCTTTCCTGCAACAACTCTGATTGACTAAAAGAGAAAGGAATGTTCTGGAAAGACAACAGGTAGCTAAAAAGGCTCGAAGTGGGGGGTGCGGAAATGGTTAGGGAACAAAAGGTGGCACAGCTCAGCAAAAATCAAGCCAGCAGGACAGTCTACTTGGAAGCCTGTGACCTATGTGGTCATCACCACCCTCTGCTGAACCCTTGACTCTGCCACAGCCACTGAGAACGACCCATGGTTTAGCCCCTCTAAAGCCCAAGTCCTGGCTGTTAGAGGCATTGGATTGGCCAGGTGTAGGTCACATCTCTCATCAGAGGTACCAGAGGAGTACACGGCCAACCAGGAGGGACAAGAGTCACTCGCATCCACAGAGTTAGATTAAAGCACAGGTGAATGCCCAGGACAAGGGTCCAGGTATGAGAATGAATGATGGAGAGAGGAAGGGTGAAAAGAAGTCAGCAATGGGAGAGAAAGCTCTTGCCAACTGGACAGGAGAGGCTGCGAGTCATGTGCTGGGGCGGGCTGGGGCAGGCTGGGCCAGGGACTTCCTACTGAGTCAGGACAACTTAACAGACTCCCCAAACTCAGACTGAAGGAAGGGGTAGTCCCTGAGAAAAGGGGTAAATGGGGAGACTAAGGGAATGATGCCCACCTGCCACCTCAAGTAGCCTGAGGATTCACCTTGAAGAAGGAAGAGATTCAAATATATAAAGGAGGACAATATTGCTATTCATGGCCATCATTGCCTCCCAAGGAGAATGGACCCTACTTAAGGAAAGGTCCTTCGGTTTCACTAAGTGTCTTAATGCATTTGGACATGCAAACTAGGTTTGGGACTAGGACCTAGAGAAGTAGGAATACCAGAGAGAGAGAAACTTGGAAGGCAACATGGAGGGAGGAGGAGAGTGTAGGGAGAGGGGCCAGAGTCTTGAAGTGGCCAGTGACAACTCCTTCTGGAGGGGTGGTGAAGAATGGGGAATTAGATGCAAGACTGTCTATAGTTCCAGCTACTCAGGAGGCTGAGATGGGAGAATCACCTGAGCCTAGGAGGTCAAGGCTGCAGTGAGCTGAGATCACACCACTGCACTCTAGCCTGGGCAACTGGAGTGGGACTTTGTCTCAAAAAAAAAAAAAGTTTGCCACGTGCAACCTGCCTGTCTCTCTACACCTCCAGTGTAGCTGCTGCACACATGGATGCCTGGTAAGGTGGGCTGTTATTTTGGGATGTGTCTTGTACAGGCATCTGCATATTGAAAAAGGAACTGTGTCCCTCATCTGGTTATATGCATAGCCTCCTAAGGGCAGCTCCCTGGGAAGATGAGATGATCTGGACACTGAACTAATTCAGGGCAATGGGAACTTCTGGCCCCAGATGCCCATGGTGTGATATATGCACTTTCACAGCATGTGGGCAGGGCGCAGCCACTCCAGAACTTCCAGCCCTGGGAGATCCCCCACTGTCTGTGGGTTTTGGATGTGTAGGCTGGAAAGGGGAGAGCATGAGCAGAAAAGGGAGTGCACCTGGCGAGTTTAGAGGGCAAGGTGGAGACCTTGCCCTCTAAACTCGTTGGCTGTGACCAGGTCCCAACCTGGAAGTGGTGACCAAGAAGGGTGAACTCAGAGGTCTGAACATTGAAGGCTGGGCTACAGTGTCCAAACACTCTGTTAGGTTTCTTATTCCCTATGTTAAAAGATAAACTTAGGCACACTGAAATTGTAATGAGTTTATTTGAGCAGACAGTGATTCATGAATTGGGCAGCACCAGACTCCAAATGATTTGGCTTCACCCAGGGGACAGGAAGGGAAACTTTTATAAGGTGTTCACAGAAGCAAGAGAAAGAAAATATACTTGATAGGTTAATGTGGAAAGCTTCTAGTTAGAGGTTAGTTTGGTGGTTTCTGATTGGTTAAGCTTAAGTTTTGTTTTACTGTTTACATTGAGTTGGGCTTTGTTTCGCTTACCTAGGAATCCACGGCATTGGTACAGTCTCAGCCTAATGACTTCTATTAGTTTTTTTAAACACCTACTTGGCCACAAACCCCACCCCACTTTTTGTGTTAGCTGTAAGTAGTAATAATAGTAGCAAAAATTTGTATAGCACTTCCTAGTTCCAGGCATCATTCAAAGCACTTTATATGTATTAATTCATGTAATATAATCGTCCCTATAGCTCTTTGAGGAAGATTCTAACATTATCTTCATTTTGCAGATATAGAAACTGAGGCACAGTGAGGCTCATTTTTCTTATCTCCCCTGGCAAGTGTGGGGCCTCTGTTACGGTACTTTATGTCTTTTCTGTGTGTGTGTGCATTACGGTGCATTAGGGTATATCTCTGATAATGACAGCCACGTACACTGGTGCTGTACAGCAGAACATACATACATGCTGTTACTGTTCATGCCTCATTTCCCCTTTCAAGGGGAAAACACTATCTTTTCGTCTTTGCATCCTCAAAGCACCTTGCACAGTGCTGGGTGTATTTAGCAGAAGGTGTCCAGTCAATTTTTGTAGAATAGTGAACTAAAGATTTCTAAGCAGGCAGTGATGTAGTGAACAGTATTTTTGGAGGGTTTGCCAACTAGCAGGGTGGATTGAAAGAGGAGAGGCTAAAAACAGGACCCCACAAAGTTCTGAACTGTGCCCCATGGCAAGGACAGTGATCTGTTTGGAGAACCCGTGTCCATCTGGGGTTTGCCTCTTTGCCCTGCAGGTACACCTCTGTCTGAGCTCTTGGTCTGGGATTTTTTTGTCTTCCTGTTTTCCAGATTTGCCCAACAATATTTCCTGCCTGAGATAAGCCTTCCATATAATTTGTGAACTGGCAAGACAGCTTTTGGCAGACTATAAAGCTGTCTGAAGTTTTAGTTCTCAATCCTAACATTTGATTCATTTAATTAAGGACTGAGGACATTACGAGTACCTCTCAACTATCAAAGGGCAAATTTGAAACAACTCACAAACACAATTAACCTTGGCCCCAAAGATTAAAAAAAAAGCAGGCACAGTGTGGTATTTCACTATTTATAATCACCAGTTAACAAAGTATGCAATTAAGTCAAATGCTGATGTAGCAATACAAGCCCAGTGCCAGGGGTTTGCCCTTGCCTGGTCCTTGCATGTGACCATCTGTGGCTTTGGACCAGTGGTCTCCAGGTGGAGGGCCACATTAGAATCTCTAGGGGCTTGGGGGTGGAGGAAAGGTTTGAAAACAACCATAAATAAATAAAATAACCATAAATAAAACATATATGTTTGAAAACAATCATAAATAAAATAAAACATAAATAAAATAATTTTATTTTATTTGGGGGATATTCTTAAAACCTAATTTCTTTTTTTGAGACAGAGTTTTGCTCTTTTGCCCAGGCCGGAGTGAAGTGGTGTGATCTCGGCTCACTGCAACCTCCATCCCCCCAGTTCAAGTGATTCCACTGCCTCAGCCTCTTGAGTAGCTGGGATTACAGGTGCCTGCCACCATCACCGGCTAATTTTTGTATTTTTAGTAGAAATGGGGTTTCTCCATGTTGGTCAGGCTGGTCTCGAACTCCCGACCTCAGGTGATCCACCCACCTTGGCCTCCCAACAGGCATGAGCCACCACGCCCGGCTAAAACCTAATTTCTAAAAATGTAAACTACAGAAATTAATGCTTGAGAAAAATCTTTCTGAATGATGGGAAATTGCTGAAGACAGAAATTCCCAAGATAGAGAAGATGCCCTTCTCCCCCAGGGATCTTATAAAATTCTCTGGGGTACACATGAGAATGTCAAAGTATCAAAGGAGAGTATGAATGAAGAAAAGGTTGTAAAACACTGCTATTCCCACACCTTAATCTCACACTGCCCTTGGAGATGAGGGCCTCTCCCATGGGGCTTGTCACGGGAACCCTTTCTAGAAGTAACAATATTCTTAATAAATACATTTAACCCTCCCTCCCTCCCTCCCTCCCTTCCTTATTTCCCTCCTTCCTTCCTTCCTCCCTTCCTTCCTTCTTTCCTTTCTTCCATCCCACTTGCATATTTATACCCTATCTTATTCCAAAAAGGATGTGAGATGGATAAATCCCTTTGGATAATATCTAAGAGGAAGCTCCCCAGGAAACACTGGGATCCATCAACGTCCTGGTTAACAAATTACTTTTTACTATGTATTAGTCAGTCACTGAGCTGGATGTGAAAGTACAGGATGAATGAAACAAGATATCTGTCCTCAGGGAACAAAATCAGCCTAAACAGAACAAAAGCAGGAAGAAGGACCCTACACTTTGGATTACAGCTGCCTATAATCCAAAGTGCAAAGTACTAAGTGATGTGGATTTTATCAACCAGGGTGCTTTTGGTTGCAAGTAACAGTAAACGTAACTCAAAGTGGGAATTTATAATCTCCCATAATAGGAAGTCCTGAGGCCAGGCAGCTCCAGGCACAGTGTGAACCCACTTTTGTCCTCTTTCTTGGCCCCCTCCCCCTCACCCATGTGCCAGGGATTTGATCCTCAAGCTGGCTGCAGGCTGGCTACAGCAGCTCCAAGCATCACTTCCCAGCAACGTCCAGGAAAAGAAGCAGGCACATCACTGCCTGCCGGGTGGGACCTCTGTTTATCAGTGAGGAAACCTGCTTCAGAAGTCCCCAAGCATGGCTTGTTGGCCTGATATGGGCATGTAGGGTCCTGCATGCATCCCTGAACCAGCTTCTAACTGAAGAGAATGTAATAAGCAGAACTAGCTTAGACCAACCAAGACTTACCTCTAAGTCCCAGGGGGAGGAGTGGCCACCTGAACAAAATAGACATGTGCCCAGAGAAGTCAGGGAGTATGGATGAAATGCTGGAAAGTACCAGCAATGCTGTTCCACCAACCCACAGGGCAGGAACATGGAATTCTCCCTGCCAGGCACAGCAGGGGAGGTGATCTGATTTGACCTGTCCAAGAGCGCGTGTTCTGACTTCTTTTTGGGGGCAGGGAATAGGACATTCCTTCTAAGTGGAGGAAATAGCACGAGTAACCCCGTGGGGAGCTGCTTTGCACAGAAACAGAATCTTCTGTGTCTGTGGCACAGGTGTGCATTGGGTGGATGCAAACAGGAGAAACCTGAATGTGGATCAGGATCAGTGGAGAAAGGCCTGGCCACCAGGCAACAAGCAGCCATTATTTTAACCCAGAGGTTCATACAAAGCAAGGTATTACTGGCATGGTTTCTCACTCAGTTAATGGAGGCGTTACTATAGAAAGACCAGTTCCAGAAAATATTTTAAGATGCTGTGACCAAAAATCTGTCCTTGGGGGCCTGCTGGAGGGATGTGGCTAGCCTCAGAGGGACATTTTTGGCAGGGGCATTGAGTCTGATGGGTACTGGTAGTTTATCAGAATTCTTTTTTTTTTTAAAGAAAATATTTATTTATTTATTTATTTATTTATTATTATTGTTATACTTTAAGTTCTAGGGTACATGTGCATAACGTGCAGGTTTGTTACATATGTATACTTGTGCCATGTTGGTGTGCTGCACCCATCAACTCCTCAGCACCCATCAACTCGTCATTTACATCAGGTATAACTCCCAATGCAATCCCTCCCCCCTCCCCCCTCCGCATGATAGGCCCCGGTGTGTGATGTTCCCCTTCCTGAGTCCAGGTGATCTCATTGTTCAGTTCCCACCTATGAGTGAGAACATGCGGTGTTTGGTTTTCCGTTCTTGTGATAGTTTGCTGAGAATGATGGTTTCCAGCTGCATCCATGTCCCTACAAAGGACACAAACTCATCCTTTTTTATGGCTGCATAGTATTCCATGGTGTATATGTGCCACATTTTCTTAATTCAATCTGTCGCTGATGGACATTTGGGTTGATTCCAAGTCTTTGCTATTGTGAATAGTGCCGCAAGAAACATACGTGTACATGTGTCTTAATAGCAGCATGATTTATAATCCTTTGGGTATATACCCAGTAATGGGATGACTGGGTCATATGGTACTTCTAGTTCTAGATCCTTGAGGAATTGCCATACTGTTTTCCACAATGGTTGAACTAGTTTACAATCCCACCAACAGTGTAAAAGTGTTCCTATTTCTCCACATCCTCTCCAGCACCTGTTGTTTCCTGACTTTTTAATGATTGCCATTCTAACTGGTGTGAGATGGTATCTCATTGTGGTTTTGATTTGCATTTCTCTGATGGCCAGTGATGATGAGCATTTTTTCATGTGTCTGTTGGCTGTATGAATGTCTTCTTTTGAGAAATGTCTGTTCATATCCTTTGCCCACTTTTTGATGGGGTTGTTTGTTTTTTTCTTGTAAATTTGTTTGAGTTCTTTCTAGGTTCTGGATATTAGCCCTTTGTCAGATGAGTAGTTTGCAAAAATTTTCTCCCATTCTGTAGGTTGCCTGTTCACTCTGATGGTAGTTTCTTTTCCTGTGCAGAAGCTCTTTAGTTTAATTAGATCCCATTTGTCAATTTTGGCTTTTGTTGCCGTTGCTTTTGGTGTTTTAGACATGAAGTCCTTGCCCATGCCTATGTCCTAAATGGTATTACCTAGGTTTCCTTCTAGGGTTTTTATGGTATTAGGTCTAACATTTAAGTCTCTAATCCATCTTGAATTAATTTTTGTATAAGGAGTAAGGAAAGGATCCAGTTTCAGCTTTCTACTTATGGCTAGCCAATTTTCCCAGCACCATTTATTAAATAGGGAATCCTTTCCCCATTTCTTTTTTCTCTCAGGTTTGTCAAAGATCAGATGGCTGTAGATGTGTGGTATTATTTCTGAGGACTCTGTTCTGTTCCATTGGTCTATATCTCTGTTTTGGTACCAGTACCATGCTGTTTTGGTTACTGTAGCCTTGTAGTATAGTTTGATGTCAGGTAGCGTGATGCCTCCAGCTTTGTTCTTTTGACTTAGGATTGTCTTGGCAATGCGGGCTCTTTTTTGGTTCCATTTGGATGTTAAAGCAGTTTTTTCCAGTTCTGTGAAGAAAGTCTTTGGTAGCTTGATGGGGATGGCACTGAATCTATAAATTACTTTGGGCAGTATGGCCATTTTCACGATATTGATTCTTCCTATCCATGAGCATGGTATGTTCTTCCATTTGTTTGTGTCCTCTTTGATTTCACTGAGCAGTGGTTTGTAGTTCTCCTTGAAGAGGTCCTTTACATCCCTAGGTTGTAAAGGAATTGTAAGTTGGATTCCTAGGTATTTTTATTCTCTTTGAAGCAATTGTGAATGGAAGTTCATTCATGATTTGGCTCTCTGTTTGTCTGTTACTGGTGTATAAGAATGCTTGTGATTTTTGCACATTAATTTTGTATACTAAGACTTTGCTGAAGTTTCTTATCAGCTGAAGGAGATTTTGGGCTGAGACTATGGGGTTTTCTAAATATACAATCATGTCATCTGCAAACAGGGACAATTTGACTTCTTCTTTTCCTAACTGAATACCTTTTGTTTCTTTCTCTTGCCTGATTGCCCTAGCCAGGACTTCCAACACTATGTTGAATAGCAGTGGTGAGAGAGGGCATCCCTGTCTTGTGCCAGTTTTCAAAGGGAATTTTTCCAGTTTTTGCCCATTCAGTATGATATTGGCTGTGGGTTTGTCATAAATAGCTCTTATTATTTTGAGATGTGTTCCATCAATACCGAATTTATTGAGCGTTTTTAGCATGAAGGACTGTTGAATTTTGTCAAAGGCCTTTTCTGCATCTATTGAGATAATCATGAGGTTTTTGTCTTTGGTTCTGTTTATATGCTGGATTACGTTTATTGATTTGCATATGTTGAACCAGCCTTGCATCCCAGGGATGAAGCCCACTTGATCATGGTGGATAAGCTTTTTGATGTGCTGCTGGATCCGGTTTGCCGGTATTTTATTGAGGATTTTTGCATCGATGTTCATTGGGGATATTGGTCTAAAATTATTTTTTGTGTGTGTGTCTCTGCCAGGCTTTGGTATCAGGATGATGTTGGCTTCATAAAATGAGTTAGGGAGGATTCCCTCTTTTTCTATTGATTGGAATAGTTTCAGAAGGAATGGTACCAGCTCCTCCTTGTACCTGGAAGAATTCAGCTGTGAATCCATCTGGTCCTGGACTTTTCTTGGTTGGTAGGCTATTAATTATTGCCTCAATTTCAGAGCCTGCTATTGGTCTATTCAGGGATTCGGCTTCTTCCTGGTTTAGTCTTGGGAGAGTGTAAGTGTACAGGAAATTATCCATTTCTTCTAGATTTTCTAGTTTACTTGCATAGAGGTGTTTATAGTATTCTCTGATGGTAGTTTGTATTTCTGTGGGGTTGGTGGTGATATCCCCTTTATCATTTTTTATTGCGTCTATTTGATTCTTCTCTCTTTTCTTCTTTATTAGTCTTGCTAGTGGTCTGTCAACTTTGTTGATCTTTTCAAAAAACCAACTCCTGGATTCATTGATTTTTTGGAGGGTTTTTTGTGTCTCTATCTCCTTCATTTCTGCTCTGATCTTAGTTATTTCTTGCCTTCTGCTAGCTTTTGAATGTGTTTGCTCTTGTTTCTCTAGTTCTTTTAATTGTGATGTTAGAGTGTCAATTTTAGATCTTTCCAGCTTTCTCTTGTGGGCATTTAGTGCTATAAATTTCCCTCTACACACTGCTTTAAATGTGTCCCAGAGATTCTGGTATGTTGCATCTTTGTTCTCATTGGTTTCAAAGAACATCTTTATTTCTGCCTTCATTTTGTTATGTACCCAGTCGTCATTCAGGAGCAGGTTATTCAGTTTCCATGTAGTTGAGCGGTTTTGATTGAGTTTCTTAGTCCTGAGTTCTAGTTTCATTGCACTGTGGTCTGAGAGACAGTTTGTTATAATTTCTGTTTTTGTACATTTGCTGAGGAGTGCTTTACTTCCAATTATGTGGTCAATTTTGGAATAAGTGTGATGTGCTGCTGAGAAGAATGTATATTCTGTTGATTTGGGGTGGAGAGTTCTGTAGATGTCTATTAGGTCTGCTTGCTGCAAAGATGAGTTCAATTCCTGGATATCCTTGTTAACTTTCTGTCTTGTTGATCTGTCTAATGTTGACAGTGGGGTGTTGAAGTCTCCCGTTATTATTGTATGGGAGTCTAAGTCTCTTTGTAAGTCTCTAAGGACTTGCTTTATGAATCTGGGTGCTCCTGTATTGGGTACATATATATTTAGGATAGTTAGCTCTTCCTGTTGAATTGATCCCTTTACCATTATGTAATGTCCTTCTTTGTCTCTTTTGATCTTTGATGGTTTGAAGTCTGTTTTATCAGAGACTAGTATTGCAACCCCTGCTTTTTTTTGTTTTCCATTTGCTTGGTAGATCTTCCTCCATCCCTTTATTTTGAGCCTACGTATGTCTCTGTATGTGAGATGGGTCTCCTGAATACAGCAAACTGATGGGTCTTGACTATCCAGTTTGCCAGTCTGTGTCTTTTAATTGGACCATTTAGTCCATTTAAGGTTAATATTGTTATGTGTGAACTTGATCCTGCCATTATGATATTAACTGGTTATTTTGCTCGTTAGTTGATGCAGTTTCTTCCTAGCCTCAATGGTCTTTACATTTTGGCATGTTTTTGCAATGGCTGGTACCGGTTGTTCCTTTCCATGTTTAGTGCTTCCTTCAGGGTCTCTTGTAAGGCAGGCCTGGTGGTGACAAAATCTCTAAGCATTTGCTTATCTGTAAAGGATTTTATTTCTCCTTCACTTATGAAACTTAGTTTGGCTGGATATGAAATTCTGGGTTGAAAATTCTTTTCTTTAAGAATGTTGAATATTGGCCCCCACTCTCTTCTGGCTTGCAGAGTTTCTGCCGAGAGATCTGCTCTTAGTCTGATGGGCTCACCTTTGTGGGTAACCCGACCTTTCTCTCTGGCTGCCCTTAAGATTTTTTCCTTCATTTCAACTTTGTTGAATCTGGCAATTATGTGTCTTGGAGTTGCTCTTCTTGAGGCGTATCTTTATGGCATTCTCTGTATTTCCTGAATTTGAATGTTGGCCTGCCTTACTAGGTTGGGGAAGTTCTCTTGGATGATATCCTGAAGAGTGTTTTCCAACTTGGTTCCATTTTCCCCCTCACTTTCAGGCACCCCAATCAGACATAGATTTGGTCTTTTTACATAATCCCATACTTCTTGCAGGCTTTGTTCATTTCTGTTTCTTCTTTTTTCTTTAGATTTCTCTTCTCGCTTCATTTCATTCATTTGATCCTCAATCGCTGATACTCTTTCTTCCAGTTGATCGAGTCAGTTACTGAAGCTTGTACATTTGTCACGTATTTCTCGTGTCATGGTTTTCATCTCTGTCAGTTCGTTTATCGCCTTCTCTGCATTAATTATTCTAGTTATCAATTCTTCCACTCTTTTTTCATGATTTTTAGTTTCTTTGTGCTGGGTACGTAATTCCTCCTTTAGCTCTGAGAAGTTTGATGGACTGAAGGCTTCTTCTCTCGTCTCGTCAAAGTTGTGCTCTGTCCAGCTTTGATCCATTGCTGGTGATGAGCTGCGTTCCTTTGGAGGGGGAGATGCGCTCTTATTTTTTGAATGTCCAGCTTTTCTGCCCGACTTTTTCCCCATCTTTGTGGTTTTATCTGCCTCTGGTCCTTGATGATGGCGACGTACTGATGGGGTTTTGGTGTGGGTGTCCTTCCTGTTTGTTAGTTTTCCTTCTAACAGTCAGGACCCTCAGCTGTAGGTCTGTTGGATATTGCTTGAGGTCCACTCCAGACCCTGTTTGCCTGGGTATCAGCAGCAGAGGCTGCAGAAGATAGAATATTGCTGAACAGCGAGTGTACCTGTCTGATTCTTGCTTTGGAAGCTTCCTCTCAGGGGTGTACTCCACCGTGTGAGGTGTGGGGTGTCGGTCTGCCCCTAGTGGGGGATGTCTCCCAGTTAGGCTACTCAGGGGTCAGGGACCCACTTGAGCAGGCAGTCTGTCCGTTCTCAGATCTCAACTTCCGTGTTGGGAGATCCACTGCTCTCTTCAAAGCTGTCAGACAGAGTCGTTTGCATCTGTAGAGGTTTCTGCTGCTTTTTTTGTTGTTGGTGGTGGTGGTGTTGTTTAGCTGTGCCCTGTACCCAGAGGTGGAATCTATAGAGACAGGCAGGACTCCTTGAGCTGCTGTGAGCTCCACCCAGTTCGAGCTTCCCAGAGGCTTTGTTTACCACTTAAGCCTCAGCGCGGGCACCCCTCCCCCAACCTCGCTGCTGCCTTCCCATTAGATCGCAGACTGCTGTGCTAGCAGTGAGGGAGGCTCTGTGGGCATGGGACCCTCCTGGCCAGGTGTGGGATATAATCTCCTGGTGTGCCTGTTTGCTAAGACCCTTGGTAAAGCGCAGTATTGGGGTGGGAATTACCTGATTTTCCAGGTGTTGTGTGTCTCAGTTCCTGGCTAGGAAAAGGGATTCCCTTCCCCCTTGTGCTTCCTAGGTGAGGTGATGCCTCGCCCTGCTTCAGCTCTTGCTGGTCGGGCTGCAGCAGCTGACCAGCACCAATTGTCCGGCACTCCCTGGTGAGATGAACCCAGTACCTCAGTTGAAAATGTAGAAATCACCTGTCTTCTGTGTTGCTTGCGCCGAGAGCTGGAGACTGGAGCTGTTCCTATTCGGCCATCTTGCTCCGTCCCCCAAAAGAAAATCCAGAATTCTTAAAAACACAGACTCTGGGGTCAGACTGCCTGGACACACAGCCTGTCTTTACTTTCTGCTGCTCACCTGGCCTCAGTTCTCTCACCTGTGAAGTGGGGATAATAATTGTAAATACTCCATAGGGTTAAATAAGTTATTCATTCTGGCACACAGGGAGCCCTCTATAATTGTTAGCTGTTATTGTTGTTAAGGGCTGAGAAGGGAGTGGGGATACATTATCATGAGGATTCCAATGAGGAAGCCAGTGGCGATTTCGTTGTGTGGATTTTAATTGTTTTCCCATAAACTGTAGCTGACAGTTGCCTCTAAATAGAAGGCAAAGGGCCCACAGCCTCCAACTTCTAGAAAATTGGCCCACATACCATCTTTGCCTCAACTGCCAAGTGACATTCATGTACCTTCCTTTTACCTACAAAGTTGAGTTCATACTCTATAGATCTAATTGATAATCTACTAATATTAATTAGAGAAGCTCATTAGTTTAAGTCATTAGAGCTATGACCCCTATAGTAAATATTATTAAAGACTAAAGACCTGATTAAGATTAAAGTAACAGAACTGCAAATTTTCACCTGACCTAAGAAAACCTTTTGCTTTCCTTCTTTCCTGCCCTTTCAGAGCTTCTCTGTTTTCCAGACACTATAAAAAACCATAATGTTTGCTTACAAAATTAGATCTGTGTGTGGGTTATCAAAATTTGAAGTCCTTGTGCAATTAGCATACACAGAAGGGATACAAAGGGAAGAGTTCAAAGAAATTGACAACTGCATACAATTTGAATATGTTCTCACGGATTTTGATTTGCTTAATTTTTAATTAGGACAAAATTTCAAACACACAAGCTATTAAAAAGAATAGTACAAGGAATACGCCTCTGCCCTGCACCCAGATACCCAGTTCCAACAATTGTTAACAGGTTACCATATTTACTTCCTCTCTCTGGGCTTCTCTCTCTCTCTGGGCGACTCTCTTGGGGCTCTTGCCGATGCTCAAATGTGTCTGTCCAAGGTCCCAAGGAGATTCTCTTTCTGGTAATCATTTGAAAACAAGTTGCAGATATGTTAACACTATATAGGTTCAACCTATATCTCCTGAGAATGAAGACATTCTCCTACTTAATCGTGAGATCATCATTATCCCTAAGAAAATTAACAAGAATTCCCTAGTATCATCTAAACCAGGCCTTATCCAGATTTCTCTATTTTTAGAACTATGATCCAATTATGGGTCTGCTAGTATTGTTTTTAATAGAGAGAAGTGTGTGTATGTCTGTCACTAAGCTTATGAAATGTGGTGTGTGTGTGTGTATAGTGCTCATGTATGTTTGTGTGACATGTGTAAGTATGAATGCATACATGCATATATGTATGTGTGTGAGCAGTGTTTTGTGTCCACATGTGTGATGTGTACATGTGCTTGTACGTGTATATGCATGTGTGTGTGTGCATGTGTGTGTGTTGAGGAAGGAGATGCTAGGGATTCTCTTTGAGCAAAATGAACCAAGATTTGCTAGAAAGAAGATGCTTTATTGTTATTATTATTTTGCCTAATGCATGTGAAGAAATAAGAGCCAAACTCCAGCAACTATTGAGCAGAATCTGTCTTGGCTGGGGAGGCTAAAGATACTAATGGTTTTGTTCCCCTTGATAGATTGATTCAGGTGTCCCTCTCTCCTATCATCTTGGGAGAGCTCTCTCTGAAAGGGAACAGTCACAAAAGTTCTTTCTCTGCTCAAAAGGGTCAGCATTACCTTCTATTTTCCTCACCAGGCCTGCAGCTGACACACAAAGAAAGGTGTAATTACAATGTGACGTGCTGCTGATCGCCAGGGTCTGGAAATTTTGAACCGCTCACTCTGCTCAGAATACATTTCAATTTGGTGCTATGAATTTTACATTGAAATGAGTTTTTTCTTTAAAACCCTAGAGAAAACAGACCCTGCACAGAAGCATTAACAAATTGCTTTGCAAATCTAGGCTAAAGGGAGCATTCAATTTGAGGAGGCCAAATCAAGCTCAAGTCCCGAAGCCCAAAGCCTGGTCCCAGCAAGTCCAAGTTGGCTCTGGGATGGATTTGGCCATGGATTTGGTCTTGCTTTAGCCCTTGCCACCTTTCCTCTGTGCTGACTCTCTTGGGGCTCTTGCAGATGCTCAAATGTCTCTGTCCAAGGTCCCAAGGGTTTAGGGCTGGAAACTGCTGAGACTAGAAGCCCTGGGGTGAACAGCCCTTGCTTGGCTGTGCAGTCACATGGGTGAGAAAAAGGATCCACAGAAGCAAAGACTCAGGCAAGCCCAGGCTGTGGACCACACAGCCACTCATTCACTTTACAGAGCGGACACTGGGTAAAAGCTCAATGGTGTGACCAAAGGCCCCCACTGGTCACTGTAGTCATCAAAATAGTAAAATGTATGAAGTGTTAACAATCTGCCAGGCATCATTCTGAGTGCTTTATGTTTTCTCATAGACGGGTCCTAGGTAGGCTGGGTGTGGTGGCTCACGCCTGTAATTCCAGCACTTTGGGAGGGGAGGTGGGTGGATTACTTGAGGTCAGGAGTTCGAGACTAACCTGGCCAATATGGTGAAACCCCATGTCTACTAAATATACAAAAATCAGCCTGGCGTGGGGGTGCACGCCTGTAGTCCCAGCTACTCAAGAATCTGAGGCAGGAGAATTGCTTGAATCCAGGAGGCAGAGGTTGCAGTGAGACAAGATTGAGCCACAGCACTCCAGCCTAGGTGACGGAGTGAGACTCTGTCCAAAAAAACAAAAAAGAAGAGTCTGAGGTAATCCTCTGTGGTAAGGCCATTATTACCCTTTTTCACTTTATATTATTATTTTTATTATTAATATATAAACGTTTTTGTAGAGACAGGGTTCTGCCATGTTGCCTAGGCTGGTCTTGAACTCCTGGGCTCAAGCAATCCTCCCCCATAGGCCTCCCAAAGTGCTGGGATTGCAGGTGTGAGCCACCGTGCCCACCCCCCACCCCCACCCTTTATAGATAAAAACTCAGAGGCACAGAGAGGTTCAGTTGCCTGAATTCAAGCAGCCCAGACATGCTCACCCAGGATACTTGTTGGTGACCAGCACTCTGCACTTTGGACCACACTGTCTGCCTACACTTCTGAGCTGTCCTAGCCACACCACCCCAAGCCTGGCCATTCCTGTCTAGTCAGATATGGCTTCTTCAAAGTCTAGGGCTGGCATCATCTTAACCCACCAGCCTGCAGACTCTGCTGCCCTTGTGTCCACGTAGTGGACGAGGAAAGCCCCTCACGCAGGACTGGATCTTAACTTTAGTGAAGACGTGTTCCGGAGCCTCACCCAATGCTTTTCAGACCTGTCCTCTTTTCTTTGAGGCCCAGGCCAAGGAAACCCTCGGGGTGCTCATTTGTCATGTGTTTGCCTTGTTTGCTTAATATTTAGTGGCCCTCTTCCCTCACCTTCCACACCACCATTCACTTCATACTCATGCCCTGGGGGAGGGGGATCCAGAACTACAGTGGGTCCACTCTATGACGTGTCTTATAGTTTATTGCACACTAGGTTACAGGAGGAAACAGGAAAGCCTGATGAGGTCGAAAGAGCTGCATGATGCCTGAGGTTCTGGCTAGCCAGCGTTGTGTCTGCCTCTTAAAGCCACTTCTCGGGCAACCAAGCATGGCCACTTCAGTGGTTCCTGGTGGCGTCCTAGCTGGAGGGACCTTGGCCTGAGAAGGGGGTGCCTCTCCTGCCACCCACAGCACTGCTTCTCCAAAGCCATGGAGATCAATCTGCCCCAAATGAGCATCGGGAGCTGCAGTAAACCCAGTCCCCAGGGCTCTTGCCACGGAGCCTGGGGCAGCCTGGGGACCCGGATTAAAACGATACGTTTTCAATTTGGCCTTAAACGAATTCACCAAATCGGCATCTTTGATGTCAAGTGGAAGTGAATTCCACAAATCTCAATTTATTTTATGGGGAAGCGTTATTGATTTTTTTTTTATCGTCTGCTTCTCCTTCTTCTTCCCTCCCAGCTGCCAAGCCTCTTCCACCTGGATTGAATTGTTTGATTTAAGAGCGGCAGTTCAGAAAGAGGAAGAGATGCCTCTCCCCTTCCTTCCACACATCCCCCACCCTGCGGTGCCAGGTACATCCCTTCAAACCAGGAGCAGCAGGAAGGGACAGGCCCAAGCCAGGATTCCCTGGCTGGGCTAGAGTGGCCTTGCCCTGTGCCTGCAGCTTGTCTGCATGTGCCCACACTCAGCCAGTTTGGTGCCTGTTTAAAGACTGTATGTGTTGTCATGTCCTTTTTCCTGTGTTGTGCCATTCGTCTCCTTAAGGCCCTGCAGGAGCCACCCCTTGTTCCTACCTCATGCCCACACCTGATGACCTAGCACCCAAGGCCTTGTAAACCAGATCCCAACCTGTCTGTTCAACCATGTGTGCATCTGGCCTTCCATTTCCTTCCAGAACATCTTTTATTTATGGAGGTATTCCTATCTCCAGGCCCGGTGACTATCAGGGACTCAGTACGTGCTTATGCACTGAGGAGGCATGCATGGTGACCCCCATGAGTGCCACTCTCAGGCCCCATCTTTGCTTATGCTCCTCTCTTCCCCTTGGCACCAGTATGAAGCCCTCCCAATTACTCTGCACTGTGCCAGCCCAAACTTAGCACACTTCCAGCAGAGCAATTGATTCCCTGACTCTCCCTACCCCACCAGCCCATTCTTCCTAAGGAGCTTGCTCTCTGGAACGATGGCTCCATCCTTCACTCAGTAGCTCAGGTGAGAAACCCCGCAGTCATCCTTGGTTCATTTCTTTCCTTCACACCCAAATCCAGTCCAATTCACTCTAATGGTTCCACCTTTTGGTAGGCAGAATTGTGGCCCCTAAAGATGTCCACACTTCAATCTCCATGAACCTGTGAATATCTTCCTTTACATGGCAAAAGGGTCTTTGCAGATGTGATTAAGATTTGTGGATCTTGAGATGGAAAGATTATTCTGGATTGTTTGGGTGGGCCCGATACTGTCACATGAGTCCTTTAAAGCAAGGACTTTCTAGGCTGTGGTCAGAGAGAGATGACAGCGTGAGAAGGATTCAATACCCTTTCTGGTTCTGTAAGCAGGAGGTTCTGTGCAAGAGCTGGAAAGAGACCTCTGGAAGCTGGAAAGGCAAGAAAATGGATTCTCTCCTGGGGACCCTAGAAAGGAGCACAGCTCAACATCTTGATTTTAGCCCAGTGACACTTGTGTTGGATTTCTAGCCTACGGAACTATAAGATGACAAATTTGTGTTGTTGATAACCACCACGTTTGTGGTTACTTGTTATAGGAGCAATACAAAACAAACACAACTTCCTTAAATATGACCTGGAAATGACCTCTCTCTTCCATCTTCCCCCTAGTCCAAGTCACCTAGACTCCTGCAAGAGCCTCCTCAGGCGTCCTTCCTCCCCCAACCCCTGCAATCAACTGTCCACCAGAAACCTAAGTGGTCTTTTGTTTTTCATCTTCTTATTTTGAAATAATTTCAAACAAGTAGAAAACCTGCAAGAGAAATACAGGAATTCTCCTGCCTTCATCACCCGTATCCATCCATTGCCATCACTGTGCCACATTTGCTTGGTCATTCTCTCTCTCTCAGATCATGTCCACCCCTACTTAAGCCTCCAGTGGGTTCCCACTGCCTTGCCCTCCTCCTCATAGCCAGTAAAGGTGGATGTTGCTGGGCCCAGCCCACCTTATCCTGTGTTCCCTGTGCTCAAGGCACACCGCCTGTTTCCGGGACCTCCCTCCACTGTCCTCTGGCTGTCATCTGTGTGCCTCGGCTCTAATGTCATCACCTCCCAAACCCTTTCCGTGATCATTCCACTAAAGCAACCTCCTACTCCACCTCAGCTGCTTTTTATAGCATTACCCTATTCATTTTTTTTAACAGCATTTACCAGGCTCTGATATCATCCCATTCATTTACTGACTGCTTGTTTATGTGTTCATTCACTCCCTGGTGTGTAGCTCTTTGGGCAGGACTCTGTACACCTCTTACCCTGAATTTCTAAAATAGCACCCAGTACGTAGTAGTTGCTCAACAAATATCTATGGACTGACTGATTTTCTGTGACACACAACTGATCCCTTTTTGCAGATCCAATTGTTTACAGGTGTGTATCTTTTCTTAAGGGCAGGCAGGATTCTTTCATTTTGAAATTCTCTCCTCTCAGGGCTGGGCACACGACAGGACCCCATCTGAATGTTGGGGGATTTTCGTTGAAAGCGCAAGTTCCTTGGTGCGGAGGGCCTTCCTGCCTTCCCCACACACCACCCTAACATCCAGCTCTGTAATCAAATGCACCCCCGATGGAGGCCCTGAGTCATAAGAATGCCTTTCTTCTCCCTCACTGTTTTTCTTTTAGATTTGTCTAAGTGCTGTTAACTTTCTCATCTTGTCTGTTTCCCTCATCTCTGTTGTGGGGTAAACACACAGAGAGCATTAGCCCCATTTGATGGACATGAAACTGAAGCAAAGGCAGGTTAAGTGGCTTGCCCAAGGTCACACAGGTAATTAACAGCAGGACAACTCCCCTGATCCCTAGCCTGGTGCCTTCTCCTGCAGACCACAGAGCAGCAGCCCCTTGCCCCTCCCCTCAGGGACTGAGGAGCCCAAACCTGATATTATGGTCACAAAGCTTTTAGCAGATGAGCGGAGGGCAGGAAGCTGTGTGGTTAGGTGAGCTCTGGGTATGTGTGTGTCTAATTGCTCTTCATTTCCTTTCCTTTCATTCATAGAGTCATTCATTCACTCAGGCAGACACTCATTCACGAGGCATTCGCTGAGCACCTCCCACCTCCTCGGCTTTCTGCTTGGCATAGAGGAGGATGCTGGAGAAGGAGGCAGGGGCCTCACAGGAGCCTGTTCTCAGACATGGGAGACCCAACTCACATGCGGGAGGCGATGAGGTAGGATTGGAGACCCCATTCCGGCAGGAGTGGCATTGACTTCTTTCAGATGAATGGAGGAACTCAGCACAAAGCTGTGCACAGCCACAAAACACTCACACTGGGATTGACTCCCTCCATGCAGGTGACTACCCCCAAGCTCCCTGCTGCTGTCTTCTCTAATAAGAGAACCCCTTCCCCTGCCCTACTCCCCTGCCCTCTGGGGATGGGCTGAGCTCCCCTACCTACAGAACTTCCCCCGCAGTGCCCAGTCCACAGGGAGGGACGGAGTATTGCCCCAAACCTGTGCAATCAGGATCCTTTCTCAGATTTAAAAGCCATATGTGAGACAGGCAGCTCTGTTTCTGGGCTGGAGGGTAGCTGTGCTCACTGAAAAGGAGGGAGCATGATTACAAACCTACTATGCTCGATCTCCTACCTCCATTCTTCAATGACAACTTACATTCCATAACTTTCTGATCACTTTCCGTAAGGACAATCCTGTTCAGTTCACAGTATAACTTCAAGTTCAGTTTGAACATCTCTTTGCTTCTCCCCAGTGCAGTCTGAGAGGGACCCCAACTCTCTTGAGGGTTGTCTGGGGCAAGGATGATAGGGGTATGGGATTGGGGAGGAGGAGGCTGGCCAGGCTCTGAGAAAACCCAGGTCCCTTCCCTCCTCAGTGTCCAGCTCCTCCAGGAAGGTCCCAGGGAGACAAGTGTCCCTTGGGTGCTACAGGTGCTGGGGAGTCCTCTCTCTGTTGGCTCTGTTGTTTCTCTATTGACCCCTGGCAGGCCAATAATGCCTCAGCCACAACCTTCCAGCTGCTGCTCTCCCATGGGCTCTCATGTGAGTTCCCATGGGTTCCTGAGGGGCCTCTCAATGCCCTGTTCTCTGACCTGGGAGTGTCGGCTGGCTCTGAGTTCCATGTCTTCCAGCTCCTCCAGTTCGTTACTCCAGGGGGAAGGAGGGGTTTCACCTCCCAACCTCCCACTGCTGGGACCTCACAGTTGGAGAGACAAGATATATCCATGTGAAATGAAATGATTCCCTCCCCTCCCCTCCACTCCCCTTCCCTCTCCTCCCTTCCCCTTCCCTTCCCCTTTCTCTTCTCCTATCTCTCCTCTGTGTCACTTCTCTTTTCTCTCTATCCCTCACCCATTTCTCCCCCTTACTTTGTAGAGCTGAATTCATCAGAGTTGCCTTCAAAGCTGTCCCCAAACACTTCCCTGGCCCGTTCTCTGTGATCATGTGGTTCTTCACCTTCATTTATCTATTTGAGTATTAAGAAATAGGAGGAGTGACATCCTCAAGTGGAGTTTTATTGGGGGAGTAAAAATAACACAGATACAACAATCAGGAACCCAGATAAGGTGTCACCACATTGTGTGCTTCCCCGAATATGGCAGACAGACAGACAGTGCAGATCACAAGGTGGTTGCTAGAGCCAGGTGGCCTGAGTTCAAACCTAGCATCGCCACGAGTGAGCTGTGCAAGTCGGTGAGATCATCTTACCTCTGTGCCTCAGTCACCTTCCCAGCAACAGGAGTGATAACAGCACCTCCCTTGCATCTTTTTTGCGAGCATTAAGTTAGATAATGTATGAAAAGCACTGAGAACAGAGCCTGGCACATAATAGCTACTCAATAAATAGATGATAATGATGTTCAGTGAAGGGCAAATACGGTTAGGGTTGTAGTTGGTTGATTCTGTGCCGAGTGAACTTGCCATGACTGTCTGTGGGGAGGGAAGCTGCCACCAGAGGGGAGGGACAGAGCCCCTGGGTGGTTGGGGCAGATGTGCCACCCTCTCCCAGAGAAGTGGGGATGCCAGGAACACCCTTCCCTGCAAAAGGGCCATCTGGCCTCAGTAGTCCAGTTGGGGAAAGTGCCCAGGGAGTGCAAGCAGCAGGAAGGCACTCTGGTGGCAGTGGTAGTGGTGGCCAGCAGTGGGTATGACAGTGGGGGTCAGCTCTGGCTCCATGCCCAGGATCTGAGGTGTGGAGGGGTGGGGAGCTTCCCACGAGGACTCAGGACAGCAGCTGCAGGGGACACAGTGAGAACTCCATTGGCAGTGACTGAGGACCGCCCTGCCCTTGCAGGACTCCTGGGCGTAGGGAGCTGACATGGCATGGCCCTGTCTGGAGGAGCCTGGCCTTAGGATGTTTCTTGACATTAAATATTTTCTATGATTACCTGAGTCTCAGAAAGATATCCACCTTGCCCATAGGACATAGGAGGGTGAGGCAGAGCCAGGTCTGGAACCCAAATCTTCAAACCAAAGTGCAATCTAAGCCTCCTTCACCCCCAGGAGGTAAAGCTGTCTTGGATAACAAAAAACTGTAGACAGGGATAGCGCTACAGGCCAGGATGGCAAACTGTGCAGGCATCCCAGTGCCCGCCAGTCCCCAGAGCTGTGGCTCTGCAACTGCATGTGTTTATGGAGGCACCACCACTCCCCGGGTGCAGCTCTGGAGAAAGCCAGCCCGCAAAGCTTCCCACAGCATCTGCCAAGAATACACCCGACATAATAATTTCTTTGACCTCCACCACATGAGTTTCTGAAAAGAACAAAACAGCATCATTCCCTGGCATTTACAGTTTAAACCTTTCCTATTCAAGTTTCTAACAAAAAAAGCCACCAACCCATTCTGGCCGTGATTAAAATTCATAGGCTTGCTGCAGAGAACAGATGCAGAAGCAATTTTAGGCCAGTCATATCCCAGGTCTGCAAAATTAATTTGACAGGTTTGCATTAAAGCACTGATCAATATCCACTTTAGAGCGGCAGAGGCTAACTGAGAAAAAATAAGTGACCGGAGTGTTACCAGACGAGAAAAAATGAATCTTTGAGACTTTTTTCCCTCTAAGCTTGCACCTACATCAGAAGTCCTGACCTCAATCCATTGATCGGCCGCAGTTAACATGACAAAAGGCCCAGCAGATAGACCGTCTCAGCCTACCAGGGAACAATCACCCGGATACACTAAATGTTTGACGGAGTGACTAGACTGCAGAATTAGTCTTGGCTTTCTGAGGTCGGCCACCAGCCTGGTCTTACTGAAACCTCCACCTCCCTCCCTTAGAGCCATTTGCAGAAGCTCAACTTTTCCTAAACTTTCTCCCACGGATGGTGTAGGGATGTGGTCCAGGGAAGGTGGGAACTGGCTCAATTCAGCCACCAAGAAAAGGAGGCAATGAAGTCCAAATCTTTCTTCACACAGCACTTTAAAATGGAAGCACCAAGGCTGGCATCAGCAGAGTCCTTCAAAGAATTTGATTCAGTGGAGACCAACTCAACATAATAGAAAGCCCCAGATGGACGGCCATTGCCTGCGCCTGGCGAGAAATGGGCTCCAGCTGGCTATTCTACTTTTAGCATCTTCAGGTGTGTAAGGGATGTAATTTAAATTCAGAGCATCTGCTCCTAGGCCTGCTTGCTTTCCTGCCCTCTCTCCCACCACACAGCCAGGTCACATTTTGGCAATAATTCAACAAATCAAAGATGAGCACCCAGTAAGAATGGAACCTTGGTCAGGCACTGGATACACAGTAAAGAGCATCTCCCTGGAACCTGCATCAAACTCTCACCTTCTCTGTGAGTGTCTTCCTAAGGGAAGTTGAATATTTCCTTTCCCAGCTCACTCGTCTGCTGGGACCCATGTCATTCAGCACCTGGCTAATAAAGTGAGCCGCAAACACAACTACAGATGCAATTTAAACTTTTCTAGTAGCCATATTTTAAAAAGTAAAAAGAAGCAAGTGAACTTAATTTTAATAGTATATTTTATTTAACCCAACGTATTGAAAATACTATCATTTCAACATAGAATAAATATGAAAATGTACTAATTAGATATTTGGCATGCTTTCTGTTTTGGTTCTAGTCTTACGGCACATTTCAGTTTGGACTGGCCATATTCCAAGTACTCAATAGCCGCAGGTGCCTAGTGGCTGTCCTGCTGGAAGGGATAGAGACAGAGACTAACAGTGCTCAGTCTGGGTTTCATTGCTGACATCCATAGGTAGGGACCTCATCCTATCCTTCCTGACTCCCGTCCTCCTAATCCCTAACATTAAGGTTATTTAACTCTCATTCATACCACCAGTTGTTAAATAATTTGTTGTTAAAGGAGATGTCACAGTAAATATTTGACATGGAGAGTCCAGTGGAGGATATGGCCATGATCTCACATGGATGCAGGCAGTAGGCAAGTTGTAGGCTCCCTGGGGTCAGTGGCATGTCCTGGCCCTCCATTTGCCATGGTACTAGAACAGTGCCTGGCCCCGAGAGCAGGGGTCCCCAACCCCTGGGCCATGGACTGGTACTGGTCTGTGGCCTGTTAGGAACTGGGCCACACAGCAGGAGGTGAGGGGTGGGCAAGAGAGCATTACAGCCTGAGCTCTGCCTCCTGACAGATTGGTGGTAGCAACAGATTCTCACGGGAGTCCTATGAGAACTGCACATGCCAGGGATCTAGGTTGTGTGATCCTTATGAGAATCTAATGCGTGATGATCTGAGGTGGAACAGCTTCATCCTATAACCGTCCCCTACCTGCTGTCCGCGGAAAAACTCTTCCACGAAACTGGCTCCTGGTGCCAAAAGGTTGGAGATCACTCCCTTAGAGGGTCCATCATTATTTAACAAATGTAAGTTATTTATAAATAACCTACCACATGCCAAGAACTGCCCTCAGCATTTAATAAGTATTAACTCACTTAATCCTCATAACAACTCTATGAGGTGGATGTTGTCACAACCCATTTCACAAATAAGGAAACAGATGAGATTTAAGTGATTGCCCAAGGCCTTACAGCTGGTAGGTGGCAAAGCAGGCTTTTAATCCAGCAGCCAGGCTTAGAGTCTGTGCCCTTCACCTCGCTTCTGTCTGCCTCTTGTTCATGTTCACTTACGTTCAAGATACATGAAGGCATAGGATTGCCCTTATTCGGGTAACCCTAGCAAAGTTCCCCTAGGTTCCCTTCTGATCTCATGTCGGTGCCCAGGCTTTGGCATTTTACCAGGTGTGTTACTGACCAGTGAACTTCACAAAGACCCTTGTCAGGAAACTAGCTTCCTCCCGCAGCAGCCTTGCGCTATGGAAAGAATAGTTGGCAGATCTGTCGGCCTGGGATAGCTGATCCAGAGGCACAAAGCGCAGCAGCCTGGGGAAGGAGTCATCATTCTGTTCAGAAGGGCTGTGTGTGCAGCAGAAACTCAGGACATCCTGTCTCCAGCCAGATCCCAACCGTGTTTCCACCACTGCCCAGTGTGTGAACCTTGAGTCGGTTGCTTAACTGCCGCATGCAGTTTCACAAGCTGTAAACCCAGTGCTATGGACTGAATGTTTATGTCCCTCCAAAATTCCCATGTTGAAATCTAAGCCCCAAGGTGATGGAATTTGGAGCTGGAGCCTTTGGGAGGGTAGAACCCTCACGAATGGGGTTCGTGTTATAAAAGAGACTCCAGGGAGCTCCCTCACCCTTTCCACCATGTGAAAACACAAAAAGATACAACCATCTGTGAACCAGGAAGCAGGTCACCAGGCACTCAATCTGCCAACACCTTGATCTGGACTACTCAGCCTCCAGAAGTATGAGCAATAAATTCCCGTTGTTTAGAAGCCACTCAATCTATGGTATTCTGTTACAGCAGCCTGAATGGACTAAGTCACTCAGGAAACAGCACCTATTCCACCTTTCATTTGGGGAAGTCAGGATCAACTAATGATGATGACTATGGAAGAGTCTTAAAATTATACAGCAATATGTAAAATGTGAAGTTTTATTGTATGTGTACTATTTTTGACTGTAGAAACACATGGCTGTGGGTTATGATCCAGGGGTCATAGTGTTTGTGTCTGAGCAAATGACTCCCTGATTTTTCATCACTACCCAAGAGAGTGGAGCTACTATTTTAAGCTTTTGACTGAAGACAACTTTACAGAAATTCTGCATAGTGTCATTCTAAGAGCCCAAAGAAAAGAAAAGGCTACAGGCATCATCAAATTGAAAGTACTTGGAAAATGAAAATACCAGTAGCTAGAAGAGGGTGTCAAGTCATCAGCTCCACAGGGGTGGGGAATCCCTGTTTCCAGGTCCACAAAACACCTCCATCACAGCCCTTACCTTGTTGCCTGGTAACTCAATGGAAAGAGCTCATTATTTTTACTTTGGTCTCTGTCCCCAGCGTCTAGAACAGAGCCTACCCTATAGGAAGCAGGTCCTAAATATTGAACGAAGGAAAGAATAAATGCATGATGCTATCCCTAAGTTGGAAGGAGACTGGTCAGAGAAAGGGAGTTGTCAGTGAATAGGAGATCTGCAGGATTGCAGTGGGGCTCTGCCTGGGCCTTCATGTAAGGCTGGAGAAAGCTCAGTCCACACCCAAAGAAGCAGCCAGATTCTGTGGAGGGTCCTGATAGGCAGAGGACAGAGGGGGTCATCTCTGTTGTCTGCATTCAAACATCCTTTTCCCTCAGCTTTTTGTCATGGAGCTGTCTGGCCCAGCCTTCTCTCTTACATCAAATTCATGAGTCCCAAGGAATCACCAGCTCCCTGTTACCATTCTCCACTCCATGCCTGCACCTCATGCACAAACTGCATTGATACTTTTACTTTCTTTCCCCATCAGGTGCCCTCTTGTTGCCTTTTGCTGCCTAAGACTTACAAAATCTTGTATTTGAGTCACAGCCTCATGTCACACCTGCTGCATGCCACCTTCCTCCTCTCCAGAGACCCACCTGGGCCCCTGCCCCAGCCTTATTTCTTCAGAGCCCGTCTTCCACTTTCCAGAATCTGAGATCAGCCACATGGGACACTGCATGCCAGCTTAACCCAAGCATGTATTGGGAGGCTTGTTATGCAGTTCCAGAAGATGAGCTCTGAAGTCAGACCACCTGAGATTGAATCCCAGCTTTGCCACTTACTAACTGGGTAACCTTGGGCAAGTCAAATGAACTTCTAGTTATTATTGATGCACAGCAAATCACCTCAAAATTTAGCAGCTTGAAATAACTACTATATTATGCTCATGAATTTTACGAGTTAGGAATTTGAAAAGGGTGTGGTAGGGATGGTTTGTCTCTACTCCATACGTCTGAGGCCTCACTGGGAAGACTTGAAAGCTGGGAATATCTTGAAGACTGGGGCTGGAATCATCTAAGTTCTTTCCTTCACATGTCTGGCTCCTGGACTAGAATGACTCAAAGACTATGATCTGTGACTAGAGCATCTGTCTGTGGCTTCTCCGTGGGGTTTGGGCTTCCTTACAACATGGCAGCCTCAGAGCAGTGGAACTTCTTACACAGAGGCTCAGTTCTCCAAGTACTTGGGTTCCAGTGAACAAAGTAGAAGTTGCCTGGTCTTCCACGACCCAGCCTCAGAAGTCACAGAGCATCACTTTTTGCCATACTCTATTAGTAGATGCAGTCAGAAGCCCACCCAGATTTGAAGGGAGAGGATGTAGAGCCCCACCTGTCAATGAGAGGAGCATTAAAGAATTTAGGGTCTATGTTTTAAAAGCATTGCAACTTCTCTCAAACTCAGTTTTCTTATCTGTAAAGTGGAGATGATCATGTCTGTCTTCTAAGGTTATTATAAGGCTTACATGAGATAATGTATTTAAAGTGCTCAGTGCAGTGCTGGCACTACTCAATAAATGTCAACTTTTATTATTAGAAATAACATAAGCAACTAATGTTTGTCATTAGGAGTAAAAAGTATTTTCTGCATTCTTTGCACGGTAGGCACATGTATCCAGCTTCATGCTTGGGGATGTAAGGGAAGCCTAGAACCCATTCTCTGCTATCAGACTGGGGAAATAAGATGCATACATAACATAGTTATCAACCAAAAGTCAAACGATGTGACAGAGATTCACTATTGGCAAGTTCAGGAAAAGGAGAGAGAAGAGTAACCTGATCTGGTCAGAGGAGGCTTTGCAGGGGAAGTGGGACTTGAATTGAATCTTGAAGGATTTTGGATAGACAGGAGGGAAAGAGGCAGAACTTCTAGGTAACACAGACTAACCTACAGGAAGACAGAGACTGGGATGAGGTGACAAGTTCCTGAGACAATAAGGACACCAACACCTTACAAGAGTGTTTGACTTCTTTTTGCTTCCTAATTGTAAAATGGGGATGCAAAAGAGTGTCCCAATAGTGGAAATCCATCTGTCTGTTTATCTGTCCATCTAGCCACCCACCAACCCATCCATCCATCCATGCATCCATCTGTCCATGCATGATCCATCCATCCATGCATGCAATATTGCCAAGCCCAGTTATAGATACAGAGGATATGAAGGTGAATAAGAGAACCTTAAGCAGATAAAGAGATTCACTGAGTATCATCTAAATATCAGTTACTTTACTAGGCATTTGATGTTCATTAGTTGATGTTTATTGTTAAATTATTATTATCTTTTATAATATATAAAATTTAAATTATTAGATATTTAAATTTTTAATATATAAATTATTATTAAATTATTATATTATTAAATCTAATAAAGAAGGCATGTAATAGATGGGAGAACACAAAGTAAGCAATCTGACCAAGGACATTCCGTAGTCAGTGGTGAGGCTGGTATTTGAAACCAAGTGGGTCTGTCTCCAAAGTTCAGGCTGTTTCCTGTGAACCATGTGGTCCCAGGAGCCCCCTGTTGCTACGTTCAGGGCACACACAGACACTTTGATTCTTTAAGGTGACTAGAGGGTTTCGGCTATGCTCTCCTATATAGCTATGATGCTTATGACCTACCATCAGGAAAAAAGGTCTCATGTTTGGTTGCATTTCCCCTGAATGTGAGCCTCCTGCAGACAGAGACCGGTGTGCCTAACTCTGTACTACCACCACCCTGTGCCCCTCATCCCTATCAGAGGCAGTGGTACTTTGCTGGGCCATATTTTCAAAATGTGTATTAATTTCAGTTGAATTTATCAATGGTGAAGCTGCATTTTCATGAACCCATTCTCATTCTCAGTCCATCTTCACTGTGATCAGCAACTTATTTGTAAGATTTACGTGCATGGGGCTGTGGTGCAGCAGGGAGTCCTATGCTGTGGACAAACAAGGCTTGAGAGCCCCTGGGGGAATGAACCTCTGGCTTCATTTGATTCTCCTGGTTTTCCATAGACTTCACCTGTGGGTGAAGGGCATAAAGAATTGTCAGCCCAGAGCGTTTTCTGTTTTTCTCCCTTCCTGGAGCTCAGGCACAGTGGACTCCTGTGTTCAGCATCCTCATTGGTGGGCAGGAGACTTCCTCAGCTGATCCAACTCCCTGGGAGTGCACAAAATATGTGTCCTAGTGTCTCAGTGGATGTGGATGGCTGCTTTTGGGTATGCACCGTTACAATCATTGTTTAATATTCCAATGGAGCCACCAATTCAATTATTGGTTGTATTTTTCTAAGTGTAGTCACGCATCCCTCAGTCTTTCAGTAGAGGCACTAATCTCACGGGGCTTAAAGAGATTCAGAATATGTGTAGTGTCAGTAACAGGGTCAAACTGGGCGGGTGTCTACCTATTAACCTTCCATTTTGGCAACCAAATGGCCATACCCGGCACATAAGGTGGGCCCTGGAACCTGTCACTATTAATATTGTCACTGATACAAGGTGACTGAGCTCATCTAAGTTATTTCAATAACAATATTGCTATTGCTCAACCATAGAAGCAGCCAAATAAGATGTAAAGACTGGGGACCTGTTAGGATTGGGAAGTGGAGAGGGGATGGGAGAGAGGTTAGGGTCAAAAGTCTGTGTAGTAGAAAGAGTTCTGGGCTAAGCAGAGGGGTTAAAGGGCTCTGGGAAAAGCCTCTTACATTTATTTTGTGCATTCATTCCGGCACACATCATTCATTCATCCAACAAGCGTTTATTTGATTCTTAGGATGTTCTAACCCAATTTTAGGGATTGTGCAGGGATATAAAAGGAATAATATTGCTTGATCTGCAAGTCTAGTTGGACAAGAGCACAAACAGTCATAACACAACGGAGAACGTGTTATGTGTCCTAAGAGCAGCATGCACTGCAGCGTGGGGAGTGTTCCAAGATGGGACAAATTGCTTCAGCAAGAGGAAATCATCGAGGACTTTTCAGAGGATTCTAAGGAAAAGATGTTTGCCTTAAAGAGCAACTAAAAGTGCTCTACAAATAGAGGGTATTATAGTTCATGTTCCCTGCCCACAAAAAATGGTCATAACACCATCCCCGGTTGGAGTTGATTCTACACTTTTTACCAGAAGCACTGACCTCGGTAACTTTGGCAAACATCCATACACATAGACAGACAGACAGACAGACACACATACACACACACACACACACACACACAGAGAGAGAGAGAGAGAGAGAGAGAGGAAAACCCCCTGGATGGGGAAAGGGCTGTGCATGTGAGGATGGATCCCTGAGAGAATGTGGCCTCCAGGCTCAGGCTTGGCAGACAGTCCCAGGGCTCTGAGGCCATAGTACCTCTGTTCCTGGACCTTCCAGGCTCTAGCTATGACCAGCTGTGTCCCAGACTCAGGCTGTTTCGTCATAGAGAAAGTGGGGCAGGAGATGACCAGTCAGCTGTGTCTCCATTTTTCAGATGAGAAGATAAAGGCACAGAGAAGTGAAGGAGCTTGCCTGGGGTGTTGGGATTTGAACCAGTTTCAGGTTTTAATAAAATTTTTTGTTGGTTTTACTCCAAAGTCCAGCAAAAGATTGGCCAGACCAGAAACTGGATTTTAAAATCCTCTCCCTGAAATGCCCAGTCCTTCTCCTTCTTCAGCTGTTGGGGTCCTCCCTGTGATCTGTCCCAGCCCCCATCAACACCTAGCCGCTGACACACAGTAGGGAGGGAAGTCACTGTGCTTCCCTTTACACCTGTTCCGCGGTGTGCCCACCCCTCGCAGCTCTTGTCATGGGCCGTAGCTATGTGATTTATGTGTGATTGGTTGTTTTTGTTTTGTTTTTTGTTTTTCTTTTTTTGAGACGGAGTCTCGCTCTGTCGCCCAGGCTGGAGTGCAGTGGCCGCATCTCAGCTCACTGCAAGCTCTGCCTCCCAGGTTTACGCCGTTCTCCTGCCTCAGCCTTCCGAGTAGCTGGGGCTACAGGCGCCCGCCACCTCACCTGGCTAGTTTTTTGTATTTTTTAGTAGACACGGGGTTTCACCGGGTTAGCCAGGATGGTCTCGATCTCCTGATCTCGTGATCCGCCCGTCTCGGCCTCCCAAAGTGCTGGGATTACAGGCTTGAGCCACCGCGCCCGGCCTGTGTGCGATTGTTGACAGCCTCTGTCTCCTCTGCTAGATGGAAAGTTCTGTAAGGGTTACCTCTGTTTCTCCAGCACAACTGAATGAAAAGTAGTGTCTCCTGTTCAGTGACTTTTAGGCCTTTCCATACAGAAATCCTGCTGCAGAAGCCTATCTCTGCTTGTCTGGGGAGACAGTCCTACCAGAGAATGGGGTGATGTAGGATCAACCCTCCTCACTGCCGGAAAGATAGGCCCTACCTAGCATGTACACTATGGATCCAGAAGGACCCATCTGAATGGTGGGAGCTGGGCAGAAGAGAGGCAGGGGAAGTGGAGGAAGCCAGGGAGACAGGGCCTTGGGGTGTGGCAGTGTGCCAGACTGATGGCAGAGGGCAAAGCATCCTGCAGAGGGTGGGGCTGGGGTGACCACGTGCTAAAGTTAGGGAAGGTCCCAGGGAATCTGGAGGGTGGCCATGCTAAGATGGGAACGACTCAGTGCGACTCAATTTCAAAAACTTACACGAAATACTTCCTTGGGTGACTTTGAATCACATGCTTCTGTTGTTATTAATTTTTCTGAGAATGTGATTTAGTGCCAACAGCTTTTTTAGAGCAGGGTCTGTTTTATTAAACTAAAAAGGTCATACTGGCTCCTATTGTGTACCAGACATTGGCTTTCCACATATGTTATCTTTGTAATCTTCACAACTGCTTGAGTAATTTATTTTATCCCATTTTTCAGATGAGAAAAGTAAGGCTCAGAGGGATTAAATAGCATCCCAAGGGACTGGGATTTGAACCCACTTTGCCAGACTCCAAGACCTACCAAAGGGTCCAGGACAGGACTGGCTGGATGAGAATATGCCATCAGTTCATGCTTATCAGCAACAGACACCTCTCCACTGTCACCCTAAATCCATCCTCAGTAATAAGTCTTGCATAAACTTGCCTGGAGTGGCCTGGCTGGAGCAGATCCCCTGGCTGGGGTATACTCTGTGGGGTTGCCTCTCAGTGCTGTTGCAGGTAGGCTTCCGTGCCAGCCTTCAGTTCAGAGGGCGCCAAGACCCTCAAGGAAGGTCCTCGCTGGCTCCCAGTTCTGCCTGGCCAGCCTTTCCAAGAGCTCCCCATTCATCAGTCTCTCACTTCCAGAATATGCATTTGGCAGCTGTTTCTCCCTAGGTGGGGTAGAAGTGAGGGTAGATGAGAAGGAGAGGGTGGTTCTTGCCAAAATAGTCAACTGGGCTGCTCTAGCTGAGGTTACTTGTAGGAAAATCTTTGAAAAATATTCTTAATCAGATTTGAAATACATCACTCCTAGAGGAGGACTGGGACTCTTTGGACCCTGGGGAGGCACATATCCGGGCTCGGGGTCAGGATCTGGGCACCCCCATCCCAGAAGAGAAAAGTTTCTTTGAAAGGAAGGTTTCAGCTCGTAGAACCATGACTGTTACCACCAGAAGAGACCTCGGTTCCCTGCTCTGTGGTGAATATCGTTCCATTTTACTATCATTGCATTTCACAGATGATCCCACTGAGGTAGGGAGGCCGGACCATCCTGACCTCAGGGAATTGAGGAAAACGTGCAGCTTCAAGGACCACTTCTGGGCTAGTGGCAAGAGCATTAGACAGAGACATAGAGAACGAGCCCTGTTTATTCATTAAATTGCCTGGGTTTTTGTCCCGGTAGGATTTGGAGGCAGATTCACTGTAAAATATGAATGGTTCCAATGCATTATTCTCACTCTTTCTGTAAATAAAAAATACATGGCAAATAACCACGTCAGGCCCAGTTGTTTGATGGCCTCTCTCCTGATACTTAATTTCATTTCATGACATAAAATAAGGAGGGCAGTGAGGGGGGGAAGCGGACTTTTGTCAAAGTACGGTCTCATTGGTTAACACCTGAGGGGAAATGACTGAAAAGAACTTAATTCAAAAAATGCTTTAGGCACAAAGGAGCTTCTTCCAACCAGTAAAAGTCAGACAGCTATGGAGAGAGAGACATCAATAAATAATCAGCCGGCTTAGACTTTTAAATGGGAATCCCAGCCTCAGCACCCAAAGGTAAATTGCATCTTTTCCACCAGCCTCCAAGCAGGGCTTCATGCTTGTGTGGACTGGGAAACTTTGCTTGTCGCAAATGTAGCCTGACCTTTCTTTCTAATAGGATAAATATTTCCTGTTCATATATATCCTATATATATCCTACATGTCCCGTTTCATACATATATATGGAGAAAGGAAAAGTGTCCAGTCTTAGAAACCCCAAATAGCACTTTTGTCATCTGGTTTCACTGTGGTTTTGGTTTAAGGCACAAATCTCCTGTGCGAACATCACCTCTTGTAAATAGCTAGGGTGGGGTAGTCTCTGGAGCAGGGGGAGGGAGGTGCCCAGATGCTGCCCCTGAGTCCCTGAGTGCCCCTGAGTCCCCTGAGATATGTGCCTCTCCAGGGTCCAAAGAGTCCCAGTCCTCCTCTAGGAGTGATGTACTTCAAATCTGATTAAGAATATTTTTCTGACCCTGCTCAGAATAACCCAGCCTCTCCTGGACTTGATTTCGCTTCCAGGGATGTGGATTTGTCAGCGTGACAAAGGAGCAAGCCCCTTCCTGGGTGGGATTTGAGCTCCACCTTCTGCTCCCTGGCTAGGGCCCCCTGCTGCCCAGGACCTTGGTTGACCAGCAGGTCCAGGGGCATCAATCACCATCCACCAGTGTTTTATGAGGCCACTTCTGAACCAAAGAGCCAGCAAGGGGGTTTATGGAGCTGGCTCTTTCTGCCACAAACACTGTTTCTTATTGCTTGTCATTTTCTCCCAGACTGTTAACACCTCATCCCTCTAAAAGCAAACTGACCTGTGGGGCTTCCTTGGTGGACAGGGCAAAGGATCCCATGAGCAACGGCTGTTTCTCTGCCTGCAGAAAGCATATGCTGCCTGGAATTTGGAGACAATGGCAGCTCTACATTCTTCTTCCTTGGTCCTTTGCTGTTGGGGTGGGTGGCTCCTCCCTGTGAGTTAGGGTCCCCATCTCAGAGCAGAAAGGAGGGCCCAGATGGGGATAATGTGAGGTTTTTCTGGGGCTATCTTTCATAAGTGGTACAGTGAGAGAGCCCAGTGTTCTCAGCCCACGGGGCCTGCCAGGAAAGGGAGTCTGGAGCCCAGGGGTTTGCCTGCCCTAGTTCACTAGCTAGTCAGAATTGAGATGTGCAGCAAAGGTAAAATACATATGGAGTTTCCCAGACTCGGTGCAAAAAAAGTAAAATAATAATTTTGAAATGTTGATTACATGTTGAAATGACAATAAGCTGGATATATTGGGTTAAATAAAATACAATATTAAAATAAATCTCATTTGTTTTGTTTTGCCTTTTAACATGGGGCTATGAAGAAAATTTAAAATTACACACATGGCTCAAATTATATTTCTATTGAACACCATATGGGTCCTTTCATTATTCAAGGGGAGACACTTACCAAACTAAGATCAATGTTTCTACTTTGTCATTCTAACATCGTTTTATAATGAAATATATAAATACAAGAAGTATATATAACATAAAGTGCAATTTAAAATATAGTGAAATGATCACCTTCCACCATCCAGTTAAAGCAACAGAAAAACCCAACACATTTGAAGGATTGTGTTCCCCTCTCTGACCACACCTCTCTCCATCCCTTATCAGAGGCAATTGCCATCTGAATTTGCCCTGGCCTTATTACATCATAATTTTTATTTTGAGAAATTATAAAAATTCAGAAAGTACCAAGAATCCCTAACAAACACCTGTGTACAATAGTAGAGCATTGATCATTGTTAACAAGTTGTCCTGTTTGTTTCTCATTAAATAAAGTAATGAGGGCATTATGGATAAAGCTGGAGTTGTCTTTTAATTGCTGGCCAGCTCACTCCACTCCCAGGTGCTCAGTTGTATTTCTGCAGCAAGGTATTAGTGTATCCTCAAAGGACAAGTATAAGGTCAGCCACTTAGCTGACACCAGGCCCCAGAGGGTACAGCAGAGATTCTCACGAGCACATACCTCCAAGAAAAAAATCAGCAGATATAAAAAGTAGCTGCAATCTAGCATGGCCCAATTACTTCATGGAATCATTGTCCTTAGTTGTGGAAAGGCCATTAGAAATCAGTTACAATGGAGGCCAGAAAGGCTGAGTGACTGATATGAAGTCACCAGCCAGGTATGTCAGGGCCTGGACTGAACCTGGGTCTCCCATCAAGCACTGAACTCAAGGTGAGCTCAGTTGCCAGCCGTGTGAATCGTCTGAATCATGACACACTTCACACTAGAATTTCCAAGATAAGTGAGTGGAACTGAGGACTGAGCTTCCTAGGAGTGGAAGGTCAAGCAGAAAGCCCTTTCAGGTTGTTAGGAAACATTTTTCAAATATCTGGGTCCACTTCCCTTGACAGGAAGTCCCTGCTGCTCGACATTACACGTCTTTCTTGGCTAACGATGGAGCTTCTAGCCATTTCTCTGAAGACAGCAGTGCTCACTGTCTAATCTATAACTGGAGGTGAAGGAGCTTCAACTACATTGAAGCCAAGCTTTGTTTACGTATTCTTTTAAAAAGAAATTCTTACTGTTTGATGACATTATTTTCCTGTAATTCATTTCTGATCTAAATTGAAGTGGTGCAAATATATTCCTAACCACCAGGAATATTGTTGAGTTCTAGTTCGTAGAGTTTCTACTGGAGTGATACTCACCAGTGGCCTGACTCAGCCATGCAAGGAAGTCCTACAAAGAGAGGTGTGAGAATAAAAGGAAACTGTTTGCCATATTCTTTCCAGGAGCAGACAATTGAGAGGGCTGGCTCATGTATGGGTTTGAACCACCTCAGGACTGAAGATGAGAGGCTCAGTTTCACTAACAATAAGAACAGTGACAAATTCCCTGCCCCATCAAAGCCCTATGGTCCTTATGCAGGTAGAGCCCTCCTGTTGAATGTTTGCAAGCTGACTCTTCAATAAGACCATAAGCTACTTGAGACAGGAATTGGGTCTCTGTGTAGTGTATCACATCTACCTCAATGCTCTGCTTAGAGGAAGTGTTTGAAAAATTTTGTGTGATAAATGATAATAATAATCCAGTTAATATATACTGCCTTTGTTATGAAAAACTCTCTATCTCAAGGTGGAGCAGGTGAGTTGTGGTATGTATTTTCCTTGTTTTGGACAAAGCAAAGCACTATGATACCAAAAGGGGCCAAAATCAACATGGGGGATTGTTTGCTCAGGAGGAGCGGGTGAGCTGGGTAGGGGAAGGCAGGAGGAGAGAAAGAACGCACGTGTGCTGCAGAAACCTTGAAGCAATCAAAGGCACAAATGCCTCTTTTTTATAAACACGGTGTGAGACAGATGTTTACCCAGGACAATCCAGAGTACAAAAGCCAGCCAAAGCCGGAGAGATTCATGCTCCGCAAACAAGGGATTTCCTGGGGGAAGGAGTGGCAGGTAATGGGTTCTACAAATTTCTCCTCCTGATAACTACATCACAGACCTAGTCCAAAGAGACCGTTCCTTCCTATTGAAACCTTATTTAAATACTGCCGCCTATCTTGGGCGGAATTGCCGTTGTGTTGGCTGGCTTAGGCTATTCTCTCAAAGCTTTATGCAACACTCGAGGAAGAAATAGACAGCATGTCTCTGTGGGAGCAGGGGACACACCTTTCAGGGAATTTTCTTCCCAAAATGCGTCAGTAGTCAGCATGTCCCAGTTCTGATCAGTGGCCTTCAAACAAGTAAAGGTTGTAGAGAAAACAAGAGCGATGCCTCTTTAAAACAGCAAAAATAACATTTGCACAGCGTGGATGCTTTTCAACACATTCATCGTTACGTGATTATTTAAATAAAATAACCACCATGATAAAAGAGACCAACACTGCGGTTGCCTTTGCAATGATTGCTACGTTGGTTCCCTCATGCTTATGTTCTCTGTCTGGATTCTTTTCAGGCACAGCAAGGGGGTCAGGAATGGGATCAGGGATTTCAAACACTGGTCCACACATGGCCACAGTTTTCTGTGTGACTTTTGATGAATCAACCCCCCCTTTCTGGGCCTCAGTTTCCCCACCTCTAAAGAGACTGCATTCGATTAAATGAAACTTGATGCTCTGCCTGTTCTGAAATGCCAAGTTCTTTCTCTAGGAATGGGCACACGTTTGTGCCCAGCTCTCCGTTCCTATTCACATCTTACCAATACCTTTTTTTTTTTTTTTTTCCTGGGAGGGAGGCAGGTCAGGATTTCTTTCATGAGGTCTTAAAACCAAGCAAATTCTACTGGTCCATTTTCCTCAACTATCTCAGTAAGCCATTCCTGTGTCAAATGTGACTGACTGCGTGAAACCAGCAAACTCCATGTAGTTCAGGCCTCAAGGCAAGAACTGGAGTATTTCATTTCAGATGGCTGAGATTGGCTTCTAGCACCTCCATGGTGTCTAGCCAGCCATTCTTGTCTCTGCAACCAGCCTGCACATCTCTTGGATTCAACTAGCATTTATTGGGCAGCTACTCTGTGCCACACACTGTGCTCAGCACTAGAAACGTAAAGAGAACAACATCAGGCCTCCTTGAGCTTACAGCCTCGTGCAAAAACAAGGTTCTAAACCAGAAATTCACCCCAATACAAGATCACACAATGTGATGGAGCCTTGGGATGGTGTCTTCAAAAAAATTTTGTGAAAAGCTAAAAGTATTTCTCTCCCATACTTATTTCGGAAAGAGGGGTTGTGGTTGGCAGAAATGGCATTCAGGTCAGTGGGAGGCAGGACTGAGCCTTTGCTTGGAGAATGACTAAGCTTCCTTCCTCACTCCATGGGGGCCTTTTCACTTTCACACATACCTGAGAGATTCAGGAGCCCCTGCTCTTCAGGTGGGAGGGACCTGGGAGAAATAGCAATGGCCTCTGGACATTTCTGGCATTTTCCATGTGGTCTGCTGCCAAATGTAGTGTGTGGTTGGGATGGGAGGACTGAGTACAGCTAGAAAGGTGGTATCTGGAGGGCATAAACAGTGTTTGGGCATGGCCTAGAGTAGAGACCAAGGAGGTTGGGAGTGGGGGAGAGAAGGTTCTGCTTTGGGCAGCCCTGGGCAGGCTGGGTTGTCTGGGAGGCAGAGCAGGAAATGGCCCCAGGGCAGAGTCAGATTTATTCACTGTCTGGGCTTGGTCCCAGCCGGTCCTTTGCTCAGGCTTGGTAAATCCTCCGGTTCTGAAGTCATTTTTATTAGCGATTGCCTTTTTTTTTTTTTTTTAAAGCTTTGAAAATGTGGTTGGACGAAAATGAAATTTCAGATGTGTGTGTCTCAGCATTGATTTTTCTATTTGTAATAACACACCCCGGCATATCTCCTTTGATATCAAGAGGATAAAATGTCCCTAACAGCATGCTCTCCATTCTGGGGTAATGGATAAAGCCTGTTTATGAGATGTCATTTATTCCACAATAGACAGTAAATAAAAGCCATTTCAAGCTTGGGTTAAATCAAAGCTTGTTCAGGATTTCAGCAGATTTGCAAATCACCTCGGGGACCTTCATCAGTTGCAGTTGCTGTTTTCCTTCTTGCTATTGACTCTCTCCCTCTCTCTGCCAAGCCTCTTTCTATCCTTAGCTACCCTGAGCACCTGACTGATTTGGAAAAAGACAACTGGCCTGGTGAGAGACCTAGCATGACATTAAAAATTCCTTCCCTCAATATGGGGAATAAAGGCTTTGAAAGACAGTAAGAAATTGAGGTTATATCAACAGAAGCCAGAATGGCAAAGGGAAGGAAAAAAAAGTTCGCAGGAAAATAAGATGCAAACCTGAATTGGAGAAAGCATCTGAAAAGCGGTGGTGGCAGCAGCGGCAGCTCCTTTGAGTCATGTGCAGATTGTATTTCTTTCACTTCCTGGGACCCTGTGCACTGGAGGGAGGGGGAAGAGAAGGGAAGGGGCACCACCTGAGGTGTCGCTGCACTAACCCACGCTTTTGTCTTGCACATTCGAATTCCTATCCTCTGATCCGACCTGTAACCCCTACGAAGCCTGGCCTTTGGGACCCACTTAAGTCCCACGAAGCTGAGTGGCCTGTCCCCTTTCCCTGGTCCTTCACAGCATGTTTTTTGGGGTCTTTGACACGTTTCAGCTCACCTTACTTCTGCGTGTTCTAGAGAGTGAGTATTGGCCTCACAATTGAAGTGCAGATTCCTCTGAGGTTTGGGACAAACTTTTAAAGCTAGAAGAGTCAGTCCGGGGTCTCTAGACCAATTTTCTCTTCACTGCCGGAATCCCCTGCATGGCATCCTCAAAGACAGCAGCCCCTGCCTGCATGCCACCCAGAGTAGGGACTGCAGATATGGGAGTCTCTTGGTCTGGGAAATGTCTTCATCTATTAAGCTGAAATCTTCCATCCTGGAATGCCAGCTCCTCTTCAGATGCCATCCTGCCTCCCAGAGGGGGAGTGAGTGTGCCGAGTCCTAGCTCCTTACAGCAGCGTTTTCCTAGATGACCTTGGGCCTGTCTCATCTACCTCAACCACACTCCAGCCAGAGGGCTGATTTGGTTTCAGTTTATCACTTGGCCATGAGAATCAGTACCCCAACATTTCATTGGTTGGTGTAGACCAGAGAAGTGTGTTCAAATATTTCTGTCTTAGGATATTTGTCTCATCATTCCCATTGAATATTTACTGAGTAACAGTTTTGTAGAAAATAATATTCTAGGTCTACGACAGGTTGTATTATTGTTCAAAATATTTACTGCCACCCCACTGCCCCCCGTTAGTCTGCCTTATGTGGGAGGATTATACATCCTTGTCCCTGTCAACCATGTGACCTGTCTGGCCATGAGATGTGAGCAGAAGTGTCAAAGTACAGATGAACCGCTGAGATTCCATGGGCATCTCATCCGCGTGAGTAAGAAACCTCTGTTATTAGAGGCCAGGTGTGGTGGCTTATGCCTGTAATCCCAGCACTCTGGGAGGCTGAGGGGGGTGGATCACTTGAGGTCAGGAGTTCAAGACCAGCCTGGCCAACATGCGAAACCCCGACTCTACTAAAGTAAAGACAAAAATTAGCTGGGTGTGGTGGCGCGGCCTGTAATCTCAGCTACTCCGGAGGCAGGGAGACAGGAGAGGCAGGAGAATCACTTGAACGCAGGAGGCAGAGGTTGCAGTGAGCTGTGATCGCACCACTGCACTCCAGCCTGGGAGACAGAGTGAGACTCTGTCTCAAAAAACAAAGAAACAAACAAACAAAAAACCTGTTACTAGTGAGTTTTAGTAACAGTGAAACCTCTGTTACTAGAAACTCTTGGATCATCATAATTAGACTAAGCTGATGAAACAAGGGCCTCCAGGAAATTTCAAGAAATTCTGAGCACATTCTGTGATGTCAGGAAACTTACAGTTTAGTTGAGGAGACCCTGTTCAGTGCCGAAAACATGGTGAAAATAGTAAATGCTTCAGGAACTCAAAGGAGGGAGAGGAGGAGGAGCTGGGTGATTCAGGGAGAACTTTCGGAGCATTCACTCAAACCAGATGAGGCTCAGAAACTTCATCCACCTGCAGGACAGCCCTGCTGTCGTGGACTCAGTTCTTCATGTTGAGAGATTAAGAGCTTGGGTATTCCTCAAGCTTTTTTTTTTTTTTTTTTTTTTTAATGACAGTCTCTATCACCCAGGCTGGAGTGCAATGGTGCCATCTTGGCTCACTGCAACCTCCGCTACCCAGGTTAAGGTGATTCTCCTGCCTCAGCCTCCTGAGTAGCTGGGACTACAGGTGCACACCACCAAGCCTGGCTAATTTTTGTATTTTTAGTAGAGACATGGTTTTGTCATGTTGGCCAGGCTTGTCTCGAATTCCTGGACTCAAGTGATCTGCCCACCTCAGCCTCCCAAAGTGTTGGGATTACAGGCATAAGCCACTGAGCCCTGCCTATTCCTCAAGCTCTTAATTCTAATTCCCTCACTTAAGGGTGAGCTAATGAGAGAGCACATTGCATGCACCTAGCATTGTTTCAGGCCTTGAATAACTTTTAATTCAGATAACTTGATAGCAGTGAATCGATGACATCAATAGTAATAGATACTTGAAATAGATGTGCCCTTTTCAGTCTTCTGAAATCAAATTGTGGGAGTAACTGTCTATGGTTCTGTATAAAACCAGTCAGACTGGGCGCGGTGGCACACGCCTGTAATCCCAGCACTTTGGGTGGCCGAGGCAGACGGATCACTGGAGATCAGGAGTTCGAGACCAGCCTAGCCAACATAGTGAAACCCCATCTCTACTAAAAATTTTAAAAAATTAATGAATTAGCCAGGCATGGTGGCACATGCCTGTAACCGCAGCTACTCAGGTGGCTGAAACAGGAGAATCACTTGAACCCGGGAGGCAGAGGTTGCAGTGAGCCGAGATGGCGTGAGCTAGACTCTGTCTCAACAAACAAACAAACAAAAACCAGTCTGGATAGGGGCTGGCTCCTAGAAGTGACCAGAAAGGTCCTCAGCAGCTGAAGCCACAGCTGTCCCTTTGTTCTCCCCCACCTCCTGGTCCTTATCTGTCTCATTTAATCAACTCAATAGCCTTTTGAGGGAGGTGCTGTTGTTATCCCCATTTTACAGATATAAATACTGAGTCTCAGAGAGGTTACAACTCTCACCAAAAAGGATGCATAATCAATCAGTAAGTGTCTGAGCCAGGACTAGGACAGTGGCCTGCCTGAATCCTGGGCTTCGCCCTTCACCATCCTCTGATGCCTACAGCAGTGCAGGCTCTGCCCCGTTGCCCCCTGAGAGGGCCAGGAATGGGGTCTCCCTAGGGGAGCTGTGATGGCAGGGTCTGCAGCTTGGCCATGAGGCTGACTCCCAACGATGCTGCAGAATAAGCCAGTAGTTAGAGATGCAATAGGAATCATACAGGGAAAAAGCAGCAATGTGGGAGAGAGGAGGAAGAAAAGGGGAAGGAGAGACAAAAGGGAGGGGGAAGGCCCCCCAGGTGCCCTGGTGCCTGGAATACTTGCTCTGTGCCTCTGATTTCTCTCGAGTGGTGCCTGGGTGCGCTTTGTTACAGTTAAAGTTGTGTCAGTGGTTTCATTAGAACCCAGGCTTTGATTTATAACCCTCCCTGCAAAAATGTGCTCCTGGCTGAAAACTGGCATCCGAGGTCTTAGGCCAACAGAGCCATTTCCATGGAAGAGTTACAAGGCAAGGGCCAGGAGGGAGGTCCCTTTCTTGAGCCCAGCTTTCCAGCCAGAAATAAAAAGAAGGGGGTGGGGAGTTGTTTAGAATTCAGAAACAGCCTAGATTTCAGAAGGAGTGCTTAAAGGCTCAGTTTCTTCGTCATATGCATGCAGAGACTTTTGTGAAAGTATCTAAAAACTGTTCACAGCAATGGTGCTTTGGAGTAACTCCATCTTGCAAACATTGTTATGAAGAATAATCAACAATAATAATGAAGATAATGATCATGGTAGTAAGACTTTCTTGTGGGATGATGCTTTAACTTTATCATGAAGCATCCACATGCGTGGTCACACTAATATAGCAGCCCTGAGATAGTTGGGAATAAATTATTATCCCTGTTTTGTGACAAAACTGAGACCCAAATCAGCTGAATGCTGTGCTTAGAGGCACCAGCCTCAGTTCAGTGGCCCTCCTGCCCTAGCGTGCCATCTGAACCAGGACTTCAATAAACAAAAAAGCAAAGCAGGTCTGTATACCAGCAGCTCATTTCGATTTTTTCCACTTTTATTTTAGAAGAATATGCATCATTGGAAACAGGTCCCATTTTAAGCCACATGAGGCTTGAGAAAAATAAATGTGAAAATAAAAGTGCTGTTTAATATGGGTATCATTATTACTATTATTATTGCAAAGAGCCTATTTGGAACTGCCTAAAAACCTAAAGACTGATTAATATTTTTAGAGCATCAGAAGGTATGCTTTTTTTCCCAGTATAAATTCTTCTTTCCCAAATGGTTGAAAAATCATAATCATAATCATTATCATCATCATCATTCCTTCCACTAATTTATTGCTTCACACATAATGTCTCATGAATTAGCACTTTTGCTACTCAAGTATCCCCATTTAACAGATGAGGAGCTGGAGTCTCAAGTGCAAATAGCAAAATGAGCGGGGCTTGGGACTGAAATTTGGATTTTCAACAAGCTTGCCACCTTACCACTCTGCCTCTTATCACACATGCTTTGCTGGGCAAATGCTTTGAAGCCCAAAATTGCACCAGGTCGGAAATTAGAAATAGTTCACCATCAGGAATAGAGCTAATGTGGTCAAGGCAGTCACCGTCAGGACAGACACTCCAATGACAGGCTCCTTGATGTCTCACCAGCACATTCACTGTGCATGGGATCCTCAGCCATGTCTCAGTCCCTCCCGCTGGAGCCCTGTCCCGTAAAGGCCTGCCCCAGGGGCTGGGAGCCAGGCAGAGCTTCGTCCCTCCCACTGAGCAAGACTTGGGCTGTCACTGTGCTGTTATTTATGAGTCTCCCTTGCCCAATGAGTGGCCTCGAAGGGGCCCATCCTGGGCCTGCTGTCTGGCCAGACTTGTCACACGTCATTAGATGTTTGGTTGCCACTGACCCCTCTGCCATCTGGCTGAGTGGCCTCAGGGTGAGGAGAGGCAGGCAGCAGCTCCTCATGCAGCCCCCGAGTCTTTGTGGCACTCAGGACATGAAAGGGTTTCAGAACTGTTGTGCCAATCTACTAACGGGAAGACAAAACTGGAAAATAATCTCTTAAAGAGAGGGACTGTATTTAGAGTTTCTCACTCTTGGCACTACTGCCATTCGGGGCCAGATAATTCTCTGTTGCCTGAGGCTGTCCTGTGTATGGTAAGATGTTGAGCAGCATCCCTTGCCTCCTCCCTCTAGATGCCAGTGGCACCCCTGTCCCAGATGTGACAACCAAAAACGATGTCAGACATTGCTGAATTGTCCCCTGGGGGAGGAGAAATATCACCCCCTTTGAGAACTGCTGGGCAGCTCTAAAGGTAAGACAAATTGGGCAGTGAGTTACTGAGCTATGACCATGGCAGGCATGCATGTCCCCCGAACAATAACCATTTCTGGGACAGCATAAACAGATGGCAAATATTTTATGAACACTGTGTTGCCTAATCATTGCAACCATTTATTGTATCGTTGGAATTCCTGACCCCACTTTGCCGATGAGGAAACTGAAGTTTAGAGAGGGAAAGTGATTTTCTTGAGGCCTGAGAAGTGAGAGCTAAGCTAGGTTTAAAATCCAGTTTTGTTGTTGTTGTTGTTGTTGTTTTGTTTTGTTTTAGTTTTTGAAGTCTCCTGCACATTGCTGCGGCCTTGTGTCCTTGTTCTCAGTGTAAGGGCTTGGCAAACATGGCATGTGGGGCCCTGAATGTTCTATGATTGCATACTGGATCTGCGGCAGAGGATGCTCATTTCGTGTCCTCCCACTGTTTCCACTATGTTATTCACGGCCTCTTTTTCCCCACAGCCCATCTTCCCCAGAGCTCCCCTTTCTGTGCCCTGGAGCAACCCCTTTGCACCATAACAACATCTGACCCACAGGACCCACGGTGGTGGGAGAAAGTTAGAACCCCTCCCAGGGATGCTTACATTGTAAAAGATCCCTAGGGAGAAAAATCAAACCAGTGCACTCTATGACATTTCAGTCACTTTACTAGGTTGGTGTAGAACTCGATGGGTGGGGTATTGTAGAGCCCTTTAAATCAGTCTATAAGCTAGGAGATTCCATCTCTATACAAGTGAAATATTTGAATTTTAAAATATAGGAAAGTGGTCAAGTGGTTGCTACTGCTATTTTAACAATTGCATGTAAGTCTTTAATTATAACTTGCCTTAAACCCTCTCTAGAAGTAAGTGGCAAATTCGTGAATATCTTCTGTGCTTATTAAGTAAAACAAGCCTATTCCCAGAGTGCCTGTCCCCAGATTTGTTTTGTAGAATCTGGAGTAGGCATTAAGTTATATATAAGCCAGTAAAGCGGTCCAACCACACATATAAATTGTACGAGCCTGAATTCCTCTTGACCCCTTTCCCTGAATTGCATGCCCCCTTGTTGTCTTGCAGGCCAAGAGGTCCCCAGTTGGTTCTGCTGTGGTGCAAGTTGTGGCTAAGGGTCTGGCTGATGGACTCACCTAGATTGCTTGGGCTTCTTCCCTTCAATATGGGTGATTTATCTGAGTTTCAGGGTCCACCAGCAACTCTTGCCTCCCTGATGTTGTTAAACAAATCACTTCCTTTGCCAAATAATTAATTTGATGACATTTCTAATTTCTGCTTATCTTCCCTTCAGGACATGCAAACTTCATTTTATGACCCCTGTTCCAAAGGAACACACAGGCCAGAAAGGTCATTAGATATACAGGTAGAGTCAGGAAGGCACAGATGTTTGCACTGGAGGAATACTAGGAAGCTGGCAGCTGGCAGCCTTTTCTGCTTTTTCCAATCCACATTATTCAAGACAAGGTTTTTTGTTGTGGTAAATCTATATTTGAGGTGAAAATTATTGCCAACCTTATTTAGAAGGAAGGCTGAATGCACTTCCCAAAGCCAAAGAGGAGAAAGGACTATTCGTGGATTCCTGGATTGTATGAGCTATGTCATCTGGGCAGGCTGCAAGGAGGACGAGGATTGTAGGCTAGGCTGGGGGTGGTGTGCTTACACAGATAGAGGGGAGAGAAGGTGCATTCAGGGCAAAGCCACGAGGGTAGATGGTGTTGGTGGGGGGCATAGGTACTAATGGGAGTAGAAGCACAGGGTATGTTTCAGGGGTGGTGTTTGGCTGTTAGATTTGATTGTGATCAGCTGGAAGGCTGTCACAAGACCCGAATACCAGGTGAAGCAGTGGTAACTCTATCTGTGTTCCCGTCAGGAGAGGCAAAAGGCAAAGCCTACTTCAGCCCTTTCCCATCCCATAACCTCTGCTTGCCACGAGACCCCAAGATGCTGCAGCAACCAGAGGGGCCACCTGAATCATCAAATAAACATGTGATTTAATTAAGTAGAATTTTATAATTCATAATTGTGATATTTTTAAAATGTTTTAAGATGATGCTAGTAGCATCATCTTCTTGTGGTGTTTCATATACAACTTCGTACACTTCCTCTTCATTTATTTGGATCCCAGCCTTGTGAAATGGAAGGAGATGAACAAGCATGTGTGGATGAGGTAGTAATGGTGGAAGTAACCAAAGCCCAGAGGGATGACACCACCTGCCCAAGACCACAAAGCCGGTCACCTGTGGGTCTTGGAACCTGTAGCAATTGCCTGTTACTTGAATGTCAAGCTTATAGGGACAGCCCCAGATGTTGCTAGAAGGCAGAATCCAGGAAGCTTTAGGCCGTGGTAGCTGTCACCGCCTACAGCCTTCGGTCCAGCTCCCTGGTAAAACAGACACTTGTGGGCACCCACAGCACCCTGGGTCTGGGAGGGGGGGACAGGTGCTCACCCGGAGCTGAAACCCTATCAGCGGAAACACTCCACATAAAAGGGAGCCAGGGATGCCAATTTCCATTTTCATTGGAGTAGCTGGTGCTTAGTAATCCAGAAGCTTTATTTAAGGGCTGACCTCTGACCGGGCCTGTCACTCCAGTGGCAGGTGCCTGATAGTCACTAGAAATCAATAGCCGGCATGAAGGTCACTTCCTAGAAAAACTGGGGCTATCAACGTGTCAGTTCCAATGAAAGATTATAACCAACCAGCAGAGAAGTTTATCTGTGGCTGAGAGCTTGTCTGAGCTGGGCTTGTTGTAGGCTGTACACATGCACGTGTGAGTACCTATGTGTGAGTGGGCAAGTGTACATGCACGTAGAAATGTGTGCATCTATGAAACAAAGGATGCATGCGCAGGAGAGAATGTGTGTGTGTGCTTTTGTGTGGATATGAATGTGCATGTAGGTGCAATCAGTGTGGATAGGTGAGCAGGTGTGTTTAAGTGTAGATGATAATGTGTGTAAGAGAGTTGTGCTTCTGTGTGTACATGCATTTTCAGGTAAGTTTATGTATGTGAGTTAGTGCTCACATGTGAACATGTTAGGCACACATGTATGTGCATATGTGTGGTTGGGTGTGCAGATGCTCATATGTTTGCGTATAAGGGAGTAAATGTGCATTTGATAGTATGTGTACATCTTACCTGGCATAGAAGGCCTGAAATACTCTGGCCCCTGTCTACTCATCCAGTCTCACCCCCAGATTCTCTCCTCCCCTCCTTTCTCCACACTGGTCCCTCACTGGGTTCCTTCCTCTTCCCTGGGGATATGAACCACATCCTCTCAGGGCTCTGGTACTTCAGGGCTTGCTGCTTCCACCAAGCAATGTCTCTTTCTCTCTTGTCCTGTACTGCCCCTTTCCTACCATTTGGTTTTTAAATGAAATGCTGGCCTCTTAGAATTACATTCCCAGCCATCCTGAAGGTGTTCCTCCATGTGTTTCCTCCATGGAATTTACAACAACATGTGGGGATCTCAGTTTAGTGAGTTGTTTGTTGTCTGCCCCCTCACAGGCCCCCTTTCCATCTCTGTGTGGCTGAGCCCTCACTGAGGTATCCAGGGATCTCGCAAATGTCTGACACCTCCCAGGTGCTGACTCTTTGGCCTCTTTTCAAACAAGGACAATTTCATCTGCTGAGGAATTCTACACTAGTGCTGTGAACTTCACCTCTTTGGGCCTCAGTTTCCTCATGTATAAAATGGCAATACCTGCCCTGTCTACACCACAGAATCAAATGAAATAAATACAGTAAAAGCCTCTTGGAAAGCATGAACTGCCAGGGCCCTGTCACAAATTTTCATTTGGTTAAGAGCTGTTACTACTCAGAAAGAGATGTGCAGAAATGGGTGTCAATGATAAGCCAAGGAATTCCAAACAGATCACAGAATGGTTTTTTCCCTGTCATTAATTCTACTTAGAGGCACTGGCAAATCCCGAGACCTTCTCAGGCCTATATCAGCAAGGATCTTCATTTACTGTTTGATACCTGTTTCTGGAAGGCATCCTAATCTCTTCCTTTCATAAATGAGTCTGTCTAGGGAGAGTGAAGGGTATACTTCCCCTCAAAGAAAGAGAAAAGCAATATAAAGAATTAATCAATGCTACCCAAAGAAGATGGTTTGTTCCACGTAGTTGCCATGGGAACCTGGAGCTATATACCAGGGCTTCCTGAGCTCTGTGTTAAGTGGCTCTAGACTATGATATGGGAGCTGGAATCTTGTCTCCACCCTACCACTGCTGAGCTGTGGGACCCCCTGTCATCATTGCCTCACTTCTTGGGCCTCAATTTCCTCATGTATAATATTAAGGAATCTAAAAGATGATAGAGAATCTCTGGTCCCTTCCTGCTTTGCATAAGTAAAATTCCAAGTCATGTGTCCTATCTGGGTCTCAGCTTTTCTGTCTATTAAGTGGGAGTTACCTCTTGTAAGTGGTTGAAGGGAAGGGGTAGAAAATGAGAGCCGGGGTCAAATGTAAGTTGTGTCTTCTGGCTTCCAGAATGGTATCTCCTCAGTAAGATAAAGCCTTATGAAATTAATTCTGTAGGCACAAATTCCATTATTTTGTTCATTTATTCACCAAACCTGCAATGAGCAACTGCAGCATCATGGTGCCAGGCATGATGAAAGAAGCTGAGGGTTTGGAGGTGACAAAATGCAGCCTCTGCTTTCAAAAGCCCGGGGTCTCATGCAGGAGACAGGGAGATAGCTAATTTCAGAGCAAGGAGGGACAGGCTGTAACCAAGGTCAGTAATGAGTGAGTGACAGCACTTTTGAATCTCTCCTTCAGGGTCATCCCTAAGTGCAGAGTGAGGAGATGACCTACCCTTCTGCCCCGCAATGCCATCCTACATCTGAAATTCTTCTTAAGGGCATGGTGGAAACCCTTAACTTTGAGATGAGCCCAATACCAGCACTAACATATGAAACCATAGAGTTGACACTGGAGGAACCCCCAGGTTTCATTTGAGAGGACACTGGCGTTCAGGGTGGAAGAAAGGCCTGCCCAAGGTCACACAGCCCAGAGATCCTGGCCTGGGAGCCACAGCTGCTTTCTCTTTTCCACACTGGATTTAGAGGTTGGATTCCAGGCAGTTTCCCAGTTCCTAGTCCCACTGGGTGGGAAGTCAACACTCCTGGTTCTCTCAATCATCTGAAATCACATGCAGAAATCCACTCCTTAGTCACAAAGAGAAGTTAGTGGAAGTGTGTTTTGTTCCTAGTCACCGTCCTGGACAGCTGTCAAGTGGAAAGCCTTCTGATTAACTCATATTATAATGTAAATGACTGCTAAGTTCCCTCCTGTGATAACTGCATACTGGATAGTGGTCAGGGAAGAAATCCTTCTTATTAATTCCCAGTAAGATGTGAACCACTGACAACTAGCTTTCCAATTGTATTGTCAAAGAGAGAGCCTGGAGGTTCAAAACGTTCATAATTCCTTTCATTTGTTTGACAATTATAGTTTTAGAACTTTTGCTCAAATCTGGGTTTAGTCACTTAGGAGTTTTGACCTTATTAAAGTTATTTAACCTCCCTGAGCCTCAGTTACCTCACTGGGAAAATGAAGATCATAATTAGACCCCAAAATATCAGGTGAGAATTAACTGGGCTCACAGCATAGCCTCTGACTGATTATAGGTGCTTAATAAATGTTAGTTCCTTTTGAAAGATGGGAGTTGCCACCCATGGAGATTTTAAAACTTGCTCAAGAGCACTGCTGGTGAGAGTTGGGTCAGAAACAGCAGTTCAGAAGCTTCCAGTAGCGCTGCAAAGTCCCTCCTGGCAGGACATCAGCGTCGGTCTTGTTCATTGCTACATGTCTGAGGCACATGGCTGGGTACTAGGGATATGGGCAGTATGGAGAGACTGGTGGGCAGGGTACTTGGAGAGTGGTGGCTGCATGGGAGTAGTCACAGAAAATCACTGCTCTGGCGGTCTTCAGCAGACTCCATCACCGTGGCCAAGCTGGGGAGATGAGGGTGGTTTGAGGTGTGGGCAGGGGCAGAGGCAGAGGTGTGTAGCATTGTTGATGGGCCAGGTCAGCTTGGATGGGGTCTCTTGGCATGCACCTCTCCCAGGGGATGTGAGAGTTGGCCTCTGTGGGGAAAGAGCTGGACTATCCATCACCTGTTTGCTCAGGGCACTGTGCCCTTGTGTGAGAGGCAGCTGATGGCCACAGGGCCTCTGCAGCCTCCAAACCTGGGAGACAAAGAGGGGAAGGCTGACTCCCTCTTGGTGAGGGGCCAAATTCTTCTAAGTAAGGAGGCTGGGGCTGCCACCACCTGACATCAGCCATGGGGACTGGTTTACCCTGTCATGTCTTCAGAGGACTGGCCTCGGAAAGCAGCATGGCTGGAAATCCTGCTGTAAAGCACAGACTTCTGCCACGGACTCCAAGTCTGTCCAGGTTTTCATGCAATGGGTTTGCTAAAAATGGGACCTATTATTTTGTTACAGAAACCCGGGCTAAGGACTCACAGCAGACAAAAAGAAATTGATTTCATTATGAAAGTTAAACATGTCCATTGCAAAGGATATAGAAAATACAAGAAAAGTGAAATGTTAAAATCATGCACAGTGCCATCCCAAACTCTTACTAAGATTCTATATATTAGGTTGGTGCAAAAGTAACTGCGGTTTTGCCATTACTTTTAATGGCAAATTAAAAGTTTATTCTCTTTGACGCAATATTGGGACTCTAATTAAAAGTAATGGCAAATTTGCAAAACCTAATATTTTCTTCTACCATTTTTTCCACATACATTTTTGCAGATGTCATCTTAGTTTGTTTCCTGCCATTTTGTCACATGCATAAACATATTTTAAATTATTATAATATGCTTATATATTTCCTTTGTTTACTCTATTTTTCCCCCAACATTTTACTTTGAAAAATTGTAAACATGCCGCAAAGGTAAAAGAATTTTACAGGCGCCAGTCACAGTGGCTCATGCCTGTAATCCCAGCATTTTGGGAGGCTGAGGCGGGTAGATCACGAGGTCAAGGGAATGAGACCATCCTGGCCAACAACCTGTCTCTACTAAAAATACAAAAATTGGCTGGGTGTGGTGGTGTGCACTTGTAGTCCCAGTTACTCAGGAGGCTGAGGCAGGAGAATAGCTTGAACCTGGGCAGCAGAGATTGCAGTGAGCTGAGATCGCACCAGCACACTCCAGCCTGGTGATAGAGTGAGACTCCGTCTCAAATGAAAAAAAAAAAAAGAATTTTACAGGCAACACCATGTAGACTTAGCCATTATCATCTTTTCTTTCTATAGATAATTATTAAGGGTTCAATGTATGCTGGTCTCTTGTTAAGTGTAAGGATTCAGTGGTTGATAAAACAGAGTCCCCACCCTCATTAATCAGAGTATCTAGTGGGGAGGCAGACAGACAGACCACATACTTATTGTTACATAGGAAACATATCCAAGGTGAGTGGGGCCTGGGAGAAGGGCCACCTCAGGCTGACTGGTGTTCAGAATGAGACCTGAGCACCTTTTTGCTGGCAGATAAGTTTTCTCTCTTTCTGTCTATAATATGTGGTCTTGATTCAACTTCTTAAAGTCCCAATATTGCATCAAAGGGAATGAACTTTTTAAAAACCAGGATACATGCTTTTTGCCAGGGTGTTTTCCAAAACAACTTGCATTGAAGTGTTGCATTCTGTCTGAGAGGTGATTGAAGGAGTCCGTGCCTTCCCTTTGGGCTCTGTGTTGGAGCCAGGCTGCCCAGGTTTGAACCTGAGTTTTACTGCCTTATTCCCTAGGCAACCCTGGGAAAGTTACAGGAGTTCTGAACTACAACAACTTTCCTCATGTGTAAAACGGGCATTCACCAACACTCACTGATATGGTTGGGATGTTTATCCCCTCCAAATTTCATATTGAAATGTGACCTCCAATGTCGGAGGTGGGCCTGGGAGGAGGTGTTTGGATCATGGGGGTGAATCCCTCATAAACGGCTTAGCGCCATTCCCTTGGTGATGAGTGAGTTCTTGCTCAGTTAGCTCACGAGAGATCTGGTTAAGAGTCTGGGGCCTCCCTCTCTGCTCTCCTGCTCCGTTTCTCACCATTTAATGCACTGGCTCTCCCTTCACCTTCTGCCACAATTGTAAGCTTCCTGAGGCCTCACCAGAAGCCAAGCAGATGCTGGCACCATGCTTCCTGTACAGCCTGCAGAACCGTGAGCCAATCAAACCTCTTGGGCAGTGTTGGCAAACCTTTCTGGACTGTGCCTCAGTTTAAGACACCCTTCTCACACTGTGACCAACCACACATGTATATGTGTGCATGTGTGTGTGCATGTGTATGTGTGTATACAGACATAACTGAAATGAGTTTCCTGACGCAATCCTTCACTTTACCAAGTGTGATGCATCCCAGTATTTTCCACCATTTGCTTCTATTCCTCTCCTCTCCACTCCTCCTCCTCTTCCTGGTCTCTGCCCATTAAACTGATTTCAGAATGCTGAAGTTTGATGTAGAAAACAGGTGCAGCCAGGATAGAATCGAGAGTGTTGTGATGTTTGCAGATTGTGTGAGCTACACGGAGCTCAGAAAAGAGAGATTAGAACAGGCGAACAGGCTGCAACAACCCAGGAAGGCTTTTGGCAGAGGAAGCAACTAGAGCTTGACCCAGAAAAGTGGCTGGCTCTGCTCAGTTTAACAGACTTTTCTAGATCTATGTGCCAGGCTCTGTACTTTTACAGACAGGTCAAGGTTGAATGGGGGAGGGGAAAGAAAGATGTTGAACACACAACTACATAAATAATTTAGTTACAGTTGTGGTAAGTAATGAAGATTAAAAAGTATACGATGCCATGAAATAGAATAAAAGGGGTCCTAATATAATCTTGGAGATCAGGGAAGGCTTCCTGAAGGAGGCAACATTTACGGGGACATCCAAAGGATGAAGAGGAGTGAGCCAGAACCCAGAGGAAGACAATAGCTTTTTAAGCAAGGGCCCGGCACATTCAGGAGGCTATCTGGGGAGATTAGTGACATTTAGAGAACTATTTACCTTCCTTCTGCTAGAGCAGTCAGATCAAAATGCCAGAAACCTTGTCTTCTCATTCTTATGTCTCTATTACCTAGGTGGGTGCTCACTCAGTGTTTGTGGAATCCATCACTTTCTGGATTTGGGTAAAGATGCCCTGTAGCTCATATATATCACTGCAACGCGCAACACAGGGAATGTCTGTAAACTCGGGGTGGATCCAGCTGGTAAGACTCCCTCTAAGTATTATCATCAGAGTAAGTCGGGTCTGAAGACATGCTATCCACACAGCATTTACACATTCTCATTACCTGGGTCTGGTGACCATACGACCCAGCTTGCTCCGGACAGTCTCAGTTCCCTCCGTGGCTCCAGCATGATCCTGCCTCGTTTCACTTTCAGACATGTCCCGGTTTGGACGATAAATTGTACGTGCATCTATAATAACTCTGGGCCACATAGAAACATCCTGGTGGCATGACAGATGTATCCAAAGGTGCCACATTGAAAACGGATGTTCTATTTAATGAGTTCCCAGTTCCTTGGGGGTTTTTAGCCCCTCACCCACTACTGGAAAGTCTCCTCCCTTTCCAGAGTTGTCTCATTCCCTTTAAAGCCAACTTACTCTATTTCCACCTTGGCACACTTGAGTTCAGTGACGGGACAATATTCTTAAGTCTTCCCTTGGGCAGAAGGATGGCATGGGAAGAGGACAGGAATCCTGGGTTATCTGGATGCAAGTGCTGGTTCTACCATTCCTGGTTCATTGACCCGAGTAAGTCCCTTCATCTGCCTGGACTTGCTGTTTCCCTTTGTTAAATGGAGATAATAAACACCCCATCCAGTTCCCTGTGTCACAAGGGTGAGGTGCTCTATAGTAAGGCAAAGAGGAAACATTGGATGTCACAGAATGGGACCTCTGGCTATGATTCGGAGATACTGACAAGGGGGAAAGGTGGCATACTAATCAGGCTAATAATAATAATGCTTTAAAACACCAGGACCTTCCCCTAGGATGCTGTTCTCTGTGCAGGAGCCTGCACCTTTCTGCCACCCAACAGTGACTGCCACAGCCAGGATTAAGCCAACTGTCAGCAAAGAAGGAGGAAGATAAACCCTGTGTGCAGACGGAACAGGGGATGTGTGGGCTGAGGGCACAGAATGTTTCTCCAGCCACCGCAGGAAGCAGCAAGAATACAGAATTCTGGTTGCCACTGACAATTTTTCCTTTTTTTTTTTTTTTCCTTTTTGGAAGCTGGAGATCCCTGTGCCAAGCCCTCAAAGCAGCCCCGACTTTCCGTGCAATAAAGCAGCAGTGAGAAAGGCTCAGAGTAATTAAGTGGCTGACGCACAGAAGAAGCCGTTACAAAGAATTGACTAAATTGCCCATTCATTAGCAGCTCGGCATGGAAGGAGAATTACAAATAGACGGCGGAGCCCGCAGTAATTCAATCTAACCTTGTACTTACAGAAAACAATGAGATAATGAACAGAAAAATTACCAGGCACATATTGTATTTTGTTAAAGGGGCGGGTGGGGGGGCCAGGGGGAGGTGGGGGGAGCGCAGGGACGGACTGGCACATGCAATGCTAATGGCCTCACTCAAGCTGAGCAAACGTTTCTCCAACACAATCATAGTTCTCAGTCTAAGGGCCTCTGGGGAGCTGAGATGAGGCAAGATCGCGAACAAAAAAATGTAATTTATAAGGCGTCTGTGGACTGGAATTTATCATCGGATCCGCTCGCCGCCGCTCAATTGATATGTAGTTGATTTCAAACAACACCCCCCAGGCGCCCAGAGGGAACATTTTTTAGATTTTACGCTTGGATATATCTGTTTAACTCGCCATTTACCAAAACAACGGCTGATGACAGCACAAACCAGTCACTCTGGAGAAAACACGCACACACGCTCTCATACACACGCTCTCGCCCGCGTGTGTGTGTGTGCGCGCGCGCACACACACACACACACACACACACACACAGAGGCATTCAAGAGCAGCAGCAGCCATAGTAACGGCAGCAGACAAACCTGCTCAGCCCAGAGAAGATTGCTGTGAATCTGGAAACGGAGCAGGGAGGAAGAAAAAAAATACTGCCCAAAGACTGAGCCTTTCTCTGTGGCTTGGCAGGACTAAGTGCTCCTTGTTGGGTTTTTAGCGCTCACTGGTTGGTTTCCATTCCTGATACCTCCTACCCTTCTTGGTTGGGCAGCTTAGAAGGGCTCAGCACTATCCCGACTCACCTCATCCAGGCTCTCGGCACTGCCAGTCCGCCTCTGGCCTCACCTGGGAACCACAAGACCCCTCAACAGGTGGAAAAGAATGAGGGTTTTCCTAGAGTGTGAGAAAGGGTAAATGGGCAGAAGGTTAAAACATTGCTGGCCTCTTACCCAGGGCCAGCAGGGCCTTCAGATGTGGATGTTGGCAAAAGCAGTTTTAGAAGGGTGTGAATAAATTCCCTATCAACTCAAGGGCTGAGGCCTCAGAGCTGGGATGACAAATCATTCAGTTTTCAGGGCAATTTTGAGATCACCAGCATACCTACCCCTTGGTACCCAGGTTGGGCATAGAAAGAGGAGCCTCAAGTATATTCTTAGTGTTGGAAATAATAATAATTCACTGGACATGTGTTAAAGGCAGCAAAACATTTTATTCAAGACTATTGCAATAGGAGAGAGACTGAACTCAACTCCCCATACACAGGGACCAATGGAGATTTACAGCTAGTGGGCAGGGTGAAGGAGTATGAAAAATTGCTAAGAGGGACTTGGTTGAATGTCAAGGGTGAGGGGGAAGAGGAACTTGATTAGAGATCGAGGATGGAGGAAGAAAAGTTTGATTGGATATCAAGAGTAGATTCTTGATAAACTGGCTTAGCAGGATTCTTTGCTAAAGCTGGCTCTGCAGGCCAAGAATAAAGCCTAGTGGAGAAAAGGACTCAAAGGAGCCTGATTCCAGTTTGGTCTGGAAAAGCCATGTGAGTGGTGGCACTATCTTCCCTGCAGAGTGCCGCCAGCACAGTGCTTACTGATTGCAGAGGGACAGATGGGATAGTTTCCAGCTGAAGAATCTGAGAAAGTGGGAATTCATTCCTCAATTCACACCTTCCACCAAAAGAAACAGATGCCTCACAAGCACCAGGCACCAGGAGACATTCATGACACTGAATTGCAAGGGCAGCCTTGCAGCCTGTCACCAGCCTAAGTTTGGGGGTGGTTAGAGGGGTAGTTAGTGACCACAATTGACTGACCAGTAGGGGGCAGTCCACCCCAGTGGGAAAGACACTGAACTGGATGTCCAGAAAAATCCTGGTTTTGTTACCACTTGACTATTGATTCACTGTGAGGCCCTCCAGCCATCATCACTTCCAGTCTTTGGGCCTTAGTCTGTATATTTATAGAATATCCCTAAGACTGCCTGACTTTTGCTCATCTCACAGACATACTCTGAGATATCTTGGAAGTAATCAAGACATGAAAAGTCTATGTAAATATTAAATGCATCAAAGAATTCGACCAGTCGTTCTCAGAGTATAGCCCTAGAACCACCACCAGCAGCAGCATCACCTGGAAACTTAGAAATCCAAATTCCTGGGACCTACACTCAACCTACTGAATCAGAAACTCTGAGGATGGGGACCAGCAATCTGTTTTCAACAAGCTCTCCAGAATCTGATGCACATTCAAGTTTGAGAGCCACTGATATAGCTAATACAGACTGTGTAACTTGCTGGGTGTAGAAAAAGCAGCTGAAGAAAATGGTTTTGGAGACGGGTAAATCTTTTGCAGTCAACCAAAAAACTACCCCAGAGATTAAATTCAAAGTATTAATCAAGTGTTAATGTCTGCATTTGAAAAGTGTTGTGCACACAGTTTCATTTGATTCTTAAATTCATTCTGGAAGGTAGATAAAGCACAAAGTCTTGTCCCAAGAAGCACAAGGATTCAACAAAGGTTACTCAGTAACAGTTGAGGGTGGCAATGATGAGGCAAATAAACTTAGTCTTACTGCAATACGCACCCCCATACTCCCCTTCCAATGCAGCATTGTAGGTCTTTTTTTTTTTTTTTTTTTTGAGACAGAGTCTCGCTCTGTTGTGCAGGCTGGAGTGCAGTGGCCGGATCTCAGCTCACTACAAGCTCCGCCTCCCGGGTTTACGCCATTCTCCTGCCTCAGCCTCCCGAGTAGCTGGGACTACAGGTGCCCGCCACCACACCCGGCTAGTTTTTTGTATTTTTAGTAGAGACGGGGTTTCACCGTGTTAGCCAGGACGGTCTCGATCTCCTGACCTCGTGACCCGCCCGTCTCGGCCTCCCAAAGTGCTGGAGCATTGTGGGTCTTTAAATCTAGAAGGACCTGACAGTTGATCCATCTTCCTATAGAAGCTTTTCCTTCCTATAGAAGCACCTTGCTATAGAAGCTTTTCTCATTGTTCCCCTCTCTTCAGCACACTCCCATTCATGACCATATTTCAGCTCACTATCAAGAATCCACACTGTTCCTTCATCACTGTAAGAATCTGGAGAAGTGGGGAAGCAAGAGGCCTTTGTCCCTAACCTCCAGAGGACCATGAGCCCAGCAATCTAGCAAACACTAAAGGTGCCATTGTTGCCTCCATTTTAAAGATTAGCAAGCCAAGGATCCAGGGGTGAAGAAATTTGTTTAAGGTTATGTGATTATTATTAGAGATAGAACAGAGATTAGAAGTCAGGTGCCCTGATTTTGGAAAGCAGGATGGAAACTGATATCTTCAAATGTCTGTTGTTAAATAACAGACATTAAGTGTCCAGTGGGCTTTAAGTATTGACTCAATCTCTATCTAATTTTCTATCTCTCAGATACATATATATATGCATTTTGTGATGTATTACGAGGGTCATGAAGTCTTCAAGGTCATGTATTCAATGGCCCATATAGCATAGAAAATCTCACTGTACATAACTGGTGGGTCATTACACCTCTTCTTAAACACCTGCTGTGATGGAGCTCTCACCCTGGCCAAGGCATTTGAGAGGTGCTACACCAAGTCATCAATATGTCTCAGAAAAGGCTTTGTAGCAGTCTGGTGCCACTCACTCCCATCCCTCGTCTCTGCTTTGATGTGTTTCCCTCTCCCAGAAGCTCATTTGAGGGTGCAGAGTTCCTGGGAAGTGTCAACTTGAGTCATCATTGGCTAAATTCTTGCCCACGCTTCATGAGGGAATCCAGGAATTTCATGTCTAGAATTAGCAAGTTGTGTGAAAAGAAGACTCTTGGTCAGGGTCAATGGAACCTTTCATGACTCTCAGCCAGCACATCCCAAGTCTATACACAACTCTCCTATTCCCATCCCTACAGCTGTCAATGAGGAAAATGGTTTCAGGAGCCTGAGGGAGTCAATGATGAGATTCCAGAAAATCACTTGGAATGTGCCTGGAAAGACATAGATGCTCATCTTTGTAAGTGCTTTCATGTTAATATTTCAATCAACTTTGCCATCCCCCTTGCCAGTCCTCGGGATGGAAGCACACACACACTCAATTTAACGGCTCACCCTGGGTGAGGGGCCAGCAATGTATAGACTCTCAGGGAATGACCATTCCCACATCACCTTGCCCATGAAAAGCCAAAACCAACCCAGTTCTGAGTCAGAAAAGCATACACACAAAATTAATTGAAATTGTATTTTTAATGAAGCTCTCGTCTCATACAAGGATTGATGAGTTACCCTTGATAGGGAGTTAAAAACACCTTTTTACCGAGGGAAGATAAATGGTCTCACTTTGACCCCTTCAACAGGAGGCATCTTTGCACTTCTTCCATGTCCCAGGTTGACTTACGGTGTGGAGGCCCAGATGCAGGAGGAAGGGAGCTTTAGAGCCAACTCTTCCTGCATGATTTGTGTGCCTTCAGCCCCTGGCTCTGGAGGTCTGGAAGTCCTGGCAGGGTTGGCTCATGGAAGGATGATGTGGGGACAACTGAATATACCAGCCAGCCCAACTACATCATTTTTCAGAGTGAAGGTGCCTGGACTGTATATGGGGCTGGGCCCCAATCGCACAGCAATGCCTCAGGTACACAAATGAGTTTGCTCAAGAGCTGATATTTCAACTCTGATATCTTTTTCAATAATCATTGATAAAAGTGTTTTCAAAATTTATTACATATTCCTTTGTCAGACAAATAACATTTGCCAAGTATAATTTAACCTTTTTTTACTGCAATTATCATCAATTTGATTGTGTATTAATGTGCTGGATCAGAAAAAAATTATATTGAGTTATTTGAAGCTATTTATCCACATACTGAATAGCCCCAGACTGCTAACATTCTAGTGTTCTTGGGTCTGAGCTAAATAATCCTATTTCATTACCTGCTGCCACACTTTCACTTGTTACTTTTTGCTGTTATGAAGTACAGTGACATTTAAAAAAAGAATAGAATCCTTAGGCATCCCCAGACCAGAAAGACCATGGACCCAGGTCACATCTTTTCTTGCTTTTGGTATTATTCAGTGCCTACCATAGTGCCTGGGTGCCTGGGACAGAGCAGGTGAGCATTAATTCACTGGTGAATAAATGAATATACCACTTAGTGTCTAGTTCTGGCTTTACTATCTGCATCACCTCGGGCAAACCCAGAGTCTTAATTTCCAAAAATGCAAAATGGAAAATATAATAATACCTTATTTTGGGGACTCTTGCAAAAATTAAATTAATTGAATCAAAGCGTTGATAAGAAAGTGCCTGTGAACTGTAGAGTGCAATACAAAGCCCCTATTTGTAGTGTGTGACAAGATTGTGATTATTATTACGTATCGTTGGTTTCTGGGGAGTGGTCTGTCTGCTCTTCTGGAAGTGGGTCTGATACCAAAGATCTTGGCTAGTTAAGGCAGCAGGTTAAGGAAACCAAAGCAGGTGAAATGGGCCAGGAGGCTTCATCCTGGACATAGTGTGTGTGTAGTCCAGCAGACTCCCAGTTGGCTCACCTTGGCAGGTGACATGTTTACAGGACCTACTCCTCTCCTGCCCTGTCTTCACCTCATTTCTCCTCCCTGTCCCCAGCGCCCCTATGTGTCCCATCTTCCTAACCTCACCAGATGTGAGGAATCCATCCATGTAAAGGAGGGCAGGACTTAATATGCTGCCCCTTCTGAGAGATATGGATCGGGATTGCTCCAGTTAGGGGCTTTTCGTAATCAGAATCAACACAGACTTTCATCAGGAACAGAGAATTTGCTAGGAGCCTCCCAGTATCGTCAATCCCCCTAAAGAATTTTCAAAAGTAGAAAATTAACATTTCAAACAGAAAATGAAATGCTTAAGCATCTAAAATGAGAAGCTAACAGTGGATTTCCAGGAAGCCTTAGCAGATAGACAACACTTGGGTCCTGGGTAAGGCCAGACTCAGGAGGTAGAGTCTCACCTATCACTTCTCAAGTCCCTCAGTGAAAGATGCCACCTGCTTGGCCAGACCTTGCTCACAAAGGTCTGAGAACTCCTGAGTGGCACTGCAGATGGCCACATCCCAAATGCCCAGCCTCCCAGTTCACCTGGATTCCAAGACAAGCTCAGGTCTCCTGACTCCCTTCCAGTGCATGATGAGTTCCCTGCTCTCCCCTTAGAGGCCAGTTGCAAGGGCTAAAGCTAACAGCCTCAGAATTTTACAACAAACTACTTTAAAGTTCTTATTGTTTTCTCCAGAAGCATTCAGATAATCACCACAACCACTATCAGTACTGGCACAAGCACCAAAACCACCATCACCAGCACCCCATCACTATTACCAAATCATTACCACCACCACCACCACCACAATCACCACCACCATCACTACCACCATCACCACCACTACAACCACCACCACCACTGCCATCACCACTATTACCACAGTTACCATCACCATCACCACCACCACCACCACCATCACCATCACCACAATTACTACCACCACCCCCTCAACACCATCATCACCATCACTATGGCCACCACCACCACCAGTACCACCACCCTCACCACCACCACCATCACAACTACTCCACCACCACTACCACCATCACCACCACAATTACCACCACCACCATCACCATCACCACTCCCATCACCACCACCATCACCATCACCATCACCACTGCCATGACCACCACCATCACCATCACTGTCACCACCACCATCACCACCACCCTCACCACCACCATCACCACAACCACCCTATCACCACCACCACAACCACTGTCACCACAACCATCACCAGCACCACTTTCACTACCACGACCAATGACAACATAATCACCACCACTGAACCCAGGACTGGGTTTGAATTAGAGTCCAGTCAGTTATTAGCCCTATGACTTTCTAAAACTTATTTAAATTCTCTGAATCTTAGATTCATGATAATAACATGCCTAGAGATGTGTGGATTAGAAACAATATATGTACAAAAGCACAGAACAGCTCCCACATCTATGGTAGCTACTATTAAAAGGGTACATTTGTCAAGAGAAGGTTAAACTAATCGATCAATAGTTAGTCATTTCAGGGAAAAGAGGAAAAATTCTCACCCCAGAGTCCTGGGGGCTCTCTGCCACCTTGAGAAAAGAGTGTGAAGTTAGTGTGTCAGGAGGTGTGGATCTTCAGCCATGCCCTGTCCTAGAGTGTGCCGACAGCTTTGTTTACTCTCTGGTTCTGTCTTCTCCAACCCTGGGAGACACACTGTTAAGAAAGTGGCAAATCGGCTGGAGGAGATGCCTCTACTCTTCTTGCATCACTTGTTGTAGGAAATATGCACAAAATGACAGCCAGATCTACCCTGCCAAATTCCTGGATCCCAGGGCATTTAGAATAGAGAGATGCCAAAAGTTAGAATCCCATCTAGCTTCCTCTAACTCTTGCACCATCTTGGGAACTTGCTGACTGACATTGACCTAGGAGTGGCCAGGCTCAGTCAAGCATTATTGCTGGGAGACATTCTGCCTCCCTCCCTCTCTTCCTCCCTTCTCCCTTCCCTTTCTTTTCCCATTTCTTGTTATTAGTCCCTAAACTACTGTTGTGTCCATAAGGGCCCAGGACTCAAGGGTACGCTCCCTGTCTACATGCTCTGAGGCATGCATGATGGCACCTCTGCCCCTTTGCTCTTGGCAGACAATTGGTTGTGACCCGCCAGAGGCGCCACTCTGCGTGTGTGCCAAATACCATCTCCTCTCCCTCCCGGCATGCCAGGCTCCTCTGACAAGGAAGGGTAAAGACCCTCCAGGGTTCTCAAGAACATCAATATGTTTTGTATTTAATGTGCTGGCTCTGTTACAGCAAATTAAAGCGAGGGGGCCTGGTGGAAGGGAACACAACCCGCAGTTCCCTGTCCCTTGTCGAGCAGGAGGCTCTGGAAACAGCACTCCAGTGTGGAGAAGGAGTGCACATTACACCCCCCTGCAGGAACAGAGCAGACATTAGACAAAGCCCCGAGTCTTAATGGGACGCATCCGGCAAACATCTGAGCTTGGGCCTTCAATCACAAACGCTGCAGGATTTAAAAATGAATAAACTTCACATTGTGTTTCTCTTATTTATCCTTTATGCAAATTGTTCCTGGGAGGACCCATTACGCACACTGCATGGGGACAGCAGAGGCTGGCTTTGAGGCTTGGAGGACCACTTGCAAGCCATTCCTGGAATGCCAGGCCTGTCCTGGTGCTTCACAGAGAGAGAGAGAGTGATCATAAAAGGGAAATAAACAGATTCTGAGTGGCTGGCTCATGCAGAAAGCATAGGCACGAGCGTGCACAATGACACACCACATACACACGAGCCACACATGGGCGACATTGGAGTAGCCTTGCTGCTAGGATGCAAAAGGCTCTGCAAGGAGAGCAGGAGTCATCTCCCCAATTATTTTATCCCATTACTAATGGGAGGAAACGGGCCATTTGTGAGGCTGAGCAGGCATGGGCAGGACAGTGCGGCACAGTCACACGGTAGGAATTCCTGGCCATACTCTGATTTTGGAGCAGCCCCTGTGGGCCAGACCCTAGGCTGGTGCTGCCACATCCCCCACCAAGGCCTTCTGGCTCCCTGGGGGCTTCCTGATTCAGGATGGAGTTAGGGAGCACTGGGTCAGGGAGTCAGGGCTGTGAACTTGGCCTGAGGGAGCCAACAGTCACTGGAGTCAGGCCAGGGCACCCCAGGCCCAAGAGGTACAGGGCCAAATCCAGGGACACAGTGGGACTCACAGAAGGAGGGCAGGACCACAGCAAATGAAGAAAGCTGAGATGGAAGCAGGAGGCAGGGCCCCATTCTAATGGGCGTGGTGCCCTGTTCACTCCACGTCGGGCACCTGTGCAGTAAGAGCTCCTCCTCTGCAGCTCCTGAATTGACGAGATGGTGGCCTGTGCCTGGCCACAGGGTGCACCCTGTGCACGTCGGGTTTCAAGGGCCCAGCAGCGGGGGCTGTGCTCAAAACAAACACAGTCTTTGGGGGGCACAGACTGGAAAATCGGTGATTCCAACATAATATGATCTTTCAAATGTTCCAGATGGAGTTGGGGAGAATTGAGAGAGATAGGTGGAGGGAAAAATGGCTCCCAGGCAAATATATCTTTAAGATAACGTCTTTTAGGTTATCAAGGTGTATTTTTTGGAAAAGGTATGACATGATTGTCTTTGACAGGGGTGAACACTCATGGAGACTAAGATGAGCACAGATGAGAAGGGGGAACAGGATTAAATTCTTTAATTCACCTGCCTATGACAGACACCACACTGAGAACTTTACATGTACAATCTCATGTAAATGGTATAAAATTCCAGGAAGCTGATGCTGAAAAAGGACTTTTAATTATTCTGAGTGATTATTACAGGATGGTGCAGGGCAGGCCAGTGTTATAATTGACATCCTGAGCTCTGGCACCAGATTGCCTGGAATTAAGTGTGGCTCTGTCCCCTGTTAGCTGTGTGACTGTTAGAAAGTTACTTAACTTCTCTGTTCTGTTTCCTCCTCTGTTAAATGAGGATAGCAATTACACCTATCTTTTTGGGTTGTGGTGAGGCTTAAATGAGTGATTATAGACAAAGTACATAGAACAGTGCCTGGCATAGAGCTAGTGCTAGCCATTATTACCGTCCTAAGTCACTTTAGGTGTATGAATTTATTTAATCCCCACTGTAACCTTTTGATATAGATATATACCGATTTCACAGATGAGAAAACTGAGGGACAGACAGGTTAATTAGCCTTTGCAAGAACACACAGCTGATAAATAGAGGAACTACAATTTGAACAGGAATTTGGCCTTCAAATTCTACTACTAAGTTTTCACATAGCCAGGGGACAGCTGTAGAGGTCCCTAGGGGTTGCCAGGGACATAGGCATCACTGTCTAAAAAGAGCTGCGGCTTTCTAAAACAAAACAAAAAACATTTATTGAAAAAAACATGGAAGTGTTGCTAAAAAAGGATGTGGAAACCAATGATTTAGTCTACCCTACAGTTTAGAGAGGAAGCGGCAGAGGTGGAGTGACAGGAAGGAATCCATTCCAGGTGGGAGACTTAGTGTGTGGCCATGGGCTGGGTCTCCTTGGAGATGCTCTGGTCTTTCTTTGATGCCATCTCACCCTGATCAAAAGATCTTAAACAGATTAAAAACCTACCTAAATGAACAGGACGACCACAAACGTTAGGGCTGTGATGGGCAAGTAGCTTGTGATGCCAGCTGGGAACTAGGCCTCCCTCAGAGCGGCCAAGAAGGCGAATGAACCTGGGCTTGGCATGAGCCCACGGAGGCTGCCAAGGCCTCTGGGCCTCCACCAGCTCCTCTATGCAAATGCAAGGGGGCAATTTGCATAGGGAAAATGCAATTACCCAAATTGGAACTGGGCCAGGACCTCATCGCCTGGACTGGGGAAGTGCTGGAGGATCCTTCAGAACAGAAAAGCTGCCTCCTTTTTCTCTCCCTGTGCCCCTAACCCTCCAGGGTGAGATCAGAGGAGGCTTGGAAATGAGACTGTTCCTACTGAGAGTTCTGCAGAGAGATCCTGGTGGCTTCCCCTTCCTATAGCCTTAGGACTGGGAAGGCAGGACTTCCGGAGTCACTGCTATAGGTGAGGGGAGCTTGGACTTCTAAGTCCTCACACTCTTGCCGATGTTATTTCACAATGACGGTACTTGAGCTCTCAAGTTAATCTGTTCATATTGTTTTGTTTTATAAGTTATCATTAAACTGATGCCTGTCTACTGCCCTCACTGGAAAGAGCATCAAACCACCTGACCTTTGACCAAAACAGACAATGCAGAGGTTGCACGTCAACAAACACCAGACCTGAAGGCAGGCGGTAGCCCTCTGAGAAATCAGTTTCTGGGAGAGGAACCACATGCCACCTTGGGCACGTTCCTTGACCTTGGCGTTCCCATTCACAAACTGAGGGAGTTGAATTTAGGAACCCCGAGCTTCAGACCACTCTAGCATTCTAGTATTCCATGTCCTCCTAAGAATTCCCCATGAGACTCACAAACAAGTGACCTGCACATGCATCCACATATCATGTGGTGAGGACAACCACAGCCACACTTCCACCAGTAAAAGATGAACTGAGCATTCAGGAAGCCTATGATACTCCAGTCACTCAGTAGCAATACACAGAAAGGCATTAATCCATCTTTTTGTTTAATCAATCTGTTTATTCCATCCCACAAGTAAGAAAGTAAGTAAGCACATATTTGGCTTACTGCATATTGAGTGAGAAATACAAAGGTAATTAAGATCCGTCTTGGCCTTGAGTGCTCACCTTGAGTGGAGCCAAGCTGGCTTCCCAGAGCTTCCATTAGCATAATATTCCTGCAGGTGTTGTCCTGGGGCAACCCAGCTCTTAGCTATTCTTTTGCTGGAAAGGAAGTGCTTTGTTGAAGGGCTCCTGTTTGATTTCCGAAGCCCGAAGCCCGGCACAGGCTCTTACAGGAAACAGTGGGGGACTGCTCCACGCATGGAGAAGTGCCTTTGCTCAGGGCAAAATCTGCTGTTTGGTGAACTGCTCTGCCTTGCCTTTGTGTCAGTATGATTTGATGGAACCATTAAGCTTTAACAATGCAGAAAATAAATCCCTATTAAAATATATGCACCTTAAAGTGCTGAGTTCTCAAACCAAACTGCAGAGGAAAACTGCAAGCTGCTCCTCCCCTTCTCTGCCTGTCGCTAGTGTTGACTAAAAGAGCCAAACTCTGTAAAGTATTTTTAGAGATTTCTTCTGAGCCAAATATGAGTGACCATGGCCCATGACACAGCCCTCAGGATAAATGGTATAAAATTCCAGGAAAGATAACATGTGCCCGAGGTGGTCGTGGTACAGCTTGGTTTTATATATTTTAGGGAGGCATGAGACATCAATCAAATACATTTAAGAAATGCATTGGTTTGGTTCAGAAAGTTGGGACAACTCAAAGCTGGGGGGATGGGGGCTTCCAGGCTATAGGTAAATTTAAACATTTTCTGGTTGACAATTGGTTGAGTTTATCTGAAGACCTGGGATCAATAGACAGGAAATGTTCAGGTTAAGACTGTGGTAACCAAGTTTTATTGTGCAGAGGAAGCTTTCGGATAGCAGACTTCAGAGAGAGAGCAGGTTGTAAAATGTTTCTTATCAGGCCTAAAAGGGGTGCCTGGCTCTTAGTTGATTATCTCCTGGATCTGGAAAGGAAGGAAGGAAAACAAAGGGGAAAGGGAATTCTCTATAGACTGTGGCTTTTTCCCACAAGAGGCTTTGCAGGGCAACTTCAAAGTACGGCAAGGAAATATATTTGGGGGTTAAATATTTTGATTTGTTTTTCTTGTCTTATAATGTTATGCCAGTCAGATTGAAAAGTAAGTTATGACATATAGGGTCAAATAAAACCCATCTGATGAGCATTTATAGTTTGTAGGGCATGACTCCCTAGACCCCTTAGATAGAAAGTTGGGCAAGATAAAAATATCAGACCTTAGTCCTCACTAGCATGACTGTCCTTCAAGGCCAAGTTAGGAAGTCTCTTGTTCCACATCCTGGCTGGGAGTAATCTCACCCTTCAACCAGCCATAGACATTTACTCATCAAACACCTAGGGTAGAATTTGATTTCGATGATAACCAGATAGGATTACAAATGTGAGTACCACAAGAGTGGCTATTCCGTGCCCTTCAGCTTTGTGCTCCCATTTTATATCCACTGCCCTTTCCTAGACATGGTGGGGGCTCCTGTAATTTTTTTGGATTGAGTGAATGCACTTGGCTGCAGAATCAGACACCTTGTCTCCCCAGCCATAGCCCAAATAAAATCCATAGTGCTCAACATCTCCAGCAATGGCAATCCCCACTGAGCCCTCAGGAAAATTCAGCTAGGCCCAGCTCTTAGAGCGCCCCAGCCCTCAGAAGCCCCTCCCCTGGACTCTAATCTCATGTGATTGGGACATTTGTTTGACTCCGACCTCCATCTTATAGACCTGTAATGTCATTCACCTCGTGCTATGCCACATGCGTTTCATGTGATTATACTACGTCTCTCCAGCTGGAGAACAAAGTCTGCCACTAAAGGCCAAGACTTTATTTCTCTCCCTTCCAGAGACTAAACCTGTGCTGTGTACAGATGGATGCTTAACATATATTTGCCAATGGACTCACAAGCTCAGGGCTTGCAATTTGGTCTAAACACCTAAGCAACAAACAGGCATGGACTAATATTTTAGAGCTGAGATATTTCTCCAGTTGGCCAAACAAAAATGGGCTCTGGGACCAGGAAGATACGAGAGAAATGCAGGAAGACCTGACTGCGAAGCTGTTTATTCCATGAAGGACCTTGTTTTCCCTGAGTCAACCTATGGCTGGCCAGGGCTCTGGTATTAGCACCGCTTCTCACTAGTTGTGGATCCTTGGGTGAGTAATAATCTCACTTGGCCTATTTTCTTATCTGTCATTGTTTTCACATTAAGTGCCAGGTCTTGTCTTAATTCCTGGGGAAAGAAAAATAAATCAAGGGGAGTCCATCCCAACCCTAATAAACAAGTTTCTAGTTAGTAGCAAAAATAGACGTGGAATAATGAAATTACAGGGCAGTCTGGTGCTGCAAAGAGTTGAGCAAAAAATATATGATATGGAAACCCGTGGAGACCATAGCCACTCCTGCTGCAGAATCAAACATTTCTGAAAGGGGCAACATTAAATTGGGCAAAGCGATTTGAAAATGAGCTTTCTAGGCAGAGAATATAGCAAACATGTTAGTTTTCTATTGCTGCTGTAACAAATTATCACAAATTTAGTGGCTGAAGGCAGTGCAACGTATTCTCTCACAGTTCTGTAGGTCAGAAGTCTCACATGGGTCTTACTGAGTTTAAGCCAAGGTGTCAATAGGACTGCATTCTTTTCTGGAAGCTCTGGAGGAGGATCCATTCCCCTACTTTTTGTGGCTTCTAGAGATTGCCCACATTCCTTGGTTCACAGCCCCTTCTTCCCATCTTCAAAGCCAACAACACCAAGTTGAGTCTTTCACATATTACATCACTCTTACCTCCTCTTCTGTCTCCCTTCTCCAACTTTAAGCACATTGTGATGGCATTTGGGCCCACTTCAATACTCCAGGATAATCTCCCTATTGCATGGTCAACTGGTCAACTGATTAACAACCTTAATTCACCTTTACCATAAAAAGTAGCAGATTCACAGATTCCAGGGATTAGAACATGAACATCTTTGGGTAACCATTATTCTTCCTCCTATAGCAAGGTCAAAGACACGGAGATGTGTGAGGACTTATTCTGTCTTATTCTCTGTCTGGGGACAGAGAAGGGTTCAGGGGCAACATGGGGTATTGACAGAGGAAGAACTGGGTTATAAAAGTTCTTGTATACCAAGTACATCACTTATTCTTCTCTGTCTTTCTCTCCTTCCTTCCTTCCTTCCTTCCTTCCTTCCTTCCTTCCTTCCTTCCTTTCTTTCTTTCTTTCTTTCTTTCTTTCTTTCTTTCTTTCTTTCTTTCTTTCTTTCTTTCTTTCTTTCTTTCTTTCTTTCTTTCTTTCTTTCTTTCTCTCTTTCTTTCTCTCTTTCTTTCTTCTTTTTTCTTTCTTTTTTGAAACAGGGTCTCACTCTGTCATCCAGGCTGCAGTACAGTGGTGCAATCATGGCTCACTAAAACCTTGCCTCCTGGGCTCAGGTGATCCTCCCACCTTAGCCTCCCAAGTAGCTGGGGCCACAGGTCCACACCACCATACCTGGCTAATTTTTGTACTTTTTGTAGAGATGGGATTTTGCCATGTTGCCCAGCCTGGTCTCGAGCTCCTGGGCTCAAGGGGTTCACTTGCCTTGGCCTCCCAAAGTGGTAGGATTACAGGCATGAGCCACTGCACCTGGCCTACATTACTTATTTGTTAATCACTATGTCATTTAAGCAGATGAGTGACCTTGTCACCTCCATTTTCTGAGCAATCACTCTAGCCAATGGGATAGAGAGGAAATAGAGAGAAGTGAGGCAGGGAGACTGATTAGGAGGCCACTAGAGTCCACAACGGAGGAGACAAAGTCTGAACTGAGGAAGCAGCCATGGAGATGGATAGACGGTTTGAAGCTACTTTGGAGGAATAATTGCCAGGATTTGAAGATTGTTGTGTGAGGTGTATAAGGAAGAAGGAAGGGTTAGGGACGGTGGAGATTTCTAGCTTAGGAGCCTGAACGGATGATGTTTCCATTAATTCAGGGGAGACTTACAGGGCAGGGGTGATAACACAAAGTTTTATGTGCCAGTTGGCCACTTGGGTGAAGAAGTCCTGTAGGCAAGTCATGAGCTTAGGGCACTAGAACCTCCTGCCCCCTTCCCAAGCACATTGCAAGCTGGACTAAGAACAACTTCCTGCCCATCCAAGAAGTCAGGAGAACATATCATTACTCACCAGTTTATCATAGGCAACAGCAAATATGACCTCCTACTCTGAAGACACCCTAGTGTGGCTCAGAAACAAATGTTTCACTGCCCTCTTTGGTGTGTACACTGGCCTAGGTTTTACAGAGAATGAAAGAGATCTCTGAGGTGCCCCTACAAATTGAGAGATGTCAGGTATCATGGAAAGCCAGAACACAGGAGTCAAGAGAAATGCAATAACGCAAGGGCCAAAGAAGTAGCCAGTCTGGCCCAAGCCAGAAGCCTGGGTGTGGTGTAGATGTCTCCTTGCCTCTTACCTTCATATCACTAAGTCCTTTTGATGATATCTTCTAAACACTCTGGATTCTGCTTTTCCTCCTGCTTAAGCTCAGCCTTTCATAGTCTTCATTTGAATCAGTATGAAAGCCTCCGAACCAGTTCCCTGTCTCTGGTCTTATTCCCCTTCCATCTGTTCTTTAAATGATAGCCAGAGAGAAGCATTTCTCTAACTTTAATCTCATCTTAACACTACTCAACTTGAAATAATTCAATAAAGCATAGAGAGAACTTTTTAAATATAGGAAGGAAGGCCTTTCTAAACAGGACATAAAACAAACAATCCGTAAAAGAATGATAAATTTGAATACATTAAAATTAAAATTTTCTACTAGGAAAATAATGCCATAAACAAAGTCAAAAGACAACAAACTAAGAAAAAACATTTGCAATATAAATGACACGGTGCTAATAACCTAAATATATAAATGGTGTCTAAGATCAATAAGAGAAAAACTTAACTATCCAATACGAAAACTGGCATGGGAACATTAAGAGAAAATAAAATATAGATAGTTTTTATATATAAAAAGAAAGCCTAACTCACAATAAGAACAATGCCAATTTTTCTAAAATTAGAAACTATCGGATTAACCACATCAAAACGTTTGATAATACACTTAATTGATAAGTTTGTGGAAACGAACACTCTCAAATGCTATTGATGGGAATGTCCTGGGATTTGCAAACTGTAAATATCTGTCTTTTTAAAATATTGTATTAAATATATTCTTTGATGAATATATTCAAAGAACATATTGTTTGAAATTATATATGTATAAAATTATTTCATAAACCCAGATATAGTTACATATATGTAAGCACAAAATTATATATAAGTGCATTCACTAAAAATATCTAAATGTCAAACAGAGAACTGCTTAAATAATCATAGGTTATGTGTAGTATAGAATGCTGCATAACTATTAAAAAGAATAAAGTGGAAAAAAGAATGAGGTAGTGCTACATGCTTACTATGGAACAATCTCCAACATAAAATACTAGCGATAAAAGCAATACTTACATAGCATCTACTGTATGTCAGGCATTATTCTAGAAGCTTTATATATTTAAATATAGTTTTATATTAATAGCATATTTCTATATATTTAACTCATTATTAAATGAGTTATGACATTTAATATGATATTATTAAATGAGTTATGACAACCTTATAACATGAATTATTATTATTATTATTATTCCCATTTTATAGATTAGGAGACTGAGGCACATTAGAGTTTAGTGATTTGTCCATTATGAATATATATATATGTGTATATATACACATATATATGCACGTGAATAGCTGTAATTTTTTTCTCTCTGTGCTTCAATGTGGATATTTACATGTAATCTATTTTCTAGTTCACTAGTTATTCTCTTCAGTATGTATAATTCATTGAGTTCTTAATTTCAGTTAATATATATTTTTTCAGTTTTAGAATTTTTATTTGATTCTTTAGTTCTCTACTGAAATGATCAATCTTTTCTTTTAATTCTTTGAACATATTATCCATAGTGATTTAAAGTCCAAGTCTGATAACTGAACCCCCTGGGTATATTTCTAGTGTCTGTTGTTTATCTTGGCTTTTCAGTCAGCTTTTTGGCCTCAGGCTTCACTTACTTTGGTCTCTTTCTCTGGTCTTCCCTCATCTTCTAAATCTTGGCTTTGGAATTCCTCAGCACCTTGAAATCACTCCAAACCATTCCATATATATATATATATATGTTTTGGTTTTTGTTATTTTTTTAAAAAACAAATTTGTTTGGCTTTTCTAGTTCTCAGAGGACAAGTCAGTTGAAAATAGCTTAGTGCCCATCTGCCAGATATTTTTTTAAGTGGAAAAGAGAAAAGCAAAGGCAGAATCCAGTTAAAACATTCCAAGCTAGACAATTTAATAAAGAAAACGTACTATAGGAAACTCACGTTGAATGTGTTGATTGAGTTAAAAGAGCAAGGAGAAGGCAGTGAGGAGATTTAGAGATCAAGAGCATCAGATTTAGAGGAACAGAGGAGGAAGAGGAAAGTATCAAGGCTCAGGAGCCAAGGCCACCTGCCTGGAGCTTGCCCAGCAAAAACTGGGACCACAAAGCCACAGAGTGCCAGGGATGCTGCTCAAAGGTGGAGGATGGGGAGTGTAGCCCGATTGCCTGACTTCTCTGCTCCTCCTGCCCTCCACTACTCTCCAATGCTGCCAATTGACCAAACTTATCAGGGAGGCAGTGGCCAAGGGAACCTGGGAAAAGCAGAGGAAGGCAGGGAGTGAATCTGAGATCAAATAGGCAAATGACTGGACACCAGCCTACTTGGAAAGACACCTAAGGAATTAGTCATTATTGTGGTTGCTTCTGGGATAGGAAGAGGTGGAGGATTGATGGGCTGAGAAACTAGAGTTGAAAGAGACTTATCACGTGCATGCATTACATATTAACAATAAACATATATCAATGAAACGTCAAAGCAAACCCTTCAATGGCTCTCACCTGCCACAGCATTTCTCAAACTTCAGGGTGCATTAAAATTACCCATTATAATGGAGAAAATGCATACCCCATGAATCAGTGGTCTGATGTGCATCTCAGGAAACTGCATTTTAATAACCAGCTCGTGCAATTCTGGTGTGGCTGGTCCATGTGGAATACATGGTGACCAGTTGGGCAGAATTCAATTTTCATCTAAATGACCACAAGTCCTTTCATGACATATGTGACTGATTCCTCTTCGAAACCCTTCTTAACAATGAGGGTAGAGGTTGGCCCTTGCCGCCTTCCTGCCTCTAATCTTTCTGCACAATGCCCTCCAAATTCTTACTGCATTTAGTCCTGATCGTTGATTTGTGTGTCTCTTTTTCTCATTAGTACCTGAGAGCAGATGACTTTTCTTATTTATATGAAATCCTAGAAATGCCTTGCATTGTACTTTTCACATAGGAGGTGCCCAATGAAGGTGGGTTAAACGGACTAACCGGTGGTTTTCAGAGGAAGAGGGAATCTGAGTCGGCTGAGATGACCAAGAAGGGCTTCCCAGAGGATAAATCACCTTAGACAAGCAGAGTAGAAGGGAAAATACATTCCAGGCTGGGGAAAGGGAATACACTAAGGTACTAAAGGCAGGCAGGCTCATTTCTATTAGTGAACAACCCTGGCAATGAATATAAAGTGCTTTGGTGTTTCTTTCTTTTTTTTTAAGACAAATTCCCTAAAACCATACTCGGTAGGTTACGTATTCCAACTGTCTGGGGCCATAACTTCCCCAGATGTTAATGAGCACTTCCAGCATTGATCAAGGGGAGAGAGACCCCTACGGGTTTATAAAACATGCAGATGACTGGTTTTTAACGAATGCAAAATGTCAAACAAAAGCAGCATCGCAGGCCAGTTACTCATGCATAGTAAAGTTCCCAGGGAAAAAGGAGCAAATAAATAGGGAAAAAATACCTTGGCTGGAACCATTTCTAATAGGCAATGGACAATTGGGAACAGCGGGGGTTTGCAGGGACACGGGAGCAAATAGCAAATACATTTGGAAGATATCAGCAACAGCAAGATCAAGTTCGTACCAAATAACCCTCTGGCTTTTGTTTTTATTAGGGAATAGGGCTTGTATTCAGCCCTCCCATGATAAAAATGTACAGGGCTAAGCTTTTGTTTGTTTATTTGTGGGAAGGGGGAAGGAGAAAGAGTTGGACATATGTACAGCAAGAAGAAAACAATTCTAATAATTCTAGAAATTCTAGAAATGGTGGTGCTTAAATGGGACTTCTCTGTGTCCCATTTGGGATTGAAGCCACTGATTTGATCTTTGCCTTCTTTGAATATGAACAGGACTTAGCTTGACCCTAGAACTTATATTCTCACATAAACTCAAATTTGGGCTTTTCACAATATTTCCAAATTTCACAATATTTTCAAATTTCCACTTTGATCATATACAAAGTGCCTTCATTTTTTAACATTACCCAGAGCTTCAAACCCTGAATGTAGCCTGGGCCTCTTTCAGCCTTGTCTGCTAGACTGGCTTTCTGCTTGGGTGGTGCAGACGGTGTGATCTCAGAAGCACTGGGAGAGCACTCAACCCCCTATATTCCCCTGCAATCCTCACACACCTGCTTAATGATGCTTGGAATCCCTTTGTCAGGGAGCACTGTCTTTCATTCCATACTGGGAAATGAGCCTTAAGTTGCAAACTCTCTAGGGAGAGGAACTCCAAGTTCTCACATTGGCTTGGAAGTCTCATTGGATATCTCTGAGCCTTTCTGGGGGAGCAGGTAGTGCTCCTCACACATTTCACCAAAGTGGCCTTTTGTCAGCAGCAGGGAAAGGTTAGCCCATTCCACAGAGTCTGCAGACTTCCCCAGAGAGGCTGCAATAGGTAGAAAATGTCCATGAAGTCTCATGTTTTATCTTCAAATTTTCTGCAAATATTGGACTCTATTTCATCATATATCCACGTTTGTTTTAACATGAAAGTGTTTGTAGTGGGCACTTTGGTGTTTCACCTGGATCCTCTTTACAGGCCCAACATACCCATTACCCAGCTGTCAGGAATAGCAGCCACTGGTGCTCACAGCTGTGGCACTCACTGAGTATCAACCTAGGCCACAGGGAACTGCCATGCCTAAGGTTAACTGCCCAGGGATCAGCCTCCTCTTGGGAGAGGGCCTGTGGCTAATGACTGCCTAATATGGAAGCCCAGGTCCCTCACCCCAACTTGGGACAACTCTAAAGGGCTGTCTCCTAGCATAATCTGAGACCTTCCTTCATTGCCACCGCATTGCATTGTGGCCAGCCTCTCCCTCTGCCCATCCTGCCTTTCTCACTTCTCCCATGAGCACCCCCAATCAGCCTCTGCACATTGCTCTCTGTCTCAGAGTCTAGTTTCCCACTCTAAGATGGGGTAGCAGCTATAATCCTCAGATTTAGACTCTAAAATGGGGTTTGGGGGCTGGATGTGTCACTGGCTGGCTGGCAACAAGGATCCTATGACTGCTGATCAGTAGAGTCTGGATAGTGGTAGCAGTGCATGCCTTAACAGTGCATTTTTTGCTAAAGTGTGTAGCAGTGGTGAATTGTTATGAGATCCCCTTGGAAAGGGGATACATAGGCTAGAGTAACATCTGATGCTTGAGAGGGAGAATAAACGTAACTACAAGGTCTATGGAATTGGGTGGCTGTTGCTAAGCACCATTGACCTATCAAAGAGAGATAATGGCAGGCTCGGGTGATTAATCACCAATCTCAAGCAAAATGTGAAAACTAGAGGGCCTTCTGGGCAGAACCAAGGAATCCAAAAGCTTCCACAGACAGAACAGAGGAGCAGGCACAGAATGAATCCTAAGAGTAGAAGAACATCAGAGGTTGATTGCTCAACCCAACATGTCTCCTGCCCACAGGTCAGGGCCTCAATACATAAGAAAGGGGACCCTGAAACTTGGAACAGGGATATCTAGGTAGATGCCACTGAGAACCTTGAACTCCCAAATTCTACTGAATCTGTAGGACCTGCAGAAATGGCCACTCCCCCATTTTAGAAGATATGGGAGATAGTGATTCTTACCACCCCAATATCCACCCCACCTCTTGCTTAAAAATCAGGCTCAGGCTTCAAATGAGACAAGTGCCTTACGAGATAATGCTTGTCCTCCTTGAGTTCTATGGTTATAGGTGTGCAGTCTTATGTCTGGGCTCTCTATTCTGTTCCATTGGTCTATGTGTCTGATTTTGTACCAGTACCATGCTGTTTTGGTTACTGTAGCCATGTAGTATAGTTTGAACTCGAGTAACATGATGGCTCCAGTTTTGTTCTTTTTCCTTAGGATTGTCTTGGCTATTTGGGCTCTTTTTGGTTCCATATGAATTTTAAAATAGTTTTTTCTAGTTCTGTGAAGGATATCATTGGTAGTGTGATAGGAATAGCATTGAGTCTGTACATTACTTTGGACAGTATGGCCATTTTAATGATATTGATTCTTCCTATCTATGAGTATGAGGTATTTCTCCATTTGTTTGTGTTATCTCTGATTTCTTTAAACAGTGTTTTGTAATCCTAATTGTAGAGAACTTTTCCCTCCCTGGTTAGCTGTATTCCTAGGTATTTTATTCTTTTTGTGAGAAATGCTAGAATTTCAGTGGCAGATGGTAGGGGAAGAAACCATGAGAGTCAAAAGAGAAAGTAGTGTGTAGTAGTTTCCTCAGGCTGCCATAACAAAAGTACCACAAACTGGGTGGTTTAGGATAACAGAAATTGATTGTCTCACCATTCTGGAGACCAGAAGCTGAAAATCAAAGTGTTGGCAGGGCCACGCTTCCTCTAAAGGATTGAGTGAAGGGTATATTTCAGGCCTCTCTCTGGCTTCCAGTAGTTCCTTGGGTTGTGGCAGAATAATGTCAGTCTTCAAATGGTGTTCTCCCTGTGTCTTCACATCGTATCCCCTTTGTGTGTATCTCTCTCTGTGTCCAAACTTCCCCTTTTAATAAGGACACCAGTAATACGCATTAGGGCTCACCCTACTGACTTCACCTTAACATAATCATCTTCAAAGACTCTATTTTCTTCTTCTTCTTTTTTTTTTTTTTTTTTTTTTTTGAGACGGAGTCTCGTTCTGTTGTGCAGGCTGGAGTGCAGTGGCGCGATCTCAGCTCACTGCAAGCAGCTTTACCTCCCGGGTTCACGCCATTTTCCTGCCTCAGGCTCCCGAGTAGTTGGGACTACAGGCGCCTGCCACCATGCCCAACTAATTTTTTTGTAATTTAATCGAGAGAGGGTTTGCTCCTGACCTCGTGATCTGCCACCTCACCCTCCCAAAGTGCTGGGATTACAGGCGTGAGCCACTGTGCCCGGCCGAAAGACCCTATTTTCAAATAAGGTCACAGTTATAGGTATTGAGGGTTAGGACTTCAACATATCTTTCAGGAAGGGGGACTAATTCAACTCCTAAGAGTCTGCTAAAGCAGATATACTACATGAGGCTGGGGAACCCATTATTCAGCTCCTTTTTTTACAGGAGGGCCTGGAGGAAACTCTGTTTGCCAAAGTAATGAGAGTGCCCTGGTGAGAGGCACCAGCATCATAGGGAAACTCGGTGGTGGTTGTCCACTATAGACCACCAGCGATGGTTAGGAGATGGTGTTACAGAACTAGAGTCCCTGATAGCAACAAGGATGATAGGATCCTGAAATAACAGAGTCCAGGTTGCACTCAACTGTCAGAAGCAAGATGGCACAATTATCACAATGGGCACCAAGATAGGACTAACAGCTCCAGGGGCTCCAGCTGCCGGGAGATATGGTTATGGTGACCCAAGAAGCAAGATAAATGGGCAGCTAAGAGGATTGATTAATTTTTACAATCAAAATAAAATCAGGAGCTGAGGGTTGTCACTATAATAAAAATTATGATTTCTTGCCCAGTTTCTGCACCTGAACTAGTTTTCAGACTCAGAACCTCCTGACTGAAGGAGAGGCTAGGTTTCTATGAGAAAGGACTCTAAAACAGTGTGACAAATATATTAATATAGTCATTTCCCCAGTTGCTTCCCAAAGTGACTTGTGGTGATTTACACATGTAACTGTGTATTGGAGAAATAGAAAAACCTATACCTTTCAAGGAGTCTGAGTTGGCATTTATATTCAGGGATACAAAGTGTGGCCATGGACTCCTTGTTCAAGAAAGGATTTGGCCCAGAAAATAAATGAAGTCTTGGCCATAGACACACCTAGTAGACACTTCTCAAGTCCCTGAATGCATCATTGATATGGACACACTTGGCAGTTGTCAGATTTCTTGGTCCTTGGAGTAAGGACCAAGTGTTATGATTCTCCCTCTAGCAGGTGAATCAGTTTCTTGGTCCTTGGAGTAAAAGCTATGTTAGTGGAGAAGGCCAAGTCGAAGTTCCCGAAACTGCCTACTGCACCCTTTCCCCAGGGTAATAAAGATTAAGCATACTACTGTGCAGAAGAAATGGTGATGAGTGCTGTCTTCAAAGACTTAAAGAATGCAGAGGTTATAGTTTCCCATCTTATCTCCATTGAATTCCCCAGTCTGGCCCTACAAAAGCCAGATGGGGCATGGCAGATGACAGTGGGCTGTCACAAACCTTACCAAATAGGAGATCCAAGTACAGTTTCTGGCTGGAGGTAGTCTCTTTGCTAGAACAGATTAACAAGGACTCTGGCACATAATATGCAGCCACTGAGCTGGCAGATTTTTCCTTTCGCATTCAATCAGAAGGAAAATCAAAAGGAGTTCACGTTCACATGAAATGAAGAACAGTATATGTCCATGGCCTTGCCCTAGGCTGTATTACCTCCCCTCCGCTTTGTCATAACATCATCTGAAAGAAGCTGGGACCGCTGGACATTGTACAGAACATCACATTAAATTGGATGAGCAAAGAGGGGAAGTGTATTGGAGGCCTTTGTAAGACATATGCCCCATCCTACAAAGATTTGGGAGCCCACCACATCAGTAAACCTTTTTGGGTACCAAAAGCAGCATATTATACTCTTAGGATGACAACTTTTACTCTTTTACCATGTGACAAGGAAGCCTGCCAGTTTTGAGTAGGGCCCAAGCTCTGTAGCATATCCAGGTTGCACAGCAGCCCTACCACTTGGGCCATATGAGCCAGGAGACCCTATGGCACTGGGTATCTGTGATGGAAAAGGATTGCATGGGGTATCTAAAGCACCCCCTAAAAGGAGAATCATAGTGCAGATCCCCAAGGCTTTGAGCAAGGTCATGCCATTTTCAGCCAAATCACACATTATTGGAAAAGCAGCTCCTGGCAGGATACCGGACTCTGGTAGTAACAGAGCACCAAACCGTAGGACATCAAGTGACAAAATGGCTTGGCTGTTCATCATGAGCTGGGTTCTGTCAGGCACAGACGCACCATATCACAAGGCTGGGCTAGCTAGGTAATGGCACAAAGTGAGATGGCAGTGATAAACTGAGATTGAGCTAAGTGTAACTAGAGGGCACAAATAAACTACACAAGTAAACCTCCAAGTAAACCCCCAGGTACCCCTATTGCACTTCCTCACACCAGTGGTCTCAGCAAATTCCTTGCATCCAGCTAATGGAAGAGGGGGAAGAAGAAGGCAAACAGTACAGGAGAGCCACTGCCCTGCAGGAGGCTTGGGAAATCCTCCCAACGAACAGAGCTTCAGGAGTGCACTTGGTCATCCACTTTCTATGGAAAAGAGGTAACATAAGATGAAGATTATACATCATGGGCAGTGATGCACAGCCTGTTAGAATCCTGGAAATATATAAGGGATAAGGATGTCTGGGGAGAGGAAGTGGATCGATTTATGAGAGAGAGTGAAGGTCTAAAGGTTTTGGTATCACATGTGAATGCCCGTTTGAGAGCATGCCCCATGGAAGAGGTCTTAAACAGCAATGTACACAGAATTATACTGCCAGTTAACAGCCAGTCTCTGTCATTAACTATACCAGTGCTCACCTCAGTGCATAATGGGCTCATGAATGGAGTAACCACGGTGGCAGAGATGAAACCTACAGTCCCAGCAGCATGGGCTCCCGCTTAGGAAGGCTGATCTAACTACTGCCACTTGAATGTTCTAAAAGTCCAAAGCTATGTTCCTGATACTGCATCATCTCTTGAGACCAACCAGCTACTTAGTGGCAAGTTACTATGTTGGACCTCTTCAACCCTTGAAGGGGCAGGGATCACCTTGACAGGAATTGATACAATTCCTGCCCATGGTGCCTTGACCAGTACCACTACCTAAGGCCTAATCCACAAAGCTAAGATTCCACATTACACCACCTCTGACCAAAAGACCCACCTTATAATAGAGAAAGTGCAGTGGTGGGCATGTGCCCAGGGGATCCAGCAATACTATCAGATACTGCATCACCCGAAGTCGCTGGTCTGATAAAGTGATGGAATGGCCTCTTAGAGATGAAGCTGAGGATATGAGGTTCCATGGTATAGTGGTCAGCAGTCTGGACCCTGAATCCAGAGATAAAGCTGAGGTACCAGCTTGGAGATGATTTTCTATAAGAATGGAATGCCATTCCCAGCAGGTGTATATATCCTAAATCAATAAACATTATATGGTTCTGTGTTCCACAGGTATAATGCATGATCCAGGAATTAAGAGGTGGAAGCAGGAGTGAAACTGCTTACCACCAATTCTAGTGACTCCCTTGGAGAATTTGTGCTTCTTGACCCCATAACTCTAGGCTCTGTGGCCCAGTGGTGCTGGTTTCTAGAGGAGGATACTTTCACCAGAGAAAACTGCAAGTGTTCTATTGAATTGTAAGCTATGGCTGCCACCTGGTCACTTAGGACTCCAAGTACCAAGGGACCACCAAGGAAGGAAGGGATTCATGATCCTGGAATAGATAGTTGACCCTAACCATCAAGAGAAGGCAGGGCTGCTGTTGCACAGTGGAGATAGAGAAGAATGCATATGGCACCTAGATGATCCACTGGAGCATCTGTTAATCATTCTTGGCCCAGCTTTGATAGCAAGTGGACAAGTGCAGTGGCCATGGCCTGAGAAAGGCACGATAACCAAAGGACTCAGACCAGACACCTCAGGGGTGAAGGTCTGGGTCACCCCACCAGATAAGCCTCCTATATGAGCAGAGGTGCTAGACAAGGCTGAGGATAAACTGGAATGGATAACAGAGTAGGGAAATGATGAATATCAGTTGTACCTGTGAGACCAGTTTCACTTTGTAACACTTTGTCCCATAAAGTTTATCTTAAGTTTCCCCAGGAAACAAGACCAGATGGGATGCTCTTGCTATAAGAAGCAAGTACACAAAGTAGCAAAAGGAATAAACCATAATGGATGTTGGGTGATCCAGCTGGATCTCCCCTTTAGGACCTTCTTACCCATCCCCCAGCTGCTGGGTAAGTCAGCTGCTGAGGGCTCACATCTGTGTTTCTTCCTGGACATTGCCCTAGCTAGCTGCAGGAAGCCACATTGCCCAAAGTTATGCCCCCTCCCAGGGTCAACCTATGTTGCAAATGTCCAGCCAGCATGCCTTAATTTGTACCAATTTAAAGGGCCATTCCAGCTCCACACCTACCTATGGCATTGGCTGAGAGCTCAGTTGCAACTACAGAGCAGGTCCACTTTCCTCTCCAGTGCTGCCTTCACTTCCTTATAGAGGTATCTCCTGAGAGCACTCCCCAGGAAAACTCTTTCTCAAAGCCTGTTCTCAGGGAATGAATCTAGTACAGTATTTGAAACACAGATTTCTTTACATCTTACATCACCAGAGATCTTAAACTGTCTTAGTCAGGTTCCTGGCAGTAAACAGAGGGGACCCTCAGCTGAGATTTTGAGGGGAATTTAATGAAGAGACTATTTACATTAATATGAGCAGGGTTAAAGCAATTACCAAGGAATGCCAAGGCTAACAAAAGACTTGCAATATCAACAAATCATTGCCACCACTTTTAGGTCTGCAGGGACAAGAGGCAAAAATGGTTTAATGGGAGCCTACAGAGTTGTGGAGGCTGCTTCCTATGGGGCTGCCGTTGTAGAGGGCTGCACCCACTGCCAAAATATGACCCTGAGGCACAGAGGGAGCAAGGGAAGAAATACCCCAACCTCTCTCTCCTCTCACCCTTGATCTCCTGAAGATGCTTCCCATTGTCCAAATCCACCTGTGAACTGGGTAATGCCTTCTGTAAGAGACAGCCCACCATAACACAGAACAAGGCAGAGAAGAGTAGGAAATGGATAGGGTCATGGAGGAGGTGGGAAAAGGAAGATACTAATACAAGTTCCAAGAAGACACACCGTTTATTAGCAACAGCACATACCCTCTGGCCTACTGCTCTGAATAGAAGACTCTGACCCTTATGACCACATTGGGGGTACCCATAAGACCCTGGGGATCTGTAGGTCACATGTGAAGAGTCACGAGGCATTCGTGATGACTTAGGTATTGCTTAACAAGGACGAGGGTTAGAAAAAGGAGTTGGATAGCGCGGCTTGAACCTGAGTTGCAAAAATAACACTTGCAAAAATAAATACTGCTGCACACATGCTTTCATGATTTTTCTTCCTTCCCAAGGGGGAAAGGAAGGCCAGAAGAATTTGAGGCAAACAAGCTACCTTGGAAGAAAGCAACATACAGATGAGAATCAGCCAGAGTTCTGAAGATTGGGCAGAGCAGAGGAACACCCCCTCCCTATAACCACCACGAGTTTGTCTTGGAGAAGCCAGATTAATAGGAGATGATAAAGATGAGGTCAGCACTCTGGTCATTGGAGAAAGCATGTCATTGAAGGTTTCTGAAGCCAAAGTAGGAGTGAGGTGGGGCCCCCAAAGTGACATTTTTCACTTTGAATACTTCCAACCTGGTCCAGGCTTATAGAGCCATTTCTGGCTTGGCTTTGTCATTTTGTTATTTGAAACTCTGGATGTCATTCAGTCCATAGACATCTATCAAGCACTGTGCCTGATGCACTGGGCACTTTGCTGCTCTGACACGAGTCTGTGCTGTTCTGAAGAGCTCTGCCTTGGTTCATATGGTAGGCCATGCATCCTGTGGGACATTCACTCTGTGGGGGGAACTTCTTAGACAGCTAGAAATGAGGGCAGGAGGAAAGTAGGCCTGAGCACCCAGCACCTTCAGCCTGTCTAGTCTTGCCAGAGGTCTGAGGTCAGTTCTCCATGTCTCATTTTGCTGTTCTGCCTTCAGGGGTCTATTCTCAGTCTCTGTCAATCCACTGCATTCATTTCTTAGCAACCGAAAAGCTCCAGAAGCTCCAGATGGAAGACAGCAGGTGAACAGCCTAAGTGGGGAAGCATGGGAATTATGCCAAGGCATCGCTGCTCACCATGTCTTTATTCTCCTAGTCAGCCTGGGCTTGGGTTATACTTTCTAGTGGACAGTGTGTTGGGGTGGTCATGTGGCTGGTCCTGACCAATGGGATATGGCAGAAGGCATAAGTTGCCACTTCTAGAACTGGACCATTGATCTCCCAAGTGATTCACATTCTATTTCCTCTTCAGGAGGCTGAATAGAAGACTCTGATAGCCTGGAGGAATAAGAAGCCACAGGTGGAATGAACGAGAGTTCTGTCACCTGAACAACAAATACGCTCTTACTGGCCTATGCCACTAACTTTTGTGCTTGTGGAAGTACTGAACTAATCTTGATAAAGTATAAAGCTGGAGGAGAAAGAAGGTAAGGCTGGTCTGTTTAGGGGCCTGAAATGGAAGATTAAAGAATGTTACTTTATTTTAAGAAAAATGGGCTGCTGCATTCTGCTGAGCAAGAGAGGGGCCTAGTGTTCCATCAAAACTGCACCCTGGCCTGTGAGAGGGATTAGAAGGATCAAGGCTGGTGACTAGAGGTGCTAGAGTAGTAGGAGGCTATCATCATCATGCAAGGGGGAAGAAGGAGGTCTGGACAGAGATGGCAGGAGAAATAGGCTTGAAAGATGAGATAGCCAAGAGGCTGAGCAGGAAGGGTCTGCAGAGCATGGTATCTGACAAGATGTGGAGGATGAGGGAAAGCGTGGAGGGCCATCGCAATGGCTTGAATGTGTTCCCCAAGACATTATGTATTAGAAACTTACTCTCCAGTGCAACAGTTCTGGGACACGGGGTTTAGTGAGAGGTGATTAGGCCATGATGGCTCTGCCCTCATAAATGCATTAATGCCGTTATCACAGAAGCAGATTTGTTATTGCCGGAGTAGCTTCCTTATAAATGGATGAGTTTGGGCCTCTCTTGCTGTTTGTTGTACCTCTGCCTTCCACCATGAGATGACACAGCACGAAGGCCCTCAGCAGATGCTGACCCCTCAATCTTGGACTTTCCAGCCTCTATAATTGTGAAACTATAAATTTTTGTTCATTATAAATTACCCAGTCTATGGTATTCAGTTATAACAGCACAAAACAGACCAAGACAGCCACCAAGATTATTGGGAGTCTTGGAGGAAAAGCCAGTTTGGGAGAAAGATTTTGCCTTCATGTTGGAATATATGAGCTTAAGCTGGCTGAGAGCTATGTGAAGATTCCCAGGTACAACTGGAAATGTCACCCTGAAGCTGAGGAGAAGACCAGAGCTAGAAGTGACTGTCCAGACTGAAGCCCACCCTGCCTTCCCTGAGCCAATCTCTAAGACCCCTTAGGAATAGATACACCAAAAAGACTCTGATCCCAGATGCAGACCTGCAATCCGGCGTAAATTCAACTTCACAATTTTTCAGCATTCTCAGAGGTAGAAATGGACTAAAAGATAGAGTCAAGTTTTACTGGAAAAAATGCTTGATGGGTGCTGAGGAGGTGACCCTCATCGGACAGTGAACCCAATCTGGTCTCAGTATTCACGCTTTTGACAAAAAGGAAGAGACAACGGAGAGACACATTACAGCATGTGGTTGGTGCAGAATGACAATAGGCAATTCAACCACAAAAGACAGGAATGTGATCTTAGCCCTGAGGAGAAGAACAGCAAATACTCCTTGACTCTGGGTGAATTTAGAAATGAAAGAGAAGACACGTGTAAATTTCACTAGCACTTTCACAGTGATAAAAGAAAATACTTTCACAATAAATGAGGTGCTACTAAATAAACGAATCACTTGAAATGTACTTTGGGATAGCTGAGATAAATTAAAAAACAGGTTAAAGTAACATCTGTATATTAACATCGTCATAAAACGAGTTGGTAATGGGGAGAGCATGCAAAGTACTATGAAACAATAATCAGAAACATTGTGTCAATGATTGAAAACCATGCCATTTATTGAGAGGTACTAAGTGTCTAATGTTTCTGCAACACGTTTTTCCCAACTGGGTTTATAAGAAGTGTCTATTCAACGCTGATAGATGCCCTTAAATTCTATCACAAAATAACCTGCCTTGGGAAGACTACATGTTGAATTGGTTCTTATGACATGATGGCTCAATGAGTTCTCACTGTCCTAGAGTGGTTGAATAGCCATGTTCATTAGAAGATAATATCTGATTTCTTGGAATACTAATCATAAAGATGGCAGTCATTAACCTTTTTATCTGTAGACCTTTATAAAATAAAATAAAATAAAAAATACTTTTTAACCTATTTTCCTATCTTATCCTCTTGGGATACCTATACAGTTGAGTTATCATTTAGAGTATGAGAAGACTTAGGCCGGAGCATTATGTGGCTTTTCCAAAATCACACAGCAAGAGGGTGATAGGTTCTGCAAGGGAACGTAGGTCTCCCCCAGCCAGACCCTCACCTTCAGCCCCTTCTTTCTCTTTGACCTTCCTGAGCCCTCCCAGCCCATCTCTCCCCTGCCTTATTTGTTCCCCTTGTCAGTCCAGGCCCAAGGCCATCACCCTCATCTTCTCACAGATCCTCCTGCAGCCCTCAGCTTCTCCCTCAGGCATGTTTGCATTTTCCTTTTATTTGGTCCCATAAGATGCCCACCCCAGGGCCGTTTTGTGTTCCTCTGGCCACCAATTCAGCTCTGTGTTACCTATGTGTTGAAAATTTCCTCTACTACCTCTAATGCAAGCCATAGCAAAGAGAGAGGAGGCGTTCTACACCTTTGCCTCCAGTGTTCTCCCACCCTCCCTGCCTCCCCTCAAGTCCCAGATGAGCCCCACCTCCTCTCCTTGCAGGCCACCCTCCAGTGCCCTTGTTGTTTCTGCAGAAATATGCCTTCCATCTTCTTCCTTTCACCAGAATTTCCCCCTCCCCATGGGCAGCTTCTTCCTCAGATCCCAATCCCATAAGTCTTCCTTGTCCTGCAAAACCACTTCTTTCTGCCCTGGTTGTGCCCTTCCTCGGAGTGCTGCCCTACCCCTCCTCCCAGAAGTTTATGGGACAACTACTATAAAGAGGGGCAATGCTGGAGGTCCCATCTGAATCATTCAGGGAACTTGTTAAGAATACAGATCCCTTGCTCTCATTTAAGAATTAGAATGTCTTGTGGTGGCTATGGAGATCTGTTTTTGTAACTTGTTCCCAAGGGTCTCAGATGAGAGCTAGGTTTGGGGAACTTCAGCCCTCGGGACTTCCACAAGACTCCTTGTTAGAGATGAGAGTAATGCTATTGGGAACTATGGTAGATGGGACAGGAGTGTAGGACCAAGTCTTAGAGGCCCTGAGTGCTGAGCAAAGAGTCAGGATTCAGCAGGGGAATGAGGATGGTAAGAGGGATCCCATGCAGACTTTTGAGCAGGGGAGACCTTAGATTCTGTGGTCTAGCCATAAACAACTGATGTGGCTTCCCTGTGATCCCTTAGCCAACTCCAGGGCAGCAGTCAGAGGGCCTATGTGAATAGAGTGGGGTGGGTGGTGCTAGTGTGCAAGAGGCCAGCTGGGCAGCCCTTTCCAGGGAGAAATGTTTGGCCACAGTAGGGAACCAGCCAAAGGCACAGGCCCTGTTTTGGAGCAATCGCCAATCACTGTCCTCTACTCTCTGGAAAATGTCGCCTGTTCTGCCAGTCTCCAGGGCTGCCCCAAAGTCACTTAGAAATTCCCAGGGGCTGCTTACTCTGCTCAGTTATTCACTTGAACAATGCACTTTCCCCAGATGGGATATGTTAGTTTCCAAGGGCTGCCATAATAAGTAGCAAAAACTGAGTGGCTTAAAACTACAGAAATTTACTCTCTCACAGCCTAGAGGCCAGCAGCCTGAAACCAAAGTGTAGGCAGGGCCATGCTCCCTCCAAAGCCTCTTTTAGAGATGGACCTTTCCTTACCTCTTCCAGCTTCTGGTAACCCCAGGTATTCCTCAGCTGTGGCAGTAAAACTCCAGCCTCTGCCTCCATCATCACATGGTCATTTTCCATCTCTTTCTCTATCTGTGTCTGAATTTCCTCTTCTTATCAGGACACCAGTTATATTGGATTAAGGACCCACTCTACTCCAGTATAACCAGATTATAACTTTAATGACAACTGCAACGACCCTATTTCCAAACAAAGTGACATTCACAGGTATTAGGGGTTAAGATTTCAACATATCCTTGGTGGGGGACAAAATTAAAACCATAATAGATGTTTCATGGTTTAACATACATTTAATTTCTGTCTTTACTGATGAGACTTCCATTCTGGGAGAGATGAAGAGCCCAAAGTGTTTACACTACATAAACAGCAGGTTAATATGTCCTGGCCTGACTATCTGGCTATTTCCACAGCCTGCTTAGGATACAGGTAGAGTAGACTTAGTATAAAATGATGGGGTAGAAAGTATCTGCAACCTATTACTATACTAGTGTTTCCACCACTAAAAGCAGCCATTTGAATTAAAACATTATAGGAACACTTCTGGCACTAGCCAGATGGAAGTCCACTACACCCAATCTCTCCCACTAAACACAGCTAAGAACACTGGACAAAATACAAAAAGCAACTACTACCTGACTATTGTAATTCTGGAAACACAATATCAGGAGGCTTGGAACCAAATCTCGGTAAATGACTTGTAACAGGGGTGAGATACCATTTTTCCCCTATGTTATGAACTGGCTTTGATCTGTGGGTGTTCCCATTGCTGCTGCACTGCAGTGTAGGCAGCAGAACTCTGGAAGAGGTGCTACTGTCTTTCTGGTCAGATGATCAGGAAAAGGGCCCCACAGAGCTGGAGGACATGGGAGAATTCCCTTTGTTTCGTTTTTTCCTCTCCTGGCCCCTCACCCTAAGGACAACCATTGTCTCAGACCCATACTGCATGGTGATGGCAGCTTAAGTATCTAAAATTCCAAAAGAAAATCCTTCTGGTAAGGAGAACAGGGAGACTATGGTCCTGTATTCTAAAAAGCACAAAGAAAATCCCATTCATTTTTCTCTGCTTGCCCCAAGGGCATCTTGTTTCACAGAACTGTGTAGAATCTTGGGGCAGATGAAGTTCTGAGACATTCTGTGTCCCTCTAGCCTGAGGGCTGGGAAAAGTGGCCACTCGGAGGAAGCAGGAGAATATGGTGGAAGCTCCAACAGCAGAGAAAGCTGAATAAAAGAATGCCACCAATTCTGTGTCTAAATTGATACAAGTCTTGGACCTCACCATAAGCTGCACAGGTACAGAAGAAAACAAAAGCAAGATAACAAAGAATGTCAGAACTGAATATAGGCCAAGTCCCAGACTAACCCCCAAGAAGCTCACACATGGGAAAGGCCTAAGGCAGATGTGAGACCAAACTGACACCAGCACTTCCTCCCACAGAAAGTGAGACAGAACTTGTGGAATGAACCTAACTGGTTTGATTGACTACCGAGACAAGAAAACTTAAGGTTCTCCAGAGGATTTTTAACATGACCCAGAGTCACACCATAAAAACTCCAGACCAGAATTACTTAACGTATGGAAAACTAGGAAAATGTGATCAATTCTCAAGGGAAAGATAGTCAATACACACCAATGCCAAGATACACAAATGTTGGAACTATCAGACAGAAACTTGAAAGCAGCTATTATAATCACGCTTTTGAAAGGATAGAAAGAGAAAAGTTCTCAGTAAAGAAAACTATTTTAAAAAGCCAAATGAAAATCTTAGGACTGTGTAGCACAATATTTGAAATGAACAACCCACTGTGTGGGTTCAATTGCAAAATAGAGATGAGAGAGGAAGGAATCAGAGAACTTGAAGACAAATGAATAGTAATTATCCAATCTGAAGAACAGAAAGAAAAATAATTGACAAAAAAATGAACAAAGTCTCAGGAACCTCCAGAACACTATCAAAATGTTGGCATTTGTGTTATTAGAGTCCTACAAGAAAAGAGTAGAACAAGATTGTAGCAGAAAAAGACTATTTGAAGAAATAATGTTTAAAAACTGCCCACATTTGATGAAAGACTTAAATTTATAGATTCAAATTCAGTGAACCCCCGAACAGGATAAAATCAAAGACAACTACACCCAACATATCATAATCAAACTATGGAAAACCAGAGATAAAGAACAAAAATTCTGGAAACAATGATTCTCAGCCAGAGAATCATGGTACATTACATGTAGGGGAAGCAGAATTTGAATAAGTACAAATTTCCACTAGAAACCATGGAAGCCAGAAAACAGTGAAACAACATATTTAAAGTACTGAAAGAAAAGAACTGTCAACTCACAATTCTCACTGAAAGCATCCTTCAGGAATGATGGTGAAATAAATATATTTTCAGACAAAGGGAAATCTGTTAAATGAATTCATTATCAGCAGTCCTACTCTAAAAGAAATGCTTTAAAACAAGAAAGTTGTTCAGGCTGAAGGGAAATAATACTAGAGGGAAGCACAGAACTTCAGAAATGAAGGAAGAGCAACAGAAATGGAAAATGTTTGGGTAAATATAATAATTTAATTTCCCTTAGGTTATTTAAAATATGTATGATTGCAAAGAGCATAACATTGCCTGGTAGGTTTTCAACATATGCACCTGTAGCACATGACAAGTATACATTAAAGGTGGAGAGAGTAAAAATATCTATGTGGTTGTAAGAGTTCTATATTTTATTTGATGTTATAACATGTTCACTCTGTACAGACTGTAAAATGTTATCAATATTGTAACCCCCAAGACAGCACTAAACAAAAAGAATGCAAAGAGATCTAGTCTAAAAGACAATAGATAAACCAAAATGGAATGCCAAAGATATTCAAATCACTTCAAAGGTGGTAGAAAAGGCAGAAGAAAGGAACAAAGAAACAAAAAGAGAGAGAACAAATACTAAACTGTAGACCTAAAGTCAGTCACTTCAATAATTAAATTAAATGTAAATGAATTAAAAGACAGACATCATCGAATTGGATAAAAAATGAAGACACAACTAAATGCTGTCCAAAAGAAAGCAATTTAAACAAAAAATAGAAATAGCTTAAAAATAAAAGTATGGGAAAATCTATACCATGTGAATACTAATCAAAAGAAAGATAGAGTGGCTATATTAGAATCACACAAAAAGACTTCAGAATAGTAAAATTTCCAAGGATGAAGAGGAATATTACGTAATTACAAAACAGCCATTGTCAAGAAAATGTATATCCTAAATGTATACACACCTAACAGCAGAGCTTCAAAATACATGAAGCAAAAATTGACAGAGATTAAAAATAAGCAGACAAATTCAAAAGTATATTTGAAGACTTTAATATTTCTTTCAGTAATCCACAAGCAAGTAAATAGAAAGTCATCAACAATATGGAAGAATGGAAGAACTCTGTTAACCAACTTGACCTAGTTGATATTGATAGAACAGCTCATTTAAAAAAAGAGAATATACATTCTTTTCAAGTGTATATGAAATGTTCTGTGATATAGATGGTTCCTTTGATAGTAAAATAAATTTTGACAAATGTAAAAGAATTGAAATCCTACAAAGTATGTTCTTTGACCATAGTGGAATTAAACCAGAAATTAGTCATAGGAAAATATCTGGAAAATCCTCAAATATTTAAAAATTAAACAACACACTTTAAAGTAACCCATGGCTCAAAGCAGAAATGTCAAAGAAAGTTAGAAATTATTTCAAACTAGAGAAAATGAAAATACAACATTTTAAAATTTTTGAAGTGCAGCTAGACAGTGCTTAGAGGAAAATGTATATCAGTAAATGCTTAGAAACAAAAAGGGGTCTCAAATCAATAGTCTAAGCCAGTGGTTGGCAAACTACAGCCTGTGGGCTACAACCTATCATCTCTTTTCATAAATGAAGTTTTACTGGAATATAGCTATGCCCATTCACTTACTTATTGTATATGGCTGCTTTATTTCTAAGAGGCCAGCATTACTCTAATATCAAAACCAGACAAAGATACTACAAGACAAGAAAACTATAGACCAATGCCTACAAAGAACCGAAATTCTAAACAAAATTTGGCAAATCAAAGTCCAGCAATAAGGCTGGGCATGATGGCTCACACCTGTAATTCCAGCACTGTGGGAGGTTGCGGCAGGTGGATTGCTTGAGTTTAGGAGTTCAAAACCAGCCTGGCCAACATGGTGAAACACCAATTCTACTAAAAATACAAAAATTAGCTGGATGTGGTGATGCACACCTGTAATCCCAGCTACTCTGGAGGCTGAGGCAGGAAAATCACTTGAACCCCAGGAGGCGGAGGTTGCAGCAAGTCAATATCACACCATTGCACTCCAGCCTGGGCTACAGGCAAGACTCTGTCTCAAAAAATGATAATAATAATACATTATGAATAAGTAGTATTTATCTTTAGAGTGCAAGTCTAAGCCAACATTTGAAAATCAATTAATGTAATTCACCATATTAATAAATGAAAGAAAAAAACATGATCATCTCAATAGGTGTAGGAAAAGCATCTGACAAAAGAAGAGAACTTTCTTAACTTGATAAAGGGCAACTCTACAAGGTGATACTACTACATACCCATTATATGCTAAAATGAAAGAAACTTGCAATACTAAGTGCTTGTGAAGATGTAGAACTCCTGAAATTCTTAAACATTGCTTATGAGAATGCAAAATGATATATCCCATCTGTTAAAGAGGTTGGTAGCTTAAAAGAAAATAAAGTTAAACATACACTTATCATACAACTCAACAATCAGTTATTTATCCAAGAGAAATAGGAACATTGGTTCACAGAAAAACATGTATGTGAATGTTTGTAATGGCTTTGTTCATAATTGATACCCAAACCTAAAAGCAAGCCTTTAAGTAATGAATGGATAAACAAATTGTGAAACATCCAAAGAATGGGATACTACTCAGCAATAAAGAGGAATACATTATTAATACAGGAATCAATGTGAATAAATCTCAAATGCACTCTGTCAAGTGAGGGAAGATAGACTCAAAGGCTGCATATTCTACAAGTCCACTGATACGACATTCTGGAGAAAACCAGGCTATAAAAACAAACTGGAGGTTGCCAGGGCCTGGAGGTGGGAAAGCAGTTGACTCCAAAGGAAAATTTTGGAGAGGTGATAGCCATGTTTTGTATCTTTGTTGTGGTTACCTAACTCTAGGCATTTGTAAAACCTAAGACCTATACACCAAGAAGAGTGCATTTTACTTTATGTAAAGTAAGAATAAGTAAAATTAAAATTAACACATGCAAATAGAACAATATCTAACATTATGAAAACATAATTTTTTTAAATTGGACTGCTTGGAAAATCAATGTTTAAACATAAATGGTTACGTAGAAGAGCTATATCATATTTTATATTGCTTATAGACATTCATTGCTTAGTCCATGACTAGTTAATCATATTATTTGAAAGAAAAGACAGTTCTTGAGAAAAGGAGCATTGTCCAGCTGAGACTTGATGAGGGTAGAGGAGAGGTGAGGCAGTCTGGAATAAGGTACCTCCTAGGTAGGACAGACCCTGAAGATTTTCCAGGCTTCTGAGGATCTTGTACTTTACCTGTTATTCTCCTCTAGACCTTGGGTTCTATTTTTGTTCTTTTTATAGGCTTGTCAAAAACTCAAAACTGCATATTTGTTATTGATTCAAACAATATTGCTGCAACTTAGGTATTCATATTCCCATTTCACTGATGGAGAAACTGAAGCCAGAAAGACTAAGCGACATATTCAAGGCCTCAAAACTAATAAGGGCTAACCTTTAGTAAGATCCTAGTCTGCCAATGTCAATGTCTATGAAGTTGTAACAGCTGGGAGCAATCTCAACATTCCGGAAGAGCTTTTTGTTTGTTTGCTTGCTCATGTGTTGATCGTGAAAGCTCCACGAACAGAGCTGAACTTCTGTGTTCGATGCTTCGGATGGGACAATCCAGTTAGTTAAACAGTGTATCACTCCTCTCTTTGGTTATTAATAAGCTGGGTATTTCCTGAGAAGGAATTCTAATTCTTACCTACTCCACAGAGATGCCAGAAAGATCAATTAGCTGATGCTCATCTGAGACAGAACGAAAACAAAAATGGAAAATTAAAAGCTCTATAAATGATTCTTTCCTCAGTTATTATCATTGTTATTATCACCACCATCATCATCATCATTATTTCGGCTGAGTTACTGCTTCATCAGACTATTCCTGTATCTTCAATCAGGAGAGAAGCAGCCTGAATGAAACCTGGAAATTAAGGAACTAGGAGAGACATGCATCTAAAGGTGGGGTGGGAGCTTTCCGTGCTTAAGCATCACATCGCCCTTCAAACTTTCCATTCCTGCCCTGGGTCTATTAGACACAGGGAGGCCTAACATGAAAATGGGATAAAGGTCCCCCTCCCTTCTAGTCCAGGCTTCAATGCCTTCCCTTCCCTCAAATTCCCAGACACCTGCATTGATACTGTTCTTTCTCCTTCTGCCTTCAAATTCTCACCTTTTCCATCAAGCATGGGTATTTTCCACTAATGCACTATCTCCAGAGGCTGCAGCTGAAATGGTCAAAGATTAGGTGAGAGTACTTTCAGCCTTCTGCCCTGTTGGCGCAAGTGTCGGGGTCACCAAAGGCCTGGCCCGGGGTAGGGGGGATACCGAAGGGAAGAAGTGACCCAAGGCGCACTGAGGACAATGAGGTCAGAGGAGTGCTAGGGGAGCTGTCCAAAGTGCCAGGACCATGGTCCAGCAGGGAAAGTGTGCTGGGTGGTGAAGCAGGGGAAGAATATAGGATGGTGGCCCTCAGGGGAGAGTTCTACATATAAAGTTTGTCTCATCCCCCCTTCTGTCTGGGACAGTGGCGTCCCATGACTTTCATAGTCACAGTGTGTAATGAAGCTGCAAGAGAGGGCCTTGGAGAGCATCAAATTTGATCCTGGTGTTAGAACCTTAAATGGAGTCACCGAGTTGTTGCCCAGGGACACACAGAGCCAGGATTCTGAAGTGTTCCCAAGTCCTTCCTCTTTCAATAAGCCCCTCCTGATCTGATTTCTCCCTCCTGTTCAAACTTGTAATTACTTATTCAGGAGATGTCTTCCCTTCAAGTCTGTAAGCTCCATAAGTGCAGATACTGTGTCTATCTGGCTTAGCATATATCCCTAGTGCTAGAGTAATGTGTGATTCTGTGGTATATGTGTGTGTGAGTGTATATATTGCATGTTTGGCTGTGTGCGTGTGCATGGTGTAAACATGGTACACATAGCATCCACCTTTTGTTCTCTTTCCTTGTCTCCTTTCCTCGAAAGCACCGAAGCTTTTTCTACTTCTTTTTTTCCCCCGCTGTCCTCAGAATTTTGTTCAGAGTGAGCATTTGCTCTATGTTTGATGACAGTTTGTTGATTCCAAAAGAATTCACAACAAAGCAGTGATAATCATACCTACAATGGTCTAGCTCTATTTAATTTTAAGTGTCTTTGTATAAGTGAAAATTAATTGCTCATTTTTAGTATTGCACATTTCAAAGCTCTTTTAAATGCACATTAGTTAGTAAATAAATTCAGCTGGTAGGCATTTTTTATCTGTTACAGGAAAATGGGAAGATGATCTACTTAGTAGAAAGAAGCTTTTTTGTCAGATTTTATTTGAAGAAGTCTATCACTCTTCCTTCTAATGGGGTAGAGGAGAAAGGCAGAGTTGAAATGGAATTCATGCCCTGTCACCTACTGGCTTGCCCTCTCAACAACTTTTGCAAACTTTCTGTCTCAATTTCCTCATCTAGAAAAGCAGCATAATAAAACTTCATTACTAGGGCTGCCTGTGAGAAGCAGGGAGACCATCTGGGCTGTGCCTAGCACACAGAAGGCATTCTGTAAATGTTAGTTTCCCTTCTCTTCCCTTCTCATTTGGGCTAGACTTCCTGGAAGAGCTAAGATTTACAACTCTTCTGAATAATAAGAGAGGATCCAGACATTGACCTTGTACTCATTTCCATGGTTTCCAGAGTCCCTCTCCCCAAGTGCTACTCTTGAGAAAGTTAAAACACGCACACGCACACACACACAGACACACACACACACACACACACACACGGTCACCCTCCTCCAGGCTTTCTCCAGCACACAGTCTCTCTTCCCCCTCTGCCCCATCCATTTCTTCCATTTGAAACTCTTGAGAAGGAATCAATCCATCTGCCTCTATTTATGTTTGTTTTTCTTAAACAGCTCTTATGAAATGCAAAGTTTTAATAACAGAGAAATGATCATTTGGTGGATTGCAGAGCAGTAAAAGCTAGGTTGGAAGCTGTACACACACCAAAATACTGGGCCTGATTGATGTTTACAGTAGGCAAATGTAATATTTACTAAGCAAAACATGCAGGAAATGTGAACCAGGTTTCCTCCTCCCTTACTTCTCCAGCAGAAATTAAACAACTTTTACATCCCACGTAGTCTTCAGTAGAAGATGCTAATGATGTCTCCGATGCCCTCTTCATCTGATCAAACTTTATTGTCTGTGTCAGGCTGCCAATTAAGGCATGGCTCTCCTATTGCACAAACTTCCCGAGCCACCTTAAAGGTTAATTGAATCATGTACACGCGATGCTCCAGTGGACATGGGGCTGTAGATTTCCTCTCAGACAGTGGATCTGTTGGGAGAACAAATTAAAAAATAGTGTGATTGTTATACAGACAGAGTGAAGGCTCCTAGGGGGTAGAGAAGAAGTAACCAGAGCCCATCTTTCTGTCTCAACCTTTCTTCTTCTCCATGTGTTCAGCTTTTTCATGGCACCTCTTACAAGTTCTTGTGAGCATCGTCCATTTCTGCTCTTCTCCATGCAGTGCCATTTGCTGAAAAAGACAGAAGTTGTCTAAGGCAGGTCCATTTGGGGCATTAAATCTGACTGAGGTTGCCAGCTATGGCCTGGCCCCCAAAGCAAACCTTTGACCAAAGACTGGCTGCTTCCAATGCATTTCCTTGAAATGCACATCATACTTCTCAGAGGACTGTCTCTAAGAGAATGTGCTTATGTGATTATAGACCTCCCCAAAGCTAGAAACTATGACCCAGAATAAACCATAGTTTTCAGGATTTGCTGAATGAATAAAAAGAATCATAAAATCATAGACTGGTCAAACTGGAAAGGTCTCTAGAGATCCTTTCCCTCAGTCCCCTTACACTGCAGATGAGAAACAGGTCAGAAGGGATTCATGGCGCTCCCAAGTGTACAAGGACATGGAAAGAAGGAAACTGTTGAAGAATCTTGGTTTCCTGAATGAGGGAAATCCCACGGATAGAACTGGAGCTGTCTAAGCCCGTTTGTGAATCTGCTCTGTGCTCACCCCCATCAGGGACATCCATATATAAATTAGCATTGGCCATTGTGGTAAAGTGCTACAAAGAACTTTATAAATTTATTTGATCTGATCCCTGAGGACCTCCACTTGATAGTATCTTTAGTCCCATTAATGCCCTTAAAAACAATTTGCTTTTCTGATTTTGTTCAGATTGCTGTTTTCCACAATTATTCCAAGTGGGTGAAGTATACTGGTTAACAGAAACTTTTTCTAAGTCAGGTGAGCCTTAAATTGCGGCTTTCTTTAAGAAGAACACAGCTCACAATAGACTTCTAGATTGTGTACTTTGAAGATTGTGACAGGGAATCCCAGTGTTGAGGGCAATATTACAGGCTGAGAGTCAGAGACTCATAGGATCTCAGGGATGGGTGGTCCCTAAAGGCACCTTCCCCAACTAACACCCTGCACAGTTACTGGGCCTTAATAAATAACTGGTGAATGCACGCAAACAAAAATGAGTGGATGGATGGATCGTTGGACCGATGAAGAGATGGATGAACAGATGGCTGAATTGCCTCAACTTCCACCCTCCCGGTATCAAAACGGGATCTTTTACTCTTGAAGGCAATGAGATTAGTATCTTCTGAGTTGGCCTGGACTAGTTCAGCCAGTGTAACTGTTAGAAAGTTCTTCCTTACATTAAGCCTAAGTCTGCCAGTGGCTTATAATGTCTGAGGTCCCAGTTTTGTTTTGAGAGACAATGCAGAATGAATATTCATCTCACTCCCACATGTCTCTGGACATGCTCTTGTTTGTATCACGTACACACAATGTCCCCTTGCAAAAAGACCCAACTAGACCAGAATACAAAACTTCCTATATGGCCCAACAGTTTCCTGTGGCAGAAATCACAGCTATTCACCCAAATCCCCTTTGCTATCTTCTTTTTAGGCACATGGCTGATTACATTTTCCAGTCTTTGTAATTAGGTATGGCCATATGGAAGTTTTATCTGATGAAATGTGAGAGGATGTTGATGTATTCCACTTGCAGATGTTTAAGAGAAAAGATATGCTTCCTTTCCAACATGGCTTCTGCCCTCTGCTACCAGTTGGTATAGATTATAACCCAAGGTCAAGGGTTTCATAGACTCTGAAGAGGGAAGGAAGCCAGATATTTGAATTACCACGTGGAAAAAAGCTGCCCAGTGGTCAGCAAATCAAAACTGCACTGTTACTTAAGCAAAAATAAACTTCTGTTGTGCTTGACATTTTGATGTAGGTTCAAAAAATCTAAAATATGTGGCATTGGCTTAGGGGTCTGGTGATGAGCATCAGAGAGAGACACTGGAGGCAGGAAAGAAGGAGATCCATGTCAAACAGTTGCAAAATCTATGATAGACCTGTCACATTCCCTAACATGGAAGCCAACGAAGAGTTTACAGAATGTTCAGGTGTAAGGAAAGAATCTGAACAAGAGCCAGAAAGATGGGTTTCATATATATAAGTAATAAGAGATATGAGCTCTGGCATTTAAGAGTAGGAATGAAAGGCAAGAGAACATGCCCAGAAGTTAAGAGCGTTTACCTCATTCGAAAAGTAAATGGCTCCTGAGCCAAAACTAGCAGGAGATGAGTCTTCCGCAATCCTGCTCCAGCCTGTTGTTTGAGATGTCCACAGTGTAGCCTCCACCAGCTTGAGAAAGAGAGGCGTGGTCTGAGAACTATGTCCAGCATAGAAGTTCAGTTGTGATTCTGAGCATGAGAGGTTAACCGAAGTAAACAGGCCAGACGTTTTTGAGATAATTATACAGTTAGAAAGACCACTGACTGTATGAATCCTAAAATGACTCCAGGTCTCTACACTTGCATGAGCAGAAAAAAAAGCTATAAAAGTTGTACAGCACCCAAAGGATGCACGTATCCCCATGCCCACGGCAGAGGGGATGTGGAGGATAATGAATGCGGAGGAGCATCTTAGAAAGTAAAGTCAGGGGCCATGGAGGTCGATGGACAAAGGGCTCTTCCCTTGGAGAAACATCAAGGTCTAGTCAGGGAAATTCCTTCAGGACAGGGGCAGGGGCCCTTGTGCAGGCCAACTGAGCAGGATTCCATCATTGCCAGAGTCTCGGGACTGCCATATTCTGCCAATTCTCCTCGCCCCTCACAGAAGTCACTATACTGCTTGCCTTGTGCTGCTCATCTCTGTACACTGCGAGTGTGTGTAAAAGTGAGAAGAGGTGACTTGTTATCAGCCCCAACATAATCATATGCAGACATGTCTCAAGGACTGTCCATCACCCAAAGGTGCTGCCCTTGGGTCTAGATTCAGTAACTAGAGGGGACTTTGGGTTATCTCTCCAGGAGAAGCGGAGGGGCTTATATGCAGGACGAGGAATGCTGGAGGATAATCGGTGGCCACAGGAGCAGGCAGATACCCCGGCCTGGACTTCCCTGGCTAATACATGGTCACTCTACTTTGAAACTACATGCATTTGCAAATCTTCCTGGGCAAAGATATAAAACTCCCCATGTGGTCTGACCAGAGTCCTGAAGTAGAAATTTCCACTATTATGGGAGCTCAGTGAAACTGAAGGTACTCACAAGCTTCCCTTCTTCTAGTTAGAGGTGACGTCTTCCAGTCATGGAAATGACAAAACTACTCCTCAAATTACTTCCAAGTCCCACCCTAAGTACCTGGGACACAGACATGTCCAGATCAGAAACCTCCTGGATCCCTGAGCCTGCATGGTCCCTCCCTCCTTCCCCAGAACTTCCTGTTGGGGCCACTCTTTTAGTACCTGTTACATGCTTTGCCTCATATTCTGGTTTTTATTTCTTAATAATAAAATTTGTGAGTAAATTCCATGAACAAGAACAGTTTCTTACATGTATCCTCCACTGAACTGCTCAATCATAAATAATCAAGAAATGTCTGTTTATTAATTGGATGGCCAATTTACATAGTAAGTAGATATTAATTCCTTTTATTTCATAAACATTTCCTGAACATTTGTGATGCACCAGGCACTGGGGTAAGATCCCTCTTTGCCACCAAGCCACTCATCTTCTCGTGGGGAAAATAGACACATAAAGAAGCACTAGGTCAAAGACAAGTTGAGATAGAGACAAGCATGGGACACTGTGGTGTCATGGGGAGGGGCACCTAGCCTGGGCCTGGGGGCATTGGAATTGAAAGCTTCTTGGAGGCAGGAGGACAACAATGATTAGAACCCAAGCCCCCTTTTGTATCCAATTGTCTTTTCAATGGGAACTCAAATTCTAAAAGAGATTATCCTTGATCCCTGCCTAATTTATTTTTTTAAAGTGGAGATGTATAACCTAAGTTGTAGGTTGGCTACAACCTACAGTTGCAGGGCAGGCTGGGTCCCTAGCAATTGGCATGGGCTTTATCAGAGTGGCACTACAGTTTGGGGGTGTTGTCTCACCATTCTGACAGCTGATTCCATTTCTGTTACAACTGGCCCAAGTGTCTCACGGCTGGTTGGGGAAGTGTGAGTGTTTATCACAGGGATGGTGGTTGGCAAAAGCCTTCAGAGTAACACAGTGACTAAGAACACACCCTTCAATGTTGGACTCTATAAAACTTACTGCCTATGTGACTTAAACTTAACTGCTCTATGCTCAGTTTCCTCACCTTTAAAATAAAGATGACAACAGTGAGGGAAAAGATCAAATGAAATAATTTGAAGTTTTCTGTGTCTGGCTTCTTTCACTCGGCAAATACTTTTGAGACATATCCATGTTGTTGCATGTATAAGCCATTCATTCCTTTTTATTGCTGAGTAGTACTCCAATGTATGACTATATCAAAAATTATTTATTTTCTCACCTGTTGATGGACATTTGGGTTATTTCCTGTTTGAAGCTATTATCAACAAAGCTACTATAGACACATATAGGCATTTGTGTGGACATGCTGTTTTAATTTTCCTTTTCTGTCATATGGTAAGTGTATACTTAACTAAATAAGAAACTGTCAAAGCGTTTTCCAAAGAGCCTGGTGCATTCTGCATTCCAATCAGTAATGTATGAGTGATTTGGTAGCTGCACATCCTCATCAAGACTTGGTATAAAAGTGATTTTAATTTAACCATTCTAGTGTGTTTGTAGTGGACCTCATTATGGTTTTAATTTGCATTTCTTTTTTTTTCTTTTCTTTTTTTTTTTTTTTTTTAACAGAGTCTCGATCTGTTGCCCAGGCTGGAGTGCAGTGGCACAATCTTGGCTCACCACAACCTCCGCCTCCCAGGTTCAAGCAATTCTCCTGCCTCAGCCTCCCGAGTAGCTGGGACTACAGGCACGTGCCACCATGCCTGACTAATTTTTATATTTTTTAGTAGAGACAGGGTTTCACTATGTTGGCCAGGCTGGTCTCCAACTCCTGACCTCATGACCCACCTGCCTCAGCCTCCCAAAGTGCTGGGATTACAGGCATGAGCCACTGCGCCCACATTTCTAAGCAAATTTTGACTCTTTTAGAAAAATTACATCCACCTTAAACGTTAAAAAAATATGAAGGTATCTGAGGACTTATGCCACGATTGTGATGGAAATTCCCAAAGAAGACTCTAGTTATGCTCAGCAAAGTTCACATAGTAAAAACCCACAGACAGCCTTCCAACAAGCTACTTTGAAGGACTTTGTTGTCTCTCCTGGAGAGACAACATTCTTTGAGCATGGTGTTTTGAAGTGATTGTTTTTAAAACTCAATCCTGTTACCTCATAGAGGACTCTTTGGCAATAGAAAATGGTAATTAATAGAGTCTGGGGTCAGTTTGCCTGGGCCCATAGCACGTACTAATTTTTTGACCTCAGTTTCCTTGTCTATACAATTAAATGAGTTACTATACATGAAGGACTGAGAAAATACCTGGCACATACTAAGTACTCAATGCAAGTTTTCATCGTATTTCTTCAGTAACTCTTTTGCTGTTTGTCATTAACACTTTTTTTGTCCCATTATACTCTTAACAATTCTGAACTCCTCAGCTTATCCTGGTTCTAGAGCTTAATGAAATTTGAGCAAGAATCCTGTAGCTATTCAATCCACTGGATTAGGTACTCCAAGCTTATAGCATGAAGGAATGTGTAAACCTTTCACTGCATAGATAGGCTATTAAATACATTTGGAAAGAGAGGAGGGACTATTGCTTACTGTTTCCAAGGACTTGAAAACCAAAAATGGGATTAACATTAATTACATGGAGTATTTTCAATGTGTGTTATTTATCTTCCAATCAGTACACTTTTGGGATTGGAAGATATAAACCAAGACTGTTCCAGATAAACCAGAATGCATAGTCTCCCTAAAAATGTTTCAGGCACTGTGCTTATGCCATGGCTTAGATGTTTGTCCCCTCCAAACCTCTTGTTGAAATTTGATCCCAATGTTAGAGGTGTGGCCTAATGGGAAGTGTTTGGGTCATGGGGGGCAGATCCCTCATGAATAGGTTAACACCCTCCCTGAGGGTAAGTGAATTCTTACTCTATTAGTTCCCACAAGAGCTGGTCGTGTAAAAGATCTGGCACTTCCCCTGTCTTACTTCTTCTCTCACTATGTGATCTCTGCATTTGCCATCTCCATGAGTAGAAGGTAAAGGGGAGATGACATGTGCACTCATGATGGAAGGCAAAGGGGAGATGCAGGTGCACTCACGGTGGAAGGTCAAGGGGAGATGCAGCTGCACTCATGGTGGAGGGTGAAGGGGAGATGGCAGGTGCACTCATGGTGGAAGGTGAAGGGAAGGTGGCAGGTGCATTCATGGTGGAAGGTGAAGGGGAGATGGCAGGTACACTCATGGTGGGAGGTGAAGGGGAGATGCAGGTGCACTCATGGTGGGAGGTGAAGGGGAGATGCAGGCGCACTCATGGTGGGAGGTGAAGGGGAGATGCAGGCGCACTCATGGTGGGAGGTGAAGGGGAGATGGCAGGTGCACTCATGGTGGGAGGCGAAGGGGAGATGCAGGTGCATTCATGGTGGAAGGTGAAGGGGAGATGCCACGTGCACTCATGGTGGAGGGTGAAGGGGAGATATAGGTGTACTCACGGTGGAAGGCAAACGGGAGATGGCATGTACAGCCTGAGGCTTTCATCAGACACAGATGCCCAATCTTGAACTTTCCAGCCATCAGAATCATAAGCCAATTTTTTTTTTCTTTTTAAATACTCAGTCTTGGGTATTCCTTTATAGCAACACAAACAGACTAAGGTAGCTAAGAACTTAAAATATTTTATTTAACTACTGAACTGACCATGTTCATGTAATAGTAAATATCATTATTCTTATTTTGCACCTGGGAAAATCAGGTTCACAAGAGGTTAATTAACTTGCCCCTCAAACCACACCACAGTGGGTGAGCAGGAGAGCTGGGATTCAGACGCAGGTCTCTGATTCGGAGACTGCTGCCTTCACCACTGACCTTTCTACCATCAAACCCTCAAGGCTTCTCCCATGCAAATCTCCTTTGTTTCTCTGCTTCACATTACTTTGAAGACAGTATTAATGAAAATTTTCAGATGGTATGCTTATACAAAAAAACTGTAGAGACCATGAAGGCCCATATACCACCACCCAACTTGACAAATTTATCCACAGTCCCCTGTGTATCATTTCCCAATGCCATTTGCCTCCCACCTCCAGAGAGGTAGGAACTACCTACTACCTGAACTAGGTTTTGTAATTTTTGTGTAACTCTTTATACAACTAAGGTAGTAGATGTACCCAAAAAGGACACACAGTCAGGTTTAGCAGGATTTTAAACTTGTATAAATGATGTTACGTTGTGTACAATCTTCTGCAACTCCCCACACTCAGCCAGAGAAGCCCTGGTTCATTCATGTTTAGTGCTATGTAGTATTGCACTGTGTGAACACACAGCAGTTAATTGATCCATCCCCTCCACCAATGAATAATAAGAATATTTCCAATTGCTCACAAACAGTGAGCAATTACAAACAGTGCTCTTGTGAACCTTCTTATGTAGAGTACAGACTCAGGAGTGGGGTTGCTGGGTAGAAGTGTTTGCATATCTTCAACTTTTCCAGATATTGCCACTGTTCTCCAGAATGGTTTTAGCAATTTACTTTCTCACCAGCACAGAATGTGAGTTAGGATTGCTTCATATCCTCACCAACAATTGGTGTGTTCAGATTTATTTCTTTCCCTAATAGTACCTTGAATCAATTTTAAAACAGTATCATATGTATTTTTACTTCTCTGTATTTCCTTGATTACTCTGATTACTAGAGAGACTGACCTTCTTTTCATAAGTTGATTGACTGCTTGAGTTCTCTCCTCTAGATAGTAACAGCTCTCCCTTTTCATCTCATGAATCCTCTATCCCTCTGGGCTCATCTTCTCTTAAGAAGGCTGCCTTGCAAGAGAGACTTATTATTCTTTCTTACTACCCTTTTGCAAGTGCCAAGTCCCTTGTGACTTAAGGGTTATACTGCCAATTCCACTAGAGAAAGTGGCAAGAGATTATATAAATAACAAAGAGAAGAATGTTATGAGTGTCCCACAATCTTACAAAATTCTTACTTTTAAAACCTACACTTCTGGAGATGGTTTCCCTTACTGGGATCTTTGGACCAGAACCATTGTTATGTTCTTACAGGGTTCTAAAGTTCTCTAGGGGAAAAATTAAATTTGTGTTTTCATTTTGCTCATAATCTTAAATTTATATTATATTAAACATTTTCTGGAGCATCCTGGGTTTTAGTACTACTGTGTTATTAGATTGCCTATATTTCTAATCTTACAAACATCTTGGTACCAGGTGAGACCACTGCACAGAGATGGACCTAATGGGTTCATCAGTTAAGATGTTAAGTCTCTAATAACAGAATACCCATCTAACAGTGACTTTTAAAAAAAGACACTTACTACCTTATATCAACGATCCTGGAAGTAGATGGTTCCAGAGGTGGTTCAGAGATTCAATGATATCATCAAGGACCCAGATTCTTTCTGTCCTTCTGTTCTGCCATCTGATGCATGTTGGCTTTGCAAACTCAGCTTTGTTTCCTCATAGTTCCAAAAGAACTGTGCATGTCCAAGGCATGAGATACTCATATAAGAAAGTTAATGGACAAGAAGCCAGGGCAGGACTGCTAGGAAGCTCATCAGAAATTAAAAAGGAAATCTCTGCCCAGAGGTTTCCCAGTCAGACTTTTCTTTATACTCAAATGGGTCACAAGGCCACTCCCAGCTGCAAAGGAAGCTGGGAAAGCCAATGTCTGGCATCCTTTGCCTCTAAGATAGAAGGTGAAGTCTGCCCACTTGAAAGAAGGAGAGATGGATGACTTCTGAGTAAGTAAATGATGCGTTTGCGCCAAGTTAAAGCTATGTGTTGTCAATATCTACTGAAAAAAAGTGACAGTTTTGCAGTAGAACAAGTAGAGAAAATGGTGAAAGAAATTCAATCATTCAAGACATGTTGCTATAGGCAAACCTAACTCAAAACACTATGCATAGGTTCAGTAAAGCAGCATCTCCTCTACTTTACCCCTGCCCCCAAACCCACAGACCCACCCTTTGATGCCTTGTAAGACCATGGCATGCTTAGGCAGTTCAAGTCTATGACTCAATTCTTTAAAGAAACAAATTGTGGCTGCCTTCTTGCTTCTGCCTTTCCTGAGTTCCTCAGTTCAACTCCCTGGCCTCTTTAACCCCAGGTTTATGCACATATACATGAACTTCCTTCTAGCAAACCTGGATCCCACCTGGCTTTAAATTGCTGTTAAGGTATTTCTTCCTTAGGACTTCATCTATGACCCCTCCCAGAGACTGCATTTCATAGAAAGAATAGGACTGCCCAGGAGAAAGGGCATAACTTTGGAGTCAGACCAGATTAAAATCTTGGCTCCAATACTACAGACGTCAATTGAATAATAAGAGAATATTACAAGAAATTTTACGCCAATAAATTCAACAACTTAGTTGAAATGTACAAATTGTCTAAAAGACACAAATTAAAAACCTGGCTGAAAAAAAGGGAGAAAAATCTAAAGAGTCCTATATCTGTTAAAGAAATGTAATTAGTAATAAACAAACAAAACTTTCCCACAAAGAAAATACCAGAAAAAATAATACCAGTCCCTCATAAACTCTTTCAGAAAATAAAGAGGAAGTAATGCTTCTCAAACCATTTTATGAGGGCACATTACCCCTTGTATAGTAAAACCCTTGTACCAAACCAAAGACATAAGAAAAGAAAACTGCAGTCTATCTCTTATGAATACAGTCACAAAAATCCTTAACAAATAATTAGTAAATTGCATACAACAACATATAAAAAGGCTAATATACCATGGCTAAGTGGGGTTTATATCAGAAATATAACGTTGGCTTAATATTCAAAAATCAGGCTGGGCACAGTGGCTCATGTCTGTAATCCCAGCAATTTGGAAGGCCAATGTGGGCAGATCACCTCAGGTCAGGAGTTCAAGACTAATCTGTCCAGTATGATGAAACCCCATCTCTACTAAAAATACAAAAATTTGCCGGGTATAGTGGCAGGTGCCTGTAATTCCAGCTACTTGGGAGGCTGAGGCAGGGAGAATTGCTTGAACTCAGGAGGCAGAGGCTGCAGTGAGCCAAGAACGCATCTCCGCACTCCAGCCTGGGTGGCAGAGCGAGACTCCGTCTCAAAAAAAAAAAAACAAAAACAAAAACAAAAAAACAGAATCACTATCATTTATCATATTAGCAGAATAAAGAATACCATATGTTTATCTAAACAGATCCAGAAAATGCATTTGATAAAATTCAACACCTATTCATGATTTTTTAAGAAAATTCCTCAGCAAACTAGAAATAAAAGGGAAATTCCTTAACCTCATAAAGAGTATCTATGAAAAAGTTAGAACTAACATCATACTTGATAGTAAAATATTGTATGTTTTTCTCCAAATATTGGAAACATTGCAAAGATATTCTTTCTTATCACCCCTATTTAACATTGTATTGGGGGTCATAGCTAGAGCAATAAGGCAAGAAAAAGAAATAAAAGTGTTACAAATAAGAAATGAATAAGCAAAAGTGCCTTTATATGCATAGAACATGACCATGGACTTAGAAAATCCTAAGAAATCTATCCAAAAACTACATACATCCACACAAAAACTTGTATACAAATGTTTATGTAACTTTTTTCAAAATTGCCAAAAACTAAAAAAAATAAATGTCCATCAACAGGTAAAAAGATGAACAAAACAGTAAAAAGAGACAAAAATTGATACATGCAAAAACATACATAAAATTTTAAAAACTACATGCTGAGTGAAAAAAAACTAGAGACAAAATAAAATATATTGTATGCTTTTCCTTTTATGAAATACTAAGTAAGACAAATCTAGGCCGGGCGCGGTGGCTCAAGCCTGTAATCCCAGCACTTTGGGAGGCCGAGACGGGCGGATCACGAGGTCAGGAGATCGAGACCATCCTGGCTAACCCGGTGAAACCCCGTCTCTACTAAAAATACAAAAAACTAGCCGGGCGAGGTGGCGGGCGCCTGTAGTCCCAGCTACTCCGGAGGCTGAGGCAGGAGAATGGCGTAAACCCGGAAGGCGGAGCTTGCAGTGAGCTGAGATCCGGCCACTGCAGTCCAGCCCGGGCTACAGAGCAAGACTCCGTCTCAAAAAAAAAAAAAAAAAAAAAAAAAGACAAATCTAATCAACAGTGAATAAAGCAGATCAGGATTTGCCTGGGGATGCAGTGAAAATCGATTGGATAGAAACACCAGGAAACCTTTGGAGTCATGGGCAAATATCTTGATTATGGTGATAGTTACATGGATGTACATATTTTTCAAAACTAATCATACTGTACACCTAAAATGTGTGCATTTTACTGTTTACAAATTATATCACAGTGAAGTTGATTTTTAAAACTTCTGTCCTCTTTATTTACAGAGAGGGCTACAGCAGCTGATTTATCCTCAGAATCTCAATTTCATAAGATGACAATTTCATAAGTATTTACTTTGCAAATTTGCCATGATTATCTCTCTATGGTACTTACAACTGAGTAAGTAAGCAGTAACTGATTATTAATAAGTCTGAAAACTCAAATAGATGAATCTCTAATGGCAGGGCTTCAGATGTGATAAGAAGTTTGGAAAATACTCTGAGGCAGGAACTATTGACCAGTGCTCCTCAAAATGGTCATTTTCTCTAATGGAAGTTACAATTTTCCCTAATGGCCCAGTAAATTGAGCCATTAATATCCTTCCTCCAAGATAACCCTGGGTTTGGAGTTTAAATGTTATATTCTCATATTTTAAAAGAACTTTATTTCATTTGACTCCCATAGCTATCTTTGGAAGTGGGTAGATCATGAACCATATGACTTTAGAGTACAGAAAGTTAAACAGACTTGCCTAAGCCCACGCACCTCAACCAAGCCTAAAATCCAATGACTGACAGTATTTAGTACATTATCTAGAGAAGATAAGATGGGGTGGTGAGCGGGGGGAGATGTGGAGGGGAGTTCTATTTTTGCAGAACGTCAGAACAATCACTTTGTGTGAAACGCTTTAGTAATGAGGGCCCATGTCCAAGGTACAGAAAAAATTAGCGGCAGAATGGATATCTCCTGAGTCTTCTGGGGTGTTCTTCCTGTATCCCCTGCCTCCATCTCTCTCTCAAAAATGGTGATGGACCTGGTATTTTCCCTTGACCTTCAATAGAGCTTAACAGCACAAGATGCTCTCCTCCCATGCATTTTTTTCCCTGCCTTTTCTGGGCAGTATGGTCCTCTGTCCCCACTGCATACTCTTACCAGTGCAAGCAGCTAGGGTTGGTGAAGGTCAGCGGACAGTTGGCCCAGCTGTTCTGGCCAGGGAGGTTGCCCCACTCCTGGCTGCCCAAGGGGAGTAGGAGGGACAGAGTAATTAATTTCTATGCATATCATTGCCAGGATCACTTACTGATCCGAGGAGGGAGATTAGAGATGTCACCCTGTAAATTGAGTCAGAGCCTTCACCTCAGTGCTTGGCTGGCAATTTTACACAGTGCCTGACACAGTAACAAACGCAGGGTACAAAAAGGCAGCAGCTCCCCTGGGTGATGGACGGGGGGAATTGGCCCAATAAATTGTTCCCTGTAAAAAGCCATGTTTCCGTCATTAAAAGGCAGTGAATTCTCTATTGCTTTTCATTAGCTCTGGCCTTGCTAGACATGAGGTGTAATTGACAGTGTGGTTACAGGAGGTGGGCCACGAGGTGAGGAAGACAAAGAAACTGAAAAGAGATTCTTATTTATTAAGGCAGAGGTGACAGGGCTGCTTAACAAGATTTTGGCATTGGGGCCGGGAGTTGGGAGAATGGTCGGATCCTCTGAGGTTTAATCCAAGGGCATTCACTCTACCCAGGAGAATAAAGAGCTGGTCAGACTCAAGGGAGAAGCTGGGGCCACCCCACCAGGGCAGAGGCAAACCCTGGAGCTCTAGGCAGTGGAGGCCGCTTACAGCTATCACCCCCACCCAGCTTAAGGGCATTGTGAACACTGGACTGGGGTCGAAAGACCTGGGGTCTGGTCCTAGATTTGTCATTGACCAGACTACTAAGCAGTTCTAGAAAAGTCACTATATCTTTCCAGGTTTCCGTATCTCCACCTGAAAAATGGGAAGAATGAGGTCAAGTGAGACTTGCTCTCTGAGAAGGCATTTGGCAGAAAAGTAAAATACTACAGACACACTTCTGATTTCTAGAATTGTTGTATTTTCTTAGTTTAAGCATAGAACCAAGAGTTTTTTCTACTGCATGGGTTATAAGTGATTCATCTCACTATGGTTTTGATGTTCATGTTGTCCCAGAGGTGGCCCCTGGGAACCTTGAGCTGGCCCCTGCATCTCTTCACAGGCCTCCTAGATTCTTGGAGCTCTACCTTACATCCCTGCACAACGAGGTGTTCCAGGCTTATCCAATACATCAATTCCCTCCACACGCCAGCCCTGGCTCCTTTACTGGGTCAAAAGCAAAACAACTTGCAGAGGAGCTGTCACTGCACATTTAGGAGTGAGATGTGGACTGCCTGTAGGACTCAGCCTCACAAGCCACAGGATGTAAAGGGGTTGAAGTTAAAGTGGCCAAGGATGTTTCTGGAGAGTGAGAGCTGTGGCTGTGCTGTGAGTCCTACAGCCACAGGCAGGTGGGAGGTGTGCTGCTCCCTTGCCAAGGAGGACACTGCTGTGTCCCCAGGAGTTAGGGGCACACAGGGCTCAAGCAATCATAGACAGGAGGCCAGGGTAATGGGGAGGTGAGAAGGCTCTGGCCCAGAGTAATGGGGAGGTGACAAGATCACCTGTCTGCAGCTTTCTCCTGGGCCAGATGTGGGCCCTGTAGGAAAGAGAAACACTGAGGTCTTTTCTATTCATGCCCCAGAGGACTGCACAGAGGGATGAGACAGCCCAGTAGGGAGCAGGGGCTATGGAGACCCTTCCACTAACACAATGGGGAAGATGTACAAGGCCCACTTGGTCACCTAATCAAATGTATCACCCTTCACAGGAAGTGCAGTCAAGAGTTCCCTTTGGGACCTTCATGAATGTGTCCCTGAGAGGAATAAAGTTCAGAACATTGGCCAAGTCAGACAGTCCATATGAAACAGTTTCCCGACAACAAAACAACAAAATCAGGTTACCCTGGTTCCAGATGGGCAAGACCTCCCCTCCCCTCTTCAGCCTTCTAGGGATCAAGAAGTGCCTCTAGGACTAGGTAGGGGGCAGGAAAGAGCAGCTGACCACAAACCCCCAATATGTACTGGCCAGTCCAGGCTGCCAAAGCCACCTGGCTATGGGAGGGGAGGCAGGATCGAGTATTTAAACAGTAGTTTCCTGGACATTTTAATTACCCTATGAGATTACTCTTCTGATGGGTTGGGTTGGAGAATATAGCTATTTCCTAGTTGAAGCCTAGTGAATTTTTCCTGGGGCTACTGTAACAAAGTCCTAAGACTGGGGGGCTTAAGCAACATACATTTACTGTCTCACAGTTCTGGAGGCCAGAAGTCCAAAATTAAGGTGAGAACAGGGCCATAGCCCTCTGAAGGCACTAGCGAAGGATCTGACCCAGACCTCTCTCTTCACTCCTGGAGTCCTCAGGAGTTACCTGGCTTGTGATTGGATGTCTTCTCTCTGTGTCTCTTCACAGTATCTTCCCCTGTATGTGTCTCTCTGTGTCCAAATTTGCCCTTTTGACAAAGAAATCAGTCAGATTATAGTAGGGGTCACCCAAATGACCTCATTTTAACTTGATTACATCTGCAAAGGCTTCATTTCCAAATAAGATTACATTCATAAGTATTGGGGTTAAGACTTCAACATCTTTTGGGGGACATTATTCAAGCCAGAACACTTTGTATTACTGCTCATTTGATAAACCCTTCCTTCTTGAGGGCCTGCTGTGTCCAATGCTATGCTGGGCACTGGGATGATGAACACATGACCCAGGGAGACCCACAGTTGTGGAGAAACACAGCAGGACAGTGATTGCTTTGGCGGAGTGGACCTGTGCTGCACCCAGCCGGGAACATCGCTCTGGAGAAAGTGATTCTTGATTTGAGTCTTTTCAAGTTGACTTTCAAGTTGATAGTAGCTTTGAGTAGTCAGGCTAGGCTGGAGGAAGGGTTAGGGTGACCAGCTGTCCTGGTTTGCCCAGGGCTAAGCGAGTTCTTAGGATGTGAGATTTCCAATGCTCATGTTGGGAAAGTCCCAGGGAAACTAGGAAGAGTTGGTCACTCCAGACAGAGAAGACACCTGACTTCAGGAAACAGAGACGGGCATCTGGCCTAAAATCAAAGGTGAGAGGAAGTAAAAAGCTCTTGTTGAAGCTCTCTGTGCAGTTATTAAAAAAAAAAAAAAAGGAGCAATGTTGGCTGGAGTGTCTTGGGAAAACTTCAAGGAGGAGATGGAGCTTAAGCTGGGCCTTTGAGGATGGGAGGATTTGGATGGGGGAGAGAGCGGGCTCTCCAAGTGGAAGAACAGAAGGAGCAATATACACAAGAGAGATTCGCACCTGTGGGAGTTTTAAATGTAAGAGGAGGAACAATGCCTGTCCCTGGAGCTTAGAACCTTGTGGAATAAAGATGGAGCAGGGAGTGAGTCAGATCAGGGTCCACAGGAAAGCAGGCACATACAGGCAAATGCTGGAAATGGTGGGCCATGGGGAGAGGGGCCCAAGCGCTCTCCAGACTCCTCCTAGGGAAAGCTTTGCTATGCTTCTATAGAATACCAGAGGCCAAGTTCAGGATTTAATGAGGCTGAGGTCCCCCAGGGCTACAACCCACTGGGCAACTGAGGAACACCCTTTTCTTCCCTTCTTCCCTACTGACTTCATTCAACCTTCCTTCTACCCATCCAATAATTACTATGTGTCCATTACATTCCAGGCCACATACTAGGGTCCAGGAGCACAACAGTGAGTAAAAGGAGAAATGGCTTCTACTCTCATAAAGCTGCAGCTCTGTGGGCGGAGGCAGACATTAATTAAATCCTCAGATAAATAAATATGAAATCACAAATAGGATCAGTGCTATGAAGATGAGGGCCGGGGCTCTGACGAGCGTATCCAACTTGGTCTGGAAAGCCAGAAAGCAGGGATTGCGTCTGTCTGTCCAGAGGGCATGTCCAGCATAGCACAGAGAGGCACTCAAGGCACTCAATCAATGAAAAAAAACAAAGAATAAACCTGGGAACTGGGGAAGAGTCAGGACAGGGTGCAAATGATAAGAGCCCAGATCTTGCCTGTTTAGGAAAGAAATTTTAGCACATACAACCCAAAGATTCTTAAGAGGGAATGCCTGACAATTCATCTGATTTTTTTTTCCTGAACAATTTGTCCTCTTCCCACTTGGCTCTCCAGATAATTGGGGGAATCCAAGAAATTGGATCAAAAGTCATTTCTCCATAGTAAAGAGTATGATTCTCTCTACCAACATTTCTCTTTGGGTTTCTTAATTCTCTTCCTTTTCCTCTTCATTCTCCTACACAGGAATGCCCAAGAAGGGCCAGTCCAGATGCCTGGCATTCCATGCCTTGTTGTCCTCAGAAGAAATACTGGCAAAATGGGAGCCTTAAAATTAAATAGCAGGCAGTGTCCAATAATTAATTTTGTTTTCTTCCCATTGTTTATTTAATACAACTTTAAAACTACATTAAGAAGGCAGAACTGCGCAGTGTAGCATGAAAATGAGCTGGAAGCTTTCCAAGTGGAGGCCAGGAATTAGCAAATTGGTCAGATGTGCAGGATGACTTCAACTAAGATGTAATCAAGAAGCCACACTTCTAATGGTTCATCAGCAAGAGATACTACCGCCAAAGCACTATATTTCCTAATCCCTGGGCTGCAGGATGGTCTGGGGCCCCCAGCTAGACAGAGTGAAGACTATAGACTTCAACACCAGCAATAGACTTCCAAGGAGACTGAGCTGGGGTATCCCTGAGCCACAGGCAGGGAGCAGAGATCTGTCCTGCTTCCCCTCATCCAGATGCCATTTGCTTCAGATTGCTTGCGCCATCTGGAAGGAGGACCTTGAAAAGCTACCCTGGACCTGGTCTCTGCACCTCCAGAGGTAATTGGGGAGCTCTGGGCATGAGGCAGAGCTGTCTTTGTTAATAAGGGCTAGGTGCCTCTACCAGGCCCATTTGTCTATCTTGCCTGTTTGGTTTCTGTGGCTTCCCTGGATCTAACCATCTTATGAGCTTCCTGACCCCCCATTTTACCTGAATCCTAAATACAACATTCACCTGCCTCTCTCTTGCTCCCTAGGAATTCCTGGGAGCCTGACCACAGCCTGAGTGTTAATCCCACCCCCACTCAGTCCCCTTCTGATTTCCATTCACGACATATGACTCTCTGAGCCTTTATGCCCACTCTACCTACTGGCACCTTGATCTTATGGTCTACAATGGGCATCAGTGTCTGGCTTGACTGCCTAGTCACTGCCTAGTCCCCTGGTTCAAAGCCATCAGCACCGCCTCAGCTACCAGCCTCCCAACCCCATCTGACTTCCATCTTGACCTCCTACTCTGGGATTTCAGCCTTCTTCCATCTCTTTCTTTCCTGCCTTCTCACCTGCTTTCACAACCTGCTGCCCCTTGGATTTGCTGTGGTTAGTGTCTGCCCAGAGCAGTCACATCCTGCCTGGATCCTCTAGCTCAGCCACTTGACAGCACCCTTCCCTTTCCTGTCACACATGCTCAACCTCAAGCCAGGCTGTCCTCTCAGTAATGCATTCACTAAGAAGTCCAGATGCCCTTAGGACAGCTCCATTGTGGGGCCTGGACCCCAGCTAGCATTCAGGGCCATACTATTTATAAGGAGGGATTCCTGTCAATGCCTCCTCCTGCAACTCCTATTGCTCAGCTGCTATGTAACCCAGCTCCAGCATCCCCTCCCCGCATCCCATGGCTGTCCTGGTGCAGGCTGGCCTATTGCTCTTCCGCATGTGCTCTTGACACTGCCTTCTTCTCATTGGCTGCAACTGGTGTCCAATTCCCACCCACAGAGCCTCTCCCCAGGGAGATGTATGTTTCAACCTCCCTGGCTCCACCCAGTCCCAATGACCAACTGGGCAATAATATTTAGTCAAAACAGTGTTTTCTAATGACCAATTTCTATGCCACCAATCAATAAGGCTATAGTATTGAACTAAACTAATGAAAAATGTCATAGAAAACACTTTGCCCATTGATTTTTTCCACCTCTGTTACAATTAGAGAACAACAGAAGGTCACATATGATCAAAGGCTAGATCATGTGTAAAGGACTCTCACAGGCAGAGAGTTAAGAGAAGGAAGAGGAAAGTCAGCATGGGCTTCATCAGACAGACGCAGTTTAAGAGATCTTTGGGGCTCTGCCTTTTACTATCTGTGCAATTAGAGACAGGGTATTTAGTCTATTTCTTTTTCATACCTAAAATAGGATTGACACGATTGACTCATATGAGGATATGAAACTAAAGAAATTTTTGTCTGGGCGCAGTAATCCTAGCACTTTGGGAGGCTAAGGCAGGTGGATCACCTGAGGTCAGGGGTTTGAGACCAGCCTGGCCAACATGACAAAACTCTGTCTCTAGCTAAAAATATAAAAATGAGTGGGATGTGATGGCGCATACCTGTATCTCAGCTATTCAGGAGTCTGAGACAGGAGAATCACTTGAACCCAGGAGGCAGAGGTTGCAGAGAGCCAAGATCACGCCACTGCATTCCAGCCTAGGTGACAGTGCAAGACTCCACCTCAAAAAAAATTATACAGATTTACTTATTCATTTTCAATCATTTAAACATTTATTGAGTATCTTCTATGTCCCGGACAAAGTATTGAACCCTGGGTGTATAAAGATAAATAAGACACAGTTGCTCAAAGAACTTGCAATCTTAAAAGGGAGACTGTAGACACTTAAGGAGAGTCTGTGTGATGACAGACATATTCAGAAGTCATTATGGGAGCACACGGGAGGGAGGTGGGGAGCAGAGACAAGCTGGGAAGTCTTCCTGGAGGTGAAGATGACAGATGTGGTGGAAATAAATGTGGCTTAGTCAGACAAAAGGGGATAGAAGAACTCCCCAGACAGAAGAAGCAGCATGAACAGAGGCTTGTGGGAGGGGAACAACTTGGGGGAGTGCATGTTTGTGTGTGAGTGGACATGAGAGAATTATAATCCCATCAATAGTTTTTAGAGCCTAACGTTAAAGGCAGAAAATAATGACAGATCAGTCCAAAGCTAAGTAGTGTCCTATGTCACATATTAAGAAGCTAGGAATTTACTTACTCCATGGGAAATAGGAAATTGCTCCATACTTTAAGGAGAGGAATGGCATGGTCAGATTTGGTGTTAGAAAGCTCATTAGGCCTAGAGGATGGGGGAAAGGATTAGAGGGAAGCAGCCTTTGAAGCAGGGAGACAGGAGGAAGGGCTGAGCAGTGATCCAACTGAGGGTCATGAGGACCTGAGCAGGCGAGGGCCCAAAAGCCTGGTTATGGGTCAGAAGATAGCATGGAAAGACAAAAGGATGGAAAATACAGAGAAGCATGCAGGAGCCCCTTGGGACATGGTGACAAAATTAACTTCACTGTAACTGGAGTACCAGAGCACAGAAAATCTTTAAAGCCGCAAGAGAAAAAAAGAAATATTACCTTCAAAGAGCAACAGTAAGACTTATAGCCAACTTCTCAACAGAAATAATGGAAGCCAGAAGATAGAGAATGATAGATTCAAAATCCTCAAAGAAAACAACTGCCAACACAAAATTCCTACAATGACTATATCTTTCAAAGGCAAAGATGGAAAAGGGTTTTCTGCTTCCTGGTGGGATACAGTAGCTTGAGGCAGACCACTCTTCCTGCCAAGAAACACTAGCAAGGCCAGATGAAATAGAGAAATCATTCATCTGAAGTCATCGAAGATCTGCTGAGGCAATGGGAACTGGAGCGGCTCAGATTCTGGAGAAAGAGGGAATTTGGAGAGGTCAGCTGACTTCCCAGCCTGCAGGAGTCTGAGAATGGGGCTTCACACCAATGGCTGCTGCTTGGGACCAGAGAATACAGCAGGACTCCTGATGGAAATTTGGGTGGGCAGGGGAAGTCTTGATCTCATGGCCTCTTTTCCTCTCAAGCAAATCCCCTCACCATAGCTCCCTGCTGCACTTCCTCTGCAGAACAGATGCTTGAGATAATGCTGGATGCTGCCGCCTGGGCCAGAGTGGGGCTGGATCCCTGCCCTCTGTCCTGCCCAGCTTTACATGGAGCTCAGGTGGATGACCTTGGTTCTGGATGGCCTCAGAAGTTACGTAGCTGTACTGGCTTAAAGAGACAGTGAAGGTCAGGGTCAGGGTCAGGGCTGGGAACACAGAAGAAGGGTTGAGGGCAGAGATGGGTCATACCTAAGCCAGGTTTGGGAGGCCACAATTAAGGAAAATCCAGAGACCTGAAACTCCACCTCTTACCTGAGACTGAACTCATGGCCTCTCTCATAAGCATGCTTCTTTGCTTATTATTCCTCTCTTCCTGCCTGGAATATCTTCTTAAACCACCTCTCCTCTCTCTAGCCATCCATTATTTATCCTACAAGCCCTATCCACTACTATGAAGGAACCTGCACAGAGCCCTCCCTCCTTGACACTCTCACCCACTTGCCATTATTCACAAACTCCCTTGTATGATTGGCACTCAATCCTATCATGAACAGTTCCCAATTACCTTACCATACTGTAAGCTCCTTGAGGGCAGAGGCCAGCCTCAGACCAAGGGTCTGCACCTAACACACATCTGAACATGATGCTTTGAGTAAGGAGAGAGATAATGACTGTGGCATTCTCAAGAGGCAAATATCTGAGCACTCAAGGTCAGGGCAAATGTAGATCCTCAGTTCTTGAAGGCAGAGGTCTTGTCTTCTCTTTCATCTCCCAACTTGCAGCCTCCTCACTCCCTAGAGCCTTGCTCATAGAAAGCACATGTTGAGACCAGGTGCAGTGGCTCACACCTGTAATCCGAGCACTTTGGGAGGCCGAAGCAGGTGGATCACTTGAGTATAGGAGTTTGAGAGCAGCCTAGGCAACATGGCGAAATCCTGTCTCCACCAAAAATACAAAAAGTTAGCTGGGCATGTGGTGCACGCCTGCAGTCCCAGCTACTTGAGAAGCTGAGGTGGGAGGATCACTTGAGCGTGGGAGGTGGAGGCTGCAGTGAGCCTAGATGGCCCACTGCACTCCAGCCTGGGTGACAGAGTGAGACCCTGTCTCAAAAACTAAAGTGCATGTTGAATGAATGAATGAAGCAATTTTTCCAGTTATCTTTATAATGGACTGGTCAAGATTTCTCTTCCTCCTCCTTTTGCACCTCTTCCTTTATCTTCACCAGCCTCAGAGAGGACCTGGACCTCACACTTGACTTTCGGGATATGGATTCCTTTAGGAATGTAAACCCTCTCTCTCTCTCTTTCAAAAAAAAAAAAGAAAAAAAAAAAGGACTTCTCCCTGTACATTGCATGCAATTTTTGAAAGTTCATAGAGCATTCCCAACCCCAAGCTATGTCACCCATACGTGGCTCTTTTAATACTCTATGTCTTATGAAATGGGATAGTGATTGTCACCAAGGATTGGCTTCTGTGAGGGAACCTGAGGCCACAAACACTCCTCTCCAAAGAGAATCAAAGTGATGTAATCATTTTTCCAGCCCATTCATGTGATTTCCAGCCACTTGTGATACATAAACTGGCCATATATAATCTTGGGCAAGTCACTGAACCTCAGTTATCTCACTACAAAAGAAAAAAAAAATCTCATTATAAAGAGAAAAAAATAATTAGATGACCAAGGCAAAAAGAAGTTTCCACTTGATTCCATGGATGATCAATTCAAGATCAATAAGATCAATGCCATATTCTTTGCCCCCACAGAGAAATCCCAACATTGAATCCAACAATGATTTTGATGTCAGTTGACACTGGGCTCATTCCCTCTCAGCCTGAGGCCCTACCTTGCAGGGCCGCCTCCTTCTTGTTACCAGGTATGCTGGACTGAATAATGGTCCCCAAAGATACCCAAGTACTAATTTTTGGAACCTGTGAATGTTACCTTATATGGCAAAAGGGACTTAACAGTTGTGATTAAGTGTGATTACCTTGAGGTTGATTACCACAAACTTAGTAGCTTCAAACAACACAGATACATTACCTTAAAGTTTTGTAGGTCAGATATCTAACGTGGGTCTCACCGGATAAAGTCAAGGTGCTGGCAGGGCTGCGTTCCTTTGGGAGGCTCTAGGGGAGGGCCTGTTTCCTGCCTTTTTCAGCTTCCTTTTCAGCTTCTAATGGCCACCTGCCTTCCCTGGCTGTTGGCCCCATCCTTGGGCCAAGTCCTTCTCATGCTGCCATCTCTTGTATTCTCCCTTCCAATTCCCTTTTCCACTTTTAAGGACCCAGGTGATTACACTGGGCCCACAGGGACAATGCCCGAGAATCTCCCTATCTTAAGATCAGCTGACGAGCAATCTTAATTCCCCTCTGCTATATTCCCTAACATATTCACAGGTTCTGACAGTTAGAACATAGACATCTCTGTGTAGTGGGGGCAGGTGGATATTCTGCCCACCATAGAAAGAGACAGTAGGGAGAACCTTCCAGACAAGAAGGAGAAGTACAACAGAAGTATGAGCCAAAGTTCATAAGAAGAAACCAGAGTTTCAGAAGGAGAATTGTGAAAATAAGGCTAAAGACATAGTTTAGAGTCAGATGGTGGGCAAAGGGCTTTGGAGGCCAGGATGGTGTAGGGCTCTGTTGTATAAACAAGAGGGAGCAGGGTGTCCCTTGCTGGGACTGTGGTATAAAAGTTGCCTGGATGGGCCAGGTGCAGTGGCTCATGCCTGTAATCCTAGCACTTTGGGAGGCCGAGGCGGGAGGATCACGAGGTCAAGAGTTCGAGACCAGCCTGCCCAATATGGTGAAACCCCGTCTCTACTAAAAATACAAAAACTAGCCAGGCATGGTGGTGTGCACCTGTAGCCCCAGCTACTCAGGAGGCTGAGGCAGGAGAATTGCTTGAATACAGGAGGCAGAGGCTTCAGTGAGCCAAGGGACAGTGCAGTGCCTGGGCAATAGAGCAAGACTCCATCAAAAAAAAAAAAAAATCATGGATGTTGTCATTTATTTCTTTGACCTTCTCCCCATCATGGCATCGGGAAGTGAGGAGAGGAGTTCTCCTGGACATCTATGGGCAGCTGTGGACAGGTGTAGAATTAATATGACCAAAACATCAGGACACTGAAAAGAGAAAGTGGGAAGAGAGGAGGAAAAGAGAGGGTGAACAGAACAGAGTTTAACCCCTTCATAACCTGCTCACACCTTTTAATTCCCATTGAATAGGCCTGATTCCGTTTTGATAGAAAACATGCCCAGTGCGTGGTTCAGAAGGCTATAGAATTGAGAGCTATTAAATACTAAAAAGACAAGGTGAGAAACAATTTGCAAAATCTCCTCTTTTTATAGACTGCAGCGATTGAGAAAAATTGAGTAAATTCCCCAGCTGCCTCAACTGCAGTCTGTTTCAAGATTCCATCAATTTTTTACGGTACAATCAATATTTATGAATCCCCAAAGAAATGTCGCAAAGAGAAACCCAGCGCAACATTTTCTCAGTGGTTTGCAGAGATGTAACAGGGGGACCTAAATAACTTTTAAAATAATCTCAATGACAATCAAAGACTCTTCCATAGCCAATGCAGTTTAATGTCGGGCTTTATATTAGCGCTGCTGTGCCGGGGCCGGGGGCGGGGAAGAGAAAACGTTGAGAGTTTAATCTGTCCAAAAGATGACACTTGGCTATAATAAGTACGCTGTAATATGGTACTTAAAAATTCAAAGGAAGTGCTATATTAATAAGTCCCTGGATTTTTTGTTTAATGCATTCAAATATCGGTTAAGCAATAGATTTTTTTCAGTCAGCTGGAAATAAAAGAGATTTCTGGGGGAAAAAAAAAAACAAACAAATCCACATTGCTTTAATGGCTACTTTAGGTTTAATATCTAAACTTATTTAAATAACTCTGCGCCCTCCTGCTGAGAAATATTGAAACTAATGGATTCCTTTGTGCGTAATCTCCATTTAAATGTGGAGTTTAATTTCCCTTTTGGCTAAACCTATGGGAAACCAGTCTTGAAATGTCCCTCTTAAAAAAGAGACGAAAACCCCATATAGAATATTTAGGGGGATTCCTTTATTTTATTTAAAATTGGTTTGGGGCATTAAAACTAAGTAGCCAACGAAAAGCGAGCCTGCAGACCGCCTAAGTTTATACCTGGAGCACCAAGTGGGCGCTGGGCGCCTGTGGTTTCCCAGGTGCGCAGACGCCCATGTGCGCAATCAGAGCGCCTAAGCCCCGCGCAGATTCGGCACCCCCCTTGGAGGGTGCTCCCCACCAGGGTCTGGCTCTCTCCACCCCGAAACGCTGTCCCCATCCTTCTCACAAAGATAACACCGAAAACACCACCCCTGGAGCTTCCTCTCTGAGGCTTAAGGCTTTGACTTCTGTTCCATGCAAATCTCCTCAGGCAGAGTCTGACTTCCCGGTGGCTGAGGGCTATTTTGTGTGCATGAATATGCATAGAGACCTGTGATGTCAGAATGAGAACTAAGACCTAGAAAGTAATCCATGCTGCCCTTTCGCTGGCCCAGGAAGGGATTAATCGCAGATCAGTGTTAGAGGTGCGATGAGAACCCAGGAGTTCTGATTCCTGGGTCACCATGCTCCCTTTGCCAAGGGTGGAGCCGACACCGACAGACTCTTAGCGCCTGTGCGGTGTGCATCCTGGCGTTAGTGCACGTGCTGCATGGGTGACTCTGCCTGAAACTGAGCGTGTGGGTTAAGGTATGATATGCTTCTTATAACCACTCCAAACTCTACAGACATGAGAATACCAGGGTTGTCATTGTCATCAAAGGATTTCTTTAGATGTCTTCTCTCAGTTGTGTAGATAAAATGCAGGTTATAAAGATGCAGCTTGTATATAATTCTCATTACAACACCCTACTGCGTAAAACCATCCACACCTGGGTGTGCCTGCCTAGTGATAGGCTTCTACATGGCCACTATATTATAATTCATGGACAATGGTAACTACTAATAATTTAAAGTTGAGAGGGAAAAAGAATGAATTGGACTTTCATAAAATATATCTGTGATAGAGAAGAGCCCTGTGACAAAAGTTGGGAGTCCTGGGTTCTGGTCCCAGTTCTTTCTCTTACCAAGGGTGGGAGCTGAGCATCATTCATCTTTAAAATGGTGAGAGTGATAACAATAACTTGTAAACCAAAGGCAGGCGCCCGGAGCAAATGATGTAGGGAGATTCCTCAGGCTACATGACTTGATTATATTACATTATAACAAACATGACCACAAGCTAAAGACTTAAAATGTGATCGTTTTAGTATGTGTACACACGCACATGCACATGCACACACACACACACACACACACACACCAGCTCTGAAGTCAAGATCCCTTTAACAGACTTGCTCATTATAGGTGACTTAGAAAATGTGAGGGCTAAACATGAACTATAGCCTGAGGTGGTCCTGCTAGAAAGCCATGTGCCTGTCCTGTCAGCCTCTCCAAGACCACTTGTAGAACAGCCCAGAATGCCAGATGGCAGGGGCAGTGTGATCTGAGGAGTGCCATGAACTACATGATCTAAAAATTTCATCCCCACCAGCCTGTATCGGAATCATGACGTAAAATTGCTCCTACGGATAAAAATGTTTAAAACAAATTGAGTTCAAACACAGAATTAATACCCAGGGGAGACATTGCTGTTATTAGCCATTAACTCTTTAGCTAGAACTCGTTTCTAGCTAAATTTCACTTTTAGCTAGAATTCAGTTCGATTCATTTGTCATATAACAGGGTCTGGAAAGATACATAAATTTCCACTAGAAGAGGAGAAAGGCGTAAGACAGACCTCAGCTGTCGTCCAGGAAAGGAAGGGCCGCCAGTCTGGAGTGATAGCTAGGGTCAGTGGAAGTCTGGGCAGTGGAGAGGGGAATTCTGAAAATAAGTTGCTTACTTCACTCAGAGTGTTCCAAGGACTGGCCTTGGCACCAGCATTGTCCAGAGGCCATGGTCAGCTGATGTATTGTGCTCAGGACTGTGAGGGCCTCTGAGAAGCAGAAGAAATGACTCCTGCTTTCCAGAGCTTATAATCCAGCTGAGGCTATGAGACATTACAACATTCAGTAGGAACTCAGAGCAGCATAGAGACTCAAAGAAGAAATCAGACTAACTGCACTGGTGGGAAAGGCTCTAGGGAGAAGAGGCCAACTGGAGAAAAGGCCATCCAGGACTGGTCCGACAGGGGTGGGCAGAGGGAACAGTGAGGAGAACAACAGAGAGGACCCACAGCTCATCAGGGCAGCTCCAAAATATCCCACCAGTCACAGGGCCTCCTTCTGAGTTAAAGTGTTATGTGGGTCATAGTCCAAGACTCAGACTCTACCCACAGTGACCAGAGTCCAGACCACAGGCCAGTGGGTAGGAAGCATTCCCTGCCTACCTCCATTCACGGGGCAGCTCAGTCCTAACTCCTGTGCTGTTTAATCAACACAGAAGCCCAGCATGGACAGTCAGAGCCTGAGAGCCTTCAGAAAGTTTCTCCTCCAGGAATTCTTATTTTTGAGGTCATAGTTCCTTTAAGGATCGAGTGAAAAGTATGAACCAATGCTCTTCCATGAAAAACATGCACCTGTGAAATACACATACAATTTCACAGGCTTCAAAGACCCTCTCCTACTCCCTTCCACTGAGAATCAATCCTTGAACCCCAGTTAGTAAGAGCTAGCCCAATACTTTCATTCTGCAAAGAAGAGGATCTAAAGTAGAAGAGTAACATCCCAAGGTTATCAAGTTAGAGCTGGGCCAGAACCGGCTCCCTCTTTCTAGTAGTGCAGTGATCTTTGGCAGTTTTTACAGACTCATGGGCATCCTTAGGTATCCTTTCATATTTGTATCGATTGCCATGAACATGCTGTGACAAACCATCTCAAAACAAGCATTCCTTTAGCTCTTGAGTCTGCAGGTCAAAGATTTTAGGCTGGACCTGGTTGAATGATTCTTCTAGTCTCAACTGGGGTTGCTCCTCTGGAGGCCAGCTGACCTACAGCTTTAAAGTCTTACAGCTTTATGTTTACCTTCTCCCCATCCCATCTGCCAGACCATGCACACATACGTCCATACACACACACACACACACACATGCACATGCACACACACTTCTTTTCCCCTGCTCCAGCCACATCTGACCCACTGTAGATAGACTTTCCTACTTCTGCTTAGCTGTTAAAAGAGGAATATCACTTCTTATCTTAACTTCCTAATGATCCTCCAGCTTTCCGTAGAGAATGGGTCTGTAAATTGTACAGGATAACAGGGAGTTAAGCCCACTACATTCATGGTCATCTTCAAAAAAGGTGGCCCACCAGCCAGTTTCTTCCCACAAAACGAGGCATTAGATCTCCTACAAGGCACTTTGTTGGTTAAATCACCCATGCTACTCTAGCTGTAGCAAATTTAATCCAGGTCCTGTGCACAACCTGAAGCAACCACAAATGACCCAGACACCAGGGTGCCCCTAAGGTAACCTGGCTTATATTCTTCCATGCACAGGCACTTCATATTGAATGTTGCAAACTGGCCCACCCAAATCCTCTGTTTGGGAAGATTAAATGTTGGACAAACAAAGAGAAGATGAGTCACAGGATTTGTGATGGTTGTCCTTATCCTGAACTACTTTTTCATTTCCCTATAAAAAATGTTTCACATCTTTGTCTTAGAAGAGCTGCATCCTGGGAGAACTTTATGGCTGACGAGAACATATCTTGATCCACTCCACATTTCAGTGTAATCTTGTAATATACCTATAACACTGGAGGCACACATCTCTTCCCTAGCAGTCCTTAAGAACCTGAATGGTAGAGAGAGGGAGGATCACCAAAGTTTGCTTCCAGTTCTATACCCACCCACAGGTGATTCCATATTTGCTTGTTTTGACTGTGTCTTTTTAATTCTTTTTTTAAAACTAATTCATTGTATTGATGTCACCGACTAGCTTACCATGGTTCTTAATTACTTGCAGTCCAATAAGGGTATCATCAAGTTAACTTAGTTTCTGTTTTATGTAATTACAATACCAAACTCCTCTCTTTCATCATCTGCCTTTCCAGTCTGTTGGCCACAGAGCATTGTCATCCTCCCCATAACCCACAACACACAGAGGGCACTCAGAGTGAGGATGGGTGACTCATTATCTTTGTTGATTTGCCCCAGAGTTAGAATCCCTGCTGGTAGTATTACTTTCCAATATATGGGGCCTGTGTTCACACTGTTGAAATGTTTCTTAATTAAGAATCTTTTTTTCTGTCTTATGCATAAATTAATCAAGGTAATTATTGTAGCATTATTATTATTACATTGTACTTATAGAGCACTTACCTCCAAGGTGCTCAAAGTAGCTTATAGATTTTTTTAATCTAATGAACTCTAGTAGCCTCTAGGCAAGATGGAGAGCAGAGCAGGGATTATTAGAGTCACATTATAGTTGAAGAAATGGGTCAGGCCAGAGGTAGAGGTGGCTGCGGGTTGCTGCAAAATAACTCATTCAGATCCATGTTCTCCCCATCTGTGGAGGTATGAGAAGCGAGCAAAGGGCTACCTTTGAGGTAGGAAGAGCTCCTTCTCTACCTGCAGAAAGCATAGGCAGAAAGCAGCTTTTGAGCCCAGAGGACCCCTCCAGCAAGGTTTGGATTTGGAAAACATACAGGAGATATTAGTTGTTTTCTCCCTTCCTCTCCTGATTCCCACCTGCCGTGAAGTCTGACCAGGTCCTCAGACTGCTACTTTGTGGTGCAGGAAGCAAAGGGTATAAGGAGAGATGAGGAAAACTTAGCACTTGGCATCAGCACCAGTTTACTCTGACCCTGACTCACATCATTGTATTTTCATATGCCTCTTTCTGATGCTGTACATTTCTTGGAAGCAGCTGAGCAGGTTAGATTTAGCCACAGACAGGCACCATCATGGTCTGGTGGAAATTCCTTTGCTGATGGAGATGGGGAAGGGGGTTCCAGCTCACTTTAACTTGACTAGGGAGCAGCAGGAGGTAGCAGCATCATTTAAGAGCCTTGAGCTAAAACTTCCTGCATTAAGGACTGACGAATATAGAATGTGTGATGGGTGACTCAGAGAATGACAATTGCAAGTACCACACAAAAATAATAATAACAACAATAATATGAAGGTACTGATCTTGCAGGTCTATTTCTAGGTATGGATCATAGACTTTCTCCTCTCTCACAAGATGGCTAGGGTATGTATGGTCCACATTGTTATAACTCAGCAGATTCTAGTAGTCACTCATCAGCATATAAGCATGTCTTATTGCTTGTAGGGGAGAAAAATGGTAACTGACAGTGAGCAAAGACAATCTCATGATAAATTTGGTAACTATGGGGTCTCTGCTTTCAGAAGACTCTCATCCATTTCATTAAGCAGATCCAATTCATGGTGATCCATGTGCTCCCTCAGCATATAAACCTCTTTCCTACCCTTGCACTGTCTGTCTGCCTTAGTCAGTACATCCATTAAGTCTCAACTCAGGCATCATTCTTTCACTTTATAATTATTTTTGACAATAGTGCCCATCCCTAAAAGACCAGGCACTATTCTGGGCACTGGGGTACAGAAGCGACAAAACAGATTGAAAAAAAAATATCTTCGCCATCACAGAGTGGGGAAGGTGAAAGGACAGATAACAAAGAAATAGCAAGCTATCAAGTAAGTTAGAAAGCTGTCAGTGCTGTGGATAAACATTAATGCAGGGAAGAGGTACAGTTTTAATAGAGTGGTTAATGAAGGCCTTTGAGAAAGGACTTGGAGGGGATGGGAGAGTCAACCATGCAGATTTGTGACAGTATTTCCAAGTAAAGGGAACAGGGAGTGCAGGCTACCAAGACCAGAGGATGGTTGACCCCTTCAAGGAAAAGCAAGAAGCAGAGCAGCTGTTGAAAACAGAAAATAACAAATGTTGGCAAAAATCTGGAGATCTGGAACCTTTGTGCACTGTTGGTGGAAACATAAAATGGGAAGGTGCTGTGAAAAAAAGTTTGGTGACTCCTCAAAAAGTTAAACATAAAATTACCAAATGACCCAGTAATTCCATTTCTAGGTATCTACCCAAAGGAACTTAAATCAGGGACTTAAACAGATACCCATACACCAACACAGATCACAGAGGGGCAAGGATAGAAGCAGAGACATCAATGGAGAAGAGGCTATTGCGACATTCTGAGCAAAAGATGACAATGGGTTGGTAATGGTAGTGCAGGTGATAAGAAGAAGTCATGTTCTGGATGTATTTTTTCAGGTAAAGATAAGTGTAAATACCAATGAATTGGATGTAAATTATGGAAGAATGAGAAGAATTAAGGGTAATTCAAAAGTTATTTGACCTAAGCACCAGAAAGGATAATGTTACCATTAATTAAATCAATAGTAAGATGGCAGGGAAAGCAGGTTTGAGGATAAGAAGATCAATGCCTCAGTATGGAACACGAATTTAAGTGCTTATTAAACATCCAAGTACAGATGTCTAGTAAGTAGTTGACTATACGAATCTTGAATTTGGGAGAGCAGTTCAGACTAAAGTTTTTAGAGTCATCAGCATGTAGTTGAGACTAGATGAGACCACCCAACAATAATAGAAAAGGAGTACCCCAAGGACTGAGCTGTGGGGGGCCAACATCAAGTGGTCAAGGAGATGAGGAGGCTAAGAAGCAGCAGTCAGTGAAGGAGAAGGAAAAATAGGAGTATGGGATATCTTGGAAGCCAAGTGAAGAAAGTGTTGTTAGGAGAAAGAGTGATCAACTGTGTCCAATGTTATTGGGAGTTCAAATAAATAAGGAAAAAGAACTGGCAATTAGATCTAGAAACATGATGACTTGACAAGAACAGTCGGTGAAGAGGACAGGGCAAGAGCTTAAAGGGGCAAGTTCAAGTGAGAATGGGAGGAGAGAAATTGGAAACAGCATATGTAGAGAAGCCTTCTGAAGGGTTTTGCTAAAAAGAGAAAGAGAGAGGTGGGGCAGTTGGTAGAGGGGAAAGTGGAAGGAGTTGGGGTCTCAGAAGCTCAGAAGCCCCTCTGTTTCTCTGGTTGGTTAGGTGCCCCTCTTCTGGATTTACACCCTGACCTTTGTGTGTATGCCTTCCCAAGCAGGCTGCAAGCTCCTGGGAGGCAGGAAGTGTGTATCTTAGTCATCTCTAAGTCACCAAGGTCTAGCAATGTGTCTGATATACAGCAGCTCTCAGAAAATATTTGCTGAACTAAGTACAGATTTGATTTGATCATAGGCAGATTGATTTGCAAAGGAGTAAAACTTGGTGAAGAAATAAAAAAAAAAAAAAAGAATATCCAGCAAATCATCTGAATGGGATATGAATCATGAATCAGGTCCTGGCCCTGGGATCTGCTTTATATCTTGGAGGGGAGATTTTGTGCCTTTAACAAACAAGATGGAGCTCTCAAATCCATTTCCCTTCATTTGACACTCATCTCTGCCATGGTCAAGTGTCGATTAGTGTAGCCAATGAGACCAGTGCCACTAGAATAAATGCACCCTATGTTAGCAGGACTCAGCTATGAGGTCAATACCGGAAGACATTAAAGGCTTGATTCATTGGCCAAAGTAAAGTCAATTGTTTTGAATTTGAATTCAAGTGACTAACAGAAGCTTGCTGGTCCTGCTTATTTCTCCATTTTCTGTGACTTTTATGAAGATTTTTAGACAGCGGACATCCAGATGGAGATGAATTTGTGCTTCCTTTTCTACCCTACAGTGAGAAGCAAAAAGGCTGCCATATCATTCAGAGAAGGCCGAGTAATAACTCTTACTCTCCCCTTGGCTAAGTGACAGCTTGACAGTTAACATTTAACTCTGTGCCAAGCACTGTATTAAAGCATTTTACATGTATTAACTCATGTAATCCTCTCAACACCTTCATGGAATAGATTCTATTACTGGTCCTGTTCTCTGGTTGAGAAAATTAAAGCACACAGAAATTAGATTAATTTATCCCAGGATACGTGGCTTATGAGTGGCCATCTGGCTCCAACATCTGTGCTCTGAACTACACCTGATATGGCCTCTTTCTCCTCTAAAAGGGTCTAGACTCATAAGAAAGGCATAAAACTTGCTTTTACTCCCAGGTGAGTTGGGTTCTCTATGGAAGGGCTCATTTAATTGGAGGAAAAGAACCAGCTCTTGATTCCACATTTAGCACTAGAAAATTATTCTTTAGAAGACTAAATATCCATCATATGTGTGTGCCCTTAGATGAGTCATTAGCCTCTCTAAGTCTTAGTTACCAACCCAGGAAATGAGAATCATCTTACCTGCCCTAGGTAAGAGTGGTTGTCGGCAGACTTAGACTGACGGCCAGTGGGGAAGAGTGTGGTCTAAGAAAGAGGAAATTCAAGACCCGGGTCTGGCTCTGCCTATGACTGCCCATATGCCCAGGAAACATTCTTGAACTTTGTCAATTCTCCTGTCCTCAGCTTCAGAATGATGACATTTGGCCTCCAATAGTCCTCTCCATACTAACACCCTCCATTTTGTGTGAAACGAAGAAAAACAAGGCATTGTTCGGTTTGTTGGTTTCCTCCTCTATGTTGTGTGTTGACATTGCCATTGACCATGGCACCCTAGATTGTCCACCCTAGATGGGCCCATCACTTAGTGCAGCTTGAGGTCTCATTATGCCTGGCTAAAAGGAATGGCACCATACCCATGTGTGTGCCCTTGGAGGCACTCTAAACAACTAGCACACTCAGGGGCCCCAAATCATTTTTAGTGAAATGGGCTTATTGCAGTGTCTTCCAATTTACAGATCTTGTAAATCTGGGAGAAGCCTGGCGTTTTTGGAAGACCTGAGGAAGGGGGCATAAAGAAATCTTTTAGTAAACCCAAATTGCATTCAGTAACCTAGACACTTTAAGAGAATACCAGGACCACATGATTTACAATTATACAAGGTTCTACAGGTCAATTATTCTGCAGGGTATAACAGAATTAGATTATTACATGGAAAGTGGTCCTGCACCCTTACTAACACTAGAAAAGAGTGTCCCTTTTGATGTTTCCATACCCATAGACTGCCCCTTTCTGTCTTTCTTTTTTTTTTTTTTTTTTTTTTTTTTTGAGATGGAGTCTCACTCTGTTGCCCAGGCTGGAGTGCAGTGATGCAATCTCTGCTCACTGCAACCTCTACCTGCCAGGTTCAAGTGATTCTTCTGCCTCAATATCCCGAGTAGCTGGGATTACAGGTTCCCGCCATCAAGCCCATCTGATTTTTGTATTTTTACTAGAGACAAAGTTTCACCATGTTGGCCAAGCTGGTCTCAAACTCCTGACCTCAAGTGGTCCACCTGCCTAGGCCTCCCAAAGTGCTGGGGTTATAGGCATGAGCCACTGTGCCTGGCTGTGCTGCCCCTTTCTTTATTTCACCAAAACTGTAACCAAGTGCTTGACTTTGGGACCAGTGGAGTTCTGGGATGCTCTCACCAGTCTTCCCAGGAGTCTCTGCCTCTCCCACTGTCTACCTGTGCTGCAGTTATAAAACAGCAACATGATGCCTCAGCCTTTACTCCTTGAAATGTGCCACAGCCATAGGTGGTGATGCCTCATTTCCTGCCTCTCTGAGAAGATGCTGCTCCACCAGGCTGTGGGCCCAGATGAGCACCAATACTCGCTTGGTTAAACCTATGGAGATGAAAATCTTCCTAAAGCAGATTAAGCTTCCTTGCCTTTTTTACAGAGTAGTATGAATATGAGTTAGGATTTTTTATTTAGTGGCACCTGGAAATAGACTCAGAGAATGTAGAATGCCCAGCAGAGATGTCTCAGTCCATTTGTACTGCTGTAACAAAAAAAGAGACTAGGTAACTTATCAGGAGCAAGATTTATTTTCTCACAGTCCTTGAGGCCAGGAAGTCTAAGATTAAGGTGCCAGCACGTTCAATGCCTGGTGAAGTCCTGCTCCATCAATGGGCCCTATCTCACAGTGGCATCTTCACCTGGTAGAAGGCAGAAGGGTCAAAAGAAGATGAGCCCTGTGTCCTCTCATGGTAGAAGGGTGGAACTTGTCCATTCAAACCCTTTTATAAGGGACAAATCCATTCATAAAGGCAGAGCCTTCATGGCCTAATCACCTCAGTGGGTAATATTAAAGGCCCCACTCCTTAATATTACCACAATAGGGATTAGGTTTCAACATGAATTTTGGAGGGGACACATTCAAACCATATGAATCGGCTTTCCAAGTAGATGCTCAAGTTTTGCAGAACCCTAGAGCTAGAAGACCTTAGATTTCACCCAACACAGTGTTTCATCTCCTCATTGTTGGCACCTGGGTGACAACCAAGTGTTCTTTGAATGAAATAATGTGTAAATGAATTAGTACTGAGCTGTAACACACTAATTCCTTTAAACACTAAGAAAGTAGTTAAGGCTGTTTGCTCCTCTCTCCAGAACCACAGACGACCATGACTCCTTCAGCAGATGTCTGCTTTCTGTAAGTGTCCTGTCTCTTCCTTCTTTGAGGTTTCACCTGCCATGATTTTCTACTGTCTGTGCCTGCCTATGGAAGCAACTTCTGTTTTCATTTCACCAATTCCAGTATGTTGATTAACCAGAAACCAGATAATCAATCTTCCTTAGGTGGTACAAGAAGTAAAGGTACCTGGACTCTGAGATAGCACCAAAGAATCTCTCCCATTGGCAAAGGGCTTGAATTTCAGTGCATCAAGAGGTGAAACCTACTTTGACTGGGACTTCCCATTCATTCATTCATTCATTCAATACTTACTTGGTTCCAAGCATTTGGACCACTAAATAGCTAGATTTCGAAAAAGTGAAATATCACTTTAAAAGTGAAATGGGGGCTAGCCTAGCCCATAAAACCAGTTCTGACGTGCTTGACCTGAGGCGAATAGATTTTCAGTGGCCTTTCCAATATAGGCCCTTTATTATATTGTATGCTGTAGAATCTAGATGAATTTTTTAGCTCAAAGACTGTATGGTTTTATTAAAGTGTTTAGTCCCCAGATTTTTTAATGCTAATTGCTTCCAAGGAGTAAATTGAACCCATTTTTGAATTTTACTCATCTGGCATATCAAGGCAGGACTGAGGCTTAATTAACATTTTTCAGTATTGATACTTAAGGTACACCATATTACTTTGGCCAACAATGGATATTCTCCAAAAAAAGAATTGCTAATAAGGCCTTGGTTCAAGGATTTTATTCCTAGGACTTTTCACCATAAGGACCTGATGGTATGAGGCAATATAGTCTGTCGAGTACATCCCTATGTGACTGAGAAAGCCAGGCTCATGACTTTAGAGCCAGCCGTCCTCAACTCCTGTGCCTGCTGGCTGCTGTGACTGCGATAGAGTCACATCCTGATGTCTAAATATATAAATGTGCAAAGACAGTTAACTAGGACTTATTTGTGCCTTGGGAATTAAAAAAAAAGTAATTAACTGGTATTTTTAACGCATTTTCTCTTTACAGGATGATCTAGTTAAATGGTTCAGTTATAAGATCAGGGAATTTGGTACCTTTTGAAATAGCCCATCTTAAGTGGTTCCAAAGTTATCTTAATGGGCTGATAGCTTGTGCTTTGTCTCCCAGAGAAGCTAAAGGAGAGGGCAGAGTTGATCTAATGAGCAGGTGGAAAAAGACACAAGGACACAGAACAGAGAGGTCACGTTCAGCACCCACCATGGTCAAGGCAGGAGTAAGCAGTTCACTTCCTGGGCTCAATAATGTATTTAAAATATTATCTCAGATTTAGAAAATAAATTTTCTATCACCAAAGCAATTAAAATACCCAATTTACAATCTGTAAGGAATAAAAATATCTCTAACTTCTTTAGACATCAAGCTACAAATTCTATATTTGGATCTATTGGTCAGTCCACACTGTTAGCTTAGGGGTCAGGAGAGTTCTGGGTAAGGTGCACTGTTCACTAGCATCTACAATGTGTAAAATATGTATAATAGCATGGGAAGAACGATACAGTATAAATGTCACCAGCCTCCAAGATGGCCCCCAGTGATCCCACCTCCTGGTCTTCGCGCCCTGTGTAGTCCTCTCCTATATTATATCAGATTTGTTCTACATGACCAACAGAATATGGCAGAAGTGATTGTATGGCATTTTTGAGGTTGGGTTATACAAACACTACATTCTCTGTCTCTCTCGCCTCTCCCTCTCTGTTTCTCAGATTATTTGCTCTGGGGAAAGCCAGCAGGTATGAGAGGCCCATGTGGTAAGGAACCGAAGCCTCCTGCCCACAACTACATGTGTGAACTTAGAAGTTAGAAGATCTTCTAGCCCAGTCAATGACTGTACAATGGCTACAACCCTGGCTAATACCTTAACTTCAACCTCATGAAAGACTGAGCTAGAACCACCCAACTAAGCTGTTCCTAGATTCCTCACCGTCAGGAACTGTGTACTATAAAAATGCTTGTTATTATAAGCCACTAAATTTTGAAGTGTTGTGTTACACAACAATCTGTAAATAATTCGGAATACTAAAATATGAATTGGATCACAAGTGTACAGACATGCTGTAAGGAATTGGATGGTCACAGTGGCTCATTTCTGCCCTCTCATATCTCAGAGCGATAACACCCTTTAACCTCTATTTCTTCCGTCTTCCTGAAAATTCTGCTCAGGCCTTAGGCTTCTAGGAAGCTTATCAAAGCTAGCCTCTTTGTTTTTCATTGGCATTATTTATGGGGGCTTATCCCATTAAGGCTGTGGGGGCCCAGCCCATATAGCAGCTTTAAACTTGATGCCTTTTTAGGACCTCAGCTGTCTGAACAGGAAAGACCCTGGGGCCCAGAAGATCTCTCTTAGCACAGTGAGGCTGCTGGGCCTTTAACATTGTGTGCACATCTCTGAAGAATTAGAGTTGGGCAAGAAGGAACAGAAACCCTGCATGGAAGAACCCACCCACTGCTGATTTTTGCTGCTATTTCAGATTAAGTAAAGCAAACCCTATAGATGGAAGAGGTGCTCTTCTGAAGATGACATTTTCTTTAACTAGATACAAGGAGACAAGTGACCTGAGACAGGAAAGCAGGCTAGTCAAATAAATGAGAGTATCAGCCAGAGTTCTTCATGCAGGAAACAAGTCATTTAATTTGTGTTATGCAGAAAATGATTTAATATGAGAAAATGGTGCTTAGAAAATTAGTGAAAGGGCTGAAAGAGCCTCCTTTAGGCTGGATCTCTGGGAATGATATTCTGAGCATGCACTATGCCCAACTGACCAACCATGAAAGGTGGGAATCAGGAGGCCCCAGTGGACTTAGTGATGTAATATACAATCTGGGGAGGCCATTGCTGCTTTCACCGCAGCTCCCTTCAATATCCTCAGAGCTTAGTGTTTGCACCTGCAGCTCTGCTCAGCAGCCTAAGGTGTCCATGCCATTAGGCAAACCCTCAGGAAAATTGCCCTGGCATTAGTCCCACCTTCCAAATCTCACACAAGTATATTTAGTGGACAGAATTCCATTCTCAACCAGAACCCTAGCTGCCAGGGAGTCAGTAGCTTTTAGATTTCCAGACTCTGAAATTCAGAAAGGCACATTACAAAGAGGTTGGAATTAATACTTAATACAGATTGACCATTTCTAAGGCAGAGGGCAAGCTCCTAACATCATGGCTGAGATTCTTTCTCTTCTAGATGTAAAATTAGAGGAATCTAGGTGTGCTCAAAGGAGCGTCCAGATGACAGAGGTTAAAGATAGCTTCTGTACCATTGAGGTGGCTGAGGGGACAGCAGAGGACCCTCTTTAGGAGATCCCAATTGAAGATGAACGAGCCAAGTCTTATTTGAATGATCTCATTCCTGTTTCTTTCTTTCCCTGTTGCTATCCCCACACCTTTGATAAAATCTCATCTAAATACTTCAGCTGAACTCAGCTGGAATTAAGAGGAGATTTTTATGACCAAATTAGGGACAAAGCATAAAAAGGGAAACATGATGGTGGCAGCAGTAATTATAGTTAATTATAGTGAAAGATTCCCAGGAGGAAGTGAACCTTGCGGAATGTCTTAGTCTGCTCAGGCTGCAATAACAAAAATACTTTAAAATGGGTGATTGACTTATAAACAACAGAAATTTATTTCTCACAATTCCGGTGGTTGGGAAGTCCAAGACCAAGGTGCCAGCAAATGTGGTGTTGATTTCCTGATTCATTGATGGTAGTCTTTTTGCTGTGTTCTTACATGGCAGAAGAGGTGAATGAACTCTTTGGGGCCTCTTTTATAGGGCATGAATCTCATTCATGGGCTCTACCATCATGACCTAATGGCCTCCCAAAGACCCCACTTTCTAACACTATCCCCTTGGGGGTTAGGATTTCAACATACGAATTTTGAGGAGACATAAACATTCAGACCACAGCATAGAATAAGCCTCAGCCACCCTCTCTGCATAGACATCCTTTCCCTATGCTCATCTCACAGGATACAGGCTTATCTTTGTGAAGGGAGCTAGTAATATTCCTGCCAGCCAGACACCACAGCTCAGACTCCTTCCCCCAGCCCCATTCAGATGTAGGAAATTAACAAATGTCTTAACATCTTAGGCCTTCACTGCCTCATCTCCAGATGTCAGGGGGTTGAGCAAGAGGAGCTCTCCAGGTTCCTCCCAGCCCTAAAATCCATGAGTCCAGGCTCATGTTTATAGCAGAGGAATAACAAGTGAGAAGGAGGAATGGGGCTGATATCTCTATCACCTGCCACAATGCCACTAGACGGAGGAAGAGAGATCCCTTGAGAATTTGAGTGAGAGTGGGTAGTTGTCAGAATAGGGCAGATTACCATCAAGGTCAATTGCAAGAGCAAGAGGCTCATCTGAGATCAGAATGGCTAGCACCAGGAGGTGGTGGCTTCTGGAGAGTCCTTGCTCTGAAGATGGTCTTAGGTGTCCATTCTGGGTCCATTCATTGGCATCTTTCTCTCCCAAATTAATGTTTTCTTATAGATCTGGGCTTTTTTAGGGCAAGAGCCCCATCTAAACCTGTCAGCCGTCAGCATCTGAGTCTGAAACTTTTGCCAGCAGGCATGGGAGGTGAGCTCTTCTCTGTAAGAGCACTTTTGAAGTCACCAGGGGTTATACAAATGGAAGGGATTATCACTGAAATATAATTTCAACAAAGGTGGTACAATGCTCTGTTCCACTATGATGAAATGTGTCATTAAATATAGAAATAGATCAAGCACCTTCCCACTGAGATCCTCTGGTACCAAGTATCTAGGTGAGAAGCTGAATAGCTGTGAGAGCTCACAAAATGTGAAGGAGGTGGAAGGAAAAATCACTCGGGAGATATACTTAACTAGACTTATAAATAGCCTGATCACAGCTCATTTGATTAATTTGGGGAAAAGGAGTAAAAGTGTTTTGCCAATTCATCAGATTTCATGCTTTCAAAGCAGTTGCTAATGTAAATATTAGCATCCAAAATGAACAAATTGTCTTTGGTAATTAAATGCCCTAATTTACAGGTTCCATTAGCAGAGAACGGAGATAATTTCTCCCCTTAAATTAACTTTTCTCTCCTTCTCCTTTCCCTGTCTCAACTTGATAAGACAAGTGGATGTGTGGGGGCTCCTGAGGGGGCCCTCTGGTCAGACCTCTTGGTCTGAGTGCAGAAGACTGAGTCAGTCACTGAAGGCACAGCTCAGAAAGAGTGGAGCGAGTGCCTGCCCCCAGAAAGTTTAACTCCCAGTGGCTGTGGCACACTGAGAAATCACCATCCCAGGGGCCAGAAGCGGCCTGCTGTTAGGGTCAAGAGTTCTCCCAGTAGCTGTGCGAGATCCGCCTTCTGTTCTCTCTCTCTAGATCCGGATGTATCCCTTGGAAATCTATACTGGAGAGAGGTGGCCAATGACCTGGACTCCAAGCCTGGCCCACAATTGCTAAGTCATCATATTTGTTCTTTGCAATACCTCTACCTTTCAGAATCTCTCTTATCCCACAGAACTCCTCTAAGGAGCCTAAGATTGTGCCCTATTACTCAAAACCCTTGGTCGCCAACACTCCATGGTGCTGGCTGTTGGCGACTACAGGTAAGTCCTGGAATGTTTGCATTCTCATAGGGGGCTGCAGACTCTTAAACCAGCGTCAGCCAAACAAGTTGAGTCGAAGTAAGTGGCCAGTCACTCGCCACAGTGCTGGGGGAGGAGTTTGGACAGGAGAGCCTAGCTTCATCCCTCAATTCAGACTCAATTTCCTATTATCCTGTTTTATTTAGGGTGACTAGGTGAGGTGAGTGAGGCTCCTAGGGTGCAAAATTGAAGAAAGTGTAGAGCTGGCATTTGCATGCCTGATGGGAGTTCTTCCTCAAATCTACACCCTAGGAAGGTGGCAGAGATATCAACCCCATTCCCTCTCCTCACTAGTTATCACTCTGCTATAAACACAAGCCCGGACTCAGGGATCTTAGGACCGAAAGGAACTTGGAGAGCTACTCTGACTCAGCCCCCAATGTTTGGAGGTGAGGCAGCAAGGACCCAAGGTGTTAAGGCTGGATCTAGACCTGGATGGGGTGCCATGGAGGAAGATGGGGGACTTAGGAATGGGATTGGTGCCTGGGCTCTTTGCTCTTTGATCACACACACACACACACACACATACACACACACACAGCTCTGAGAAGACCTATAGTGAGGCAAGACTCCTCACTATTCTTCCAGGTCTCCAGCACATGGACAAAGGGAGGAAAGCACAGAGGATGGTTTTGAGAGAAGATTGGTTAAAGAAAGCAATAAGGAGAAGTAGGAAAAGGGTCACCAGAACACGTGGCCTGGTCCCATGGGATCTCTGTGAAATGTTCTCCTTCATTAAAAAAAAAAAAATTATCAAGAACTCAATAGTTACTCACATACTAAGAGCCTACCACGTGCCTAGACTGCTCTAAGTGTGGGGAAGGAGTGGGGAAGCAAACAAGTGTAAGGCATGTAGCTTACCCTGGAGGCATTGACAAGACTGTAGGGAAGAAAAAGAAAGATACGATAAGTTAACAAATCATGTAAGTCAGGAACTTCCAGGAGGGACAGAGTGAGTGCTAGGGCAAGGGATCTATGGGGATACAAGAGCAGGTGTATCAGTCAGAATAGGCTAGGTTATGCTGCAGTAACCAATGACCCCAAACTGTCTGTGGCTCATAACAGCAACAGTCTATATCAGATTGATTTCCAGCTCACTGCACATGAACCAGTTGTGCTCTGTTCCATCATTTTCGTTTGAACCCAGGCTGATGGAGCAGTCTCTATCTAGGACATTTCTATGTGTCATGGTAGAGAGAAAAGAGAAAACCAGTTGGTAAAGCTTCTCCTTGGATTGTGATACTTGTCATGTCCCCTCACAGTTCATTGAATGAGATCCACACTGAGTGTCATTCCACTCATGTTATGACCAAAGCAAGTCACATGCCCAAGCCAACCATTGATGGAACAGGGAGATATAATTCTCCTCAGGAAAGGACAGAAAGTATCTGAGAATAATAATACAATCTCCTATGGCAGGGAAAGCTTTCTGGGGAAGAAACAATGTGGTATGGGTCTTGAAAGACGAATACATTTGAAAGAAAACATCAATCCAGAAAGGCAGCATATTCTAACAATTAGAAGTGCGGGTTCCAGAAGCAGACTGCCTGGATCAAGCTCTCTGTCCCTCAGTTTTCTCATCTGTTATAGGAGAATATGAATAAAACATATTAGACAACATTGCTGTGAAGCAAAATGAATTAATACAAATAAATTTTGAGGGGATGGTGCCTGGAACATAGTAAATAAATACCTATAAAACTATACTAGATAAATACCAGGTCTTATTATTATTTCAGATTTTGTCTAAGCCCAAAGGAATAAAGATTCAAGGTACATTTGGAGGACAATGCAGTAGAGAACATTCTTATAGAAGTAAAAGAGTTATGGTAGACAGGACTAGCAGACAACCCCCAAAACTGATAGAATCAAGCCTGATTATGGAAGACCATGGATGTCAAGTTAAGAAGTATGGACGTGACTGATCCATGAATGTATGGATCAATGAGCCCACTCTCAGTGATCCCCTGGAAGTGTCATGTGGGTTTCCATTAAGTTTAGGTCAACTCTTCCACTGCCACAGGGAAATGGCAGTCTTAAGTCACAGTGATGTCATGCACTGCAGTGTCAGAGCTCCTTCTCAGACAAGCTAGGTGATCCTAGACAAGTTCCTTCACCTCTCTGGGTCCTGAGTCTCCCGCTCTATGAAAGGAGAGGTGGGCTTCAGGATTGGCAGGGGCCCTTCTGGCTCCCTATCACTCTTCTCCACTCTCCCAATCTACATCGGGCCTGGAACTTTCAGATGCTCCTTCACATCCCACCCTACCAATCTTTTACCCACTCCCTCCCACCCCAGCTCACACCCCCTGCCACCTCCATCTCCAGCAACCCCAGCTTCTTGTTTCCCAGGAAACCCTGTTTTGCCAACAGTGCCCAGAGCACAAAAATGCAACCCAAGCAGCCCAAGTGAGTCTCATCCCCTCTCTCCACCCACTGGAACACAGAGGACCTGGCTGGTATTTAATTAGTTTGCAATATTACATATCTGTTAAATCTTTTAATCCATTTAATAAAAAAAGTTAAGACACATACACACAACTAACCCACTAACAATGGCCCCAATTTGTGTTTTGTCTGACTGGGAGTAATATTCATGTCTACATGAGGATGGCATGTAATTAACATGTCATAATCAAAATGACTAAGTTTGACACATTATAATCACTGCATGGAGATTATAGCATAGCCAGGGGCGATCCACACAGCCTATCTTAATATAATTTGCATAATGAAAGCATGGTGGCAGTAATAGCTTTTTTCTCTTGTTATCATAATTTCACCCAGGGCTGCGAGGGGCTCCCACACTGTCAGATGTTGCCTGTTAAAAGTCATTGTGACTTGAAGAAGGCTGCAAAAGTGACCCAAAGCCTTGAAAAAATAGCTTGATGACTTGTCCCTGATTAACAGAGTGGGGCAATACCAGGATGAGCCCCCCAAAAATTATTCTACAAACTCACACCCAGCAGGCATTGGGACAACTTGATGTCCCCAGGCCTCTTGCTTGCTGAGGATGTGAAATTACCTTCTGACCAATGGCAAGTGCTGATATTCCTAGACGCCAGGCAAGCATGGCCAGACATGCATATCCCCCTAAGCAGACCCCTTGCAGTTTGATGGTTGCCCAAATGGGGTTCTCATCTATCTAGGGCCATGATGCTGAACCTAGAGGTCAAAGGCACGCGTCTGAGAGCCATGCAGGCCAATCAGTCAACCTCCATTTCATGGTCACAGACCACATCCCTAACCTGAGTGAGTGCCTCATGGAATTAGGTGAGAAATTGTGTGGGAGAATATCCATTCACATAGCATTCCCTCTTCCCCTAATTTGCCACAGGTTGCATTTAACCTGCCACTCTTCTAGCTCCCTGTGAAGCCTGCTACTCTGTGCCAGCCAGGTACAGTTGTCCTGTATCAATCACCCACTCTGTCCTCCTGCTGCTTCCTCCTCACCTTCTGCTGTCCCCAGCCCACTGTCTGACTTACCCAAAACCTCAGCTAGAGACCTACTTTTATTTAACCTGCTGATACCCCCTCAGTACCACCAAAAGCACTTTTATAAGCATTACATTTTAATCTCAGAGAATCATATTAATTGGGACAGGAGGACTTTTTTGACTAGGGCCTGAACTTGGAAATAATATCCCCGCACAAATATAGAGCATAAAAATACTTATACTCACTTCTAACAAAGGAAAAGGGACACTAATAACTTTACAATGGAAAAACCTTCACGAAGTGATCAAAGTGAATATCACCAGTGACAAGTCATGTTGATATCATGTACCCTTGACCTCATAAGATGAAAGAGTACTTCATTTCTGTGGCATTCTTCCTCTGAGTTCAAAACCTCAGTCTAATCACGAGGAAATATCAGACAAATCCAAGCTGAGGGACATTCTTCAAAATACTTGACCAGAATTATTCAAAAGTGTCAAGATCATGGAGGAGAAAACTAAAAGACAGGAACTGTCACAGGTCAGAGGACACTATGGAGACAGGACAACTAAAGGTACAAATGGTATCCTGGTTGGATCTCAGGACTGAAAAAGATTATTTGTGGAAAAATTAGGGAAATCCAAATAAAGATCATAGTGTAGTTAATCGTATTGCATAAATGTTAATTTCTCAGTTTTGATAAATGTACTATAGTTACATAGGATGTTAACATTAGGTAAAAACTGGATAAAATTGGGTGAAGGTATACCTCCATACTATCTTTACAACATTTTAGTTTATTTGGGCTCTATGAAAATAAAAAGTTTAAAAACGACATTTTCGAAATGTCACAAAAAATATTGAAACTGAGGAGATCTCACAAGCTTTTAGCAAACTGTCACAGAATCCAATCTGAATAGAACTCTTTGTTCCCAACTACATTTCCCCATGGTTTAGCAAATTCTGCCCACCTGGCTGATGGCTCTTGTGACGCTAAGTTATAATTTTGGTTTTCATATGAGGGGGTAGAAAGAAGATTCTGAATCTATGTTCATAAACTACCCCAAAATGTAGAGCTAACTCATCCGTGGAAGCCTGCCAACCACATAGCAAGTAGGCTTGTTTTCCACCTCGTGTGTGATATCATAAAGACACAGATGAAGGTGAGTCAATGGTGGTTAAAATGCATAAGAAGAAAGAACTTCCAGTAAGATCTCAATAGAGCTGGAAGAGACCTTTGACTTCTTGGGCCTGACCCTCTGTTTTTCTGTGAAGGGACTGAGGCTTAGAGAGCTCAGGGTCACACAGCAGATGGACATAGAGTTGGAAGTAGGACCCAACTCTTCAAATTCCCAGCCCAGGGATCAGAGTAAATTCAGAGAAGCTCATGTGCAGAGTAGACTGTGAGGTGGTGTCCTGGCTACCCATCAGTCCTGAGGGATAGAGAACTGTCAATGCACACTTCAAAGTCCTCCAGGACACATTGGCTAGTCTCGCGCTTCCTCATGGATGGTGTGAGCCTCCCTCTGCTTTCATGGCCTCTTCCACCAGCTCCACTTTGCCTGGGACCTGCAAACTGCACTCCTGCACCCACCCAGAGATGCACTTTCTAGATGCACTTTCTGGATGAGGCTGGATGCTATTCACAAGGCCCCAAAGCAAAGAGCTTTGTTGCCAAGTCAGGGCTGTTTTCCCCCTGCCAACATCCCTCCCTTATTTTCGGGGTTGTCATTCACGGCTGCCTGTAAGTCATCCGGGTCCTGGTAAGGAAATGAGGCCAAGGAACTCAGGCACAGAGCCCCCCACTGCGAGGGAAATGTTGACTCACAGCCAATGCATTTTAACACAGGGAAACTCCCAGGAAAACCAGAGGGCTGCGCCTAGGCTCCAGGGCTTTCCTTTCTTCCCCAGGCCTGGAATTAATGCCATCATTTTTTTCTGGGCCAGAAAACTGCAGGAAGGCTCTCCTCCACCATGGGCAGCCCTCCTGCCAACCAAAGGAGCCACTGCTCTACTGCGCGAATTTCACAGCACCTCCTTACTCAGAGACAGCCTTAGATGTCGCAATATTATCTGAAAAACAATGAACTGGCCCCCTCCCTCTCAAAAACATCCCCTACTATGCCCCTTCCTGGTGCCTGGAATTTCTCCATTAGATTTGGATTCATTTGAAGTAAGGAGAGTTTTTGCTTGGTTTTTTAACCTTTGTCCTTGACTGCAAGGGATAGAGTCTACTTAAACTCCCCTAAGCAAACTGGGGGATACTGCAGTAATTTCTGAAGGAGGAGAACAGTAAGAGCTGCCTGGCCACATGAGGATCTCTGCTCCTCATGATAAGCTTCGCCAAACCCCTAGATTAGGCCAGGAGCTTTATCTCTCCCAGCTCTGTATAACTTCCCTTCACAACCCTCAGCACAGCTAATACGTATACAGTGATTCTTAGAAATATTTGCTTCATTTCTCTCTTCCCATTAGAATGTAGGCTCTGAAAAGTCAGAGGCTGTTCTGATGTGCTGTCATGTCCTGGTACTAGCCTGGTCACCAACATGGAGAGGAAAAGCAGTGAATATTACTGAAAAAAAAGAGAAGGGAAAAAGGAAAGAGGCCAGCCTGACTTCAACAGCAATAACAACCTCAGAGAGGAGGCAGAGGATGTGGCTAGGACCACCCAGTTCCTCCTAAGTCATAAGAAGCTAGCCTGACACTGGACCACACAGCTCAATGTCACCACCTGCCCCGTTCTCTAGGGGAAGCTCTGGCAGGTCACTCTGTTTCCAGCATTGTGAGATAAAAATCAACTCTCCTAAAAAGTAAACTGAATTTTTCCATTTTAGAATTCTGTTTTCAACATTAATCATCATAAAGATCAAGATCCTTACATAGAAATCCTTCCTACCATTAATGTTTGCCATCTGCAAAGGCAAACTAAATACAAGACAAGTACATGCAGCCATGCCTCAACAAGACAGAGCATGCATACCCTGCAGTGCTATAGGATGCATTCAAATGAAATCAAAGTTTTGATCGTGTGGAGTCACGTATGGGATTTTATTTTTGTGTTGTATTTACCTCCCCACTCCCCAAGGCCTGTAAACCCATCCATGAAAGCAAGAAACTGGGGCATCATTATGGGCTTTGGTTCAGCAGCAAGTTAATAGAATACCTGTTTAATGGGTCTTCTTGTATGTCTCACAACAAGTCAGAAGCAGGCCAGTGCAGTGGCTCACACCCAGCACTTTGGGAGAGGGATGTGGGCAGATCACTTGAGGTCAGCAGTTTGAGACCAGCCTGGCCAGCATGGTGAAATCCCGTCTCTACTAAAAATACAAAAAAAAAAAAAAAAAAAAAATCAGCCAGGCCTGGTGGCACATGCCTGTAATCTCAGCTACTCAGGAGGCTAAGGCATGAGAATCGCTTGAACCCAGGAGGCAGAGATTGCAGTGAGCCGAGGTCGTGCCACTGAACTCCAGCCTGGGTGACAGACTGAGACTCTGTCTCAAAAATAAAAATAAAAAATAAAAATAAAGTAATCAGAAGCAATTGCCTACCTAGCATATATGACAACTGCAAGAAATCATTGGTTAAAAACTTTACAACAACAATATTTGTAGCAATAAGTTTCAAATTTGCATTTTTTTCATATATTTAAATGCACATTATATTTAGCATGTAAGTTAATTCAGAGAACCCCCAGGACTTTCACAAAGGCTCATGATCATCTCATTTTGTTTTGGCTGTGGTCCATGCCACGAAGCACTGTAGCACTACATATCCCTGTGTTTAAATTATAGATTCAAAATAAACAACGATGGCACAATGACTGTAAAAGTGGAGAATCCAAACCTGAATTACTTCAATTCTCTCATTCAATATGACCATGCAGAGTTTTTAAATTTGTGTTTAAATTTAAGAAAATGAAACAGAATGGCTAGAATGATCATTTTAAAACCATGCCTCAGCCCGATGCTGTGGTTCACACCTGTAATCCCAGGACTTTGTGAGGCCGAGGCAGGCTAATCACTAGAGGTTCGGGGTTTGAGACCAGCGTGACCAACATGGCAAAACCCCGTCTCTACTAAAAATACAAAAAACAAAAAGCAAAACAAAAATACATACCCCAGTGAATATGAATCTAGGAGAAGCTTCTTTAGTTTATTCTTGAAACAAACACATGTAGTTCAGTCTACATGTGTGCTGTAGGTGGCTAGATGTAATTTATACACAAGCTATTAAAACTCCAGTCACTGGAGCAATTGTTTAGAACTTAGACTTACAAAAGATTTACTTGGGTGAGGAGAAGCATCTTATTGCTGACATTACTTAGAACTGTTGGCCAGGCGCGGTGGCTGAAGCCTGTAATCCCAGCACTTTGGGAGGCCAAGACAGGCGGATCACGAGGTCAGGAGATCGAGACCATCCTGGCTAACACAGTGAAACCCCATCTCTACTAAAAAAATACAAAAAACTAGCCAGGCGAGGTGGCGGGCGCCTGTAGTCCCAGCTACTCAGGAGGCTGAGGTAGGAGAATGGCATGAACCCAGGAGGCAGAGCTTTCAGTGAGCTGAGATCTGGCCACTGCACTCCAGCCTGGGCGACAGAGCGAGACTCCGTCTCAAAAAAAAAAAAAAAAAAAAAAAGAACTGCCTGCAGGTGGTGATAATCAAAAGCAGACTGACTTCTAGTCAGTTCTATTATTATTTTAAATTCTGTACAGGCAGTGCAGCCCCTCATTGCCTGCCTGTGGTATGGATAATCTTTCACCCTTGGTAAGCCTCTAGTCAGGAGGAATATGCAGGGCAATGCAGTGGGGGACTCGGGTTCTCTCTGCATTTCCTCTCCACCAGCCTTAGCCTGTTGGCTTTATCCTCAGTTTCTCCTTTCAGCCACCAGATGGCAGCTGCACATCCAACCATTACATCCACATCCCAGCCAGGATAAAGAGGGAATGGCAAAGGAACAAAGGCAAGGGACAACAACAACCAAATTGGTCAATTTTTATAATTTGTTTTCAAAGAGCAAAATACACTTTTATGGTCATTCAACAGTTCCATGAGCTTTGACAAAGACATAGAATTGTGCAACCACCATCAAAATCAAATAGTTCACTTACCCCGCAAAATTCCCTTGTGCTGGTTCTTTGTAGTTAAATCTTCCCCCAGCCCTAAGTCCTGACAACTACTGATATGTTTTCCTGCCCTATAGTTTTGTCACTTCCTGAGTATCATATAAGTGGAATCAAACAGGAGGTAACAATTGAAATCTGGCTCTTTTCGCTCAGCATAATGCCTCTCAGATTCATTCAAGTTGTTGCACATATTACTGGTTCATTCCTGTTTGTTCATTGCCAAATAGTATTTCATTGTATGGATGTACCATGGTTTATTTATGCACTCACCTGTTGAAGGACACATGGGTTGTTTCCTGTTGGGGCAATTATGAATAGCAATGTTGTAACATTCACATGCAGATGTTTGTGTGAACAATAGTTTTCATTTCTCTAGGATAATACCTAGGAGTGGCATTGGTAGGTCATATGATTCGAGTACATCTAACAAGTGCCAAACTGTTTTTTTCAGAGGGACTGTACCATTTTACATTCCCTCCAGCAATGGCATAAGAGTTCCAAATGTTCTGTCTACTCACTGGCTGCTGTGATTTACATATTTCTCTCCTCCAAAATTCATGTTGAAATTTAATCCCCAATGTGGCAGTATTGAGAGCTCCGCCCTCATGAATAGACTAAACTATACATGCATTAGTGGATTAATGGGTTAATATTAAATAGTTATCACAGTAGTGGGACTTGTGACTTTATGTATTAGTCCCTATTCATAATGCCGTACAGAACTGCCCACAACTGGGAAATTTATAAAAGAAAGAGATTTAATTGACGCATAGTTCAGCATGGCTGGGGAGGCCTCAGGAATCTTACAATCATGGTGGAAGGCAAAGAGAAGGCAAGGCAGCTTCTTCACAGGTGGCAGGAAGGAGAAGTGCCGAGCAAAGGGGGAAGAGCCCCTTATAAAACCATCAGATTTTGTGAGAACTCACTCACTATAATGAGAACAGAATGGGGAAAACTGCTCCCGTGATTCAATTACCTCCACCTGGTCTCTCCCTTGACACACAGGGTTTAGGGGGATTACAGTTCAAGATGAGATTTGGCCAGGGTCACAAAGCCTAACCATAACACTTTATAAGAAGAAGAAGAGAGACCTGAACTAGCATGCTCAGCCCCCTCACCATGTGATGCCCTGCACTGCCTCAGGACTCTGCAGAGAGACCTCACAGGCAAAAAGGCGCTCACCAGATGCAGTTCCTCAATCTAGGACTTCTCAGCCTCCATAACTGTAAGAAATAAATTCCTTTTCTTTATAAATTACCTAGTTTCAGGTATTCTGTTATAAGCAACAAAAAATGGACTAAGACACTGACACTTGGTATTGTCGAGTTTTTTAAATATACTTTAGCCATTCAAATAGATTTATAATGCTATCTCGTGGCTTTACTCTATTTATTTAATGATAAGTGATGTTTAGCATATTTTCATGTGCTTATTTCCCACCTGTATATCTTCTTTGGTGAATGGTCTGTTCAAAACTTTTGCTTATTTTTAATTAGGTTGTTTCTTTCTAATTGTCACATTTTGAAAACACAGTATATATTCTGCCAGGTAAGTGATTTGGAAATATTTTCTCTTAGTCTTTGCTTTTCATTCCTTTAACAATGTCTTTCACAGAGCAAAATAAAAAACATTTATTAAAATAAATTCACTAACTTATTGTTTTATGGGTTATGCTTTTCGTGTTGTATCTAAGAACTAGCTGCCTAACCCAAAGTCACAAAGATTTTTTTCTCCCATTTCTTTCTAAAAACTTTATAGTTTTATATCTTACATTTTCATATATGATCTATTATGAGTTTATTTTTGTATAAGGTGTGAGGTATTGGTCACAGTTCAGTTTTGTGCATATGGATGTCCAATTTTCCCACCATCATTTGTTGGAAAGACAATTTACCTTCCATTGAATTACACACCTGTGTCAACAATTTATCGATGATATCTGTATGGATGTGTTTCTATACTTTCTATTCAGTCTTACTGACCTATGTCTCTGTTTTGACTCAAAAAACACATCGTCATAATTATTGAAGCTCTATCGTAAGTCTTAAAATTAGATACTGCAAATCCTTCATCTTTGCTTTTTTTCAAAATTGTTTTGGCTATGCTAGTTCCTTTGCCTTTCCACATAAATTTTATACTCAGCTATGGGATATCTACCAAAAAAAGTTATTCTGGTATTTATATTGAAATTGTGTTAAACCTATGTATTAATTTGGGAGAAATTGACATTTTAAACAATACTGAGTTTTCCAAACCATGAACTTGGCATATCTCTCCAGTAATTTAAGTATTTTCTTTCTTTCATCAAAGTCTGCCATTTTGAGCATTCCTTGAGAACATCTTACACATAATTTGTTAGATTTGTACCTATCTCTTTCTTTTTTTGGAGATACTGTAAATTATACTTAAACTTTTTTTTTTGTTTCCAACTGTTCATTGCTGTTTTCTAAAACTGTGCTTCTTTGTTTGGGGATTTTTGCATATTGGCTGTGGCCCTGCTAAACTCACTCAGTTTCAGAGACTTTTTGTGTATTCCTTGAGATTTTCTATGTAGGCAATTAGGTCATCTAAAAATAATAACCATTTTCTTTCTTCTTTTCTGGTCTGTATGAATTTTGTTTCTTTTTCTTGCCTTATTGCACTAGCTAGATCTTTCAGTAAAATATTGAAGAGGACTGGTGTTAATGGACGTCATTTCCTTATTCTTAATCTTTGTGGGAAATCAGTCTTTTATCATTGCTTTAATCTTCATCATTCATCATTAACCTTTTTCAGAAAGGCATTTAAAGAAGTTCCCTTCTATTATTAGTTTGCTGAGAGTTTGTATCATAAACAGATGTTGAATATTGTCAAATGCTTTTTCTGCATCTGTTGATATTATCATGCAGTTTTTCTTCTTTAGTCTGTTTACATTATGGATTATATTGATTGATTTTCTAATGTCAAACTAGCCTTTCATTCCCTGCATAAGCCCCACCTATTTGTAATATAGAATCATTTCTCTATATTGCTGGATTCAATTAACTAATATTTTGTTGAGAGTCTTTACAACTTTGTTCATAGGGACATTGGTCTCTGGTTTTCTATTCTTGTGTTGTTCTGACTTTATCTTGTTCATGCTCACTGAATCTTTCTTCTATCATCTCCATTCTCTTATTAAGAGGCCCAAATTAATTTTAGAAATTTCTATTATTGTATTTTCAGTTATGAAATTTCCATTAGTTTCATTTTTGCAGTCTCTATTTATTTGCTGACAACTTTTATTTTTTCATTCATTTCAATAACATTTGAGCATAATTAAATAGTTGCTTTAAATATTTGCTAATTCCAACAACTATGTCATCGTGGGAGTGGTGCCTCATTTTTTTCTTGAGAGTTACCGATATATTCCTGGTTCTTTGTATCTCAAGTAATTATATCCCGGCTCTCTCAAATATTTTACTATGAGAATTTGGAAACTGTTAATATGCTTTGGAGAATATTGTTGTTGTTGTTGTTAATTTTTTTAAATAGGCAATTAATCCAGTTAGGTTCCGAATGCAAGTCCCACCCTGCTTTCTTTGGGCTTTGGTTGCAATGTTACTCTTCTTTTCTAAGTGTGTGTAGTGCTTATCTGGCCCGCCTACCATACGTACCATTAGGAGCCAGTCTTACACTTGGGTGATGGTCTACAATGCAGGTCACTTCTCAAAGCTCTGTTGCTTTGGGTCAGTTTCGTACATGCAAAATTCAGTATAATCCCATGGCTTCACACACAGATTTATTAATAAAAGATTTCTTCATTTTTTTTCGGGTATTTTTTGTTTTTTTGTTTTTTTGTTTTTTTGAGATGGAGGTTTGCTTTTGTTGCCCAGGCTGGAGTGCAGTGGCATGTTGTCAGATCACTGCAACTTCTACCTCCTGGGTTCCAGCAATTCTTCTGCCTCAGCCTCCTGAGTAGCTGGGACTACAGGTGCCCACTGCCACACCTGGCTAATTTTGTGTAGTTTTAGTAGAGATGGGGTTTCATCATGTTGACCAGGCTGGCCTCGAACTCCTGATCTCAGGTGATCCTTGGCCTTCCAAAGTGCTGGGATTACAGGCATGAGCCACCATGCCCAGCCCAAAGTTCTTAAGTTTCTTCTTCTCTGTGATTCCTCTTTACTTTCAGCCTCCAAAGAGCTCCTTTTTTCCTGCTCTGTCTAGGAAGTGAAGGCTTTAGCTATCACATACTTATCTTGACTATATCCATATTAAAAGTGGCAAGAGGAAAAATAAAAGAGCATTCCCTCTCATGTATACTTTTCAGACTCTAGAGGACTCTGGAGGACCCCTTTCCCAGTTCCTCTGGTCGGAGAGAAAGGTTTTCTTCCAGAGTTTTTGGTGCTGTGGGGTCATCCCTGTCATCATTCCTGCCATGATGACTGGAGTGCAGCAATGTGGCTTGGGTTAGATTTGGGGCAGGGCCAGAAAAGAGAAAGAATAATTTATGGAAAATGCTTCCTTACACTTTTTGTCCTGCAGGGGCCTCCTTCTCCAGTGCATTAACTGGAGAAGGAGAGAGTTCTTCTTGGAGCTTTTTCTGTTTCCCATTCTGGAATTAGTGTTGCACCAGAATCTAAGCCAAGATCCTATGGGAGAAAAGGAAAGAGGGGGAGCTCACCATAGTACATATCACTCCTTGAGTTTTGATTCCCTCCTCCTCTCCCCTGCAACCCATCTATTATTACTTTTATTATTACCCATCTATTTATTACTTTTCAGAGTCCCCAGGTAGTTCTTTTGTGTATTCTGCTCAAAGTTTTTCACTGTGCAGTCATGCACCATATAAGTCAGCAATGGACCACATATATGAAGGTGGTCCCATAAGACTATAACACTTTATTTTACCGTACCTTTTCTATGTTTAGATACACAAATACTTATCATTGAGTTACACTTGCCTAAAGTATTCAGTGCAGTAAAATGCTACACAGGTTTGTAGCCTAGGAGCAATAGACTGTACCACATAGCCTAGGTGTGTAGTAGGCTCTACCATCTAGCTTTGTGTAAGTACACTCTATGATGTTCACACAATGCTGAAATTGCCAAACAATGCATTTTGCAGAATGTATCCCATTGTTAAGTGATACATGACTTTTTTGTGGGAGAGATAGGGTGCAGTGCGTTTTCTCCATTTTAGTTGGACCCAGAAGAACCAATCTGTTTCTTTATAAAGGGGAAGCAAAGCCTGTTTTGGAAACTCAAGAGAACATTCAATCTCTTTAGCCATTGCTCAGTCTCTCTATGTCCCATGCCTATGGCCACCTCTGGCTTGCAGTTGGCTAGAGAGAGGGAAGCTGGGGTTGGATCAGCCAATAGCAGTGTCAGCTCCACACAGTGATGCCTGGTCCAAGTGCTTGGGCACAATGGCACTAAAATTCTCATTCCAGCTGATTATCTACCTCTATGTTCTGAGCCCCCTTCTCAGAAAACAAGTGTCCAGGCTAGGTCATTGATTTGTATTCATTATTTTCAATGGCAAACTTTGTCAGGTCCTTGTATTCAAAATGGATGGGCGTTTATAGAATGGTAGAGAACAAAAAAAAGGAAGAGGAAGGAGTGAGAAAAGGTTATTAATTGTAAACTTTTCATGCTATGCATTTAAAACTTTTTAAAATTTTACTCTTTGGTGTGAAAATATTTCTAAAGTGTTTGCATCCATTTCCTGGCTTTGATAATGACAAACAAACCACTATCATAATATCTTTCCTGCCTGAGAGCTATGGATCCTGTGATGGTTAATTTTATGTGTCAGCATGGGTAGGCTATGGTGTCCATTTGTTTAGTTAAACACTATTCTAGATGTTGCTGTGGGGGTGCTTTTCAGACGTGATTAACATTTAAATCAGTAGACTTTGAGTAGAGCATAGTACCCTTCACAATGTGGGTGGGCCTCATCCAATCGTTTGAAGGTTTTAAGAGAAAAGACTGAGTTCTCTGAGCAGGAAGAAATTCTGCCTCCAGACTGCATTTGAACTCAAGACCACAACATCAGTGGACTCCTGCCAAAAATTCCAAACTGCTGGCCTGCCCTGCATGTTTCAGACTTGCCAGCCTCTACAATCATGTAAGCCAATTCCTTAAAATCGCAACGAATTAGTTGGTAGATAGATAGATAGATAGATAGATAGATAGATAGATAGACAGATAGATAGATAAACAAATAATCTATAGTTTAATGAAGTTTTTTGGTAAAATAATGCCCAATATTGTAGACACATCTCAGATATTTTGTTGGTTGGTTATGAGTTGTTCATGGAATGAAGAGATTTTTGCCCTGCATAAGACAATTGCAGCATTCCTCCACTGAAAATATCTTCTGTCTTGGCCCTACTTTAAATCATTCACTCTTCTCCATACCTTATCCTCTGCCCCAAGGACAAGCCTTAACTCCTGTGAATCAATTAACCAGTATTTATTACAAATTATTATTTATTATAAGCCCATCACTCTGATTGAGCAATCATACTTTTTTGGTAAACGATTCACTGTGAATTAACTCAAGTAGAAAAAATACTTTCTGGAAGTTGGATCAGTTGGAAATTTCACTTATTGTAATAGTGAAATTACAATAAGTAAGTAGTTTTAAGAGACCAAAGTAAGCAGTTTTAAGAACATAGTTTTTCCTCACGTATTAAGGGGTAAGCATTATTTTTAGAGACTTGATAATATCAGAGCCAGTTTCTGTGATCCTCTCAGCCCTTCCTTTATACTCCAAAATAACTGCTGCAATTCCAGCCATTATGTCTGCTTTCCAAACAGGAGGAAGGAGAAAGGGGGAAGGGCAAAAGGATGTAGCACCCAACTGAGTGAGCCTTTCTAAAGAACTTTAACTGAAGCTCCTCTCAAAAACTTCCATGAGTGTGTAGTTGGCCACCTCTATCTACAAGAATGAAGGGAAATTTTAGCTAGGCAAGTTGCCATCGCTGATAATATAGAAATGAGTAGAGATCTGGAGAGAAGAGAGAATGGTCGAAGCCTAGGATATTGGTGGAAGAGAAGGGAGAGAAAAGAATTGATAAATAAGCAGGGTCAGCTCAGGAAGAGCTTAGTTTCCATGCTGAGGAGTGTGGCTGTTACCCTGGGAGCAGCAAAAGCCATTGAGGGCGTTATACAATGGGCAATACAATTAGATTGGCATTTTAGAGTACCCCCCTCACTTGCATAGGTCAGAGGCAGCAAGACAAGAAAATCATTTCTGGTGTACTCATGTCCTTGCAATAACCATTGAGATCCACATCTCCCTGGTTCAGAGAGTGGCATAAATGTTACCCTGGGACTCCAGCCTTGTCCCTAAACCAATTGAGCAGGGCAGGTGATGGCTGCTACCATGGACAGCTCTAAAACTGTTAGGATAGCTCCTACTGTTCTAATAGGAGCCTCCCTGCAGCTGTGGCCCAGCCCCAGAGATGCCTGATATATCATCATGAAGCCTTGTCCAGGCTGCATTCAGACAGGCCCATCTTAGTACCACGTATTTGCCTAACAGAACACAACTCAGCTGTAGGCCCCAGTACAAAGTGCAGCTTTCAAGCCTGATCCAGCCCCTCCCTACCAGCCCTATCTATTGAGTAGTCAATCAGGGCCTAAGTAGGAAGCACCATGAAGGCAGCCATTCCTCACTCTCTGCCCATAGCTCCAGAGCTCTGACCCAGCTCCTGGGCCCTGGAAGAGTGAGGCTCAGGACAACTCTCCATTCAGACAGGCTGTGTCCTGGGGAAGGTCCTAACTATTTCACCCACTCCAGCCCAGGCATAAGTGTGCCCCTCTGAAGAAATTCACCCTAGCCCAGAATTAAATGTGCAACCACAGTGGTGAAGTGGGAATCCTGAAGTCCATGCTGATGTGTGTAGTTGGGGTGTCAGATGCCACGGTGAGGCTGGAGACATGGGAGCCTGCAGCGTGGTCACTCCAGCCTCTCCCCGCCTCTCCAGGGAGAAGCAGAGGACAGTCTCTCCAGGGACCTCCAAAAACACTCCCTGGGCCATTGCAGTCAGAGTCACAGGGCTGCCTGTGGCAACAGGGTGCTTCATTATGGAGAGAAGGCTCTTTGTGCCTCCCTTGGCGTAAACCCAGCCCAAGATGTCATTCTTCACTCAGTTCGGATTCCCTAAATGCTCAAGTTGAATCCCAGCTCCGCCCACCTCTGACTAGTCCTGTGGCCCGTTCTAGTCACCGACTTCTTTCTGCCTCCATTTCCTCATCTCTAAACTTGGGTTAATAACAGTGCCCACCTCAGGGGCCTCTCCTGAGTGTTAAATGAGACTTCATTGGCAGAGCACGAGACATGGGGCCTGCACAGAGGACCCACTCCCGGCCCCGACCTGTGTGAGTGTGTGACGCACTAGAAATGAAACCTTTCACTGGACCTGACTACACAGCCTCTCAGTGATGAGGACATTCTGACTGGCTCGCCCAGAGCCTTGTCTCCAGGAGCAGCCTATTAAGATGCACATGCCCAGGTAGGGAAACCCGCCAACCAAGTTCATCCCTCAGATGGGCTGGTACTTCCCAGCAGTAGAGGAGGCAGCATCTACCCATGAGATACAATTTGAATCGTCTAAAATTCTCTTTATAAATAAAATACAGACAACCACAATAAAACAAAATCAAGAACCTTGCAGGGAAGCCTCACCTGCTATTAGCAATTGCCTGAAGCTCCTCCACTAGACACTGGGCTTCTCATGCACCCCTGCGAAACATGACTCAGAAGATGCTCCTTTTCACCCTCCCTCTGTCCCCTACCCCTCACCCTTCCCATGGAATTAGGGGGTAGCTGGTGGCAACTGAGGTTTGAAGGTCACCCCAAGCTACCCTGCTGTCACAATATAATTCCAAGTGGCAGCTGCGGGAGCAGATGGAAGCCACTGCAGCTAGTACGAGCGAGGCCAGAAGTCAGACACAAGAGCAGCCATAGATGGTGTTTTCAGAAGCTAAGTTGGCCCACAGATGTAGTATCTATCACACTCAGATGTTTTTATATGATTAAATTTATTACTGATATTTTTAAAGTAGGTGATTTTACATAAGAATCTAGATTTGTGGCTTTTCTTAAAAAAAGATTGAAGAGCCAGGATTACCTGGAGCCAAAGAGAGGCTGCCCTCACCAGTCTTTCGCAGGTACTGCCAGGCCTCCGTCATCCATCCTCAGGATCTTCTGAACCCTACAGACCCCCCAACCTTCTAAAGAGTTTGAGTTTAAAGGGGATGTATCTGCTAAAGGGGTTTTCTTTGCTTGTGTAAACAAAGATGAAACTGGGGGGAACTGGAAACGTCAAGTTTCTTTGTATGAGAAAAGGGGAGACAGTCCTTCGAGGGCGGCCCAGAAGCGTGAAGGGTGGGGGACTGAGGAGGAAAGAAAGGATGCAGCAAGGAAGATAAGGGAGGCAGCAGCCATAGGAAGAATGTTAAAAACATAAGGTATTATTATGAAAGGATTTGGTGAAGTTTTGCTGCCTGGTATATGATGTAATCAGTTTCAGTTTTATTAAAAAGAAAGAGAGAAAGGGGATAGGGAGAGAAGGAGGAGGAAGGAAGAATGAGGAAGAGGAGGAGGAAAGAGAAGAGGAGCAAGAGGGAAGAAAGAAGAGAGGGGAAAGACTTCAATAAAACCCTATGCTGCTCTACAGTGTTTTGTGGTGGTGGGGAGTATGTGTGTATGTTGGGGAGTGTGTGTGTGTGTGTGTGCATGCGTGCACGTGTGTGTGTTTGATTCCATGTGTTGAGACTTCAAGAAAACCCAGGTATATTCAGATTTTACAGTGTCTGGAACACTCACCAGCCAGGCAAAGAGACAGAAATGTTAGCACCACCTGCCCCCTGTTGCACCTCCTGCAAATCCCTTTCTTCTTCAGGAGGACCCAGGGGCGGTATCCCAAGGTCTGTCCTTGACCTCCCTGGGTCAGTGGTAAGATAACTGGAGAAGTGGAGTTTCCCAGATTTGGGTAAGCTCCTCCATTCCCTTCACCCCTCCTGCCCCCGACCCTTTATCCCGAGGACAAAAATAGAAACCCTCCAAAGGCTTCCAACGAACCCCCAGAGTAAGCCCAAGAAGCTCAGAACTCCTTACTTTTGATGTGCAGAGGGGAGGAGAGAAGGAGCAAGATTTTTAGTGATGGGTATTTCAGGCTGCTTCCCCTGGAACTGCACCCCAGCCTTCCGGGCCTCAGACAGGCTTCTGCTTGTCTACGGCCTGGGTAGCCTTGAATGGCAGTGGGCAGGGAGCTTGGGACCTTGGCACATGAGAGTCGGGGTGCCCAGCACCCTCTATTTCATCCCTAGCCCCAACCCAGGGGTAAGTTCTGCCTTCAGACACACCGGTGGCAGCCGATATCGGACCCCATTTCTGCCACAATTCCAGTTGTTGGTGTGCGTATCACCCATTCACACTGTTGCTTTGTCATTTAAGTTGACTAAGGGGAGAGGAGCAGAGTGCATGTGTATGTGAGTGCACACACACCCACACACTCACATACCATTGATGCTGATTAAAGGTTTATGAGAAGCAAGAAAATCTGATAGGATTTGGGCAGAATCCGACCAGTTTTAAGTTTTCCATCCCTAAGCCGTTAAGTCCTCACAAGCCATTATTTTTGTCCTTGATGTTGAAGGGAGACTAAGTTGGGGAATGTAAATGGCAAGGCCCAGAGTTGCTGAGACGATTATCAGATTTGTGTAAGATTTACTCTGCTCTTTAAAAAAGATCATGCACGCGTCCTCAACTTTCTCTCTCTCTCTCTCTCTCTTTCTCTCTCTCTCTCTCTCTCTCTCTCTCTCTCTCTCTCTCTCTGGTTTTCTGCAACCCCAGCTTGCAGAGAGATCATCAGAAAATTTAACTTTCAAGTGAGGATCATGAGCCAGAAAGTGCAGGACTCCACACTGGGGCAGATGACCTGGGGATTCCAGAAGCTTTCAGGAATCTTTCAGATTTCTCAGGGGCAACCCTGTCTGTAGGACGGGTAAAAGCACAAGCCCATGCCTCCAAAGAGAAACTTCACAGTTCGCCTAAGTTTAACCTCTAGTGATTCATTCTCGTGTGTAGGGGTCTTCCGATCCCCGGGAGCTCCTTCAAAGGCAAACTCCCATACAGAGGGCATTTCTGAGGACTGAAAGCAGGTGATAATAGTAAGTACTGCTTTTTTAGCATTTAGTGCTAACTTTGGCATTTTGGCCAACCATCAAACACTCTTCCATTATCTCACCCCTCCACCCCCAGCCTCGTGTTGTCAGTCCCCTTTCCCAGCAAACTTGGGGACAAGTTGACTTGTCATCATCATCTGCACATCCCCACTTCACACTCTCTCCACAGTCCACTCTACTAGGGCATTGGCTGCACATGTCACCAAAACCAGTCTTGTCAGTGTCACCAAAAACTCCCACATTGCAAGATACAAAGGTCATTTTTCAATCTCTTGTACTGAGCCTCTCCTAGAAGCATAAGGTCCCCGGCTTCCTTGGCACTTCCCCCGCCAGGATCTCCTCCTCTTTTGGGCTGCTCCTGCCATAGTTCACCCACTGCCCTCTCCTTCTACCACTCTGTCGAGTACTGGTGCACCCCAGGGCTCAGTCCTAGGCCCCATTCATCCCTCTATCCATGTGTACTCCTGCAGTCCTATGGTTTACACACCAGGCATTTACCAATGCCTTTATATAGTTCTCCCACCCAAACCCCTCCCTGAGCTCCAGCCAGAATCACGTATGCAACTGCCTACCTGACCTCCCTGCTCAGATATATTACAGATCACTCAGCTGGTAGCTGGCTGAGGCAGGACATAAAGTAACTTCAGGTAGATCTGATCTCGAGGCCTGCATTCTTAATGACTCCTGGACTAGAATCCAAGGAGACGGCTATAAACTCTCTGAGAGAAGAGGCATGTCCACTCCAAAGATCTACCCAATGGTCTAGGACAGACTTAGTCCATCACTTCTCATGCTGTGAGAAATCTGTCATTGTGGGATTTCCCCACTTAAGTATGACTAAGTTTTTACCTTTCCTGCAATTTTCAAACAGGGCAGATATGTCGGGGTAACATGGAGTCACAAACACCTGGTATGTCTGTGTCTTCCCAGAGTGTAAACTCTGCTCAAACATGGATGCAGAAAGGCAGGCAGCAGGAGAAATCATTTTCCTACAAAGAGAAAACAGATGCATCATGGAAGAGAAAATGAGATACACCTTTTTGTAATTTAAAAAGCAAGACTTCAAACTTGAGGTAGACACCTTAGCCTTCTGCCACAGATTCAAAGGATATAAGGTAGAACTCCAAAGAGCTTAAGTCCTGACCCCTAGAAGCTTGTTTCTAGTATCTGCCTCCATTAGCCTTCATCTTAAACCAGAAAGGTGGTATGAACATTCAACAAACTATCAGTGTACTTTGGAAGGCGCAGATAAAAGTGGACATTTTTGCCATGCCTCTGATGTCTTTAGCTAAGCCAAATAAATCTGGAAAGAAAAATTAAATATTTCCCTAAAACCTCACAGGACAAAAAAAGAGAAAGCCTTTCAGAAGTCCCCAGAGAAACAAGAAATGACTATTTCCAAAACAAAGTTTGATTTGGAATTAAAAGAAGCTAGAGGTAGTTTTGAAAACCAGTGAACACTCATTAACTTAATCAGGCTTAGCAAAGCAGAGACAGAAATGTAGATCAGAAGTTGCCCCTGGATAGCTTGGCCAGCAGAATAAAACCCAGAGGCAGAATCAATTTTTTTTTCTTTCAGATTAAAGCTGCAGCATCTCTCAGTTGAAGGCAGAGGTATAAAGTCAAAGACTCCAGAAGTTCTTGGAAAATGATACGTCAATCCCTTGCCAAATGATTCAGAGGCAACTTCAAATTCCTGTTTCTATCTCTACCTCTCTGATTACTTTAACAAGCACTTTCTGATTGGACCTTGGTAATTCCAGCAAACCAAGACTTTCCATAGGTAAGCATAATTTATAATAGCCTTAGACACCACTCCTCCATCACAGTCATCTTTGTCATCATGAGTTTCCAAAGCAACAGGAGGTGAGTACACTTAGCCCTCCCTGGAGTCTATATGTAGCCTGTAGTTTAACTATAACATTAGTTGATTTGCATCCTACATGGTTATGCTATGGTAGGGGCAAAATTCTGGAGTCGGTCCTCCTGGGTTTGAGTCTTAGCTCTACAGCTTCCTAGCTGAGTTATCTTGGGCAAGTTATTTCATCTCTTTGAGCCCCAGTTTTTTCATCTAAGAATGATGATAATAATAATATCTATCCGATAAGGTTGGTGAGAGGATGAACTGAGATAGAGCAGGAAAGTATTTGGTGCTGTGTCTAAGGCACAGCAAGTAATTCAATAAGCAGAAGCTATTGTTGTTACTAGAGATTTCTTAGTCAGAGGAGTCTGACTTTGTCATAGCCATTTTCTAATCCATGGTGTTGAGTTCACACCTCATATGTACAAAGTGTTGGTCAGGAACTCTTTGATAATGTCTGTGATCTGTACATTTCACAGGACTTCACCTCACCCTCGTAGGTTACTGGCAACCTCGCATCCCTTGAATTCCTGTTCAGGGAGAAGAGCAAGTCGTTCCTTCAGGGACTGGAGAATGACAACCTTCACAGAAACCAGAGCTAGAGACCGAGGACTCAGACTGTAGACTGGGAATAGGCGAACTACAGCCAGGGGCCAAATCCCTCCAGCCACACTAAAACAAAACAAAACAAAACAAAACAAAACAAAAGCTTTATTGAGGTACATTTGACATACAAAAAAACTGCATATATTTAATGTATACAGTTTGATGAGTTTGGATACATGCATACAGCCGTGAAACTATCACCCTAATCAAGGTAATAAACATATCCAGCACCTCCAAAAGTTTCCTTGTGCCCCTTTATTGTTTTTGTTTTTGTAGTAAGAGCATTTATCAAGATATCTACCCTCTTAATCTTTTAAGCGCACAACAGTCTGGTTACCTAGAGGCACATTGCTCTACAGCAGATCCCTAGAACTTACTCATCTGGCATAACTGAAACTTTATACCCATTGAACAGCAGTTGTTCACTTCTCTTTCCCTAGCCTGTGGGAACCACCATTCTACCCTCTGCTTCTATGAATTTGGCTATGTTAGATACCTAATATAAGTAGGATTATGCAGTATTTGTTTTTCTAGTCTGCTTATTTCACTTAGCATAATGTCCTCCAGAGTCCCCCATGTTGTCACATACAGCATGATTTTCTTCTTGTTTTTTTTTGAGACAGAGTTACCCTCTTGTCACCCAGGCTGGAGTGCAGTAGTGTAATCTCGGCTCACTGCAACCTCCGCCTCCCTGGTTCAAGCGATTCTCCTGCCTCGGCGTCCAGAGTAGCTGGGATTACAGGCGCCCATCACCATGCCTAGCTAATAGTTTTATTTTTGGTAGAGACAGGTTTCACCGTGTTAGCCAGGATGGTCTCAAACTCCTGACCTTGAGTCATCCACCCGCCTTGGCCTCCCAAAGTGCTGGGGTTACAGGCGTGAGTCACCACACCTGGCCTTCTTTTTTAATACTAGATAATATTGCATTGAAAGTATATTTGTATATTTTATTTACTTATTCAGCCATTCATGGACATTTAGGTTTTTGTCATATCTTGGCTACTATGAATAATGTCCAGCACTTATTTTTGTAAATAAAGTTTTAATGGAGCATAGCCACACCCATTCCTTTACAAATAGTCATCTACGGCTGCTTTCAGGCTACAACAGCAGAATGGAATAGCTGCTTTTAGAGACTCTCTCACAAGCAAAGTCTAAAATGTTTCCTATCTGGATGCTTGTGATAAATGCAGAATCCTGGGTCCCATCCCAGACTCTCAGAATCTAAATGCCTGAGATGTGGCCCAGGAGACTGCATTAAAACAAAAATAACAATACTCCTCCAGGTGCATCTTAAACCTATCAGAGATTTAATGTGAGACATAGAATGTGAGAATCTTTGTTCTTGATTCCTGAGGTTATATCTTATTCAAACATAAACCCCACTACATAATGTCCAGCATGCAGTGGGTGTTCAAAAGACACCTGCTTGTTACATTTTGAAAAACCTGTTACTGTCAATGTCCCAGAGCCCACTGAGATTCAAACTACCCAATCCTAAGCCTGCACACCCTGCCTCACCTATTTCTTCCTGCGGAAACTATAGTAAAGGCACACAGTCCCCCCAACTCCCTCTTTCCCTCAGCCTCCTGACCGACACTGGTGCCTCTGTGGCATGCCATGCCCCCTCTCCTCTTGGGAATATTAGGTAACAAATTGTCTTCTCAATGACAATCACCTCCTGATCTGTTGGCCTTACTACACCTCAAATTTTCTTTTATTACACTATATTTTAAAACAACACCACCACCCCTCTCTGTCTGACAGATGCCTCAGTACCTTCTCCTCATGCGTATGTTCTGCCTCTCTCTCTGCTGTTCCCCTAGGACACAAACATGCTCAGGTTGCTCCCCTGCATTTAGAACATTTTAACCTCTGCTCACTCCTATCTCTCCTGCCCTTTCCAATCAAGTTTCCCAAAGGTTTGTGTGTACTCTCTGCCTCGTCCTCCATTCAGTCATCCAGCCCCTCCAACCTCTGCTCCACCAGAACTGTCCTGGCAAAAGGCATTGATTCTTTATGGCTAAACCATATGGCACAGCTCCAACTCACTGGACCAGGCCACTGCATGTGACACCACTGTCCGCCCACTCCTCTTCACTGTCTCCTCTGTGCCCTGCCCACCCTCTCCTCTGTGCCCTGTCTGCCCTCCCCTCAGTGCCCTGCCCACCCTCTCCTTGGCACCCTGCCCACCCCCTCCTCTGCACCCTGTCCGCCCCCTCCTCTGTACCCTGCCCACTCCCTACTCTGTGCCCTGCCTGCCCTCTCCTCTGCATCCTGCCCACCCTCTCCTCTGCACTCTCTCCGCCCTCTTCTATGCGCCCTGCCAGCCCTCTCCTCTGAGCCCTGCCCAGCCTCTCCTCTGCACTCTGCGTGCCCTCTTCTCTGTGTTCTGTGCACCATCTCCTCTGTGCCCTCTGTACCCTCTCCTCTGCGCCCCGCCCTCCCTCTCCTCCGTACCCTATCTGCCCTCTCCTCTGCTCCCTGCCCACCCTTCCTCTTGACCCTCACCTCTCCTCTGTGTCCTGTCTGCCCTCTCCTCTGCAAGGTTCCTGTTGTTCTCCTAGTGCCTACCTCCCCAACCACTGCTCACACCCTCCTGCCATCTGCAGGGGCTCCACTTGCTGCTCTTCCCCAGATATGCTGCTGTTCCCCAGGCCTCTTTCTTCAGCCTTCCTCCTCTCAAATGACCATACACCATTTGGAGAATTGGATGAAAGCTGAGGACCCTCTCCCCAGAAAAATACACTAAATATACTCAAATTTCTGCATAAATATCCAGGGATTCATCAATCTCCTAAGGCCCATGCTTTGACCTTTGGGGATCCAAGAACATCTGGTTTATGCGTGTGATCACTCAGATTCCTCTGGTCACTCCAGATCTGATGTCTCCTCCTGATTTCTGGATCCTACAGTTTACCAGGAGGCTTCTCCCAGTTACCCTGTGGACATCTAAGTTCAGAATGTCCAAGGCTAGAGCCATTAGTCCCCACCAAACCCACCCCTCTTCTGGAATTCCCCCTCATGATGCTACCATTATCTGCTAAGCATTCAAGGCAAACACCTGACAGTCTTTCACCATCCTCCCTCCCTGTCGGCCCCCACATTCCGTCAGTCCCCAGGTGCTATCAACAATTCAAAACAATTCAGTTGTTGAGGTCCTCCTTAACAATTCTCAGGCTGTTCCCATTTCTAGCCCCTCTCCATTGCCCAGGTGCTTACCCTTGTCATTGCTTACCTGGATTCATACCTCTAACCACCCACACTGTAAAAAGAACAGTCATTCCAACATGCAGATCTGCCCAAAATCTCGCAACACCCCTCTCCGCCTTACCCCTTGGTCTACAGCAATGTTTTTCAAACTGTGGTCCACCTACGGATTCTCCAAAATTTGAGTCTTCTCAATAGGACGTTTAAATTTCTATTTACATATTTTAGATCATTTGGATGGCTAAAAGGCTTCTAACTCCACACCTACATTTGCTTTTGTACTCACCATCACGTTGGAACCAAGATGACCCACTTTACTTGTAGCAACTAATGAGAAATAGAAGTGAGAGTAAAATGTCAAGGCTTCATTCCCAGTCAAATGAAGACCCACATAAGAAAGAAGGCTTTGCAGAAGTTAAAATGAAAAACAATGATGGGCACCCTACCTGCCAGAGGGAAATGCAGCATTTGAAATAAATTGTGCTAGCGGTCAACACCTTATTCACGCCAAAGCAGTAGCTCAGTTTCAACAAACCAACATCATCCATTTAAGTTGTTAATCTGAATGTTGTTAGTTTTGCATTTTGTTTTTTATTTGTAAATGTGTTAAGTTTATGCATCTACACAACTGACATTTCATTTATGTTTGTCAACATATACAATGAATATGGAAAAATAATAAAAGAAACATGGGGGAGTGGGGTCATCGGGAATTATTTTTTCCTTTAAAAGAGCTCATACATTGTTTAAGGTTGAGAATGTCTGGCCTATGGGATAATATTTCTATACCATAACGTGAGCACAGGCTACCACCACCTGGCCCCTGCCTACCTCTCTGTCTACACTCATCACTCAGTTCCCGCTACCACCTGGGCTAACTCAATGCACGGGTAAAATTGTAGCTTTCCAAACACACAGCACCTCTCACTCAAAGTCAGGGACAGGGTGAGGCAAGTGAGGTACTCCACAAAATTTTAGGGGACACCAAAAAGCTCAGTAATCAATATAGGTAATATTTTAATGCAGTATATTTAAAAATCAAAATTAATCAAAACACAATGCATGATGAACAAAGTATCAGAATAGTAAAGACAGGACCTGCACTTCTTTGAGTTTTGAGTGGAATCTTGCCACTCCTTGACACTCTTTCTCCCTACCTTCTCTGCCTGGCAAAACACCCCTGACTGGATACATCTCACCTACTTGCTGAGTGGCATTGCAAATGGCACTTTACTTCTTTGATCTTTATATTCCCCATCTGCAGATGAGGATAATAATCTCACATGTAGTTTTGAGGATTAAAAGAGACACAGTGCCTGTCCCACGCCATTGCCATTGTTGGCAGTATTGTTATTGCCACAGTTATCTCCAGCATTGCCTCCCCTCTGAAGCATCGCCTCCCCTCTGAAGTCTTTCCTAACAGCCTTAACATCCCCAGGAAATTTTAAGAGAGTTTTTCCCCATGCTTTCCTTATATATTGTACACATCTCAATTACAGCAAGAGATATATTTGTTGGGAGGCTGAGGCAGGAGAGTCACACGAACCCGGGAAGCAGAGGTTGCAGTGAGCCGAGATAGCGGCATTGCACTCCAGTCCGGAAAACAGTGCAAGACTCCGTCTAAAAAAATAAATAAATAAATAACAGCTGTCATATATTATTATTTCTACATTTTTTTCCTACTGACCATAAGCTGATTGAAGTCCAAGACTGTTTTTTTAATCTTTGTTGGCTTCTGACACAGTAGCTGTTGAATAAATATTTATTGAACAAATGAGAGCATAAAATGAGATTTAGTCCAAGAACAAATTAATCTACCAAATAGCATCTCATGCGAGAACAAACCAATATCCATTGATAGATTTGACAAATATTTATGAAGCAGCAACCATATTCCATGCATTCTTCTAGGTGCTGGGGCTACAACAATGAATAAAATAAACCCAGCCCTATCTCAATAAACCCAGCATCAACAGTCTCCCAGAGGAGATGGACAATTAAAAGCAATTACAATAAAGCGGTGAAGTGCGTTCAGGGAACTGGAAGAAGTTTCATTTAGTTGGAACATCAAGTGTGTGAGGCAGATAGCAAGGACAGATGAGGCTGAAGGGAAATAAAGCCAGGCACCAGAGGGTCTTGCAAACCTTGATAAGGAATTTGGACTCTATTTCAAAAGCAACGGAGGAACACTGAATGTATATCAATAGCAAACGGAGAAAATCCCAACTTTGTTAGCTTAGCAAAGAGATAATTATATGTACCTACAATTGAAAACTGCAGTGGTCAGGGCTGGCTTTAGGTAGGGACAAAATTAGGGCCTCAGACCAAGGTGTCAGGACCTGGCCTTGCCATTTCTAAGCTCAGCTCTGCTCTCCTCCAGGAGCTGATTTTTTCCTTCAGCACCACATGGAGGCCACAGCTGCTCCAGCCTCAAGGCCTCTGAGGTTCAAGACCAGCAAGTCGGCCCAGGTGCAGTGGCTTACGCCTGTAATCCCAGCACTTAGGGAGGCCAAGGCTGGTGGATCACTTGAGATCAGGAGTTCAAGACCAGCCTGGCCAACATGGTGAAACCCTGTCTGTACCGAAAAAAAAAAAAAATACAAAAATTAGCCGGGTGTAATAGCATGTGCCTGTAATCCCAGTTACCTGGGAGGCTGAAGCAGGAGAATCACTTGAACCTGGGAGGCAAAGGTTGCAGTCAGCCGAGATTGCGCCGTTGCACACTCCAGCCTGGGCAACAGAGCAAGACTCCATCAAAAAAAAAAAAAAAAAAAAAAAAAAAAACAGCAATTCCTTTCTCAGGTTATTCAAGCTAAACCCCTGGGGTGGGCTGGGCTGGGCTTGAATTACCCATCCCTGGACAACCACTGTGGCCAGGAGAGTGAAATGAGATGACTTGTTTAAACTGAGGTGATGCAAAGTGGCAAAAACAAAATAGAAATCCATTACAGAAAGATTTTCAGCAAGGAGTGACTTTGTTATTAGATTTCTAAATTGAAAACAAACTATCAAACAACCCCACACTGCTGGGGCAATGCAGGGAAGCGGCATGGCGGAGGGGATACTGCAAGCTGGAAGGAAAGAAAGAGCCCACCCAAAGGAGCGAATGAGGAACACTGGCTGCCGGACTAGGGTAGGGGCTGTAGGCTGGGGAGAAGTGGGATTGACAGAGTATAGAGAGCTTAAACGTGGAGGCTCACAGGACCTGCATCAGTCATGGGGAGGAGAGATGGATTCTGTTTGGGTAATGTGGAGTTTGAGAAGCTTGTGGAAAGGTCCAGAAATTGATTGTATAAATGAATCTGGAGCTTTGGAGAGTGATCTGGGCTGAAGATACAGATTTGAGGGTCACCAGGATATGAAAGCCAACAAAAGCTAAGAGTGTGAATGGGATCTCCCAGGAAGAGCAGGTGGAGAGCAGAGGAAAGGGCTGACTCAGAACCACAGCCGGGACCAGTGCCGAAGGGGTAAGCAGAGGAAGAGGAGTCAAAACAGAGAAGGAGAGGCCTGAGCAATAGAAAATGAACCCGTGGAGACCAAGAGAGGAAAGGTTTGCAGGAAGGGCGCGGGGTGCACAACACCAGGGAGCACTAGAAGGCCAAGTAAGATGTGTTGAAAATAGGCCTATTGGGTTTATCCACAAAAAGACCACCGCGTCCTTGAGAAGAACAGTTTCAGGGTGATGGGTGAGTTGAGGAGTGAGTGCAAAGTGGGATCTGCTTTTACAGAAGTTGCATTCTGAAGAGGAGAAGAGAAATAAGGAGAGACTGGTGAGGGAAGCTGTTGGCATTGAGTGAAGAGGGGAGGCCAGAAATGCACAGGATTCATGTTCTCCTAGGAACAGCTGAGAAATATTGGAGGCTTTTGATGCCGCACCCCCAACTTATCTTCAGCATCATCTCCTTCTCCCTTTCTTCTTAGGAAGAAAAGAAGATTGAAACAGAAAAAGTGTATACACATCATTCTAATCCAATCTTTGTTTCTGTAGATGAGAAAAAGAAGATTGAAACAGAAAAAGTGTATACACATCATTCTAATCCAATCTTTGTTTCTGTAGATGAGAAAAAGAAGATTGAAACAGAAAAAGTGTATACACATCATTCTAATCCAATCTTTGTTTCTATAGATGAGAAAACTGAGTCCAGAATGATTAAACAATTTGTCCAAGGTTTCACAACAAATTAGTTGTATAACACAGGACTTCTGCCTTCTGATTTGTAGGCCAGGGTTTTGTCTGTTCTCCTTTGTTTGCCCTGTGTGTATAAGATCTCTTGCTGAAGGACCTCTACGGAATCCACCTGCCCAGCTGGGACTCCTGCTTGGAGAATTCTCTTCTAGTTAAGATCCCTCAAGACTTTCCCATTCTGTATCTTGAGCCCTCAATGCCCCCACTCACTACTAAATGAATGCATGCCAGCAGATCCCAGTGTCTGCCTTCATTATAATGGCACCTTCAGTGGTTTCACCATTAACCTAAGAAGTCCTCTAAAGGCAGGAACCTTAACCCCAGTTGAAGTAGATTTGGAGAAAGGTAAGACTCTTTAGTCCTTCTTAAATCCTACTGAGAGATGTGTGTGTGTGCATGCGTGCGCGTGTGCATATGCACAGGTGCTGTGTTTGGAAAGAACTGGGGTGTTCAAAGCCATACCCCAAACAAGAGTGCACAGTTTCAGTCCTCACTCAAAGGGCTTCCCTACCTGTGGAATGCTCAAGCACTTACCACACCAGCTTTCAAAGCAGATGGGTATTTACTGCGCACAAATGTTACATTGACTTTGGAATGTTCTCACATGTGCTCTTGTGGATTAATGAGCTCCTAATATTGTGATAATAATCATTTTCCATAAATATGCATAGTCAGCTTTTAAAAGTGTCATGTGCAGTAATTATTAGCTGTCTGGGTGCTAATCGCTTTGGGAAAATATTTACTTGCGTGTAAAACGGAACCTATGTTTGTTTTGCTAAACGCACTGCATCGCAGAGAGCCCAGAGCAATTACTAGCCTGATTTAAAGGATGCCAGGGAATCAGGATTGAGGGATCCTCACTCACAAGGGCTTGTGAAATGGTTGGTTGGATTTAGTTCAATAAAATTATCCTGAGAACCTACTACGTGTAAGGTATGTTAGAAAGAGCATTATATTTGGGAGGCCAAGGTGGGTGGATTGCTTGAGGCCAGGAAATCGAGACCAGCCTCACCAAGTTGGTGAAACCTCATCTCTACTAATAATACAAAAATTACCAGGTGTGGTGGCACACACCTGTAATCCCAGCTACTCAGAAGCTGAGGCAGGAGAACTGCTGAACCCGTGAGGCAGAGGTTGCAGTGAGCCGACATGGTGCCACTGCACTCCAGCCTGGGAGACAGAGTGAGACTCTGTCTCAAAAAAAAAAAAAAAAAAGAGAAAGAAAGAAGAACGGAAGGGAAGGGAAGGGGAGGGAGGGGAAGGGGAAAGGAGGGGGAGAGAGGGGGAGGCAAGGCGAGGGAAGGCAAGGCACTATCTCTGAAGCTAGAATGAACTTAAATCCTAAGCCCTTTGTGACTTTGGATGACTTATTAACTCTGAACCTCAGTGTGTTCATCTGGAAAATGGGATAATATCCACTTCCTTGTCAGGAGGTTTAAATAACATACATAGAGTACCTAGCACAAAGTCTGGCATAGTGAGGGCTTCAAAATATGTTAGCTCTTTCCTCTTCTCATACACACACTATAGGGAACACATGGATAAAGAACGCAGGACTCCCACCCTCCTGGACCCTTCCAAGCCAAGTACCCAGAGGACTGAATTCAAGGAGAGTTTGATTAAAGATGTGCTACTAATTGGTCAGGGGTGCAGAGGTAGGAAAGATATCATCTAATTAGCGGGAAATCAAGAGTGGACTCAACTATGTAAGAGAACAGTCTTTGCCCACTGGCAGGGGATACAGCATGCACGGTTTGGGAAGCCACCTACATCCATATTCTCTCCTTCAATGGGGCCTGAAACTTTCACCTTCCTCAACTCATTTCTGTGAAACATTACACTTTGCTTGCCTATCCCCTGGGGGAGCAGGGAAGGTAAGACAATAGCCCTTAATACTTCAGGGTGAATAAATGTATCCCAGTTATAGGGCAACAGGATAAAGGAGGCTGAGATTGGTAAAGGGGAGCTTTTGAAATGCACTAAAACAGGAGACAATGGGAAGAAAAATCATCTTTTTATGGGAGGCTGTCCCTACTTTTGCTTTCCCTGCTCTTTTGGGCTGGAATGGGAAGTCTGTCTTACAGACTTCTGCAAACCCATGGCCTTCTTCCTGCCTTGCTAACCTTGGGGTTTCACGAATAGGCTAAAATAACACAGGTCTACACTCATCCATTGGAAGTCTGGGTAGGATGGTGATAAGATACCTTATGTTCAACCACACTAAGGAAATGATATAAGCAAGATTGTATGGGGAAGTTTAACTGAGCCAAGAGAATGAAATACTTTAAACAACATCAAAAACTTTTATATACCTGCAGAAATGCATGGGTAGTTATTCCAAATTATCTGGTTTTTACAGGTTTGCACCATGGCAGGTCCCCCAAAGAATCAGAACCCTTTATGGATTTGCTTGGGCTTGCTGGGTACTGATGTGACTAAGAAAGGGATATGATGTAATGGAAAGGACATCAAATTCTTGTGAATGTGAACATTCTGGTAAATATTATTTTGGGCTAATAGTGACATTGTGTGCACAGGTGCACCAGGGATCATAGGGGATTTCCTAGCACTTAGTGTGCTTCTAGTTTTAGATAACCCCCTCCTTTATTCCCTGACCCCTTGTATTTTCCTCATCTTCCTCTTTCCAGACCTCTGTCCTCCCCATTTTGTTTACCCGTGGGCTGGAGTTTGTGTCTTTGCCATTGTCTGGTTCCTAGAGTCCCAGGCTTTGGGAGGCCAGCTCCAGGTGGTGTCCTCCCTGCCTCTCCATCTTGTAATGAGATGTAATATTTACTTGTAACATAGGATCATTTGGAATGGGAGTTCTGAGGAGGTGAGAGTGAGAGCTTTGCTGTTGACTGACTTGAATCACAGTTTCTCCTCAAGCCGTAGGCTCCAGAGCTTCCTAACATAGTAAAATGTCAAGAGCAGACAGGGGAGATATTAGTGTCTTTCTACCTCTCATTAAAGGTGTTTTAACCTAGATTGAGCGATTGATTGATTGATTTAGGTGAACTAAGGCACAGATGAAAATAGTCCTTCTACATTTCCTTCAAACTTATTTTCTGATTCAAAGTTTTTCTTATCCAGATCATTTCCTCCACTTGCAATGTGGCCCTGCCCCAGGAGACCAGGATTCCAGATGGGAAGCAGAGGTGTGACCTCAGCAGTTCAGCCAGTTGGGCCTCTGTTTTCTCATCTGTAAAGCAAGAGGTTTGGCAATTACTCAGGCTCTTTTGCTTTCAGGAAACACATCTACTCTGTTAATTCACATAAGAAAATATTTTGCTTCTGATTTAAGATGGCAATCTGAGCACATATATTTATTTCCCTGCTCACCTGAAATCTCACTGAAATTAAAGTGTAGAAGAATAAAAAGAAACAAACCTATAACAAGGAAGAAATGAGATGAGTGGAGGCAGGGGTGACAAGTAAGAAAGTTCAGTAAGTTTTTAGAAGACATAAAGTGGATGGGGCATGTTGACTTACAGGTAATAATACTATAAAGAGACTGAAGGAACAAATTCTAGCTGGCCTAGGAAGACTGACAGTGACAGCAAGAATGAGAATTTGGGTTGAAAACTGGGAGATTGATTGAAAATCTATACCTAGAATATAAACACCAAGGAGTACCACTTGGCAGCCCTTCTCTCCATATTTCCCACCACCTCCATCTTGCCCCCTGAGTGGGTGGTCCAGTAAGAACCTTTATGCCAAAAAATGTAGCTGCTCCTTTCTACAAACATTGAATGAACTGACTGGAGACTACCAAGGTTTCAGGCATGCTTGTAAGGACCACAGGGTAAAACTGCTCTGCCACTGTGTGTGTGTGTGCACGCACATGCACATATCTGAGATGGGTGGCCTGATTGATGTGTTGCATCTCATGCATTTTAAATTAAAGTATGCCTGCTGAGTGGACATACTAAGGAGCTCCAAGGCACACGTCCCACTCAAGGGAGAGATGTTGGGAGTGAGAATAAGAGACCTATGCCTAGCAAGGGAATCCCATACCAATCTTCCCTCTATAATATGAGTGGATGGCCCAGAAGCACCAGGCCAACAAGAAGGATCACCAGTGTGGATAAGGAAAAGAAAGCAAAAACACTGGTTCCCTGAGAAAACCAACATGATTCAGAAAACTTTTAACTTTTTCAATTTAAAAAAGGATCAGGGGAATTTGAGAGTACACTGTATTTATTTAACAAGAATAGAGTGCTATAAAAAAGGAAGAACATTTTTTAAAAAAAGAAAGAAAGAAAAGATGTCTTAGGAAGGTAAATAACGTCATTTGTGTATTTTTAAAAAGTAGAAAGTCAGCCACAAAATAAATCACACTAAGGAAATTTCTCAGAATGTAGATTCTCGCTCTCCCCAAAAGAAACACAGAGATAGAAAATATTAACAAAATAATAAGAGACTTAGAGGACTAATCCAGGAGTTCCAATATCTGACTAATAAGTGTCTCAGAAAAACACAACACAGAATGTGGAGGAGAGAAAATTATCAGAGAGATAATACAAGACAATTTTCCAGAACTGAAGCAGAATACCTGTGTTCAGACCACAGCTCAGAACACTGAATGAAAAAAGACACCTACTTATATGTGTGGAATTTCAGAACACCCAGGACAAGAAAACATTCTGAGAGCTTATAGAAGAGAGAAAACAAAGGCAGTAGACTCAAATGCCACTGTATGTGGAGAGACATTAGAGCAAGGTAGACAATGTCCAGAAGGTAAATAATTTCAAATCTAAAGTTTTATACTCAACATCTATCAATTCATGGGGAGGGCAGAATAAAGACATTTCCAGACAAGCAAGGACTTGGAAAACCTACTGTGTTAGGCCATTCTTACATTATGACAAACACCTGAGACTAGGTAATTTATAAAGAAAAGAGGTTTAATTGGCTTACAGTTCTGCAGGCTGTACAAAAAGCATAACGTGGACATCTGCCCTCAGGAAGCTTCTAATCATGGTGGAAGGCAAGGGGGAAGCAGGCACAACACATGGCAAGAGAGAGAGAGAGCGAGCGAGAGAGAGAGAGAGAGAGAGAGATGCCACACACTTTTAAATAACCAGATCTCACAAGAATTCACTATAAAAAACAACACCAAGCCATGAGGGATTCACGCCCGTGACCCAAACACCTCCCACCAGGCCCTGCCTCCAGCATTGGGGATTACAATTCAACATGAGATTTGAGCAGGGACACATATCACAACTATATTACCTGCCTTCCAAATATCCTTTCTAAAGAGGTTCCTTAAAAATGAAAAATTGTAGCTTGAGGTTGTATTCAAACACAAACAGTGAAATAAACCTAGAGAGGGAAAAGTGTGGTGTCCAGGGAACAGGGGTTGGAACCCTCCACCTCCAGAAGATGGCTGAATAGCAACTGAGAGGACCAGTTTTCAGGCCAGAGTAGCTCCTGGGATGGAAACCTGGGGGTAAGGTGGAGAAATAGATTGCCATAGATTGTATAATTAAGAATAGTTTTAGTGGTCAAGAATATAAGAAAGCCATGTTTTATCATAAAAATGAAAGATAGCAATTAGAAACTTCAGGGAAAGCTGTACCAGACAGTAAAGCTGCAAATGAGAAGTAATATAACATGCAGCACAATTTTAATGCACTGATGGAGAATCCATGTGATCTCAACATAAGCCAAGAGAAACATAATCCTGGGCCCTCTTTGGCCCAGCAGAGTATACAGTCATAATGATGTAAATGCTGTTTTCCACTTCAGTGATAGCTTTCAGCTACGTGGAAGGCTGGGTTGAGTCTGTGGGCAGGATGGAAATGTTGACACCCCTGACAATGTGTGTTACTCAGGATATCTCAACCATTCTATTCAACAACCCTAAACTCTCAGTGACATCATCATAAGGGTGGATTTCTTTCTCATGTCACAGTAAATGAGGGAAATCAAAATGAGGAGGTGAGATGGTGTTTCTGCTCCATGTAGTGACCCAAGGATCCAGGATCCTTCCCCATCAGAAGATGTTGTCATTTTTAGGTCTCCAAGTCCTCCACCAAATTGTCCACTTTCTTCCTGCAGACTAGAAAAGAGAATGTGTGGGAGACTACCCAGGAGGTTTTAGAAACCAAACCAGGAAACGGCACATGTACCTCACCCTAGGTTCCATTGCCCAGACTCAATTACATGGCCTTAACCAGCTGCAGGGAGGCTGGAAAATGCAGCTTAGTTGTGTGTCCAAGAGGAAAAGAAAACGGGTTCAGTTTCACTCTACTACATGATGCAAAAGTAAAAGCACCAGAGAGAGAGAACTAGGGAGAAAAGTTGGGGCCTTCATATCTGCATCTTACACAGTCACATTAAGGAAATGTCACACAATCACAGTGTGACACAGGCCAAAAGACTTTGTGAATATGAAAGCAATAGAAATAGATGTCTAACTACATTATTTAAAGTTAAAAGGATTGCCAACAAGAGAACCAAAAATAATCCTATAACTTAAGAGATCTATCAACAAAGGGCCTTGTTATGGGTTGACTTGCATACTCCAAAAAAGACATGTTCAAACCCTGACATCCAGTACCTGTGAATGGGACCTTATTAGAAATAGGGTTTTTGCAGATATAATAAAGTTAAGGTGAGATTTTTAGAGTAGACGCCTTTCCTCCACAGAAGAGAAGACAGGGACACACCTGGAGAAGATGGCCATGTGATGAAAAAAGAAGAGATCAGAGTGATGTATCTATTAACCAGAGAATGACAAGGATTGCCAGCAAACACCAGAATCCAGAAAAGGCTGAAAGAATTCTCCCATACAGGTTTCAGCAAGAGCATGACCTTACCAACAACTTTCAGACTAATGGCCTCCAGAACTGTGAGACAACATATTTGTGACTCATATCATGAACCCGGTTCATGATACTTTCTCACAGCAACCCCAGGGCATGGACCCAGGCCCATTCTCACCTATACAGAGCTGAAGGTAAGTTGCCAGGAATAAATGCCAGGAAAGCCTGGGTGTGGCAGTTCATGCCTGTAATCCCAAGACTTTGGGAGGCCAAGACAGGTGGACCACTTGAGCTCCACCTGCACCAGCCTAGGCAACATGGTGAAATGCCATCTCTACAAAAAATACAAAAATTAGCTGGGTATGGTGGCATGCTCCTGTCCCAACTACTCAGGAAGCTAAGGAGAAAGAATCACTTGGGCCTGGGAAGTTGAGGCTGCAGTGAGCCATGATCACACCACTGCACTCCAGCCTGGGTGACAGAGTGAGACCCTGTCTCAAAACAAAACAAAAACACGAAAGCCAGGAAAGCCCCTGGCCTGGATGGAGCAGGAGGTGATGTTGGTTAGAGTCTTGCAAAGGAGACATTCAATAAGGAAGAGGTGAAGTCATGGAGGGTTTGATGGTTAATTTTATGTGTCAACTTGACTGGGCTAAGGGATACCCAGAGGCTGGTAACACGGGGTGTGTTTCTGGGCGTGTCTGTGAGGGTGTTTCCAGAAGAAAGCAGCATTTGAATCAGTGGACTGAGTCAAGAAGATCTGCCCTCACCAGTGTGGGTGGTTATCATCCAATTCACTGAGGGCTTGAATGGAACAAAAAGGCAGAGGAAAGAAGAATTTGCCCTCTCTGTTTGAGCTGGACTATCCATCTTCTCTTGTCCTTGGACATTGGCACTCCTGGTTCTTGGGCCTTTAGACACAGATGGGGATTTACACCACTGGCTCTTCCAGCTTTCAGGCCTTCAGATTTGGACTAGAACTACATGAGCTGCTTTTCTGGGTCTCCAACTTACATACAGTACATTGTGGGACTCCTCAGCCTCCATAATCACATGGACCAATTCCTTATAATAAATCCCTCCCTACATATGTATCTATATCCTATTCATTGTGTTTCTTTGGATAACCCTGACTAACACAGAGGGATCTAAACCTGATCTCACCAGCAGTGTGGAACCACTGGGAGGCTCTTCCCCGCATGGACCTGGTATCTGCCATAGCTCACTCCCTTTCTCCCTGTTTCCATGTGACCAGGTCTTTAAGCCTTGACATTAAAGACTTAAAGAGACAAGAGTTGACTCCTTCTCCTCTGGCATTCAACAGCCAGCATTGCAAACTTTTAGAAAATAGAGGAGCCCCAGGGAAATCTAATAACAGCCCTACTTAAGAGCACTCGACAATTATTACCTCCAACTGTGAGAGAGGCTGAGTAATTAAAAAGGGTTCTTTATTTTGATTAAAAAGATTCCTTTTAGTGTTTCTGAATCTTTAGTGAAAGCCCAGAACTCTATTTTTAGCCACAAAACAAGATATGTGGCCGGGGGCAGAGGTGTAATTTAAAACATGGGATGAGCATTTGTAACCTGAAAAATGAGCACGCGCCCCCAGTGGCCCCCAGACTGAGCCCAATCCCACCCAATGGCTTTCAGGAGGCACAGCAGCATGGCAGCATCAACCCTGCCACATGGATTAATAGGAGGCCCAAATTAATTGGTTTTAATCACTATAAATTTCCTTCCCAATAAAATTTCAAGAATTTCCAATCATGCTGATTTATATGTGTAATTAGAAATCCATTCACAGATGTCACACTGCTAGGTGGTGGGGAGTATCAGCCCCAGCTTAACTCCAGCTTGAGGCGTGAGCAATGAAAAATGATGAAGAGAAACTTGGCAGGAAGCTGGGACAGGGAGCATGCCATGCCCCCTGGAAAGTGTCTGCCCCTAAGGTCACATGGGGGCTGCTTCCCGCCAGGCACAGATTTTGCCTTATCTAGCCCCCAATCCCTCCCCTGCCCTTAGTCTAGATACGAGTAGATCAAAGGGGTTTTGCATGTACCAAACAGACAGGCTTGACTAAGATAAGAATGGTGAGTGACACTACACCACTGCACCCAGCCTCCCATCTGTCCAGAGTAGCAATGGACAGAACTATGGGATTCTAGAGCCACAGGAAGAGGGACACCACCCTGCCAACTTCCCACTTCCAACAGGCAGATTTGTTGCTTTCAAATTACCCACATCCCAGGTTATCTAATCCGGGGTGTCTGTAGACAAGATGACAGGACTTTCAACTCCTGCTTGCTTGCTTTCTTCATCAGCTGCTATCCTCCCTCCGCAAATGACTCAGTGTTGCAGCAGGAAAAGAAAGGGCAGAAAAGTTTGCATTTCAGGCGTGAAAAGGATTTCAAATCAGCAAGCAAAGAAGTCCTCCTCTCCCTACAGTGATGAAGAGGAACAGGAAAGTCTATAGATGAACAAAGATACACCAAGAGTTTTATGTCAGGACTTTCACAGTATAAAGACTCTACAGGTGGAAAGAAGGAGACTGCGGAACTCTGGATGGAGGAGTCAGAGGAACAGCAGTTATCATAGGTCATGTGGACTCAGGGCTCTAGAACTTGCAGGGAGAATCAGGCACAGAGTGAGGTCCCAGTGGAAAAGATTAATTCTAACCAATTAGGCAGCAAGGGCGAGAGAGCACTCAGTCTAGGGGACTGAGTGTCAGAGAGCAGGGAGAAACTGAAGTTAGGTGCACCACACAGGAAGTCTGGGCCCCAGCCAGGAGTGGGCAAAACTCAGTCCTGAGCCAAGCACGTCTGAGCTGGGCTTCCCAGGTGTCCTGTCTTGAACCTCACAGTTAGTGTCAGAAGGGAAGCAAAGGTGAGATTGCAGAATGCAGTCAGGACACCTGGGGTTGAGCCCAAGCTCAGTATTGTTGGCCCTGTGGCCTTGAATGAACTCCCTGGCCTCATCTGTCTGCTGTAGCTCAGACTTCTCAGATGATGATAGCCCTTCCATCATCTCAAAACCATCACCAGTACAGTGAACACTGCTTCATCTCAACATTACCGACTACAGAGATGGTAAGTGAGACTCAGAGTGGCTATGTCACTTCTCAAGGTCACCTAGTTAGTAAAGAGAGGAGAAAGGAAGGATATAGACATTTATTGAATAGCTACTATGTGCCAGGTGCTTTTTGTGGATTATCTTCACTATAACCCTAAAAGAATCAAAAAAAAAATGAGGCTTGGATAAATTAAACATTAAATTGCTTGCTCAAAGCCACATGAGCATCAGAGGTGGAGCCAATACAGGGCTAAACGTGGAGTCACTTTGTCAGCTTAGCTCTGATTTTAGTGTCCAGGGAAAGGGGCTTGATGACGGGTTGGGTTTTTGAACATATAAGAAGAGTTGTATCATGATGCAGTCAGTACTCAAGGGAAGACGTGAGAGGCTGTTCAGTAGGCAGCTGGAGGTTGTTAGGCCCTAGGAAGGTATTGCAAGGTCAGAAAGTCAATAAGAAATACCCTACTTGTCCCGTCAATTTCTGAATTGACTGAGAAATAAGACGCAAGAGTCAGACAGAGGGAATCCAAAGTAACAGCTGTATTGATAAGGCTGCCTTGGGAAATATGGTTTGAGCTTCCTGATACTTGACTCCTGAATTAGACACATAGCCTCTCCCCGATAGCAGCAGAGCCTGCCTCTAGAAATTCACCACATGGAGGAACAGATTAGACTGCCCCATCAAGGAAGTAGCAGAGCCACAGGCTAGAGCAGCCCCACACACTGAGATCCTTTCCCCAATACTTCCCAAATGGTGGCCCAGGTAGGAACTGTAGAACGGCTCCCCCTACAAAGTGGACAGCTCACTAACCAAAGGGAAGAGGGCCTAGGTAGCACTGAGGTCAAACGTGCTTAGACTAAACCCTGTCTGCTTTCCATGAAGATCTCCCAGCTTCTTCATGGGCTGCAGAAGCAACCACCCGGGCCTGGGCACAATAGCTCTGTAATACACCCCGCCCCCAACCCCACCTCAAACACATACAGACATACTCAGAATTATTTTCAATAGTGTTCTTATCCTCAAAAGTGATTGGTTGGTTTGCCCCCTCAGCCCGCCTCCCCTCGAAGAGAGAAGAAGATCATCTTTGCTCTAGCCTGATCCTTTAATGCGCCTAAAAGCTGTTGCTTCTGTCTAAAGCAGACCCAGACCCTGAGCAGGGAATAGGTGGAGAGGTCTTAATGGGGATTAGAGTCTGCCCAGGCAATGACAGAACGGGGTCCTAAGAGGAGATTTTAGAGGTTGGGCAATTTTTAAGGGCTTAAATGTTTCATAATGCAGGCTCAGTTGCATTTATGCATGTTAGGGCCTCAACAGCAATGCACCATCCAGGGCATAATGGATGTTGCAAGATTTGATTTTAGTAGTTTAAAAATATCCAAGTAGTCTGCAGGCTAATGGCCATTGGACAGACTCATTAGGATATCAATAATCATTCGGCATTCTGAAATCCTTTTAATGCTCTGGGACAGCAAGGAATGAAGTAAGGGAAGGGAAGAAGGTCACGGGGAACTTGTGGGGTCACTTAAACAAGTGAAAGCAGTGAATGAAACAGAGGCTTCCAAAGCCTGGGTGAGTTCTCTGCCACCACCCACAGCCTGGTTTAAACAGAAAGTCTGGTGGGGCCTCATTGTAACTGATCAGGGAAGAGATGTTGAGAGAGAAGCTTAAACAAAGCCTCCCACAGCCCATTACAGACCAGCAGTTGAAATGAGTGCTGCCTAAATCTCACAACCCATTCTCCACAGTGTGGCTTATACATTCTCACCTCCTGGTCTTGGCTCACTACCTTACCTGGTACAGTAATTGCCTCCAAATAGATGACTTCTGCCTATCCTTCAGATTCCTACCTCTGCCTTCCCCAGATCCCCAGGCCACAGATCTTTCCTGTTGGTGGCCTTCTCCAGCCCACAACGTTATACCATTAACCGTGTCTTAGAGGCATCACCTCCTCTGAACTGTGAGCTCCTGGTGGGCAGCAGTACCTGCCACATCCAGGTGCTCCGTTAGGCTTAAAATGGCAGTTCTCATACTCTCTGTTGTTGCTTTGGCCACAGAAACTCTTTGCTTGTTGGGCAAGGCTTTCGCACATGTGCACAAATGACCACAGACACAAAGTACCACATGGACTCAGAGGGTTTACAGGCCTGCTAAAACTCATCATGGTTCCTTCCCAGATCCCTAGGGATGAAGCTCTGGATGGAGGAAGAAGACTTTTCAGCCTGGGTAGTTCATTGCAAAGCTCTTCTATTCAAATAGGAGACACAGAGATTTCTTATGTTCATCAGCCACAGACCCAAGGGGCAGGGAAATGTCATCAGTTTCTGATTTTGTACCTTTGGGGCCCAAAGAACCTTAGGAAGGAAGGAGCTCTGAATATCCTCAAAGATGGGATACTCAAATGTCAAAAATGCTTTTAAAGTCCTTTTGGAAAATGTCCCCTCTCCATGTAGCACTAAGGGGCAGGGGCCACCAAGGTCTAGTCTTGGTCAGAATGGAGCTGTCTCCACCCCTCTGCATCCTGTTCACTGCCACCCAGATGACAGCCTGGCTGGGGTCACAGCTCTCAGATGACCTGGACAGGCCATGGAGGAGCACAGGAGGGGGTGGGAGGTGTTCTGGACATATTCTCTGGCCCAACAACCTTGCTGAGGACAGGACTGCTATGCTACTGAGCTTTGTCAGTTTGGCCCGCCATGGTGCCCAGTGCTTGCTGGGACATCACTGTGCTGGAAGAATAGCATCTAAGACACTAGCCTGACATCTTGTCACCACTTCAGACTGCCAGCCATTCTCCCTATTTCAACTCTACAACAACCTCACTAAGCGTGGACCAGATCTCAGAGTTTCCCCTCTACAGGTCAGGAAAATTGAGGCACTGAACAAGACAAAAGGCAGCCATGAATGAAACTTGAAATCTCCATTATTGCTGTAAGAGAGACCTAGACTGCCTGATTTTCCCACTCTTATAAGCTTTGCTCCATTCCTCCCTTAGAACTAACCAACATTTCCTCCTTTAGAAGATAGTCCCTAGTGAGCTGTACCCAGCCCATCACCATTCACTCATTCACTCACTCTATATTTATTGAGCACCTTTCATGTCCTGCTCAACCCCTGTCTTCACAATGTCTGTGTGAGGGCTACAGTGTCTGTTTCCCATGTAAGCTTTGTTTCCATGGTTTCTAAAGGTAACCTCCCCATCTTAGATTATGTATTTCCTGGTAAGTAGTCTCATCCCTAGGCACTTATTACTTCTATTTCTCATGAGACAAACTTTGAGCACCTACTGTGTTACCAAGATAAATAAGACAAAAGGCCTTCCCTTAAAGAACTCAGTCTGGGCCAGGCGCAGTGGCTCACACCTGTAATCTCAGCATTTTGGGAAGCCAAAGCAGGCGGATCACCTGAGGTCAGGAGTTCGAGACCAGCCTGGCCAACATGATGAAACCCCATCTCTACTAAAAATACAAAAATTAGCCGGGTATAGTGGCAGGAACCTGTAATCCCAGCTATGCGGGAGGCTGAGACAGGAGAATCACTTGAACCAGGGAGGTGAAAGTTGCAGTAAGCCAAGATCTCGCCATTGCACACTAGCCTAGGTGACAAGGGTGAAACTCCATCTCAAAAAAAAAAAAAAAAGAACTCAGTCTGAGGCCAGGTGCCATGGCTAATGCCTGTAATCTCAGCACTTATAGAGACTGACGCAGGAGGATTGCTTAAGGCCAGAAGTTTGAAACCAGTCTGGGCCATAAACAGAGACCCATGTCTCTACATAAAAATTTAAAAATTAGCCAACTGCGCTGGTGTGTGCCTGTAGTCCCAGCTATTCAGGAGGCTGAGCTGGGAGGATCACTTGAGCCCAGGAGTTAGAGGCTATAATGAGCCACAATGACATCACTGCCCTCCAGCCTGGGCAACAGAGCAAGATCCTGTTTCAAAAAAAAAAAAAAAACTCTCACAGTCTGGAGCGGTGTTGGAGACATGAAAGAGCCATGACAGGAAAGAGAATACCCCCAGACAGGGGGTCTCAGGAAGGCTTCCCAGAGGAGGAGACACCTGGGCTGTGTTGAAAGATAGACAAAAATTTCCCAGTCATAAGGGATGGAGTTTCCCAGGCAGAGGGAGCAGTACAGGAGCAAGCCAGGAAGAAGAGAAGCACCATGACATTGGGGGACTACTGGCTGGAGCTTGGGTTTCTAGGCAGGGAGTGGTGAGAGCTGAGCTTGGGGCAGAAGGCAGGGGTCAGATACTTGATTTCGGGGATGGATACAGCAGTGCCCAAAACAGATAGTGTCTGCCCTCCCGGAATCTTCATCCTAGTAGGTAGAGAAAGTACATTAAAACACATACACTAATAAATACAAAATACATAATATGTTAGGTGACAATGCATTTTGGCATTGTCAGTGGAGGAGACTTACAGATGAGCATTTTTAATAGATTGCTATGGTGGCTGCACAGCAGTGGCCTTGAGGAAAACCCAGTGGAAACAGGGAACTCCATAGAGACTGTAGTCCAAGCAAGTGACAGTGTGGGTCAGAATGAAAAGAGTGGGATGAAGAGATTATTGTAGAGGTGAGAGGGTGGCAAATAACCGTACACACTCTGAAACCAGAGCACCTGGTTCATGTCCCGCTTCTGCCATTTCCTACCCATGTGGCTCTAGGCCTCAGCTTTCTTGTCTGAAAAACGGGGATTCTAGTAATGGTCCCCACTTTGTAAGGGTGTTGTCCAGATTATAGGAGTAAAAGTCTTCAGGGAGCTTAGAGAAGTACTTGATGTACACCAAGCGCCCAATATATGTCAGCTATCACCATTACTTAGCTATGGAGTAAGCAAAGCTTGATGAAAGCTTGATGGGAGCAGTGGAGCTAAGGGAGGAGCCCCCAGCCTCTAGCTAGTTGGAGAGACCTCAAGAGGAAGAGCAGGACATCTGGTGAAGATTTCAGGCAGGAAGTTGGACAACTGAGTCTGAGGAGAGGTCTGAGCTGGAGACAGTCATGTGGGGTATCATCAGTACACTGTGCGGATTGACACATGGGAGTGGCTGAGATCCCTGGGAGAGTCATAGCATGAGAAGAGCAGGTGGTCAAATACGGAGAATTCCCCAACAGTTAAGGACCAGATAGAAGGAGAGAGACACACCAAGGAACATGGCAATAGCAGTCCCAAAAGTTTAGGAAAAGCCTAGAGCATGTGAGACCAAGGATTCCAGGGTGGGGTTACCAGTCAGGCATCTGCAGGAGACAAACCATGAGGTCACAGGTCACTAAAATATCACTGACATGAAAGAGATGAGAACAGGTGTTTAGGAAAGGCATGCTTAGAGAGGGCTGGGAGCCACATACGGACAACCTAGGGAAGCAACAGTGGATCTCAAAGCTGCCTGTAGGCTGGTAGGGCTGGTTACTGCTGGGACTCTGCGCCTGACTGGGGTCTGAAAACCTGGGGCCAGAGCAGAACATCCACACAGAACCACACCAGGATCTTCCTCCATACCCCATTTGCCCCACAAGCCTCTCAGGCCCCTTCTCTTAATGAATGTCATCTAAATGTCTAAAGAATATCTGTTTGAAGAGGCACCAAACCAGATCTTTAAGGCAAAGGAAGGTTTCCAGGCAGAGATGGAGCCAATGGCATCCAGTGAAGAAAGGCCCCATATATTTGAACTGAAGAAGCTCATTGGCTTGACAGTGAGAGGAGGAGGTCACTGCAGAACTGAACCACGGCTGTGGGCAGGCAGAGCTGAGGAGAGTGCATGGTTCAGAAGTGGACAGAAGGTGGGGAGAGGAAGTAGGAAGTGTGGGATGGGAGGGAAGGGAAGAGATCAGGCAGGAACTGCAGATTACTGGAGCTAAGGGAGAGACTTTTTGCTTTTGGGTGGGTGAGGCTTGCACATGAGGTAGCACAGAATAGAAAACTGATGACAAGGAGGGAGTCGGGAGAACAGGGGAAGGAGAAAAGATGAGGCGAGACCATAGTAGGGTGCTGGAATTGAGCAAGTCCAGGGACTCCTGGGAAGACCATGGGTCTCCATTATATAGAGGAAGAAACTCAGGCCTGGGAGAGTAAGTAACAGATCTGAATATTGGAAGGGTCCAGATCTTTGAAAGGCCAGTTCCTACTCCTGATCAGACTGTAGGGTTCAGCTCACACTTGACCATTCAGTCATTCGATCATTCACTTATTTGTTCACTCAACAAACATTTTCTAGCCCTTCCAGTGTAAGTTATACGAACCAGGCCCTCTTCTACGCACTTTGAATGTATTACTTCCCTTACTGTTCACAGTAACCCAGGAGGTAGGTATTATTATTACTTGACATTTTCAGATGAGGAAACTGCAGCACAGAAAAGTTGAGTAACTCACCTGAAGTTGCACAGCTCTTGAGTGGCAGAGTAGACCTTCAAAGCCAGTCTGTATGGCTCCAGAGCCTCTAGACTTAGCCAATATGTTGTTTTGCCTTTCCAGAAAAAAAAAAAAAAAAAAAAAAAAAGCCCTAGGAGCGAGGAAACCTGAGTTCTAGTCTTGCCTTTGCCATCTCCTCATTGGGGGTTCCTGGGCAAAATGCTTGGTTTGACCCCCTGTCTCAGTCTGTAAGAAGGGGGTGTATTGGATGATTTCTGTCATTCTTCCATTCAGAGAAAGAGCCCAGAGAACTCAGGGCCTGAAGGGTCTGGACACCTGTCCTCACTGAGCAGCTGAGATGGGAAGATGAAGACAGAACCAGCCGTCTCTAACCCCACACTCAGAAGGTGTTCCTTGAGTCTGGGAGGGTGGAGAGTGGGGATCTCTGCCTCCTTTTTTCCCAGTTGACACCCACACCTCTCTCTGAGCAGCTCCCACTGCAGGAAAACTAATAAGGCTGGCATTTTATGATCCCCCACCTTCGATGACAACAGGCAATTTGAAGAGTCAATAAAAGATGTGCTGTACCAAGGGTGTTTTATGGCTCATCACACCATAAACCCCACAGCCATTTGACCAAGGTGCTGGAAAGGGGTTATAGAAGTGAATTCACCAGCCCTTTGTCCAATAGGGGCTTCCAAATTAAGGCATATGATTGATCAACTGCAGGGGGAAGGGGTAGGTGTGTGAAGGAGTCTTTCTGAGTATGTTGGATGTTGGACATAGGCTTGGAGAGCTCCCCAAAAGATGGCACTCTCTATGTATGATTACAAGGGCCCCTGAGAAACCCCAGAGATCCCCCAAACATCCTGTCCCGGGATGTTTAAAATCCCTTTCCCATGGGCCCAGCTTTCTGATCCTGAGACCTGCGGCCTAGGGCAGTAGCTGCCTTTTGGTCTGAAACTTGCTCCTACTGCCCTCCAACTGTGTGACCTTGAACAAATCTCCCATCTCACTGCACCTCAGCTTCCTTATCCTGTAAAACAGAGATAATGATGCCCACATGTTTGGCTTGTTGGGAGGGCCTGGCCCCAGGAAACTGCTCAAGACATTGGATGTGTCAGGAGAGTGGTGGTACAACTTCCCCTGAAAGAGAACCGAAGCCCTGACATCCATACCCAAGTGTCACCAATAGCTCTCAGGACATTTTCTGAGAGCATCCATCTATCCATCATCCATCCAGTGATATACATGAGCACCTGCTCTGTGCCAGGCACTGTGCCAGGCCATGGTGATGAGCAAACACTAAGCCCCTGCCTACTGGAGTTTGCAGGCTAGTGAGCAAAAGGAGGTGATCCATGCATAAGGTTGAGGGTGTATGGCTATAAAGAAAGATAAAGTGGAGTCAGGAGTAGCATGATGAGAACATGCTGCTTTCAAGGGACTTGCATGCTAATGACAAGGAAATGGACAACGAACCACAAGCAGATAAATTGTGTGTGTGTGTGTGTGTAAATAGGGTGCTAAGGCAGGGAATGATGGGAATGTTACTTAGAAATGACATTTAGGCAAGGACTGAAGATTGAGAAGGAGCCAGATGTGCAAATAGTCAAACAAGAGGTGTTCCAGGCAACAGCAAGTCCCTGAGGTGAGCAAGAGTTCCGCAGGTCCATGAAACTGCAGAGGAGCCCAAGTGGCTGGAGACGAGGAGGAAGGGCCTGAGCCAATGGCATAGAGTTGGGAGGGAGTAGGTCCGCCTGCTGCGCAACAGAACATTGTGTTGCTCTCTCCTGATCTTTGTGATTGTAGTAGTGTCCTGTTGCTGCTCCAACAAATCAACACAAACCTAGTAGCTTAAAACATCAAGAATGTATTTTCTCCCAGTTTAGATGTCAGAAGTCCCCTGCGAGTATTAAGGAGCTAATATCAAAGTGCTGGCTGGGCTGGTTCCTTCTAGGGGCATGGGGGAGAATCTCTTACAGCTTAGAGAGGCTGCTAGCATTCCTTGGCTCCTGCCAAACCACTCCAATTCCTGCTTCTATCATGGCATTGCCTTCTCAGACCTGAACTCTCTGCCCCCCTCTTAGAACCCTGTGATTGCATCAGGTCCATTCAGATAATCCAGAAAAACATCTTATCTCAAGACTCTTAACTTTATCATAGCTGCAAAATCTCTTTGGTCATAGAAGGCAATGTATTCACAGGTACTGGAGATTTGGGCATGGACATCTCTGGGGGACCACTATTCCATCTGCTGCAGAGATGTCTTGTGGCCCACATGTGCCTGGCGGCCTGAGAAGAGCCTGCAGTTTCCAGGGTCGCCTGCAGTAAAGTCACAGCTTTGTACTCCAACAAAGACCCACCTCTCTGACCAGGAAGTGTTACTTCCACCCTGATGTCAGGTCTTCTTCACTGGGGAGCAGGGAGTTCTCCTGCCTGGACTTGCTATTCCCCTTCGCCACCCACCTCCTACACCATACCAGCCTCAGCCATCTCCTTCCTCACGGCCTGCAGGAGAGGTTCACCCCTCCTTGGTACCTCACTGAGCCACACTGCCCCCCTACCACTCCTTGCCCACATCTTGCTTTCTCTGCTCAGCCTTCCTCACCAGGTACTCATTAGGCAATGAGGATGTGCAGTGGTAGGACCTGGGGACACAGGGAGTAAACCCAAGGACTTCTGTCACAGTGGGAGGAGCAGTGAGTAACTGGAAAGTTTTTAGGGAAGGAAGGGGGGATGCTGTGGAAGTTCAGAGGAGGGCCACATGACTGGGCCACTGGCTGGGGCATTTCAGGGGAAGGAGGCCGTTGAAGTGGTCTGGCAGGTGCCCAACTCCAGCCCTCAACCACCTCCCCCTGCTGGCCACACAGCCTGCACCCAATGAGATACCACCCTGTGCTCACTGTCAACCCAGGTCCATGTAGGTGTGCATTTTGAAGGAGGGCTCCCAAGCACCATTTTTCCACACAGGGCACAGTGCAGACCAGGTGCCCATACAACCTCAGCACTTGCCAGCTCAAAGTCAGAAAGGTCGGATGTAGAGAGGTGGTGGGCAAGGGGCCAGCCTGGTCCCTCCCTTGGCTCCCCTGGCTAATCTGACCCACCTCCTACCCCCTCATGTCCACATTGATTTTGTAATCACCAATACCCCCTTCTCATCCTACCTACGTAAGCCAGGGCCAGGAGGCCTAGGCAGCTGCTCCATCAGGCATTAGGCACAGGCATTAGCCATCCTTGTGGCTCCATGGGGAATGCTAATGTACCTGTTCTTTCTGGAAGCCAGTACCCCGGGCCCTCCCTACCACCTTTCCAGCTCCATTTCCACACCAGGCTCCTGCTGCCCACTCCCAAAGAGTGAATTTCCTGAACTGATGGGTCACTCCAACTCTCCTGCTCCCCACTTTGCAAAGGCTGGGACATGCATCCAGGTGGGCTACCCCAAATTCACCTGTGCATGGATCAGGACCAGTGGTGTGTAAATATTTAACAACCAGCTCCTAGGGGGAGAAGCCCTGAATTGGAGTGCTTGCCAATTTCCATGGTGTAAATACCCTCACTGTGGCCAATTTTAAGTTACCGATGGATTAAAGGGTTCCACGGAGCCAGCTCCAGCACAGCCCCACAAAAACAGTGCTGAAGAGACCCACCTGCCCCAACATGGCTTCTCCACAGCCTGGCACTGTTCCTTCCATTACAGTGTCACTGAAGGCAGGGCTCTCTTCCAAGCCAGGGGGAGTGTTAAGGTATGGCCTTTTGAGTCAATCTGATCTGGGGTGAAATCCCAGCTGTGTCATTGAAATAAGATGGATGGGTTTGGGGAAGTTGCTGAACATTGTCAGACCTCAGTTTCCTTATGGTTAAAATGAAGTCGATATCATTTATGTCAGAAACATGAGGATTACATGAGATCCTGTATGTGAGGCACTTAGCACAGCACCAGTCAGAATCAGCACTCAATACACATAGCCAGCAGTGGGGACTGAGACCCAGACAGCATGCTTCTAAGATTTGAGGACCTTCAAGAAAATGCTGAAAGGGACCCTGCACCTGGCACAGTCCCTGGCCCCATCCACACTTCTTAAGAATTGGACTGGGATCAGTTCTTTGCCTTAAGGTTGGAAAAGTACTGCTATGTCTAATTTGCAAACACAAAAATATCAGCCCCATATGTAGACTGAGTCTTCTACATTTTATGATTTTTAGGGGCACAAAGAAGACCTCCTATCTCAAATAATACCTTTCACACCTGCTCAAAGACACCTAAAATTCCAGCATGGCAGCTTCATCCCAACACTGGGCTGTCATCATGCACTCCTTCCTTGGAGTGGGTGAGCATCAAGATGAAAGCATCGGATGAAAGAGACTGATGTCACCTGGCGCGTGCCGGCCGCAGGAGGGCACTGAATATGAGGGACGGAGAAAGCTGAGCCCAGGAAGGAGGGGGCCTCTGGACCAACTTAATGGTGTCCTGGTTTCACTCAGTCAAACCCCGGTCTGGATGGAAGGGGATAGCAGCAGTTCCCCGTGCCTCTGTTATTTGAGGAGCATTCAGTCTGGGGCAGTTGACAGCAAAGGCTCTGGAGGCAGTGACCTCCACAGCTGGAAGCCAGACCCAGAGCAGCAGGGCCTGTACAGAGGCCTTGGTTTGGGTCATCCCCAAGGCCCAGAGCTGCTGAAAGCTGAGAATAGAAAAGGTTTGTTTGAATTCCTAGACTCATATCACATCACTTCAAAGATAACTTTTAGTAACATCGGTGGGGGAGGGGAGAGGCAGAAGAGCAGGTAGTAACTACTGAGAATAAAAGCACCACTTAGTAGTTTGGTTTGAAATAAAAATCTTATCCAGACAATGCACGGGCCAGATTAGGCCCAGGAAGTGATAAGGAGATGGGCCCCAGGTTAGAGAAAATACAAGACAAAAGGAGAGTGATGAGGGAGAATAGGAGAGGGAGATGAAGAGGGAGAAAGAAGAGATGAAAATAAAGGAAAAACAGGGAGAGAGAAAAAAGGGTAGAAGAGACAGAAAAGGAAAAGGGAAGCAAGGAGGAAGAGAGGAGGACAGGGAGGAAGACAGTGAGGATGGAGGGGAGGAAAGAAGGAAGGAAGGGAAGAGGAGAGAAGAAGGAAAGGAGGGAGCGAGAGAGACAGGGAGGAAGGGAGAGAGGGAAGGAAGGAGAGAGGGAGGGAGGGAAAAATGAGAAAAGGAGAAAGGCAAGGAAGAGATAGAATAAAAGGAAGGAAAGAGGACGAAAAGAAGAGGTAGGAGAGGAGGAAGTGGAGAGTGTGGGGCCTCGCAGATGAGGACAGAGAGCTTGGGGAGGGGCGAGGTGAAGGGCAGCAGAAGGGAGCAGTAGGAAGGGAGGAAAGAGGAGACAGAAGACCTTGAGAGTCTTACATCTTGATCAAGGCATGACTGATAACATTCCAGTGGACCATCTTTCAGGCCCCTTGTTTGATGACAAAGCTCATCCCCCCTCCACCATCCATTATCGGCTCTCCCTCCCTGAGGCAAGAGCATCAATAATGCTCCCTCTTCGAGATGCACGTCCCCCACGCTGAACGAGCGAGGCAGGGCTGGCCATTGCTGGTGGGCATTCCCGGCCGCACATCATTACCACCCTCCAATCCTTCACCCCACCTGCCGGGCCGCTGACCACCCTCCTCTGACGTCCCCCTCCTGCAGCAAGCTTCTCTTCTGAGGGCGGGACCCCAACCCCCAGGCAGGCAGTCAGAGTCTCTGCCATTGCTGGTGAATGATCTCTGACAACTTGGTATCAGGGCTTCGTTTTTTAAAATGATTGTTTAGTTTTGTTTTGCTTTAATTAAGAAGGAGATCGAACTTCCCCATTCTGGTTGGCTCTTCCAAGAGACCTAACAGTTTGAATTTGAATGCAAACATCTTCAAACATCTGTTGCCGTAATTTGGTTGGATTAACTGTCTAGTTTGCTGGGCCATCTGCTGTTCCCCCAAACCCCATCACTGCCTCTTCCCCAGGCCAGGCAGGATATCTCACCTCTGCAGGTAGAGAAAAGGTTTCAGAGATAATCCCAGTCACAGTCACAAGTTTTCTTTCCATAAAACTTGGAAACAGACTGGCCATGACCCATGGGACGCTAAAGAAGGGGGGTTGTGTCTGAACAACTGGTGAGTTTACCCCTCAGGTCTGTGTGCTCTTAAAGGGACATTTCTTCTTAGACCAACTGAGCCTTCTTCTCCCAGGCCAGGGCTATCATGCAAGGATGCTGGGATTACATCCTGCACAGCCCCACGGGCTCTATTCTACATGAAAGGCATTGCTGGGGTTGTGCAGTAAACCACCTGTGCAGCTGTATAGGGCAACCCTGTTCTCAGTCTCTGCCAGATCTTCCCTCCCTTTGCTTGGCATTCAAGCACCTTTCATGGTGCTTCTTCTACAAGACAAAGGCACTGGCAGGAAAGTCAAGGAAAACCCAGATTTTCCTCTAGTCTCACCATCCAGCTAGCGTGACAAGTGCCTTCACCCAAGAGAGGATCTCCCAGTTCCTACCTGGGCACACCGAATAACACACCCACTCTGCTACAGAGAAGCTCCTCCTAGGCTGAGCTGGCATTCGGCAACCAGGCCCTGCCCTAGCTCTTCAAGGGTGGACAGAGGATTCTAGAACTCCAGCCACCTGCAGACTCCTCAAGAGACTTCCAAATGCACCAGGGCAGAGGATCCTGGGATATGCTTCAGAGGCTTAGCTTGGGGACTGTGCACTCCCATGTGTGACCCCAGGGCTGGTTTCAGTGAAGCCAGCAAGAAACCATTGTCAGGTCATGCAGAATAGGGTGTGGCAGTAACACAAGCAGAAGAGAGCAGGTATTAGGATCTCTGGATTTGTTCTTCCTCCACTGCCTCCCATGGAAACTGCCTTCTCTCACCCTCCCTCATTTGTCCCTTCAGCCAGATCAGCCTCCTCATGGTCCCCCCTAGACTGGGTCCGCCCTTCGGCTCATGCCATTTTCTGACCCACCCGCCTCACTCCATCTCACTCAGCCCCAACATCCAGCTTCATCCTCCTTCTCCATGGCACCCCCAGAAACAATCCTCCAGTTTCAAACTCCCATGGCAGTTATCAATTCCACAAATGTGACAATTATTATCTACTTCCTCCTATTATTGAATTACTTGATGTCATCTGCACACACATGGTCATGCGGTATTTATGTACATGCATGGCTGAATGAATGAATCAATCAATCAATCTGATATCAATATTATAACTAAGGTCACAATGCCTTTGCAAAAACCATGTGCATATTCAACATATAGATATAAGACCTACAACCCTGAACACCTGTAACTGATTCCAAGGTGTGCAAGGATTGGCAGATGCCACTGGGAGAGCAGTCCATTTCACTGGTAGCTGCGAACAAAGTCAGCCAGTTAGTAGAAACCTGTTTCTAATTGCTTGACATATAATAGATACACCTCCAAGCAGCTGAGACCACCGAATCTCATTCAAAGCCCTGCTTCCCGGCTTACACCTAAGCCTTTCATGTTTTATTAGAGCCCTGCACATTTCATTTCCTTTTATGTGGGGAAGAAAATGGACCCTTGGTTCTAGGAGGGGCATTCACAGATGCACTTTTACTTATTGAAGGGCAGCTTTGTAGAAGGCAAACCGCCTGTCTCGGGTTTGTGGATTCAGGTTTAAGGAAGGTGGAGAAGACAGGGGTCACTTTCTCTCCCCCAGTATCATCCAGAAAGATGGAGATCTCAATCACACCCAGCCCAGGGTGAGACCCTGTGTGAACAGAGCCATGCAGCCCCTGCTCACCAAGCTTGTACACTTAGCTGCTGCCCCAAGAGCAGATCAGCCCCCACAACACATCCCCAGTGTGGCCAGTGTCTCAGCAGAGTGGACAAACCAGCAAAAGCAGTCATAAATCAGGGCTCCCAGCACTCCCACACCCTATTTTCCCCTGCCTCTCCCAGCCTGGACATGGAGCCCACCCACAGTTCTGCTGGCAGAGGACCGGCAGCCTTGACCCCACCAGCCGGTAGTGACCTGGAATCCATCATCCTGCTCAAGCTCGGGCGTGTGCTGGGGCTATAAAGCACGCTTCGCCCCCCAGGAGCCCAAGAGTGTCAGGATTTCCAGCCTGCTCCTGTCCTTCTGCTCCAGTCAGAGGAGCAGGAGGGGCTTGTGCACCGCACTTGCCTGCTGTGTCCTCCCACCCCTGTTGGACTGCAGCCTAGGCTCAGAGGAGACACCAGGCCCAGCTTTTGTCCTGCTCTCTAGACCACACCCCCAGCCACAACCACCAGTCAGGTTCCTGTCATGGCTGGACAGCTCCCCCTAAAACTGTGGAGAATTGCCTCTGCCAGGAAGCTTCTTCCACGCTCAAGCCTTTATGAGGCTTGAATTCTCACAGCAGAACAGCTGGGGCACCATAGCTCCTGCTGGGTGATTTTCAGGGGCCAGTTTCTGTAGCTGGGCCAGTCCCTGCAGCCTCCCACTCCTGTACCATGACAAGCGATGCCCTTGGTAAGCCTCATCACACTGGCAGCAGTGAAGCCGCTCAACCTTTATGAAACCATAGGTGTATGCAAGGTCTGCCTTTTTGCATATCATGGATGATCACTTTCAAGAGCTTCTGAAGCTCATACTTCGGTCTCCTGTATGGCACATCACCGCCCCAGTGACACAACTACTAAGTGGCCGAGGGGAAATATAAACCTCAGTGTCCGAAGCCCAAACTCCTTTCACATCACCACATTGCCTCCAATACCGGGGGACCTGAAAGGACCATGTATCAGCCCCAATCACCCTGACCAATCAGCTGGCTGGCTAGTCCAGTACCACACTGGTACCTCCAGAAGCTACGAGCCTAGACTAAGTAAATGACTTTCTCAGTAGAGTAGGGTCATGTTTCCAGCAAGGGTAAATGAAGAACTGGGCTTGTCTACAAGAGCCTCCAAAAATAAAAACTGCAGCTGAAGCATCTTAGAGAGAGGGGACAAGGATAATGTGGAATTGGACCCAGATCAAGAACAGTGGCCCCACTGGTTCTGTGTCCTGACTGGGAGAAGCAGAAGAAAGCAGTGAGCTTTCCCTTCGCTGCAGCCAAAGCAGGCTTGCAGAAGACAAAGTCAACCCCTCATCTTCCTGCTGAAGGCCTTTCAGTGGATCCCCTGGCTCTCAGGATCAAGACCAACATCCTTGTACAGTCCATAAGGTCCTGAATAGCAAGGCCCTGCCCCCTCCAGCTTCCTCATACACATGGACCCTCACCCAGGGGACCCTAGCCCCACCCAGGGTCCTTTGGTTCCTCCCACATCATGCTCTGTCCTGTGTCTGGTTCCCACCTGCCCCCTGGCTCCTGGGTGACACCCTAACTTTCACCTTCAGGTCACAGCTCTGTTACATGCCCCCGAGGGAAGCCTTCTCTGAGCCCCAGACAAAGGCTGGTTCTTCCTTCTGCACACTCTCATAGTGCTTCCTGCCTCTCCTTTGTAATGATCACCACCACTGTCATCTGACTTAATTGTTTGATGAGTTGGTTACAATCTACCTTCCTATAGACTGTAAGCTCCATGAGGGCAAGCACCATGACTGTTCCACTCATGGTATCCTCAGCAGTAGCATAGCTCCTGGAAAGTGATAGGTGCTCGGAATCTGACTGTTGCATAAGCAAAGGAATCCAAGAATGCTTTATCAAAAAGTGAAGGTTTGGAAACTTCTGCAATAATAGGGTGGGACAGACACTTCCTGGGAAACTGGGGGGTGGAGGAGGCATGCCGTTGCTTTGGAAACATGAATCCTATGCTCAGAATGTCTGGTCCATCCCAACCCTGCCCTGACTCCAGGACCTGGTCCCACTCTGACTTGGAGGCTCAACCTTTGCTAGACTATGCACATTTCTACAGTTTGCAACCCTCTCATCTGCTGCAGCATTCTCATGTACCACACACCTCCATCCCATTCCCATGGAGGTAGGCATTATCAAATAGCCCTGTTTTTCAGATGAGAAAAAAAACAGGAAGGCCAACTGGCTAGCATAGTGTAACATGTTATTAAAAGGCAAAGTCAAATGTAAGCCTAGGACTTCTCCCCACACATCTGGCACAGATTTTCCACTAGCCCTCAACATGTGTATGACTTGGATAAAAGTGAGGTGAGGAGGAAGCAGAATCCCCGTTACTCAGCTGAGTGCTTTACCCCTCCCTCTGCTGGCCCAGAGTGAAGCATGGAGCCTCCTTTGTCCAGAAAACAAAATACCTCTACGAAAGGGAGGTCGTGGGGAAAGAGAGTGATGTCTGTTTGCACCAGGAGGGGAGGAGCCTGGAGATTCCAACTAGTTTTAAGCAAATGTTCAACCAGTGCACCAGATGCAGCCTCGTGCCCCATTCTCATCCTTTGGGATAACTTGGGGCCTCAGAGGTCCTGCAGGACAAACTGCTCACTTCTCCTGAGCCTTCCCCTCTGCAGATCCTTAGAGTGTAATATCTGCCACTCCACTATCTCAAACGCATGCCTCAATCCCCTCTCCATCTCCCAAAACATTGTTAAAATCCTCCATGCCCTGCTGTCTCCTCCCATTTTCTTCGTACTTGCGACTTAACACCTTCTTAATTTCTCTGCTATCCTCATGGTACATATTTTGAGGTAGAAGAAATACGTTTTATTGAAAAATGTTTGGTGGAATAAAGTATAAAACTTTGATTGTGCTGAAACTTAGATTGTGCTGAAATTGTCACCTCTAACGTCTATGCTGATAATTGTCAAGTTGTTATCTTCGTCAGTTCTATCCCATTATAACTCCAGCTTCTGGATAAATACCCCTACCTGTCACATGGCAAAAAGCAGAGGACCCTGTAAAAGTTCCATTCTTTGTCTGTGGCCCCATCGTTCTTCAAGATACTTGGGCTTTAAAAATGCAAAGACCTCAAATCTACCTTCACTACTTATTGGTGACTGTCCTGAATTGAATTGTGTTCCCAAAGGTTTAGGTCCATGCAGAACCTCAGAATCTGACCTTATTTGGAAATAGGGCTTTTATAGATGTAATTTCTTTAAGATGAGGTCATACTGGATTTGGGTGTGTCCTAATCCACTGACTGGTGTCCTTATTAGAAATGGGTAAATTTAGACATAGACACACAGAGAGAGAACACCATGTGACAGTGGAGACAGATTGGAGTGACACATCTACAAGCCAAGGAATGCCAAGAATTGCCAGCAACTACCAGAAGCTGGAGGAGGCAAGGAAGGATCCTCCCTAGAGCTTTCAGAGGGAACGTGGCCCCATTTCAGATGCCCAGCCTCCAGAACTGCAAGAAAGCACATTTCGGTTGTTTTAAGGCATGGAGTTTATGACACTTTGTTCAGTAGCTGTAGGAAATGAACATAATGTCTATATCCTTTTTTTTTTTTTTAAAGATTTCTTGGATTTTATCCATTATTTCCTCAATCATCATTGAGCCCCTACTATGGGCAAAGTGTAGGGCTAGGCCCAGGAGAGGCAAAGATGACTGAAGTCAGTAACTACAAATCAACATCCTCAAGAAGTTTAGCATTTAGTCATGACTAGAAGGTATGTATGGAAATGGATCAAGTACAAAGAAGTGTGTAATTAGGTCGTAAGGGAGATAAAGTACTTGGTAGGAGAGTTCAGAGGGTAGAGGGTGCTGTCCTGGGAAGGAGGGAGATTTGGGGTGGATCTTTAAGGATGCAATTGATTTCGCTGAGTAAAGCTGAGAAGCACCTTCCATGTAACCACAGAAGCCTGGGAGCATGGGTCACATCTCGGGAGTGGCCAAACTGGCTGGGGTGGGAGGGAGTGGCAGATAAAGCCCGACAAATGGGCTGAGCCTGTGTCATGAAACATTCGCATGCCAAGCTTAGGATTAGGGCTCGACCCTATAGGCTGAGCATGGACAGGACACTGAAAGATTCTTGTTGTGAGGTGGCATGACACAAACTGGGCTTACAGGGTAGTGACCAAGCAGCCATTTCTACTGGTGCTTTGAAACCTCCTGTTGAAAGAACCCCTAGAAATGGCTATAGTCATTCATTAGAGACATTCCTCAGAGTGGCCAGGCACCAGTACACTGAACTGTTTATTTCCAGAAAATTCTTGCCCTGACTCCAAGGAAGTGAACAGGAACAAGTTGAGACAAAGACAGGACACTGTAAGTCCTAATGGTCTGGGATCCTACTGGAGATCAACCAGAAAGAAAAGAAAACAGTTCTGTGTCACTGTGGAAATAGAATTCCAGTGACAAAAAACCACAATTTGTACCTCACTTTTATCTAGCACATGGTTCCAGGGGAGCCTAGACCAGAGGCTTTGGAGAACTCTGTCCTTCCGAACACCAGGACAAATCCTGGGCAGCCCAGGGACCATCTCATTTAGCCCTGCACAAGTTCAGCACTGGTGTTTAACTTTTTTCCATTTTTTTTCTTCCTCCCTGTTATTTAAATGGTTTTAAACATGAAACTAGGCCAGGAAAAGGGGGTAGCATTGTTTTAATAATTAGCAATTATGATCGCTGCAATATTAATTGCATATTTCCATAGCAAACACTTCCCCAGAGGGCCAAGGGTGGTTAGAGACTGCCAGAGCCTAAAACTGGAATTCCTGAGAACAGAAAAAGGAGAGAAAAGCAACTTCTTCCATTTAAGCAAATTACCATGGGGACTGCAAGGCCCCTCTAATTAGCCCAGCTCGCTGAAGCTCCTGCGCAGGCTGGTGTGGTCTCACTCAGTGCTACCAGGCCTGCCTGTGAAGGCCTTTGCTCCTTTCTTTCTCTTATTTTAGTCACTTGGGCAAGGGAGCAGCTTGTTTCCAGGGGGCAGCCGGGCTGGGCTGAGAGCCTGCACTCCAGAGCTCAGTGGCCCTGGCCCCCATGCTGGGGTCCAGGTTCATTTGTGCAAATCCTGGCCACAGGAGAAGGGCAAAATGGGACAGCACCGCAGACAATTCTGTATGGTGGCACTCAGGGAGGGGGCTATGGCTGTAAAGGCCACCAGATCTGCCTCCCCAACTCTGTGACACAGATTGTGGGGTTCAGGGTGGAACTGGGGGGACAAAAAGCAGGAGAGGGAGGAAGGGAAGGGTAGGGGGACAAAGGGAAGGTAGCGGCAAAGAAGAAAGAAGAAGAGATGGAGGAAAGAGAGAGATGGGGCCCCTGAATTAGGGGGCAGGAGATAAGAAATGAGGGAGATGAGAGTGAGGACTCAGAAGAAAAAGCATTAGAGCCATTGGTGAAAAGTGAAGTCCTTTGCAGTCACCCCAGGAAGGACTTTGACAAATGCAAGGCATTCCTACTGCAATCCCCAGCTTCAGGGATGATAGCAGAGGCTCCTGCAAAAGTCCACCAACAATTAGGCTAAAGGGCGAGACCATGGCAGAGTCAACCAGCCTTTCCTGCTCTCTGTCGGGGATTGTCGAGGTGGAAAGACAGTGTGCTCAGAGCCTGGACAGCACCTTGTGTTTGCAGATCCCATGTATGTCACATGCGACATTTCCCTTCATCATCAGAACAACAATTAAGCAAGTATTACTATCTCCATTTAACAGGTGGGAAGACTAAGGAAGGCTGCCATAATCACATACTTAGAAATGTGCAGAGGCTGAGGCTTTTTCTGATACGTTGCACCATTTCCCCCAGCTTCATCCTTCATCAGCCTCTGAGTCCCTCAAAGCAAACTTCCTAGCAGGAGCAAGCCCTGCCTGGCTGCCTCTGTATCTGGCACATCTCACAGGATTCGGAAGTCTTTCCACACTGTTCCTAGTCTGTCGTGCCCAGGATATGCAGTCTCCATTTTAAAGTAACTTGCTAAGCAAAACTCCAAATTCACAAATACAGACATGTATTTGCCATACAGGCATGGCAATCATTCTCATTGTAAAAGGGTTCCCCCCAAGGTGCCTTTAAACGAGGGAGCTCCCCTGTGCATCGAAGCATTTGCTTACAGATCATTGACTCCTCGATGGAGAAGCTGGGAGGCTTGACAAAGAAACCTACAAACACAATGTCTCCAGCTGCTTTCAGTGGAAAAAGATAAACAATGAAAATAAAGCAGGAGTGCTTCAAGAGAAGGGAATCCAGCTGAGCAATGATCACCGTGACGATAATACTTTATGCACACGAGCACCTGTCATCCCTCAGCCCTCATCATGCCTCCTAACCTGTGGCTCAGTCCCCTTGTCAGGGCAGCAGTGATTCCATCACTTTTACATTGCAAAGCACTCCACAGCTGACTCTGCCCTGGCATCTTTAGTTTCACAGACTACTCCTGGTGATCCCTTTAGGAAGGGCAGAAATTATTATCCCAATGGACAGGTGAGGAAAATGAGGCTCTGAAGGTCTGAGTGCCTGGTCTGAGGTCACACAGCCTGTGCAAGTAGACTCTCAGCCTCTACCCCTCCCTTGGTGTCTCTGAGGCTGTTTTCATCACCTCCTATTCACCCTGTTGGAGAGGGTGGGATTCCCCTCGGGGGTTATGGGGGTGACCAAACACTTGATACCTGACACTGGAAGGATGAGATCAACAGCAGTGTATAAGTCAGATAGACTCACATTCCAGGGAAGAGCATCCAGCACACCACACAGGGCCATATGGGGTTGTTAAAGGAACAGAGTGAACAACCAGGGACACGGCAGGCAGCTTTGCAGTACCGAGAGGGTGAGGTGATCACTGATTCCCACAAGTAAATGCAGCTGGCTTGTCTGAACATTTCTGTGGCTAGCAGCAAACTGAAACCCAATGCTCAAGGATAAGAAAGAACTGGGCCTGGCCCCCTTGATGTGAAGACCTCTTTGGCTAGGTAGCCTTGTCCACGAGAGCAGAATTGTGAAGGGAACATGCCTCTAGGCCATTCAGGCCTTCCTGGTTTCCGCAGGTGTCAAGGCAGCTCATGACATCAGACCTCAGTTTTAAGCCTTACCCCCTCAGCAGCTGATGAGAGTCAGCCTCCAGCAGTACCCCCAGAGAACTCACTTTTCAGCAACATGACCATAGACTTCCAAGAAACGGTACCACCCAATACCAAATCAGGTCCTGAAGGAGCCCAGGGCCAACTCCATTCCAGAGCAGCTTCTCCTCACTCCATGCCCAGGTGGGATGGGCTCTGCAAGCCCCCAGCCTACAACAAGCACTCCCCTCCCCACCTTCCCCTGTTAACAAGTCTGGGAGGCTTTGCTCACTCTGTGTGTGTACAAACATTACCCGGTGTATTTTTTATCTTATTTATCCCTGGAAATCTATCTCAAAGCCGCCTTTGGAAACTCCTAAGTAGGATGTAATGCGTGGATTTCAGCCTCTGCTTGGTAGTTTGTGATGTAGTTATTCCCCAAGCCTTAGCATGCAGGAAGAAACAACAGAAGCAAAACCGTGTTTAACCAAACAACAGATTGTAGGGGAGAGACAGGGAAGGAAAGGGGAAGAGAGGGAGGTCTGGAGAGGGGAAACCAAGTGCAGCCACTGTACCTGTCTCTTCCAAGAGTTTACTGAATGATTTCACACATCTCCAGTAGACATTCCACTCCCCAGCCCCTATCAGTTTTACTGACCGTGGCCATGGAAGAGGAAGAAGACAGGATCCCTGGCATAACTGAGGAAGGGGAATGAGGTGGCCTCCATGACACAATATGGAAAAAATACTCTTAATGACATGTTTAAAGGATATTTCAATGTTTAAAATGAACATAAACCTTGACTCCACGATGATTATAATTACAAAAGGTAAGCACGAATAGGACAAAAAGTAAATGACAAGTTAGAAAAATGAAAGCACGTAGTAAGTGGGACCATTTGATGTTTTTCCCTTTGATAAGTCCTTTATTATAATAATAATTGGATAATTATAATACTCTCATGTAATTATTATTAGTTTTGGGGTGACTGGTAAAAGTCTGGAAAGAAGAAAGGATGTGGCATCATCTTCTGAGAACTAACCATCTAGATGAAAATACAATCAGAGGCATTTGAAAGGGACTTGAAGCCATCACACAAATATCTCCCAATGAAAAGGTGAAGGGAATGCTGGCTGGGCTTGAAATGAAGGAGAGGTCTGTAGGCAGCAGTGGCTGCCTGAAGGAGGCAGTCCTGGACTCACTTGGAAATAGAAAGAAATTACCACACAGATTCTTGGTTAACTCCCCTTCTAACCAGGCTAAGTCTCCAGAGGTGTGTTGCTCCCCAGTAGCTTTTCACCTTTTGTGGAAGACCAGAGCTCCCCCAAATCACTAAAGAGCCAGATCTTGCATCACAGGTTCAAAATTACCCCAGGACAGAAACTTGCAGGAGGACACATGAAGGTAAGGAGGCCCAATCAATCTCAACCGAAGACCTCCCAGAGGCTCTGGGAAGCTCCATGGAAAGGAATGTGACTCACACGCTCTCAACTGACCCCTGCCACTCAGTACATTTCTCCAAAACATATCCACACCTTGTTCCCATGCATGGAGACTTCCAGAAAACCCAGTGCTGAGAATCTGGCAGAGATGTTGCCCCTAGGAAACCCCCATGCCTTCTTCATCACTGCTTTCATGCCTCAAGTGGATGTCCAATTGGAGATAATAAATGTTTACTGGACTGAACTGGGAGGAAACAAGGACACAAGAGGATGAGACTAGGGTATGGAGTGTTTAGGGGTTGGGCAACTTAGCACAGATGTTGGACAGGTTGCACTGAACCTATGGCTCCAGCCCTTGAGGGTTTATTCAGGTTCTCCTAACCCTCAGTCCCAGCTGCCATGACATGACTCCCAACCAGCACTCCTGCCCAGCTACCTTCCCACCCCGTGGTTATTATGTGTCAGCGCATGCTAGGGCTCCACATTGTATCTGCATGCCTGTCCACAATATCATTATTGCCACAAAGTGTGGTCATTGTCATAATAAAGGTAGATATCTGACAGTGCAAGGGCCAGAGGGGTCAACCAACCAGGGATCTCCATTTCCCATGTGTCCAGCCAACTAATCTCTCACCCAGGCAGGCAAGGAGAGAGATTGCAGCACAGGCTGGGATGCTGGGAAGCAGGGCCTGGTTCTTTGCTGTGGGAATGGAAGACACTGCACTCAAGTCCACATCTTTGATGACGGCAACTTTGGGAGATGAGGGGCAGTTGGGGTGCCAGTTAATTTTACGCATCAGCTTGGCTGGGCCACAGGATGTTCAGGTATCTCGTTAAACGTTTCTGGGTGTTTAGCTGGGCATGGTGGCTCATGCCTATAGTCCCAGCTACTTGGGAGGGTGAGGTGGGAGGATCGCTTGAGCCCAGGAGGTGGAGGTTGCAGTGAGCTGAGATCATGCCACTGTACTCCATCCTGGATGACAAAGTGAGACCCTGTCTCAAAAAAAAAAAAAAAATCTGGGTGTGTCTGTGAAAGTGTTTTTGGACAAATTTATCATTTGAATCAATGGACTACACTGAGCAGACTGCCCTCCCTGGCATGGGTGGGCACAAGCCCTTCCGATTCTCAGATCTTCAGATTCCCAGTGGAACTATATCACCAGCTTTCCTGGGATGTATGGCAGCTCATGGGATTTCTCAGCCTCCATAATTGATGTGAGCCAATTCTTCATATATGTGTGTGTATGTGTGTGTGTGTGTACACACACACACACGTGTTATATTACATATGTTTTATATATCAAGATTTATACATACATCATTTATACATACATGTTTTATATATCAAGTTTTATACACACACACACGCACACACACATCATAATAGTTGGTTAGCCACAGGTAGACAGGCAGACCCTAACCCAAGTTGACACTTTAGCTACAGTAGTCAAAAGAGACAAAGGGAAGGCTTGGGAAGTGGAGGCTGGGGCCACTCCCTGAGCCCATGCAACAAAGACTTTCATAGAGAGTCCCAACCATACTGGAAGTGAAGAGAGTTCTGGGAGGGTCCTGGGCAGGACTGGGTGCCACCTCTCCTCTTTACTAACTCTGCTGCCAAGGCACATATCGGGATCATGGCCAAATCATCCATGCCATAGTATTTTCTGACAGGTTTGAACAAACTGAGTTCTTGGACTTGGAGTCTGAAGGAGTTTGAGTGGGGAATGGGAATATTTTATAGCAACCACCATATCAACCCCTTGCAATTTCCTTGCCTTGGTATAGCAAGATGCATTTACACAGCTCTCACAAGTTGGACCACTCAGTTCTCACCCACCTTGGTTGGATCTCTGTCCACTTCCCTTCCTGTCCTGTCATGATCTTCCTGACCCCCATACCAGTCACCAGACACCACCTATTTTTGTATTAAACCTGTTCCCACTTACAGAGCCAGGCTTACATGTCCTCATATTGATTCTTGCCAGTAATAGAATTCAGACAGCGCTTTTGAAGCTGAGCTGGCATGAGCTCATTTTCTGGTCTTATGGCAACTGCTGGGACTGCCTGCCTGGTTTTTGAGCCCATGCCCTGACCTCGGGGGTCTGTGTGCTCCCTGTTTTTTGTTTGTTTGTTTGTTTGTTTGTTTACTTGTCTCACACTGCCCCCAAACCTCTGTTCTATTTATCCCCCCTTTATGTCCACCTCCCCCAGTGCCCACCACCATCCCTGCTACTGAATCCCACCATTACCACATCACCCCCACAAAACCCTGCTATCTCTCATTGCTATGCGTTCACCAGCCCCATCAGCCCTCCTGGGCTTCAGAGCACCCTGGCTGCATCTTGCCTGCTGACTCCCAGGTCCTTGTCCCTCTGGCCCTCTCCAGTGGCCACTCCACCTTGCTCCCAGCCTTTTCTTGACACCCTCAGCTCCGACTCCCCATCCAGCGTGCGCACTCCACATAACCCTCCATCCAACATGGCACCCCTCTGCCAGCCCACTCCCCACCTCGCCTGTGACCCAGCAACTAGCACACCAGTTCCCACAGGGAGGGACCGGAGGGGTGAAAAAAACCCAGCAAAACAATGGGCTATTGACTACGAATTCCATTTCTCTTCCCACCTCTGGTTATTTAAACAGTTAGAAGATAGCTTTGCTCACTATATGTATGCACACATATTGGCTACACGATCGCCTATCCTACTTATCCTCGGGAATTTGTTTCAAAGCCGCCTTTTGGAAACTCCTAAGTAGGATGTAATTCGGTGGATTTTATGTTCTGCTCACTGTCTGGCAAAGCAGTTTATTCCACAAACCCCTGGCATATGGGGGAAAGAGCACGCATGAAAAATGGGGCCGTTCTTTGCCCAAACACCCTGACATTGTCTCCACCTAGGTTTGAGAAGAGACCTCCTTGCCTAGACAGGGTCTCTGTAAAGTTTCTTAATGTCTAAATTTTTACATTCTCAACTTCAATAACTTGGGTTGTTAGTATGAAAGAAGCAGTCTGCAAATGGCATTTAAAAGCAAATTGGATTTTCTTCCCCCAGCTGATACAGCCCTCGGTTCTGCTTGCCAGAGAACGCAGTTTACTTCTGTCTGAAGCAGCCATTTGTCATGTGTCAGAGGATCTGAAATAAAATTCCTTTGTGTATGACTGTCTAATAAAGAGGGTCTTAATGTTAATAATTCACCTCTAAATGCCGTTTACACACAGTTTCTCTCGCACCTTCAATCTAAGGTAGTGAAGCTGAAAGGTGAATGAGGATTTTCTGAAGATCCTAAATATGTGTTCCAGAATAACATTTATATCAAACAGCGCCTTCTTTATATTCCAGGCCAGGGACTCTGCTTGTAGGTGATAATGTGTATCAGGAAAGCCATCCGCTTTTGGGGGGGTCGGGGGGAAGAAGCTTAAATCCTTGGGACCCAGGAAGGGGGAGGGCAGGAGGATGGGTTTGCAACAGAGGAAGGAAGAGAACAGAAATGGAACAAAGCTGGGACATTCAACATTCAACAAACATGCCCAGAGAGACTTAACGTGCCACCTTTCTCTTTGGCAGTAGGGTCATAGGCACAGACCCAAAGGCTTTCTCGCCTTCAAGACCTTTCTGGAATGAGAGATGGCCCAAACTTACACATTAATTGACAAAGAGAGACATATTCACCTCCATAAACAAGCTTTATGAGCCACCTGCCCTGGCCCTCCCATCCCCAGCAGGTGAGGGATCCCCTTCTCTGACTCCTGCAGCCTCTCAGGCACATTTCTTTTAGGCTCTCATCACTGCCATGTGCATGGGTCCCCATTGGACTGGGAGGTTCAAGGTCATGGACCAATCTCTTTATGTCTTTATCCTCAAGGGTCAGCACAGTGCTCATCACTTAGAGATCACCAGATGAGTAGGTGTTGACTAAATGAAAGGCCCAGTCCCTGCTACCAAGTTGCTCACAGTCTAGGGCAGGAGACGGAAGCAAATAGAGGGTCACAGTGCAGGCTGAGGATGCTGCAGAGAGTGGCGACCCCAAACCTCAGGCTTCCAGCAGCAAAGGCTCACTTCTTACTCACCTTCATGACCGTCACAGGTTGGTCATCACCCTCTGCTCCATGACCTCTTCACTTCAGGACCAAGGTGGAAGCAGCATCCAGGAGCATGCCAAGTCCTGGGCGTGCAGGTCTTATGGCGTGGGGAAAAGAGAAACAGTGGAGCAACATGGAAGGGTCTTCGAAGTGCCTGCTTCAAAGTGGCACATGTCTGGCCAAGTTCAGTGGCTCATGCCTGTAATCCCAGGATTTTGGGAACCCAAGGCAGGAAGATCCCTTCGGACCAGAAGTTCAAGATCAGCCTGGGCAACAGAGAGAGATCCTGTCTCTACAAAAAAAAAAAAAAAAAAAAAAAGTAATTAGCCAGGTGCAGTGGTGCATGCCTGTAGTCCCAGCTACCGGGGTAGCTGAGGTGGGGGGATCACTTGCACTTAGGAGGCCAAGGCTGCAGGGAACCATGATCACAACACTGCACTCTATCCTAGATGACACAGTGAGACCCTGTCTCTAAAAAAATTATAAATAAATAAATTAATTAAAAATTTCAAAAAACAAAGTTGCACATGTCTCTTTCACCCACATTTCATTGTCTGAAACATGGCACATGGCACATGGCCCAGCCTGCCATCAGGCAGCCAGGAAATCTCCATCAGGCTCAGGATGGCCTGGTCGGGAGAGGTAGCCAACACTGAGCCATGGTACAGACAACCGCAAACACTGTGATAGCAGAACACCCCTGGGCTCTGTGATCAAGCCAGGAGTGCTGGAGTTGCTTCCAGGGATGCAGCACTTGAACTAAGCCAAGTATGAGTGGGATTCAGCCATTCCTGCTAGAGGTAGAAAAGACCAAAAGTGAGGCTTTAGGTGATGGCTGCCTGAGCTGGCTCCCACCCACAGGGAAGTGGCCCCAGAGGCCTTGTGGCAGCCTGTGCATTTCCCACATTTCCAGGGATGGAAGAAGAAGCAGCTGTAGTTGGAGATACCAGGAACTCTGCCCAAAGGTCAGTTCGATGCTGGGATGTCACCGGCTTCATCCCAACTAAGGATGTGCAGTCTCCAAGAGCACAGGCAAGGCCTTTGGATGCCCTCCTTGCCCCCTGACATAGTCCCCAGATTCTGAGAGGTTCAGAGCCCTCTCCCTGCAGACACAGGGGTTGGGAAAGGACAGCCATAAAGGAAGGCAGCAGAGACACAGACCCTCTGAGGGACCTGCCTGGGAGACTGTGCTCATTTTCCCAGGCAACCGCATCAGCCTGTGCTGGAGATGTCAGTGACGGAGGACACCTTCACAGCCCATCCAAGGGGAAATGGCCAAAGCCATGCAGCTGCTGCCCACACTGCGTGTGCATTGCCAGGAGACCCTGGAATCCACCTGACTAGACCAGAGGCGGGCACCCAACCAAGGGGCAGCCACACCTTGGGAGGGACAGTGACCTGTTAAGGCCTGGTGTTGGAGAGGGAAGCCGAGCCCTCTCATGATTTTCAATTAGAGACGAGTGACAGATGGGGCCAGTGAGGCAGAAGGTGGAGTCAACTCAGAACCACACTACCCCGGCGTGATAGGGAACACACATTATGAAGAAGGCTGTCGGGAGAAGGAGAGGGCTGGGCTGGAGGGCATTTGCAGAGAGAGAGAGAGAGAGAGAGATCCCTGACGGATTTCAATTCCAATCCAATCCAAAAGTGATTTGACAAACACCTTTTATTCCAAAATAAATCTCTACCCTCCACAACCAAAAAAGTCTAGCTCGAATATATCCACTATCTTCACCCACTGGGGATGCTGTAAGAGAATAGGGAGATTTATAAACAACAGAAATTTACTTCTTACAGTTCTGAAGGCTGGGAAGTCCTAAGGTCAAGGTGCCGGCAGATTCAGAGTCTGGGGAGGGCTCATTCCTGGTTCCTACAGGGCCATTTTCTCCTGTGTCTTCCCACGGTGGAAAGGGCAAGGCAGCTCTCTGGGTTCTCTTTGTTAAGGGAACTAACCCCATTCATGAGGGCTCCACCCTTATGATCTCACCACCTCCCAAAGTCCCCACCTCCTAGTCCCATCACTTTGGAAGTTAGGATTCAACATATGAACATTTGGGGGGGCACAAATACTCACTCTGGCAACCACCAAATGAGCATCCTCTATGTGGGTGCCCCAGGAAGTGACACAGCATTGTAGACAAAGCCAAACCTAAGACGAAGTGCAAGCTGACTTGTGACACATCCAGAATGGTTGAAACCATGAGGGGAGAAACCTTTAAAAGAACAATAACTTTGAAATACACGCAAAATACAATGATACCCTTTATCATCTAAAGATACACAAGCTAGGAACTTTAAAGTGGTCATTAACTCTACGAAAAAGTAACAACTTCAATAATATCTCTATAGTATACTTGCAGACATGAAAAGCTGAGAACGAGAGTGATAATTTTTTTTTTTTTTTTTTTTTTTTTTTTTTTTTGAGACGGAGTCTCGCTCTGTCGTCCAGGCTGGAGTGCAGTGGCCGGATCTCGGCTCACTGCAAGCTCCGCCTCCCGGGTTTACGCCATTCTCCTGCCTCAGCCTCCCAAGTAGCTGGGACTACAGGCGCCCGCCACCTCGCCCGGCTAGTTTTTTGTATTTTTTAGTAGAGACGGGGTTTCACTGTGTTAGCCAGGATGGTCTTGATCTCCCGACCTCGTGATCCGCCCGTCTCGGCCTCCCAAAGTGCTGGGATTACAGGCTTGAGCCACCGCGCCCAGCCGAGAGTGATAATTTTAACATAAATATTCTTTCTCCAATTATAATTTATTTTTTATTTTTCTGCTGTAATTAGGTCCATTTTTAGTTCCTGCTGTTGTCTATCTGTTTCAATCCTTGTTCATCAATCTTGGTGAAGGATTGTCTCTTGTAGTGGTCTTTAAAAAAGAAAAAAAGATTTTTCTTTTATGAATTAACTCCGCTTTTCGTTTTCTGTTCATTTGAGCTTTCATCTTTATTAATTATTTCTCTTTATTGTCTTTGGTTTTATATTCTTGTTTTTTATCTAATTTCTTGTTGAAATCATAGGTTATTTATTTTCAGACTTGGTATTTTTCCAAATAATGAACTTAAAGCTTTACAATATCTTCTGAAGAATCATATTGCACATATTTTGATATATTGTGTTCTTGTGCTTGTTCTAATAATGTGTTATTTCCATTTTGATTAACCGTTTGATTCAGTAATTGTTGAGATAAACGTGTTATTTAAATTACAAGTCCAGAGATTTTGTTTTTGCCATTATTTGGTTGATGGTTTCACATTTTATTGCATTATGACTTGTGAATGTGGCATTTAAGTATCATGGTAATCTTTAGAAATGTTTTAATATTTTACAAAGGGATACTTGCACCTCCATGTTTATTGCAGCACTATTCACAATAGCAAAGATATGGAATCAACCTAAGTGGGCATCAACAGATGAATGGATTAAAAAATATATGCTATATATACAAAAGGAAATACTATTAGGCCATAAAAAAGAATGAAATCATGTCATTTGCAGCAACATGGATAGAACTGGAGGTCATTATATTTAGTGATACGAGCCAGGCTCAGAAAGACAAATGTTACATGTTCTCACTCATATGTGGAAGCTAAGAAAGTTGATCTCATGGAGGTAGAGACTAGAATGATAGATACCAGAGGCAGAGAAAAGTGAGGTGGGTATGGAGAGATGAACAGAGGTTGGCTAATGGCTACCAAACACACAGTTAGACCGAAAGAATTAAGTTCTAATATTCGATAGCAGAGTAGGCTGCCTCTAGTTAACAGCAATGTGTTGCATAATTCAAAATATAGCTAGAAGAGAGGACTTGAAATGTTCCCAACACATAGAAATGATGAATACTTCAGATAATGGATATGCTAGAATCCTGACTTGATCATTACACATTCTACGCATTTAAGGTCACATGTACCCCATAAATATGTACAAATACTATGTATCAATGTAAAAAAGAAAAAATATATTAAATTTTATATGTGACCTAATATGTGGGAAACTATGTGAATGATCTATGCGTGTTTGAAAGAAATTTGTATTCTCTATTTGTTCAGTATATATCATGCATTTTATATATCACCAGCCTTATTATGTTATTTGCATCCCCTATAACCTTACTTGATTTTCTTGTTGGTTTGATCTGTTGAGGAGTAAGTTGAAGCATCTGACTATAATATTATATTTATCTATATTTCCCAGCAGTACTATCAACTTTGCTTTCTACATATGTAAGTTTTCTGTTACACACGTAATGGCCCATAATTATCATATATTATCTTAACAGGGAGTTTCTTCATCAACATAAAATATTCCTCTTTATTTTATTTGCTAGTAATGTTACCATCCCTATTTTTATTTTATTAGCCTTCCCTGGTATATATCTTTACATTTTTCCTTTTGCTTTAAATTTTTCTATTTACATTATATGTATCTTGCTAGAAAACTGCATGAAACTGGATTTTAAAAAATCCAATTTGAAAGGAATGTAACTCATTCAAAAGTATTGTGATTGCTGATATGCTTAGAGTTACTCTAACAATGATGTGTGTGTATGTGTGTGTCTCTATATGTATTCTATTTATTATGCTTTTTTATTTGATTTCTACCCATTTTTCTGCCTTTTGGTAATTCATTTGAGCTGTCTTCATTTGATTCAATTTTTTCCAATATTTTGAAAGTTATACCCTGGATTTCTATTTTCTGGTGTTTACCCTTAAAATTTTTTCAGCAATCCCTTGCATTTCTATAACAATATCTACAAATAATCAGTATCTATATTCAGCCTTAGATCAGACTAAGAACAAACTGACTGCCTATCCCTCCCTCGCTTCTTCACTGCCTCAGCCCTGCTATCCCCCATGATGGCATCTGAAATTTTTCTGGATGGTTTTCAGCTTTTTTTTTTTTTTTTTTTTTTTTTTTGGTTTTCAGCTTTTAAACATTTTTACAATAAACAACAAATCTTACTGGTTCCTTTTAACCTTATTATGTTTTCCTCCAGATTCAGTCTTTTCCTGTATTTGTTGTATGTAAGGTGCTCAATTATATAATGCCCATCTCAATTTTATTCAGATAAATTTAGGGAGAAAGTAATTGTGTATTTTTATTATGGAAGCATTGAAAGTTATTTGAAAGTGTTTTAAAAGTGATTTCATGAAGGAAAACATATTATTGTGCCGATATTATCATTTAGAAATGTTTGGCTTTGTTTAACAAAGAGCACACAAAATAGTAGTTTAAAAGTATAGAAATGTATTCTTCTCTCAAGTGAAAGACAGCTCAATGGCAATGAGCCCAAGGCTAGTGTGGTCTCTGCATGATGTTAGGAATTCAGGCTTTTTCTATCTTATTGCTTCACAGAACAGAGCTGCTTCTTCCAATGCTATCTCATGGTTCAATACGGCTGCCAGGACTCCAACCATCACATCTCTTTCCATGTAGAAGGAAAAAGAAGGGCATCCCACTCTTTAAAAGAGATTTCCCAGAACACAGTAATTCTATTTACATGTATAAGCTACTCTACCTGCAAAGGAGGCTAAAGAAATGAGAATTTTTTAACTGGGTAGCTATGTGCCCACATTAGAGCACATCATAATGAAATTTAAGAATAGGAGGAATCAATAGACTATCCTAAAAGCTTCCAGAGTGTAGAAAAATATCATATTAAAAATAAAAGGTCAAATTCAAATGATTCAGAATCAGAATATCTATAGCAATACTGGAAGCTAATAGACAATGAAGCAATGCTTTCAAAGAAGGTAGAAAAACATTCTCCAATTTATAATTCTATAACCAATCAAACTGCCAAGAGTGAGAGTTTTTCATTTTTCACAGGAAACTACTGAATGATACAGATCTCCAAAATAAGGAAGTAAACCAAGAAAAAGAAAGACATGTGACCCAAGAATCCCACCAAGAAAAGAGGTGAAGAAAAATCCCAGGATGATAGCTAATCGAATAGTTAACATTTTTGAACATATTCTAGAGATGTTCAGTTCTGTAGAAGAATTTAGGAATGGATTCACAATACACTAACAAGTATATAAACTAAGCAAATGAAAACAAAAGTGTCAATCCAGGAGGAAAAAAAAAGAGTTATAATCATAGCACCCTACATGGCTTAGCTATGAATAATATTTATATGCTCACACTAATATAAACACCCAAATAGTGACTTTTATGAAAAACTGTGATACGGCTCTATTGGAGGATGGGGGAAGGATAGTTTGTGTGTTTAGTGAGAGAGCACATGGGTGTGTAAAAGAGCTAAAATTTAATTATCTGTGGTTGAAAGTCAATCAATAACTCTTAAAACTGAGAAATCAAGAAATAGCTATATATGCAAGAAATATAAAAAATAGAAGTAAATAGCAGATTAAATAGCTAAAAGAGTTGAGAGGGGTGGCTCTGGGGAGTGCAGATTTAGAAGACAGAGAACAGGATAACAAACCAATCTCTTATGTTACCTAATAATATTTTTGTCTAAATAATTATAATAGTTTGTTAAACACCATAAATATATTAATATTTTATATATCAGTATGTTAATATTTTTATATATCAATACATTAATGTTTTAAAGGTATTAATGCCAGGCGATAATACCTGGCATTTGGGATACTTTTTCCCTGCTGACAGGGGAGGAGATGGAGGAAGGCAGGCATCCTACACACTAGCCGAAGACAATAAGTCTTCCAAAGAAGAACTGGAAGGCTGGTAAACGTTCTGAACCCTTACTTGTCTGCTATGGCTTCATTTTACCCTCACACTTGAATGATCATTTATGTTCAAAGCCATTTCCCCTCAGAGCTTTGAAAATATTGCTCCATTATTTTCTTATATCCAATTGTGCTGATGACGAATATGATATCAATCCAATTCTTGTTCCTATGCATAGTGGGTTGGAGTGAGTCACCCAGAAAGACACGTTCAAGTCCCAGTCCCAACCCCCAGCACTTGTGAGTGTGACCTTATTTGCAAGGAGGGTGTGTGCCGATATAATTAAGGATCTTGAGATGGGATATTTTAGGGTGGGCCCTAAATCCAAAGACTGGGGTCCTTATAAGAAGAGGAAAGAATGCAGAGACACAGAGAAGGCTATGTGGAGATGGAAGCAAAGAATGGGATCATGGAGCTGCAGGCCAAGGAGTGCCAAAGGTTGACAGGAGCCACCCGAGCTAGGAGAGAGGCATGGAACGGGCTCTCCCTCACAGCCTCCAAGAGGAATGAGCCCTTCTACACTTCAGAACTCTGATAATTAAATTTCTGTTGTTTGAAGCCACCCAGTTTGTAATAATTTGTTACAGAAGCCCCAGTTGACCCTTGAACCACTTGGGTTTGCACTGCACAGATCCACTTACAGGCGGGTCTCCTTCCGCCTCTGCCACCCCTGAGACAGCAAAACCAACCCTTCCTCTTCCTCCTCCTCCTCAGCTTCCTCAACATGATGCTCCACTTCCACTTAGTAAATAATAGATTTCCTCTTTTCATGACTTTTTTTTCTGTTTTTTCTTTTCTTTTTTTTAGAGACAGGGTGTTGCTCTGACCCCTAGGCTGGAGTGCAATGCCACCATCAGAGTTCACTGCAGCCTCGAACTCCTTTGCCTCAAGCTATCCTCCTGCCTCAGCCTCCCAAAATGCCAGGATTAGAAGCATGAGCCACCACACCCGGCCCTGTGATTTTCTTGATAACATTTTCTTTTCTCTGGCTTCCTTTATTGCAAGGATATAGTATATAACACATATGACATACAAAGTATCTGTTAATCAACTGTTTATGCTATTGGTGAGTCAACAGCAGGCTATTAGTAGTTAAGTTTCAGTGGAGTCAAAATTTACATGTGGATTTTTTACTATACAAAAGGTCAACGCCCCTAACCCCCAAATTGTTCAAGGGTTAACTGCACTATGTATGTAAGTTTTTTTTGTTTGTTTTTGTTTTTTCTCTCTCTCACTCTCTCTCTCTCTCTCAGGAGATTTCTAGGACTTTTCCTTTATCTTTGTTGTCCTAAAAATCTCACTTACATGTCCATGCTTGTGTTTTGTTTTGTTCTGCCGGCTATGTGTGGGCCCTTTAAATCTGAGCACTTGTGTCTTTCTTTAGTTCTGGAAAATTCTTTTGCTAATTCTTTCAGTGTAACCTCCTCTCCATTAGTTCTATTTTATCCTCCTGGTACTCCTTATTTAAATGTCCTCGGTGTTGACTAACTGTCCTTTTACTCTGTCTGTCATCTTACCTTCTGCATCATTCCTGGAGAAATTCGTGCTTTGACGTTTTGGCTACTCTCTCTTCATCTATGTTCATTCCGCAATTCAGTCCACCAATTCTGAGATTTTTGTTCAACTAGCAAAATTTCCATTTTCATAATCTCTAGCTAATTTTTTTTTTTTTTTTTTTTTTTTTTTTGAGACAGATTCTCACTCTGTTGCCCAGGTTGGAGTGCAGCGGCATGATCTCAGCTCACTGCAACCTCTGCCTCCCAGGTTCAAGCGATTCTCCTGCCTCAGGCTTTTGAGTAGCTGGGATTATAGACACCCGCCACCCTGACCACCTAATTTTTATATTTTTAGTAGAGACGGAGTTTTACCGTGTTGGCCAGGCTGGTCTCGAACTTCTGACCTCAGGTGATCCACCCGCCTCGGCCTCCCAAAGTGCTGCGATTACAGGTGTAACCGCACCCAGTCACTAATTCTGATTGTATAGATCCAAACGCTTTCACATATTTTAGAGGAAATTGATTTTTCTTACCCTAAAGTCCTTTCTACTTGTGCTGTTCCCTCTGTCTCCTCAGAGTTAATTCCCTCACTCGTCATCTGGATGCTCCTGTGTTATGACATCAGCTCTCCCCAAACATTTGGCCATTCTTGATTCTGCCTTCCTCTCTGAGGCTGAGCACTGGCAATTCTGTTTGCTCACCCTGCTTGAAGGGAAAGGAAACAACTGTTGAGAGCAGAAGATGGGCATGGCCACACACCCCTGTCACTTGGGAGTGAAGGATCCTCATTCCTTCTAAAACAGGAAACCCCCTGTTTGATACCAAACCTATCACAGGCACCTGCCCCAGGCATCCACTCCTGTGGATACTACGTGGCCAATGGTAGAAGCAAGAAACTACGTAAGGGCCACTTGTTGCTCCTGCTGTGATATGCCAGCCAGTCACCTGTTCACTGTCCCAGTGACACACTTCCCTGTCACCACCAGACCAGCCACCTCCACCTCGGGGCCCTCTCAGGGTCAGGCCCACTGCTGTTTCCTTGGTTAATCTGCTCCCACCATCTCCTTTCCGTCTTCCCTCGTGGGTTACAGCCCAGCTTGTTATTCTTTTTTTCTTTTTTTTTTTTCTTTTTTTTTTTTCTTTTTTTTTTTTTTTGAGATGGGGTCCACTCTGTCGCCCAGGCTGGAGTACAATGATGCAACCTCAGCTCACTACAACCTCCACCTCCTGGGTTCAAGTGATTCTTGTGCCTTAGCCTCCAGAGTAGCTGAGATTACAGGCTCCCACCACCATGCCCAGCTAATTTTTGTATTTTTAGTAGAGACGGAGTTATACCATGTTGGACAGGCTGGTCTCGAACTCCTGACCTCACGTAACCCACCCGCCTCGGCCTCCCAAAGTGCTGGGATTACAGGCATGAGCCACCACACCCAGCCTCAGCTTATTATGCTTGAGCATGTATAAGAACTTTGCCAAAAGGCTTTTCTTTATGTCTATGTCTTTTTGGAGACAGAGAGAGGTTGTTGGGTGTCCTCAGAATGCCATTGTCTCATACCTTCTGAAGGTCTTTCTATTTCTAATCAGTAGAAAAGTCCAGAACTATCTTCTGATTCTGATATTCACAGATATTAATTGAGCTCTTCCACGATGTCAGGCAATTTGTTAACTCTTCATGTGCATCATCTTATTGAATATGGCAACCCATACAGGTAGTAAAATTAATATGCACATTTAATAGAGGGGCGAACTAAGGCCAGGAGAGGTTACTTGTCTCTGATCACAGAAGAACTAGTGAGTAGTAGAGGTGGAATCTGAGTCTGGATGCGGCTGATTCCAGAATCCAAGCGTTTGGGCCCTCTGCTTGTTAGCCTTCAATGATGTTGCTTATGCCATATCCTATTTCTGGGTATTGGTTTGTGCCTTTGTTAAAGAAGATTAGTGTAGAGTCATGGGTCTCACTGGGAGTGAATTTTTTCTTCCACAACATGTGACAATGTCTACAGACATATCTGGTTGTCACAACACGAGAGGAGGTGTGCATGCTGCTGGCATCTAGAGAGCAGAGGCAGGGATGCTACTAGATATTCCATAACACACAAGTCAGTTGCCTGACAAAGAAGTATTCAGCCTCAAATGTCAGTAATGCTAAGTGCCACCAGTAGATACCCCAGTGTAGACCATCTGAAACCTCTTCCAGCCTTGAAAGTTCATGGTGCTCTTCCAGAGTTTCCCGGTCAGCCAATGTGAATAGATTTCAAAGGTGATGGCTGTGAGCCGCTCCCATGCCTGAGAGCTCCAGTGGTCCACCTTCTGCCCTGGGAACTCCAGCCTCATGGACTCCAGACTCCACACAAGCCTCAGCACTGTGTTCACATTCACCATGTGGATCCCCATGAGGCAAGATGTGAAGACTGCAATCCAAACGCTGGGGTTCTCCCTTGCTGTTTTCTTTCTCTCCATTTTAAACAGGCAGCCAGACTCTCTTCAGCTTCTTAGTCTCAAGGATCTCTGCAGGATAGAAAGCAGAAAAGTCCCTCAACAGTCAGGGAGAGGTGAGCCAGAGTTAAATGACAGTACCTAGGGGAGGCGGCCAGATCTTGGGGGCACACTGAAGTGTGGTGCACCTGGGGAGCCAGCCCCTAAGCCTGGGAAATCCAGCCCTGCCAAACAAGTGCAGGGCCCCAAACAGGCCTCTGCAGCAGGGGGATCTGGGAATTCTCCCAGGCAACCCAATCAGCCTGGGGCCGGATTCAGTAGAGACACATTGCCCCAGACTGGAGGACCTCTGGAGGGTCTTACGCAGCTGTGTTCAGGGTGAGGGGCAGAAACTTAAAGCACCACTGTACCCTGCCTGAACTGCAGTCACATGAAAAGAGGGAAGACGAAGACAGAAGCCTGCTAGCAGAACTGGGGGGCAGGGACCAAGCCTGGGCTCCTCTCCACCCTGTTATTGGACCAACCGTGGCCAGTGCCATTCCAGAGCCACCCTGGGACTGGCGTGAGGCATCTTCCAGCTGTTCTCTGACCTCTAGCTCCCATGGGCTTATTTGAAAATACCTGCCTGCCTTTCCCTTCCAGTTCCACTTGGGAAGCCTGATCTCATCCAGTGAATAAAACAGGAACAGAGGCGTGGGAGGTAGCGAAGGCACCCATGGGATGCTGTCCTGGTCCCAGCTTGCCTAGTCTCACGGTGGTGGTAGAGTGAACCAACCCGACTTTCTTCTCTATTCTCTGCCTGCTGACAGGAACAAAGGCCAGGAGGAAGAGGCCTTACAGCTAAAAGGTTCCCTTGGAGCCCATCTCAAATTCCCGGCAGGTGTGGGGAATCCTCACAGCCCGATTCCTGGTGGCCTCTCTCTGTGCAATGGCAAATGGAGAAATAAAATCTTAGTTTATCAGACCCTGGCTTTAGAACTCAAGTCCCATTTCTCTATGGACCCACAGGAATATTTTGGAGATCGTTAATCTTCATTTCTGATTGATTTTCTGTCAATATATCCCCCACCCCAACCTTTCCATCAAGTAGTTAATGAGCTGTAAACAAACACTTGGATGCACTCAGGGAGGGGTTTTCCAAGAAGCCTTTTGAACGGTGAACCAAGGTGGGGCAGTACAAACCACACCCTCTGGTTTGCTGTGGGTGCATTTGTACCTCTAGTTTTTCTCACATGGGGTTCCCCAGGACTGGTGAAGTGAGAAGGGTCCCCCACCTCCTGGAGGCAAAGCAAGTAACAATTACTCACCATAAAGGGGAGTGTCCTGAATAAACCCCAATCTCTCCCCTCTGCCTCCTGCTCCAAGTATAGCCGCTTCTCTGGGTCAAGGGCTCCGGAAGGTTCACCTGCACGGGAGGTGGCAGAACCCAGGAGCACCGTAGGTATCAGACCCCCTCCTGGCAGGGCTTAGATGGATAGAGCTGGGAAAAGTGTGAAGCCTGTATTCCCTTGAGAGGAGAGGCCTGGGCCCACCCACATGGCACCGCATGGCCAGAGTGGCGCTGGAGCTTCCCGAGGGGCCTGAAGACTTAGAAGGTCCCAGAGATGACAGTAGTGGAGACTCCGTGCCGGAACCCACAATTTGCTCTGCGTCAGCCCTGGGAGTGTCATGCAAGACGCCTCACCGCGGGTCTCAGTTTCCCCATCCATCCTGCTTCCTCCCAGTGTTAGAAGGATCCGGGGACACACGCTTGGGAAAAGTCTAACGGTGTCACAGACGTCAGAGGGACCCCGCTGGCCTCCAGGATCACAGATCTGTCCTCCCCACCCGCCAAGGCCCAGGAGTTCCTCTGCAGCCCGCCTGAACATTAACACGCAGGGAAAACTTCAAGGAAAACATACAGCTGATAAAAATTTAATGCTATATGTAACAAAGCAGAATGAATATTTAATCCGTGCTTTTATGCGAAACCACATAACCAGGCAGCCTCACACGGTGCCCCTCCCTTCTCCCGCGCCCGGCAGCGAAGCAGTTAAGCGGCCGGCAACAAGCAGCTCCTAATAAACACTCGGCTAATTCTGTAGGAAAAGCACTAATTAGAAAAGCAATAATAATCGGTGTAATTGCTCTAAATTACCCTCCTAACAGAGAACGGCGCTCGGAGCCGGGAACGCAGCTGCCGCCGCCCAGCCCTGTGCGCCGCGCTGGCGGCCTTGCGCTCTGCTGACCCCTGGCGGCCGCCGCGCGCCGAACCCGCTGGACTGCGAGGAGCCGCCGCGCGAAACCCGACGCTCTGGCGCCCCCTGGTGCCCGCATGGCCGCACTGACTCGCGGACGGACGGGAGGCCTGAGGATTCAGGATGGCTCCTTGGACTCTCCCCACGCCCCCCGGTCCTCTCTTTCTCCCCAGGGCTGCTAAGGAACCAACATCACACTGGCTGGCCCGAGGAGGAGAGGAAAGGGCCAAAACAGTAGTGGGATACGTGAACCTCTAAAGGGTTACCGGAATTCGGGATGCTGTGAACTTAGGGGATTGCTTTGGGCACGCGGTTGATGGAGGGAAGGAGGACCCTCCTCAAGCGTAGGAGGTCAGGATTTTAGGGAGATGACACATTCAAGGGAGAGGGCCAGGATAGACTGGGCAGGGCTGCTTTTGAGAGGCCTGAAATTAACAAGGACGCTTTCTGGTGGATTTGCAGACCACTGACAGGGTCGTTAACAAGAGCCTTTCATCCCTGCCTCAAACGCTACTGGGCTTGGCCTCGGTTTTCAGGGTAAGTTTGGAACCTCAGCTTGTGTGTGTCTCAGCCTTCCTCAGACCAAACCACAGTCATTGACTTGATCTCCCTGCTCAGCTGTCAGTCTTACACAGATACACACATATACACACACATGCAAACACAAACATATACATACATACACACATCTAACATATACATACATACACACATGCATATACACGCTTATACATATACATACACACATTTATACATATACATACACACATACACATATACATACACACTTATACATACATACACACATTTATACACACATACACATATACATACACTTATATACACATATACATACACACATTTATACACACATACTCATATGCATGCATACACTTATACACACGTATACATACACACATTTATACACACATATGCATATACATACATACACATATTCATATACTTATACACACATACACATATACATGCATACACATACATATACACACATACACACAGATATAAACACATACACATGTATACAAACATGCACACACACACATCCATATACACATACACATATATGCATATACCTACACACATGCACACATATACACATATATATGCATACACACATGCACACATATACACATACACACATGCTCATATATATGCATACACATACATGTACACATACATACAGACATATACACGTGTACATAGATGCACATGCACACACCACACTGGGAACTGCTGAGGGGCAGGCCCCTCTTGGTGCCTGAAGCCTGGAGTAGCTACTCACTAAATGCTGGATGAATCAATACCCGGAAAAGGCAGGATGCCGACCTGGAGGAAACAGCACCTGGGGATAGGAAAGCAGGGCATAAAGCTGTGGCCAAAAGTACCAGCAAGAACCAGAGAGGGATCCACTGATGCCCTGCGGGACAGAGGACCCTGCTGGCTAGGAGGTCAGGAAAGACCCCTGGAGGAGGCAGGGTCTCCACTGGCCCCTGGAAGCTGACACTAGAGGCTTAGAATGAAGACCTGGAAGCTTGGAGGGTTTCTAGTACCCCCCAATCCCTCAGTAAGGGGAACAGGGAGGGGTGGCCACCAGCCCTCACATAACCGTACCCCTTCCTGACACCAGGGCAAAATCCCACCCTCTTCTGTTTTAAAGCAAGCTGAGGGGGTGGTCAATGTAAAGAGGGTTGTCCCTCCTACCCACTGCACTGATGCCCTGGTGCTGCATTGATGCCCTGCCTGGGACCTGCACTGATGCCCTGGCACTGCACTGATGCCCGGGACCTGCAGACCTCCCACATGCTCCTCATCTCCACCTGCCAATCACCAACCAGATGGAGTCCGCTGAGAGTCTTGCTCCTCCTGCCTCTGTCCCCAGGCCTGGGACCTGAGTACTTCAGTGCTGAAAAAAAGCCGACCAAGGAGTCCTGGCTGGAAACCAAGGCATGTGCTGTCCTGCCAACCCCCATGCAGCCTTCCCACAAGGCTGAAGCTTTTGCTAGAAAACACCCCACAAGGTAAGAGAATGGGCATTGATGACAGGAAATGGGCATTTCCTCCCCAGAAAACCTTCCCTGACTTACCCATCATTATAGGACAACCTTGGAATCTATGGCATAACCTGAGAAATATGGCTTCTCTATCATATGATTGATCTAAATCAGTGGTTTCAGAGGGAGCCTCTTGCTGGCAGGTTCTATCCATGGGTCTCGGTGGGAAATGTGTGGATGAGGAGGGGACAAGGGCTTCTAGGTCCCATCCCTCCTTAAACAAGCAGCTCCACCTTCACCTCTACAGAGGCCATACGGCCTGGTAACCACATGCCTAGGCTAGGAACCAGGCTACCTGGGTTCAATTCCTAGCCTTTTCACTGACACTGTGTGACCATGAGCAAGTTTCTTAACTCCTCTGTGCCTCATTTTCCTCATCTATAAAATTAGGATGTTAGTAGTAGTAACCTAACTCAAAGGATTGTTGGGAAAAGTAGTTGAATTAACACAAGTAAAGCACTGAATTAACATAGGTAAAGTAATTGAATTAACACAGGTAAAGTGTCTGGCATATGGTAAACACTCAATAAATGTTAGCTATTAATATTATCTGGTTTATACAATGGAATTGTACATATGCTTGAAATAAGACCAAAAGATGTTTGAAAAAACCACTGGATTTCATGATCTCCAAGGTCCCTTCTGGTTCTAAAATTTAATAATTTTAAGGTGATATCTCTTAACTGTCACTTTTGCATCTCCAAGCCTAGCACCTGCTGTTCTCTGCCAGATACACCATTTCTTACTGTCCACCTAGTGAACACTGACTTCTCCTTCCAGCCTCAGTTTAACAGCTGCCTCCTCCAGGAAACATTCTCTCCCTGCTCCAGGCAGAATCGGTCCAGTCTCTCCTTCCCACAGGTTCCTGGCACACTTTAAAAATATCACCGAGTCCCTAATACCTATGGTGTCCCACGCATCTGTTTCCTTTTCGCCCTTCTGCAGGACCCACGGACTCCTGGAGAGCCTACTCATGTCTACAGGCCCACGCCTGGCCTAGAACAGGCAATGTACTCAGCAGTTTTTTGTTTTTTGTTTTTTTTTTCTTTGAGATGGAGTCTTGTTCTGTCACCCAGACTGGAGTGCAATGGCATGATCTTGGCTCACTGCAACCTCCACCACCCGGGTTCAAGCGATTCTCCTACCTCAGCCTCCCAAGTAGCTGGGACTACAGCCACGCACCACCACACCTGGCTAATTTTTTTGTATTTTTAGTAGAGACAGGTTTTCACATGTTAGCCAGGATGGTCTCAATCTCCTGACCTCGTGATCCACCAGCCTTGACCTCCCAAAGTGCTGGGATTACAGGCATAAGCCACCACGCCAGGCCACTTTCAGTTTTCTAGTGAGGAAACTGAAGCACAGAGGTGTGAAACAAATGGCTGGAAACACTCACTGAGTCAGAGCTGGGAGGAGGAACCAGGCCTCTGGACCGCTAGGCAGGCTCTGAGGCTTCTCTCAAGGGAAAGGGGCAGGTCAGGGAGGGTGTCACCGTCTCAATTCCAGGGCAGGCTTTGGCACAGCCAGGTGGGGCAGGTGGGGGCATCTCTATTAGGGCTGAGAAGGACTTAGATGAGGGACCGGCCCCACGACCAAACACAGAGGCAGTAGCATCGCCGATGGGGTCTGGGAACGCCATCTCATATCTGGATTATTGCTGTAGCTTCTAACTAGCCTCCCCACTTGCCCCATGTCCCTGCCTCTACCCCTCCACCTGCCACATGGCAGCCACAATGACCTAGTGAAACTTGAATCGAATCAGGTCCCTCCCTGCTCAAAACACTCACAGCCCATCTTATTCACCATTAAAGCCAAAGTCCTCTCAATGGCCTCCAAGGCCCCACATGCTTGAATCCCACCACAGCTTCTACATTTCTCCTCCCTGCTCATTCTGTTCCAGCCAGGCTGGTCCACTCAATAGACACCAAGCACAGTCCCATCTTGCACCGCTGCCCTTCCCTCTGCCTGCAATGCCCTCCTGCAGACAGCCATGCGGCTCATTCACAGCTTTCAGATGGTTGCTCAAGTTCCCCTTCATGAGGCCTACCCTGACCATCCTATCTAAAAGAACAGCCCACGGTGCCCCACACAGAATGCCTTCACCTTACAAATAATACATCTATTTCTTTATCTTTGTCTTCCCCACTGGACTAGAGGCTCCACAAAAGCAGGCAGTTTGCCTTTTGTTCTCTGATGCAGCCCCACATGTGAAATTGTACCCAGCATATAATGTGAGTTCAATAAATGCTAAGTTAATTAAACAGTTGTAAAGTCACAAAGAAATGAATTTCTAATGGTGGAATTTCAGGCAGCACATGCATTGTTGATGGACATGGCACAGTGTCAAGCACATGGTGGGTGCCTGAAACTGTGGAGTGAGGGGCCTTCTTGCTTTTGCAAGCGCCTTCGTTGGCCTGCCTCCTCACTAGAAAAGCATGCTCTGTACTCACTAGAAAAGCATACGGCCACCATTCTGTTGTTAAATTGTTTGTTGGTTGGTTGATTTTCTGACTGTGTGTCTTGGGGGCACACCCTGCTTCCTCCCCAGTGTAACGTTAGTGGAGATGCACACCATATACACCTTCCCTCTTTCCAATGGCCTCTCCTGACTTTAGGTCCCCACCCCCAATTGTTTCTGGCCCAGCCACATGGAAAATTTAATTTCCAATTAATTAGCCCTGAATTTGGTGCCCCTTGTCAAGTTACAGGACTGCCCCTCTCCCAAGAGAAGGGTGCTGCCCGCCCACAGGTGGCCAACACTTGACACTGCCTCTGCCGGGAGGGAGACAAAAGCCCCCAGCCCTGCTATTGTCTCGGCTGGAGTTCACAGGCAGGCGGGCACAAAGGCCAGATGAATTCTTCATGACCCTCTGAAAGCAGGGTTCTTCCCTATCTTTGGCCACAGGTGAGCCCTTGAATCGGGGAGAAGGACATCTTCTCAAGCAACAAGTGTCCCACCCAACACGGATCCCAGCCTCCTTCCCCAGCCTGCTGCCCTGGTGCCGCCACCCCTGCAGTCCGCAGAAACCAGAAGCCCCGGGCCAGTTCAAGACAAGGGCGCCCGCACCGGCGCAACTCCCCTCCTTCCACGCCACAGCCCTGCTGCTGTGGCATGGCCCTGGCTCTCAGCGGGGCGGTCCCCTTCCCTGCTCCAGAAAGCGTCTCCAGGGCGAGATCTGCCCTGCTTGCCCTTGTTTTAATATAAGTGAAAGTCCTGGGGAGGAAGCTCTCCCCTGCCAGCGTCCACTCCATCCTCCAGGAGTCCCTCCCCGCGGGTCTCGGTCTTTCCTGCGGGTCCCGCTGTGCCGTGGCGCCCTCTGCTGGTGGATCCCATGCAGTGCGAGAGTGCTCACCTGGTCCTGGCGTCCTGAAAACCCATGTCCACTACCTTCGAGTCCCTTCCTCTCCCAAGAAGTCCTTAGAGGGAAGAGGAGGCAGTCCTCTGGCCAGGCGTCTTCTCCAGAGATAAGTAGAGGAGGGATGAAGAAAAAACGAGGCTGGGGGAGGGGCTGGGATTTGAGTTAATGAGCTATGTATTTTGTTTTCTCTATAATCCGCGGTATCGGATGCAGCAGCCAATTTAACTTCGCCATGGGATAATTTGTCATGGGGTTGTTAGGCTGCAGAGGCTGGGGTGGGATGAGGGTGGGTGGGTAAGGCAGGGCCAGACAGAACCAGGGGCCATCCCAAGTGCTTCCTAGCAAACCTCCTGGGGTCGGGGGGTGCGGCATACTCTGTGCACCAGGGGACCAAGGAAAGGAGCGTGGATAGCGTCAAGAATTCCTCAGGGGCAGAGCTAGGGTAGGACCAGAAAGGGAGGGAAGGACCCAACTGCAGCACAAAAGAGCCCTGCCGGGTGAAAGGGCGCCTCAGCTCTCCCCTGAGAACAGCAGTATGTCTGTGCAGCCTTCCAGAGCCTGGGACCCAGGGGCTTCCCACAGACTTGTTTGTTCTGTGTGACTCATGGATGGATGGCTGGATGGAATGACTAGATCCATGGATTCATGACTGAGCATCACTCAAATCTTCCACGCATCCTAGAATGTGACAGAACCAGGACATTCTGGCCTCATTTCTGTGTCCCTACTGTGTGCTTCCCTTAGAGTCAGAAATCAGGGAACCTCGAGTTGATGGTCCTTAGAAGGCAACTCATTTTACAAAGAAATTGGGTGACCTTATATTCTGGTTTTCCCAGACAGCTGTCCCAGTTTCTGCCTTTGACCCAAGGCAATTAATAATTCCTTTCACTCACAAGATCATCCTGGTGTGGGCAATAAATATGGTCACCCCTCAGAAGAGGAAACTGAGGCTGGGATGTAGTCACTGCCCACAGCTAGCCTGTGGCCAATGTCCAAATATCCTAACATACTCTGCTCTTCCTGCTAAGCTAAACCACTGCCAAACACCAAGGCCTGACGCTCAAGGCTACAGGATCAGACCCCACCTGTCCAGTGGGACCTCCCTCTCCAGGAAGCCCTCTAGGGGGGCTAGGACAGCCTGCAGAGACCCATCCATATCTGAACTCTGCCATCAACACTTTCCATCCCAATCCGGTACACAGCACTAAACTCCTTTCTCCACCTTTCTCCATCAAAACGTGGCTCCACTTACAACGTGCCAGAGGGGAGTGTGGAAGAGGAGAATAGACAGGTAGCGGGAGTCGGAGGGCCAGGGTCTAGAATCAGTCACTGCACATTTGTCCCCTGGGCACCTGAAACATCAGTGGCCTGAAGGCCCAACTAGAAGGTGGGGAGCCTCACATCTAATGCGAGTGGAATTAAAATGTTGATTTGGCCATTTGCCTCCCATTGTCCTGGTCAGAAAGGCAGACCAGGGCCTCTCTACCAAGAGCCTGGTAGATTTTCTGATGGCCTATGACCTTGACTTGTTTCCATCCCACCTCTGTGGGCTGCAGACGCACTCTCTGGCCCCTCTGTTGTCTGGCCAGCCCGCTTTTCTAACTGCAGTCCCTCTTGGGATGCAGCATTATGCACCAGTTGGGTAGTAGATTCTCTCTCCCCCCATATCCTCTCAGGAGGCATGAAATCTCCCTCCTCCACGGCCCCAGCCTTCCCATTTCTGAATGGACCACTCGTCTCCCCCTGTCAGAGCTATCAGAACTCTGCCTCTTGCCGGCCAAATGGCCAGTCACTGTCCACTCCCTGGAATGTAGCACCACCTAGTGGCAGCCTGCAGCCTGACAGTGCCACAAGTGAAATTTCAGCGCCGCGAGTCTTTGCTGATTATCAACCTTACACAGACATTATGCCAGGCCTTCACAGGTGGGCAGGAAAGCACAAAGACAAACAAGGAAAACCTTGAGATGTGCTCCCTGCACTGGAAAGCACTTGCCTTCCAGTGGGGAACTGAGCCTAACACGGTGCAACAGAAGCAGTATAGCATGAGGCTTGTGGGTACGGACCTCTGAGTCAGATCATCTAGGGTTCAAATCCCAGCTCTGGCACTTACTAGCTGTGCTATTCCAGGTACATTATTTAACCTCTGTAAGCCCTAGATTTCTCTTTTGTAACATAGGATTAATAAAGATGCCTGTCTCAAAGGGATGTTGTAAAGAACTGAATTGAAGTATTAGAACATTCAGCAGAGTGCTTGGCAGAGGGTAAGTGACATTAAGATGGACGCTATTGTTGAAATGATAAAATGATTAATTCAGGCTTAGTCTTGTAAGAATTCAGGAAAAGGGTGGCCAGGCACAGTGGCTCACGCCTGTAATCCCAGCACTTTGGGAGGTCGAGAGAGGCGGATCGTGAGGTCAGGAGATAAAGACCATCCTGGTCAACATGGTGAAACCCGATCTCTACTAAAAATACAAAAATTAGCTGGGCATGGTGGCGGGTGCCTGTAATCCCAGCTACTTGGGAGGCTGAGGCAGGAGAATCGCTTGAACCTGGGAGGCGGAGGCTGCAGTCAACCGAGATCGTGCCACTGCATTCCAGTCTGGTGACAGAGAGATACTCTGTCACAAAAAAAAAGAATTCAGGAAAAGGTTAACCCCCCAACTATGAATTGGAATTATGACAGAGAAAGTAATGGAAGAGGTAAGAACTAAGTAGGGCTCTGCATAAAATGTAGGTTCTGTGACCAGGACCAAGGCCTCATCTGTAACTGGAGATAACACAAAGTGCTTAAAGGTAGGGACCTCAGGTAATTCTCCAGGTAACATCTTTCAGTGATAAACATGCACTGAGCACCTACAATGTGTCAGGCTTTGGAGATTCAGAGATGAAAAGATACCGTTGCTGATCTCAACATCACAATCTGGCTCATATCACAGACAGAAGAGGTGGTGGGCTTCTGATCCCCACCCCGATCCCTGCACCAAACCCAGAAGGTGAGGGCGAGGCCATCTGTGAGTACTGTGTCCTTGGCAGGCAGAACCTCCAGGATCTCAACCCCTAAAAAGGGCCAACTGTTCTGGGGAGATGAGATGGCAGATCATGATCAGGGTCACGGGCCCAATCACTCCTCTCAGGCTGCTCCTCTGCAAGGCCTCCTCCAGCCGTGCTCCTTCCCTTCCGGCTCTGGTCCACCATCAGGAGTGTCCGGAATGTAAGGTTCGTGAGAGCAGGGAGCCAGCCCATCTTGTTCACCAGTGGGGCCAGTACAGTATGCAGTGCCTGGGATATAATAATGTCCAAAAATGTTTGCTGAATGGATAAATGAATTAATTAAAGTTTTAAGAAAGTAATTCATCGTGGGACCCTTCTTCTTATTCCTAGTAACAGCACACAGGGGGCCTTTCAAAACTATCCTAGTCCTCAGAATCTCCATCTAGAGACTAGAAAGTGAGGTACACTCAGGAGCTGTACTTCATCATTAGTTCTGCCAACTGCATATTTTTAATATGTCCTACTAATTACTTAATCTGTGTTCTTTTTGTCTCCCAAGTTAGATGATAAGTTCCTTAATAGCAGGAACTTTCCTTTATTTGCTGAATTTACAGTTAATAGATTTGCCATCATGGATGTGGCATTCCTGGATTCCCTGCTAAACTTATTTTTCAGATGCCTTCAGGCATGAAAATCTTGTGTCAGAAGAGAATAAAGTTGATTGTTCTTTGAATTAGAGTCCTTTCTGCTGATTTCCTGGCCTCCTCATAAAATCATGGGCCAAGTTAAGACTACAAAAGACCTGGAAATTTTAGACTGATAAGCAGAAACTAACAACATAATGTGAAAGACTGAATTTATGTTCAATAAACTTTATGTTCAGAACATCAACAGTACAGGTGCAATGTGGTAGAGAAGACATTACTTTTCATGGTGAAAAAATCAGCATGTTTTACTGTCCAATAAAATGAAGACACAAATGTAGAATTTCACGGAAAAAAAAACAAAATAATATTTAAAATTTGAAAAATTATAAATTGAAGAACTGAGAGCTAAAATAACCCAAATTAGGAATTTAATGAATGTGTATAACAAGTGATTAGAAAAGGGTGAAAAAAATAATTAGTAAAAGGTAACAATGGTCAAAAAATAAAATGAATTATGGAGAGACAAAGGAGATGAAAACACATAAGCATATAAGAGAAATAAGGAATACAATAAGAAAGTCAAACATACATGCAATTCTAATCTTAGAGAAAAAACAATGAAACAGAAGCAATCTTTGAAGGGAAAATGGTTGAGACTTGTTCAAACTCAATACAAGAATTAAAACCAGATAGTTAATTGGTAAAAAAAAAAAAAACATAAATAAAATAAGAAGCAGCTAAAAGGAAAAGGGAAATTATCTTTTATCTTTTAAAAACCTCCTTAAAAAAAAATTGGAAGCCAGAGACTATTGGAAGATATCTCTAAGTACTGAAAGAAAACAACTGCTGATCTGGAATTCTATACCCAGCAAAAATATTCTTCAAGAATGAAAGTGAAATAAACATATATTCAAACGTAGAAAAACTAGAGAAACTCATCAAAGCAGACCAACACTAAGGACAATACTAAAAAGTGTTCTTTAGGCAGAAAGAAAATTATTCCAGGTAGAAACTCAGAAAATTATTCCAGGTAGAAACTCAGGAATGAAGAGCAATGAAAAATAACATATATAAACAAACATAAATTATATAAAACAAAAATAATGATGTTTATACTTAACAAATAGAAATGAAATAGATAACAACATATGTCAGAAGGAGAATACATTAAGTGTTCAAAGGTTCTTATATAAAAATGCCGAGCTGGGTGCAGTGGCTCACACCTGTGATCCTAGTACTTTGGGAGGCCGAGGCAGGTGGATTACCTGAGGTCAGGAGTTTGAGACCAGCCTGGCCAACGTGGTGAAACCCCATCTACTAAAAATACAAAAATCAGCCGGGCGTGGTAGCAGGCACCTGTAATCCCAGCTACTCGGGAGACTAAGGAGGAGAATTGCTTGAACACAGGAGGTGGAGGTTGCAGTGAGCCAAGATCATGACACTGCACTCTAGCCTGAGCGACAGAGCAAAACTCCATCTCAAAAAAGGAAAAACAGAATTTCAAGGGTTTGTAGAGGGTTTCTTTTTGATTATTCAGCATAGTACAAATAAATACATACATCTGAGGAAACTACCCACGTTTTGGGGGGAAAGCATCTGAGAGGATTAAGATGAAGAGTGCCTGATTCCACCAGCTAGACTGAAAAATATATATATATTTATATACATATAAAATATATATATTTTATATTTTTTTAATATATATAAATCCCGGGATTTATATACTCTGGGACTTATAAATCCTGGGATTTATATCCTGGGACTACAGGCACCGCCACCACGCCCGGATAATTTTTTGTATTTTTAGTAGAGACGGGGTTTCACTGTGTTAACCAGGATTCTCTCAATCTCCTGACCTCGTGATCCACCCACCTCAGCCTCCCAAAGTGCTGGGATTACAGGTATGAGCCACCGTGCCCGGCCTGAAAAATATATTTTATTGGACATTTGGGTAGAGCACTTAGAAGGACCTTGCCTCAGTAGTGGGGAATAATTAGCCCTAAACTAAAAAATGTTCTAGTCCTGCCTAATAAATCTTAAAAGCAAGACCCAAAGAATCAATCTGTTTCCAACTAGTTCACCTGCATCACAAAATAAAGAATATTTATAGACATGCAAACCATCCATCACATAAAATGTAAAATTGACATGTGTGATATCCAATCAAAGATTACCAGGCATGCAAAGAAGCAGAAAAATGCAACCTCTAAAAATAAGAAAAAACAATAAATTAAAACTAATCCCAAAATGCCATAGATGTTAAGACTAGCAAACAAGTCCACTAAAACGGTTATTATAACTATATTACAGATGTTCACACACTTTAATAGAGACATAGAAGATATTTTAAAAGAGCTAAATTGAACTTCCAGAGATTAAAACAATATCTGGTTTTCCAGAAATTAATACAATATCTGAGATGAAAAATGCACTGAATGGGATTAATGGCAGATTAGACTTTGCAAAAGAAAGGATAAGTAAACTTGAAAATATGGCAATAGTAACTATCTGAAATGAAACATACAGAAAAAAAGAATCCAAAAGAAGTTGTAAGAAAATTAATGAGATATTAGACAATTTCAAGCAATTTAATATTTATGAAATTGGATTTCCAAAGTAGGGAGGAGGGCAGAAAAAAATTGTTGTAGACATAATGGCCAAACTTTTTCAAATTTAATGAAAACCACAAACATACAGAACAAGAATTTCAGAAAGCTACAGCACAAGAAATATAAATAAAATCATATCAAGGCACATCATAATAGTATTATTCAAAACTAACGCCAAAGAAAATCTTAAAAATAGACAAGGTGGGGAAATGAACAAAGGAACAAATAAAGGATAACAGCTTGGCACAGTGGCTCATGCCTGTTATCCCAGCATTTGGGGAGGCTGAGGTGGGTGGATCAATTGAGCTCAGGAGTTCGAGACCAGCCTGGGCAACACAGTGAAACTCTGTCTCTATAAGAAATGCAAAGATTAGTTGTGCATGATGGCACATGCCTATAGTTCCAGCTACTTGGGAGGCTGAAGTTGGAGGATAACCTGAGCCTGGGGACGTTGAGGCTACAGTGAACTATGATTACACCACTGCACTCCAGCCTGGACAACAGAGTAAGACCCTCTCTCAAAAAAAATAAAATAAATAGAAATAAATAAACAAATGAAGAATAACAGAAGATTTCTCACTGAAAACAATGGAAATGAGAAGATAGTACCCACAATACTTTAAAAATACTTTTAAAAATGTGTTAACCTATAATTCTATGCCCAGCAAAAATACCTCACAAAAAATTGACCTAATTGACATTTATAGAACATTCCACCCAACAACAACAGAATAAACATTTTTTTCAAATGCCCATGACCATATTCTGGGCCATAAAATATGTGTAATAAATTTCAAAGGATATAAGTCATAGGGTGTATGTTCTCTGACAACAATAGAATTTAGAAATCAAGGACAGAAATATCTCTGAAATATCCACAAGAAGCCCATTTCTAAATAAATGAGATTCAAATAAGAAATCTAAAAGGAAATTTGAACTGAATCAAAGAGAAAATAATATGTATCAAAAGTTTTAATACACAGTTAACACAGTACCTAGAAGGAAATTTATAATACTAACTGCGTATTTAAGAGAACACTCTCAAATAAATGACTTCAGCTTTCATATTAAGAAACTAGAAAAAGAAGATGAAAGTAAGCCCAGAGTGAGCAGAAGGAAAAACAGAGATCAGAAGAGAAACAGAAAAAAAAAAATAGAGAAAGTTAATTAAACAAAAAGCAGGTTCTATGAGAAAAACAACAAAATTAATAAACCTCTAGCTAAGCTGATCAAGAAAAAAAGAAGGAAAACACACATTAACATTATCAGAAATAAGAGAGGTGACATTACTATAGATTCTACAGATATTAAAAGGATAACAAAGAAATGTTATTAGCAACTTTATGCCAATAAATTTGACAACTTACATGAAATGTATAAATTCCTTGAAAGATATAATTCCCAAAGCTCACTCAAAAAGAAATAGCCTGAATATCTACTAAAGAATTAAATATGCTTAACTCTCCCTTCTCCCACAAAAAACAACCTCCAAACCCAGAGAGTTTCACTGGTGAATTCTACCAATAATTTTTATTTAAGAAAAAAAATAGTATTAATTATAGCCAATTGAAAGTTAAAGAAAAAAGGATACTTCCAAACTTCTTCTATGAAGTCATTTCCCTGATACCAAAACCAGACAAGAAAAAAAAAAATAAAACTACAGAGATAGGGAAACTACAAACTGATATCCTTCCTAAACATACATGTAAAAATTCTAAACAAAAAATTGGCAAATCAAGCAATATATATTATAAAAGATAATACTTAATAACCAAGTGGGGTTTACATAAGGAAACCAAGGTTGGCTTAGCATTCAATAATCAATGTAACTCACCAAACTGAAAAAGAAAAATCATTTAATCATCTCAATAGTCACAGGAAAAACATTTGACAAAACTCAACATCCATTCCTACTTTAAAAAAAGAACCTCAGAAAACTATGAAATTAATGAAACTTCTTCAATAAAAAGCATCTACAAAAACTTACTGCTGGAAGTCCTAGCCAGAGCAATCAGGCAAGAGAAAGAAATAAATGGCATCTAAACAGAAAAAGAAGTCAAACTTACGTCTCTTCACTGGCAATATAATTCTATGCCTAGGCAACCCTGAAGACTCTACCAGAAGGCTCCTAGAACTGATAAACAACTTCAGTAAAGTTTCAGGATACAAAATCAATGTACAAAAATCAGTAGCATTTCTATATATCATTAATGTTCCAGCTGAGAGCCAAATCAAGAAGGCAACCCCATTTTCTTTTTTCCTTTTTTTCTTTTTTTTTTTATTATTATACTTTAAGTTCTAGGGTACATGTGCATAACGTGCAGGTTTGTTACATATGTATACTTGTGCCATGTTGGTGTGCTGCACCCATCAACTCGTCAGCACCCATCAACTCGTCATTTACATCAGGTATAACTCCCAATGCAATCCCTCCCCCTTCCCCCCTCCCCATGATAGGCCCTGGTGTGTGATGTTCCCCTTCCAGAGTCCAAGCGATCTCATTGTTCAGTTCCCACCTATCAGTGAGAACATGCGCTGTTTGGTTTTCTGTTCTTGCGATAGTTTGCTGAGAATGATGGTTTCCAGCTGCGTCCATGTCCCTACAAAGGACACAAACTCATCATTTTTTATGGCTACATAGTATTTCATGGTGTATATGTGCCACATTTTCTTAATCCAGTCTGTCACTGATGGACATTTGGGTTGATTCCAAGTCTTTACTATTGTGAATAGTGCCACAGTAAACATATGTGTGCATGTGTCTTTATAGCAGCATGATTTATAATCCTTTGGGTATATACCCAGTAATGGGATGGCTGGGTCATATGGTACTTCTAGTTCTAGATCCTTGAGGAATCGCCACACTGTTTTCCATAATGGGCAACCCCATTTTCAATAGCTGCAAAAAACAAAACAAAACCAAAAAAACCCTAGAAATATCTCAAACCAAGGAAGTCAAAGATCTCTACAAAGAGAACTACAAAACACTGCTGAAAGAAATAACAGATGACACCAACAAATAAAAAAATTCTATGCTCATGGATTGGAAGAATTAATATTGTTAAAATGGTCATACTACATATAGCAATCTACAGATTCAATGTTATTCCTACCAAACTACCAACATCATTTTTCACATAATTAGAAAAAGCTATTTTAAAATTAATATGGAACTGAAAAAGCGCCCAAATAGCCAAAGTAATCCTAAGCAAAAAGAACAAAGCTGGAGGCATCACATTACCCAACTTCAAACTATACAATAAGGCTTCAATAACCAAAACAGCATGGTACTGGTGCAGAAACAGACATATAGACCAATGAAACAGAATAGAAATCCAGAAATAAAGCCACACACCTATAGACATCTGATCTTCAACAAAGTTAACAGCAATAAGCAATGAGAAAAGGGCTCCCTATTCAACAAATGGTGCTGGGATAGCTGGCTAGCCGTATGCAGAACAAAACTGGACCCCTACCTTTCACCATATACAAAAATTAACTCAAGATGGATTAAAGATTTAAATGTAAAACCTCAAACTGTAAGAATCCTAAAAGAAAACCTAGGAAAAAAAACCTAGGAAACACATATACCATCAAAATATTATTCTAAAGAAAGGAGTATAGATAAATATACTGTGTTTGGTCATAAAATAGAATATTGACCAGCAGTGAAAACAAACATAGCTACACTTACCAGAATGGATCAAATCAGTCACAGAAGAATGTATACAATATGATGCCACCTAAATACATTTCAAAAACATTCAAAACTAAATAATATATTGTTTTTGATAGATACACATGTGATAAGTTTTTAATAAAAGGACACAGCAAACATAAAATTTAGGATGCTGGAGCCTCCGGAGGTGGCAGAGGGATTTGGAAGAGATAACATGGGAGTTTTCAAGGTTATTACAATGGAAATTTAGTAATTATTTTGAACTAAATAATAAAAACATACAATACATATAAAAACAATTTATTAAGCTTGATGCACAGTAGATGTATATTCATTTTATTATCTTTTATATCTTTTACATGTGCATGTGTGTAACATTCTTTAAAATGTATTTAAAATTCAATAACTCTTTAAAATTTACCGAAAGCCTGATAGTATATCCTTTTTTTGACCCAGAGAAAAAGTACAATGAATGGAGCCATGAAAAGAAAGGCCTTTCCTCCAGGATCGCCATGAACTTCATACAAACTCACAGCATCCTGCACAGACAGCTCAACCAAGACACAGAACTCACGACCACTGCAGCCAGGAGACCCACTCATGCTGGGACTCGAGGGAGGACCAAGGAATCCTTGCTCCTTTTTGTCTTTCTGGGGAACCTGGTAGCTGTCTGTCCTCCTCTGAACATCTCAGAATTCTTGTCCAGGTTAGAAATTTCCCTACAATTCTGTCTCTGACCAGGATACTATGTGATAGGGTCTGTTTCTCATTCAACACATTTTTGTATGCACCTATCATGTGCCAGGCTGTGGGCTAACTGCTTGGGTTACCATAGTGAAATGTGACAAACGGGGTCTTACCCTTAGATGCCCAGAGCCTAAGAGGGCTACCGACAAGCAAATGGGAAAATACAATGGAGAGCGTCAAATGCAATGAGCATGTGAGTTCCGTGTACCAGGGAGGAAGATGGGGGAAGGTTCCCAAACTCAGAGTGACCATTAGGGATGCTCGCCAGAGGAAGGGGCAACTAAGCTGGGAAGACAAAGGGCTCTGTAATACCATCCTTCCAGCTTCAACCTGACTTACATTCAGTAACATGTCATGGACCTGTCACTCGATGATCAAGCCTTCCATGGCTTCTATTGTATATTCAGCCTCCAACACCCACTGGGATGCTGAGCCCCATTGCTTTACACTCTGCTGTGGGAATTGGGGCCTTTCTTTTTGTTATCCCAAAGCAGCTGCCTTCCAGCCACAGGGAGGATGGTACAGGGAGCACCCCTATTGAGGAGGTGGCCTCAGCTTCCTGCCCTGCTCTGCCCTAGGCCCAAGGCAGTTGGTCTCATCCTATGGGTCCACTGCACATGGAGGGTGGAAGGAACTGGAAAGCAGGACTCTCACCATTCCCCCTGGACTCCACCCACCAGAAGCATGCTGAGCTAAATGCAGGCTCTTAACCCCAGGCAGCCCAAGCTGGGGTGTCAAAGGAGGAGGCAGGGAGGCTGGGGAAGGTGGGAGTGTTTATCTGCAGTGGGACTTCCAGTGGAAAGACTGGATCCAAATCCGTCTAGCTGTGTAGTCTTAGGCAAATCACATCACCTAGTTGGGCATAACTGTCCTTATCTGTGAATTGGACTTAGACAGGACCTTCCTCTCCAGATGGAAGTAGGGTGAAGGAGTTGATTCGAGGGAAGCCTTCTGAGATGTACAAAGCTCTGCCTTTGTTCTCAAGTCTGGCCAGGATACCTTAGCTCTTCTAACCCCAGTTAAGGCAGAATTTCCTCCCCCCAACCCAAGGTCACTCTTGCCACACCCTCTACCCAGACCAGACCAGGGCTAACTTGGTTCCTGACTCTCAACTCCCACGCAGCCTCCTGAGGGGGCTCAGAAGCCAAGTGCAGAGTGAACGAGGAGGACGGATGTGACCTGCCAGGGTTTCCCTTCCAGATTTGGACCAGAACCATTCTCCATCTCTTGGCAGCGAGGGCAGCTGCACCCAGATTCCAAAAACTCCTTCCAGAGCCTTTCCTAGGGCTTGTCCAGACAAAAAGTCAGCCCAGGAGTTTTCCAATTGCCCAAAGGTGCTATGCACCCCACCACCAGCAGGTGGCGCCTAGGAATCAGCCACCGCCTGCGTCTCCACTCCGTGACTCCCAACAAAACTCTTACCTCCTAAGTGCAGAGGCTGAAGCAGGAAGGACCTCGACGGAGATCATCCAAGCCAGCCTCCTTAAAGTTTTGAAACTCACAGGCTCCTTTGAGAAACGGATGAAAACTACTGACCCTCTCCCTGGAAGAATGCCCCAGCACATCCGCTCACTATAGTCACACAGATTCAGAATACCCTTGGATCCCCTAGACACACCGCCCAAGGACGCCCTAGGACTCTTTGTAATCCCGCCCAGAAAGCCTGCCCCATCAGCTATCCCCTCAAGGTCTAGAGAATAAATCAGGCCCAGCACCTCTGCTCCCTGCCGTCAGCCCACGCCTGTGTTTATCCTGGTGATACCAGTCAACAGCTTCAACAAAGGAGGCAGAAAGTAAGTCAAGGTCATCTTGTTGGAAGACAGGGGTTTATAAAAGTTGTTGGGGGTGGGTACTTCGCGACTTGGAGGATTATGAACTGACTGTCTAGGAGTCTCAAGCCTGGAATTTAAAAAAAAAAAAAAAAAAATCATGCTGGGGGCAGTGGCCCCATAGTGGCCTATAATCCCAGCACTTTGGTAGGCCAAGGCAGGAGGATCACTTGAGGTCAGGAGTTCGAGACCAGCCTGGCCAACCCCATCTCTACTAAAAATACAAAAATTAGACTGGCATGGTGGCGTGTGCCTGTACTTCCAGCACCTCGGGAGGCTGAGGCAGGAGAATTGCTTGAACCCAGGAGGCAGAGGCTGCAGTGAGCCGAGATTGCACCACTGCACTCCAGCCTGGGCAACAGGTGAGACCCTGTCTTAAAAAAAAAAAAAAAAGAAAGAAAGAAAGAAAAAGAAAGAAAAGAAAGAAATCAATAACTAATGCTCTTTTTCTCAAAAGGAATGGCCCTACTACATCAGGGTGGGAGGGTGGCATGGGAGAGGGAGCGAGCAGGGGGAGGCAGGACTTAGGACACAGGAGAGACTGCCCCCTTCTCTGTGCCCTGTGGGCTGCTCTGGAGGTCTCAAGGAACCCATGCACTTCACACAACAGGTCACAAGGCATTGATTTCTGGGGTGGCTGAATTACTCCTAACAAGACTGTAAACTAACAGTCCAGGAGAAGAAATAAAGGGCACAAATTAAATGCTGAGAGAGTCATGGACTGACAGAAGTGAAGGAGGACCAGCAGAAACAGAGGTCTTCAGTCACCTTGCCCACGTTCTCCCTGAACCTTCCATGTCAGGCAGCTTGGTCCAGGCCTGGGCTCGTCAGCTGTTGTGCCCTGAATGCTGCTGTGGGACAGGCTCTAGGGGGATTCGGGATGTGCTGATGAAGATCCCATCCTTGTCCTTCAAGAGCTCCCAACTAAGCAGTCAAGCCAGACACTACGTAAATAACTGCCATGTGAGCCGCACTGAGGAAAGGAGCTATTCCACCTGGAGTGGTCAGTGAAGTCATCACAGAGGGATGGGACATGAGGAAATGGGGTCTCCAAGGTTGGTAGGTGAGATGACATAAGCAGTGGCACAGAAGCCAGCAGGCACGAGCTAGAGGCAGCAACACAGAACGTGGGCCACTTCCACATCACCCTCACCCTAGGGTATCTTCCTGCTATCAAACTTCAATTTCATTGCGATCCACATCTTCCATTCTACCCACTTTCCCCAGCCACCAATACTTCTCACAAACGTGGAAGCCCTCTATTCTAGAACACCAGAGGAGAAGGGAGCACTCCCACATTACACTCATTCCATAAATGCTTTATGTGCATTTCCCATGTGCCAGGCACTATTCAATGCCCTGTCTGAGGCTCGAGAGACACAGCAGTGAAAAGGAAAACAATGCCTTGCCCTCATTTGTCCTGGCAAAGAGCTTCTTAGGGTTAGATCTCTGTTCCCAAACCCCTCCCAGGCTCCCACCCTCCTCATTTTTTTATCTTCCACTGTATCTCTTGGAAATGGACCCAGAGACCCAAGAGTGGTTCTGCTAACACAGAAGACGATGGGGCTGTCAGCCTCTCTAGGTCTCTAACCGTTTGGTTAATGCCACTGATAAAGGTAGGAACTAGGTCTTGCTTTAAATATTGATCATAAATATTCCAAACTCCAAATACTAAAGCCACGAAGGTTCTTATTTTCACTGTAAGTAACAGAACCCCAACTCAAACTAGCTTCAGCACAAGTGAAAATTGTTTATAAGAAACTAAGTGCAGTCACTTTGGGAGGCCAAGGTGGGCGGATCACCTGAGGTCGGGAGTTCAAGACCATCCTGGCCAATGGTAAAACCCTGTCTCTATTAAAAATACAAACAATTAGCCAGATGTGGTGGTGGGCGCCTGTAATCCCAGCTACTTGGGAGACAGGCAGGATAATCACTTGGGCGGTGGTTGCACAGTGAGCTGAGATCCCACCACTGCACTCCAGCCTGGGCGAGACAAAGCAATACTCTGTGTCAAAACGGAAAACAAACAAACAAACAAAAAACAAAAACAACCTAAGTGTAAGGATGAACTGGGGCTTAGAAACAACTGGAACTGGGGTCCACTGTCCCTACATCGTTCACGCTCTACACGGCTCCGTTCCTTCAGTCTTTCTCTGTCTTTAGACGCCTTCTCCAGGACATGTGGAAAAAAATGTGAATAAGGCGAACATCTCTCTTAGTCCCCACTCTGAAGTCCAGGAAAGAGACAGATGGGTCCAACCTGGGCCAAGTTGCTCACCCCGGGTCTATCAGTTGTCAGCTGAGATAACGATGAGACAACAGTTCCTAACACAGCCTTATGGATGGAGTTGAGGAGAAATAATTCTGTGCAGATGATGTTCAATATGGGCTCTTGGTGATCTAGTCCGACCTCTCCATTTTCAGGGGAAATGGAGGTACAAATAGGGATGACGCCTTGTCCAGTGAATTAATAACTAAACTCAAGGAATTCTGGAGTGCTTTGCAGGATCATCCATTAATCAGATTTCTAATGAATTGAGTGGATGCATGCTCAACTCACACTCATAAATGGCAAACCATTCGTATGATACACTTACATGGGATGACTTAACTTACACGAGGGTGACTTTCCTTTTCCCAAAGCCACAGACTGATGCTGCCTCAACCTTGCACAGCCAGAGAATGAGGAGTTCTTGGTGAAGACATTCTTGGGATAAGCCAAGATTCCCATGAAACATCTAAATGGTTGCCATTTAAACTTCTCCTGACTGAACCTCTTTCTAAGTTAATTGTACACAGCTCTGTCTTTTTTAAGAGCAGGCACTCAACAGAGTTAAGGCTTTTCTCAACATTTCAGGGTCGTTCATGTATTCCTTGGTTGTTCACTAGATGACAGGCACTGTTCTAGCACTAAGAATAACAACAGTGGCCAAGACAGACATGGTCACTGTCTTACAAGTGAGGAAAATCACTCTAATAAATATACCCATAATTCGTCATAGTTGGGACACAGGCAAGAAGGAATATAACATTATGACACTCTGGAGGTATGTAAGAGGGGATCTGAAAGAGAGAAAAGGAGACAAGAAAGGTTTATTTGAGGAAGCGATGTTAGGTTAAGACTAGAGGAGGGTAGGAGGAAGTCAGTGGAGAAGATGGAAAGGAACAGAGCTTCAGGCAGAGAGAACAGCATTGTGAAGGTGGGAGGTAGACAAGAAAAGATGTGGCTAAGGGAAGCCAGTATGGCTGGAGCAGGGCCACGTGAACAGTGGCCATTGGTTTGGACTGAATGCACAGGTTCCCTCAAGGCTACTGCAGGGGTCAGGCACCGATGGGCAGATCTGCCTGTCAAACTCAAGACAGACACCAGCTATCATAGAGTGCTCTGCAGTGTGGGTGCTTAGGGATGGCTCACCTGGGTTGAGTGCCATATTCTGTCAGGTTCCTGCTTTTCAGAGCTGCCACACAACTACAGGATGATAAACTTGGAAAGCTCCAAAGAAACCATCTAGAGCAGGAGTTATGATCCTGGTTGCACCATAGAATCACTTGGGACGCTTAGAAAAATACCTGTACTCAGACCCTATCCCAGATCAATTAAATATCCAGACAAGGGATTATGGTGTGGATGTTTTGTAAAGCTCCTAGGTGATTCTAATAAGTAGATAGGGTCGAGAATCACTATCCTAGTGCAATCCTCCTTTTTTCACAAATTAAAGAACAGAAGCCCCTCTACACAATTATTAATTTTAGAAATGTGCCCATGTTCACATTATACACAATAGAGAGTGAAGAAGGAATAGAAGTCATAGAAATCTCATGTTTAAAATATGGTAATACTAAGGGGAACGTGGAGCCCACTCCCTCTTGCTTCATTCAAAAAAGCAGTGTTAAAAAGGCTGATTTATGAGTTTTATTATAGGAAGAAAACAGTATTATGGACAGCCACATGCAAGAGAATAAAGTTGGACCCCCTTCCTTACACCACACACAAAAATTAACTCATAATGGATCAAAGACTTAAATGTAAGCTAAAAATTTTTTTTAAATCCCAACTCTTAGAAGAATACATAGGAGTAAATTTTCATGACCTTGAGTTAAGCACAACCTTCCTAGATACCACATCAAAAGAAAAAAGATACCACACAAAAGAAAAAATAGATGAAATGCACTGCATTAAAATTAAAAGTTCTGTGATACAAACAATACCATCAAGAAAGTGAAAATACCCACAGAATAAGTGAAAATATTTGCAAATCATATTATCTGATAAGGAGCTTGTATCCAGAATATAAACAGAACTCTTTCAACTCCATAATGAAAAGATAAATAACCTAATTTAAAAATGGGCAAATAATCTGAATAGCCATTTCTTCAAAGAAGATCTATAAATGGCCAGTGAGCACAGGGAAGGGTGCCTGACATCATTAGCTATTAAGGAAATGGAAAACAAAACCACAGCAACATACCACTTCACACCCACTAGGGTGGTTATAATAAAAAAGACAGAGAATGTGGTGAGGTGTGGAGAAATTGGAACCTTTGTATATGTTGGTGAGAGTGTGGCCACTTTGGAAAACAATCTATCAGTTCCTCAAAATGTCAAACATGGAGTTACCATATGACCCAGCCATTCCACTCTTAAGTGTATACCCAAGTACATATGCCCACATAAAATTCTGTACACCAGTGGTCCCCAGCCTTTCTAGCACCAGGGACCAGTTTCAGGGAAGACAATTTTTCCACAGACTGGGGGAGAGGGATGGTTTCAAGATGATTCAAGCACTTTACATTTATTTTGTACTTTATTTCTATTATTATTACATTGTAACATACAATGAAATAATTATACAACTCACCATGATGTAGAATTAGTGGGATCCCTGAGCTTGTTTTCCTGCAACTAGACAGTCCTCTCTGGGGGTGATGGGAGACAGCGACAGATCATCAGGCATTAGATTCTTATAAGGAGCGTGTAGCTTAGATCCTTCGCATGTGCAGTCCACAACAGGGTTCGTGCTCCTATGACAGTCTAATGCCTCTGCTGATCTAACAGGAGGTGAAGCTCAGGAGGTAACGCAAGCAATGGGGAGCAGCTATCAATACACATGAAGCTTCACTCAATACCCACCACTCACCTCCTACTGGGCAGCCTGGTTCCTAACAGGCCATGGACAGCTATTCCTGCTATAGACGAATGTTGGGGACCCCTGCTGTATATTAATGTTCATATCAACAGCATTCATAAGAGCAAAAAAATAAACAACCCAAATGTTCATCAACTGATAAATGGATAAACAAAATGTAGCATATGCGTGCAATGGAATATCATTCACCATAAAAAGGAAGTCTTGATATATACCACAACATAAATGAATCTTGAAAACATTATGCTAAGTGAAAGAAGCCAAAAGACCACATATAGAATGATTTCATTTATATGAAATGTCCAGAAAAGGCAAATCTATAGAGACAGAAAGTAGATTAGCAGTTACCTAGGGCAGGGAGGGTGGAGGGAGATGGGGAGTGCTCACTACACTAGTGCCCACGCTAGTGGATACAGGGTTTTAGGATGATGAAAATGTTCTAAAATTAATTGTGCTGAAAATTGTACAACTCTTGTGGACACACTAAAAACCACTGAATTGTACAGTCTAAATGAGTGAATTGTATGGTCTGTGAATTGTATCCCAATAAAGATGTTTTTAAAAAACAGTATTAGCCAGATGTGGTGGCACTCACCTATAATCACAGAGCTTTGGGAGGCCGAGATAGGAGGATCACTTGAGGCCAGGGTTTTGAGATCAGCCTGGGCAACACTGTGAGATCTCATCTCTACAAAAACACTTTTTAAATCAGCTGGATGTGGTGGTGTGCTCCTATAGTCCTAGCTATTCAGGAGGCTAAGGCAGGAGAATTACTTGAGTCCTCGAGGTCAAGACTGCAGTGAGCTATGATTGCACCACTGTACTCCAGCCCGGGTAACACAGCAAGACCCTGTCTCTAGCAAAACAAAACAAAAACAGTGTTATCTCTTACTTCCTTATTCAGATGGAATTGGGCCATTGGTCTCTTATGTTTTATGGTTTCCATTCTTTTCCTTCTTTTCACATTTCAATCCCACTCATCTATCTGGATTTATGTTTCTTCTCTGCTCAGGCACCCTCTCCTCCCTCTCTCTCTTTCTTCTCTCTCCCTCTCTCCCTCCCTCCTCAAGAAAAGAATTGCAGGATATTCTCAGAAGCATTGTCTTTGCAGATTTGCTCATGCAGAGAACTGATATGTCACCAAGCTGGTGGCTTTCCAGTGAGTCAATGAGCAACGATTGAGCTTCAGGGCTTCCTCCTGCTCAAAACTGAGTTAGGCCAGGTGCAGTAGCCAAGGTGGGCAGCCTGGACAACATAGCAAGACCCCCTCTCTACAAAAAATCAAAAAAATAGCCAGGCACGGTGGCACACGCCTGTGGTCCCAGCTATTTGGGAGGCTGAAGTGGGAGGATCACTTGAGCCCAGGAGGCTGCAGTGAGCATGATTGCACCACTGCACTCCCAACCTGAGTGATAGCAAGACCCTGTCTCAAAAAATAAAATTAAAAAATTAAAACTATGAGTTACCCAAGTATATTGTGCACAACACTTAGATTTTGTCTTCAAAGAAAATAAAAGGGGCAAAGGCCTTATTCCTAAGGCATTTAGAGCCTATGGCCATATTGATTCCCTGGGAAGTGGAACGGTTTAGGAAGAAGACTTTTCTGAAATATTGTCTTACCTACGTACCCTATCCCCTAAACAGGGTCAACTAAAGTTAAGGCAAATAATGACAAGAAGAAGACACCCAATGGAAGCAGGGTGCGTTTCCCAAGTGCGACAGATGCCATTTTCCAAAAACCGCCGCAGCAACGTTTCTGATCCCACATGGATTTCCTGATTATTGGACAATCCTCTTAAGAAAGGTGGAGTCTAATTCCCTTCCCCTTGAGTATCCTGCTCAGTCCCCTTGAGGATTTCTTCTAAGGAATAAAATCTAGTGGAAGTGATGCTGTGGTTTCTGATGTGAGGTTAGAAAAAGTGATACAGCTTCTATCTGGTTCTCTCTCTCTCTCTCTCTCTCTCCTCTCTCTCTCTCTCTCTCTCTCTCTCTCAGTCTCTCAGTCTCTCACACACTCTCTCTCTCCCTCCCTCCCCTTGGGACCCAGCCTCCTTGCTATGAGGAAGCCCAGGCCTCATGGAGAGGCCATGCACGTGTATTCCAACAAGTTCCCCAGCTAAAGTCTCATACCACAGCTGACATTAATTTCCAGGCATGTGACTGAGAGAGTGCGAGAGCCTTCATGTGACTTCAGTCCCCAGCCTCTATGCCCACCCCAGCTGACAACAAGTGAAACAGAGCCATGTTATCCCTGCCAGGCCCTTCCCCAGCTGTGGATTCCTGAGGAGTTAGTTACATGTTGCTGCATAACAAGTTACCCCATAACCAACTGGCTCGAGATATTTATTTTCTCATAGCCTCTTTGCTAACCTAGTGTTTCAGGACTGTGGGCATGGCTCAGGTGGGTCCTCTGTGTCAGCGTCCTTCACAGGTGGTCATCAAGATGTTGGCTGGAGCTTTCATTGCCTCAAGGTGGGAAGGCGACGCTTCCAAGCTCACTCAGGTAGTTGCTGGCAGGGTTCATTTCCTTGAGGCCTGCGGAATTATGGCTTTCAGCTCCTTGCCATGTGGGTCTCCCCAACATGACGGCTTACTTCACACAAGCCAAGAAGGCAGTAGAGTGAAAATGATAGCAACACTAAAGTTTCAGTCTTTTATAAGCTAATCACGGAAGCAACATCACATCTCTGTTGCCATGTTCTATTCATTGGAATCAAGTCACGACATCTATCTCATGCTCCAGAGGAAGGGATTATCCAAAGGTGAGAATCCCAGGAGCCATATCAGAAACTGTCTCTGCACTGAGAAAAATGAATGTTTTGCTTATTTTAATCGACTAGGTTTTGGGATACTTTGTTATGCAGTGTAAGATAATGGGAAAACACCAAAACACAGAGAGGAAGAATTAGGTAAGAAAACTGTACTTGTTGAAATATTTACTTTATTCCAGGATCATTTCACAGATGGCAGAACTAAGGCTTAGAGAGGTGACTTGCCAAAGCTATTAGTGGTAGAATGAGGATGAAAACCAATCCTGTTAGACTTCATAGTCCATGACCTTCTCACATTTCCACTCTACTTCTGTCCTTTGAAGAAAAACAAAATCCCAAACTATTTCAATATTAAATGGTGTTTTACCAATGACCTTTCTTTAATCCTCAAATTTAACCAGCAGAGACTATTTCTGGGTACACTCCCCACCCACACCTCTTCAACTCCTAGTTACAAAGGACTTTCATCTTCATGCAAATTCTGTATTTTATGAAGCTGGCAAGACCAGTCCACCATGCTTAGCTACATTTTTTTCCATAAAAACAAGCTTTCTGGAATACTATCGCTTGCCATAGTGAGGACATAGATTCCAGGAAGTTGGTTTCAAATGCTAAAAAAAGAACATGAGGCAGACATCTGCTTGAGTAGAGAATGTAAAACCCAACTGCTCCTGCTGCTAGTGTCTCTAGGCCGCCAGCCCCGCCCCTGCAAGGGTGGTTCAGGCTAAACACATTAAAAACTTCTTTCAAATTGATTCAAGGATACAGGATAGGAGGGAGGCTGACTTTTTACTGCAAATCTTTTTGTACAGAATTTCAAAACATATTATGTGCTCGTTAATTATCTTTAAAATTCTGCTTAGAGCCGGGTGCAGTGGCTCATGCCTGTAATCCCAACACTTTGGGAGGCTAAGGCAAGGCAGATCACCTGAGGTCAGGAGTTCAAGACTAGCCTGGCTAAAATGGTGAAACCCCGTTTCTACTAAAAATACAAAACAAACAATTAGCCAGGCATGGCGGCATGTGCCTGTAATCCCAGCTATTTGGGAGACCAAGGCAGGAGAATCACTTGAACCCAGGGGGCAGAGGTTGCAGTGAGCTGAGATCACGCCATTGCACTCCAGCCTAGGCAACAAGAGCAAAATTCCATCTCAAAAAAAAAAAAAAAAAAAAAGTTCTGCTTAGAGACTAATCTTGGTTGACAGATTTCTATCAAGGGAAACTGAGGCATTTTTCAAGATGGATTCGATAGTCCTAGTATCTTCTCTGGTGCTGATTCTGTGCTGCTCTAAGCATCCAAGATGAACTTAAGCCTAGGCACCTGGCAGGGACAGAAAGGGCAGAGAGGTGGTCTTTGCAGGGGCACCCTGCCTGCTTGCTGGGGAGACAAGTAAGGTTATTCCAGAAGCAGCAGATTACTCAAAGCCAAACCTTAGATGCTCATGGACTGAGTGATATTCTAAAAGATGGACCAGAACAGAAGATGACCACACTCTTCTGCAGTCTATAGTGGTAATGGTGGTAATAATAATGTGAATTACTATTTATTAATTAGGGTGCTTACTTAGTCCATTAACATTTAATTTAATTGCTGATAGGATTGGAGCTAAGTCTATCTTTTCATTACCTATCATCTGTTTATCTCCTCTCAGTTTTTGTTCCCCTGTTCCTCCTCTCCTTCCATCTTTGGACTATTGCAGTATATTCTAGAATTACATTTTAATGCATCTATTGACTTCTTAGCTAGAACCATTTGCATTATTTTTTGGAGGTTACACTAGGGATTACAGTGTGCATCCTTAATCTTTCACAGAGTTGACACTGTGTCCCTTCCCATAAAATCTGGATGCTTTACAACTGTACAGTTCCATTTATCCCTCACCCCACCCCACTCACAGGACTCCCTATGCTGTAACTGCCATTTATATTATATCCACATATTCTGTAGCCTGCAAGAAACACTATGCTTTCTTTTTTAAATAGTCATATGTGTGTAGGTATGTATGTATTTGTGAGAGGGTCTCATTCTGTCACTCAGGCTGGAATACAGTGGCATGATCAAAGCTCACTGCAGCCTCAACCTCCTAGGCTCAGGTGATCCTCCCACCTCAGCCTCCTGAGTTGCTGGGTCCACGGGCATGTGCCACCACACCTGGCTAATATTTGTATTTTTTGTAGAGATGACATTTCACCATGTTACCCAGGCTGGTCTCAAATTCCTGGGCTCAAGCAATCCACCTGCCTCAGCCTCCCAAAGTGCTGGGATTACAGGTGTGAGCCACTGTGCCTAGCCAAAATAGTCATATGTATTTCAAGGAAATTGAAATTAAAAAATAATATTATGGCCAGGTACAGTGGCTCACACCTGTAATCCCAGCACTTTGGGAGGTTGAGACAGGGAGATCACTTGAGGTCAGGAGTTTGAGAGCAGCCTGGCCAACATGGCAAAACCCCATCTCTACTAAAAATACAAAAATTTGCTGGGTGTGGTGGCGCACACCTATAGTCCAAGCTACTCAGGAGGCTGAAGCAGGAGGATCACTTAAGCCTGGGAAGTGGAGGTTGTAGTGAGCCAAGAGTGTCCCACTGCACTCCAGCCTGGGCGACAGAAGAGAAACCCTGTCTTAAATAATAATGATGATAATAATAATAATAATAATAATAATAATAATAATAATATATTTACCCAGATATTTACCATTACTGATGCTCCTTATTCTTTCCTAGAGGTCCAAGTTTCTCTCTTACATAATTTCCTTTCAGCTTAAAGAATGTCCTTTGCTTTTCTTCCAGTGCAGGTCTGTTGGAAATGTGAAAAATAAATAAATAAATGTCTTTTTTTTTTTTTTAAGAATATGTTTGCTGGGTACAGAATTTTGAGTTGGCGGGGTTTTTTTTTTTTCTTCTTTCAGACCTTTAAAGATGGTGTTCCACTATTTTTTGGCCTCCATGTTTTCTTATGAGAAATCTGTGGATGTTAAAATTATTGTTCCCCAGAATATCATGTGTTGTTTTCTCTGGATGCTTCCAAATTTTCTCTTTATCTTTGATTTTCTATGGTTTCACTCTAATGTATCTAGATGTGGTTTTCTTTGCACTTATCCTACTTGAGGTTTACCACATTTTTTGAATCTATACATTTATATCTTTCACCAGATTTGGAAAATTTTCAGCCACTATTTCTCTAAGTATTTTTTCTACCCCATTCTTTCTCTCCTCCTGCTCTGAGACTCTTAGTACATATATATGTGTCCTACAGCTCCTGGCAGTTTTGTTCATTTTTTTAACACTTTTTTCTCTTTCTTCTTCAGACTAGATAATTTTCATTGATGTACCTTTCCATTCACTGATTCTTTTTGGGGGTTGGGGGGTGGGAGACATCTCCATTCTGCTATTAGGTCCACACTGTTATGAACTCTATAAATTTTTTTAGTTCAAATGTGCTATTTTTCAGCTCTAGAAAATTCATATGGCTCTTGTTTATATTTCCTGTTTCTCTGTTGAGTTTTCCTATCTTTTCAATCATATGAATACATTTTCCATTACCTCATTGAGCATGCATATAATAGTGGCTTCAAAGTTCTTATGTGATCATTCTAGCAGGGTATCTTACAATTGACCTCCATTGATTGTCTTTTCACTTAAGAAAAGTCATATTTTTTTGGTTCTTTGAATGTCAAAGTTATTTTGGATTGCACCATAGACTGTGAATTTTATATCATGGAGATTCTAAACTCTATTATATTCTTCCAAAGAATGCTAATGCTATTGTTTTAGAAGACAATTAACTTGATAGACTCAAATTTCAGTTGAATTGCCTTAAGTAGATAGCAATTCAAATCTCAGTTCAGTTCCATTAGTCTTTGCTACAAGCACATGTATGGTACAAGGGTTAAAAATTCCCTCAATTTGGATATCTGAGTTCATGCACAGAGTTGCTGTTTTTGGCTCTCCTCTTTCTGGGATTATCCTTGCATGTTCCAGCAGTTGTGGCTACCCCAGGCTCTGTCCTCTTAACATTTCAGGCCAGAAAAGTGATAGATTTTCCATCAGAGTTTTAGTCACTCCATACAATGCCATAGCAAGCAGTTTTCAGCCTGAAGCCATTAGAACAGAAAATTCACCATGTGCCAGTCTGTTTTTCCAAGTCTCAACTCCCTTCCAAATTCTCCCTGATTTTTCTCACTCTGCAGAGGCTTCAAGTCATTGCTTTTTTGTATTTTTTCCAGAATTTATTGTTATTATTTGTAGGATTACAAGTTTATCAGGAGCTCATTCCACCAGATCAGAAATGGAACCAGCTACTATTTTTTAAACCTCCTCCATGTACCCATTTATGCCTCTCTTTTCAAGTTTTTATTTCACTTTTAAATGTTTTCTTTTATGAAAGTAAAGTATACTCAGATAAGAAAAAATCATATAGTACAGAGTAGAACAGAGAATAAAAATTAGTCTTTCAATCCTCTTCAGACACCTCCCCCAACTCCAGCTCCACTCCCCATCAGTAAGTATATGTATATTGAATTCTTCTACACTAAATAAATCATACTATAATAAATGTGATTTTTATTTTTTGTTAATTTCCAAATCATTACAAATAAAATGATTTTCTTTCCTTTCATTGGCTATATAGCATTTTATTACATGTATGTGTCATAATATTTATGTGCCACAATGTATTTAATGTGATCCCTTCTAACTGACATTTTAGTATTTCTCCATTTTTCACTGTTACGAATCATGCTGCAGCAAACATTCTTGCACATATATTTTTACACATTTGACAGAGTATATAAAATCCTAAAAACGACATTGCCTGCACAAAGAATAAGTATATTTTAAATTTAGATTTCAACTTTTAAAATAATGCTTTTGACCTAAAGCATTCTGACTTTCGAAAGCAGTGTTTTGCCTAAATGCTGTAAGGTACAAGACAAAGAGAACTACATAAACATTGTGTCTTCATTAGTAAATTTGTTTCCTATAGGGATACTGTTAGATTCTGAAACTGTTTTATATATAGACTAGGGTTGAACAAATAAGTAAATATATTACAGAAATGAGAATCAAGTTTCTCACTATTGGACAAAGAAGTTACAAATAAGCAAAGGCAGAAAACTGTAATGAACCCTGTTGCATTGAATTAGTGTTAGAGATATCAGCACAAACTAATTTATGATTATCACAATAAAGATTAGATAGATAGATAGATAGATAGATAGATAGATAGATAGATTCATATTTCTATCTCTGTCTACTGAAAGGACTTAGAAACAGTGACATCCCAATAGCAATGTGCACATCTAATAGCAAGATTTTGGTTTCTAAATACCATTTCCCAGTAAAAGGAATCAAGGCTCCTTGGAGAAATGGTTGAACCAGAGTTGGAGTAAGAAAACTACAAGATGAACTAAGAGTATTCTGTGGCACCAGAAAGAAAGAAAGTGTTCAAAAAAAATTATGGGGTCATGTCAAAGGACACAAGCCACTCTAAAAAGGCTCCCAATACCAAAGAATGAAATAAATAAATGATTGCATAAACAAATAAACTCCAACTAATAGCTGGGCATGCTGGCACATGCCTGTAGTCCCAGCTACTCAGGAAACTGAGGTAGGAGGATCACTTGAACCCAGGAGGTTGAAGCTGCAGTGAGCTGTGATCATGCCACTACACTCCAGCCTGAGTGATAGAGCGAGACTCTGCCTGTAAAAAAAATAATAATAATTCCAACTAATAAATGTAGAACAAATGAGAAAAATAGAAGATCGCCATTAGAACATCACAATTACAATTACTGTAAGCAGAGGCTGGCTCCACCTCTGAATTAATGCTAACATTAACAGGTGAAAGTTTAAGAAAAAAAAACAGGACGTATATTCAAAATATCTTCCTGAAAATACTTATTAGTTACTGTAGTGAGACATGTTAACAAATTCTTTGATATGTCTCCCTTGGAGGTAGACCTTAATTTCTCTCTCCTTGAGTATGGGCTGGGACATGGTGACTCTCTTCTAACAGAGTGTTAAGGAGAGGAAAATATTAACTTTGTCACGGATAAAGCTGACAGACACCACCTAAATCGAGTGATCAAAGTTAACATCACCATAGTAAGACCTAGTGACACCACTCAACCCCTGATGCCATGCACTGAGAAGGACACATCACCTCTGTGGTCTTCCTCCCAAAATTCTATCACCTCACTCTAACCAGCAGAAACCATCAGACAAATCCAAATTCAGGGACATTCTACAAAATATCAGAAAAGGACTTCTAAAAAGTGTTGAGTTCACAAAAGAAAATTCTGGGGAACTAGGCTGGGCACGGTGGCTCACGCCTGTAATCCCAGCACTTTGGAAGGCCAAGGCGGGTAGATCACGAGGTCAGGAGATCGAGATCATCCTGGCTAACACAGTGAAACCCTGTCTCTACTAAAAAAAATACAAAAAATTAGCCAGGCACGGTGGCGCCTGTGGTCCCAGCTACTCAAGAGGCTGAGGCAGGAGAATGGCATGAATCTGGGAGATGGAAATTGCAGTGAGCCGAAATCGGGCCACTGCACTACAGCCTGGGTGACAGAGCAAGACTCCGTCTCAAAAAAATAAATAAATAAAAAGAAAATTCTGGGGAACTGTCACAGTTTGGAGGTGATTACAGTAAGCATAGAGGTTAACATAACATGGTAATCTGGATTGGATCCTGGAACAGAAAGGGACATATGTAGAAAAAGTGGGAAAATCTAAATGAAGTCTGTAGTTTTGTTAATAATATGGTCCCAATGTTAATACTCTCTTAGTTTTTATCATTGTACCATAGTGATGTAAAATGTTAGCATTAGGAGAAGCTGGATGAAGAGCACACTGAACCTCTCTAAACTTTCTCAGCAACTCTTCTATACATTTAGATTATTTCAAAATAAAATATGTTTTAACACCTGATCTTAGCCAAAAGGCTGAGAAGCAATTTTTTTTTTTTTCTTGAGAGAGTGTCTCGCTCTGTCACCCAGGCTGGAGTGCAATGGCATGATCCTGGCTCACTGCAACCTCCACCTCCTGAGTTTGAGCAATTCTTGTGCCTCAGCCTCCCAAATGACTGGGACAGGCATGCACCACACCCAGCTAATTTTTTTTGCATTTTTAGTAGAGATGGGGTTTCGTCATATTGGCCAGATGGTCTCCAACTCCTGGCCTCAAGTGATCTGCCCACTTTGGCCTCCCAAAGTTCTGGGATTACAGGCATGAGTCGCCACACCTGGCCAAATAAAAGGTGTTTTAAAATAGTTGCTCCAGTCTGTAGTCCCACCAAGGACTACATATGAGATAAGAATAAGACCACATATGAGATAAGAATCTCCTCACATCCTCCCCAACATTGAGAATTATTAGACTTTCAATATTTGCCAATTTGATGGGTAAAATGGGATCTGGCTATTTTGAGTCCTAATTCATTCATTGAGAGAGAACCTGAGCATCTTTTCATGTGCACTTCATCCATTTACATTGGTTTTTCTGTGAGATGCCTATTCAATGTTATTCCTGTTTCTACAGCATCCCTACATAAGTACTATTATTCCCATGTTACAGCTAAGAAAACTGAGGCTCAGTATGGTTGAAAAACTAGCCTCAAACCTCCCCACTAATAAGTAAAGGAGTGAGCTTGAACCCAGATCTATCCAGCTCCAAAGTCCACACCCTGTCCAATACCTAGGGTAAGTTGGGACTCTGCCTCATCTTCCTGCTGTTTCCTGAGATAAAGAGTAATCAAATGACAGAGGCTTCTTCGTCTGATGCAGTTATTTTAATTTACGATGAGGAAAGAGGCTGAAAGGAGTGACTAGAGTTACCCAAAGTCACACAGGGACAAGAAGAAGACTAGAACTCAAGTCTACTGGCTCCCAGCCCAGTGCTCTTTCCACCAAACCATGTGGCCTTCCATGGTGCAGGCCAGGGCGGTCATGTGTCTGTCTTTACGTGCTCAGTGGTGGAAATTCTTAGATGTAATATTCCTAAACTCCTAAAGCCTACGCAGGCACCCAATAGGATTGAAGTAAATCATAAAGGTTGTTTTTATGCTGTTTTGCTGCAGTAAAAGATCTATTTTAGCTCAAGCATTGGATACAAAGTTCTAACAAAGGTCTTCAATAAACCTTGAATGTATGTAAGTATGGATGTTACAGCCTCCCTCACTCCCTGGTCACATGACACCTTCCTTCTAAAGATTAGAATTCAAGGTCACCTGGTTTGGAGAATTTCCATCTCCAATTTGCTGGCAGTTGCCATGACCATCTTGGCGATTTTTGTTTGAAGCTCCGTGTTGAGAACGGCTTTTATATATTTCTCTGGGTTGAATGTGGTGTACCTTCCCTTTACAATATGAAACTCTTCAAGCATCAAATCAGTTATTCTACTCCAAAAAGCTTAATATAAAGCTCTCAACATCGACATGTTGGTGTGTCCACGTCACATAAACCAAGCATAATAACAGCTGCCATATTTATTGCACATTTAATACACACCAGACACTCCGTTCAGTACTTTATGAGCAATTAGTCACTTAGTCCTCCCAAACACGTCATCAGCTCCATTTTACAGATGAGATGTCGAGCACAGAGAGGTACAGTAGTTTGCCCAAGGTTACACAGCTAGCAATTGGAGGAGCAAGGAATTGAACCTGGGGAGTCTAGCTTCAGAGCCCACACTCTTAACTACTATGCTTGGTCTATGGGAGCCCCATTACAAGAATATTTTGAATTATCAAAAATGAAAGTCATAAAATATTAGATGAAGAATATTTAGCCAATTCTTTCTGAAGCAGCACAACCTAGAGCCTTGCTTCCCAAACATTGTCATCCTCCAGCCACCTCTTTGATTTCGGCCATGGCTGACATAACCTGCACTCTTAGTCACTTAATATCTTTTAAATCGACTCAATTGTTTTTGCTCAAGTAAATTATTTAAAAAGGAAGATGACCTCATGTCACTATTGTAAATGGAAAAGTAACATCATTTACTTTAAGTAAATGGTAACCTAAAAATAAATACCATAGAAACAAAACAAAACAAAACAATGTCAATAAATTACACTTAGATCTACTGCCTACCAAAGGCTCAGAGCCTGAATAAGCTCTGTTCTCTCTTTACCAAGACAGGGGAGTTTTAACAAGTTGTAGAGAGGTATTTGTGATAAACCAGCATCAAAAAGTAATCAGAAGAATTGCAAGAAAACTGGAAAAAGGAATAAACTGTTCTCTGGAACTTAGATTAGGGGACAGAAACCCCAAAGAAACAGTGGCCTTAAGAAAATAGAAACTTACTTCTATCTCACACAGAAGACAAAAAGTAGGTGGATCGGGGCTGCTGAGACACCCCATAGTGTCATGATGAGGTGGCTTTTATCTTGGAGTTCCATCAGGTGTGGTTCACAAGGTCATTTCAAGGCCCAAGATTGCTCCTCCAGCACCAGCCATCTCATCTGCTTTTCAGAGAGCAGCAAAAAGAAAAGGAGAAGAAAAAGGAACATCCTTTCTTTCTAAGAACACTTCCTCACTTTTGCTTACATCCCCATAGACTAGAACTTAGTTACAGCCAGGGAGACTAGGAAATGTACCCTTTATGTTGGGTAGCCAAGTGCCTCACTTAAAAAAAAAAAAAACAACCCAAAAAACAAAAAACAAAAAAACAGCAAACAAAATTTTATTACTAGAGAAGAAAGGGGAAGTGGATGAATGATAGCAATCTCTGTGGTTTCATGATTCTCCACTGTGCCTGTGTGCCTCCAGGAGTCAACTTAGGGGGTCCATGTAAGTCCAGCCCAAGCCTGGACTTTGAATAGACACCACCGCCTGCCTCTGAAGTCGGCCTGGAGCCCATGTCTCCTCTGCACAGTGTTTCTTCTGAGCTTGGGAAAACACTTCTGTCTCCCACCACGGTTGCTATTACAGGGTTTTGTTATTAGGCCCCTTAAGGGCTGTCCTGCCCTCTGAGTCCATCTCTGCAGCCTCCTTGAACCAGATGGGCTGTGGCATGGCTCTGCACTGCTGAGGAGGGTAGAGCACTGTGCAGGGAATCAGTGAGACTCAGCTCGGCTTTCCGGCTCTGCCCCTCACCAGCTGTGCTGACCATCGTCAACCCAAGCTCTGAGTCTCTTGTTCATTGAGCCTGACGCTGCAACGCCAGATACGTAGGTCCTGGCCACAAGCTGGAAGAATCCGTAGCCCCAGATCCACTTCTAGCTGGAATAACTCTATTCCAATGCTCAAGGAGCTTCACATCTTAAAGGAAGGTATGCCACATTCAATACAAAGACATACAAAAACCATGCTCAGCACAGAGGTACAGACAAAAATTGCCAAGGATGGTGTTGGCAACTGCCTGCAAATTGGAGATGGAAACTCTCCTATATCAGGTGACCTTGAATTCTAATCTGAAGAGGCAGGATGTAACATGACCAGTGGAGGGAGGGAGTTAAGGAGCACAGTCAATGACCAGCCATCCAGGTGGGGTTGCCATCCACCTGGATCACCGAGAGGAGGGGTGCCACCCCAGTGTGGGGCTAGGATCGTAGGCTGCAGAGCAGGAGGTAACCTGGGGCTCAAAACTCAGTGGTTCCACCTTTTCAAAACCAAAGACACGTTTTAGTATGCGCCATCTCAGGAGACTTCTGTTTTAAGAGCTGCTTGCCAACTAAATTGTACAAATTAAGAATTCATGCATGTGTCCTGTATTTTTCACCTAAAAATATGTATCTCCTGGCCAGAGGCTCTCATAAGCAAAGCATTTGCGCTGACAGATGCTCAACCTTGGCTGTCCTGCTCAGGCTCATGCTGGAGAAAAACCCGGCACTTAGGTGGGGTTTTTCACTGGCAAAAATAGCTGGTGAGCCAGCCCCACTCTTTGTGCCTCTTACCATCTTTGTTGGTCTCCAACCTCCTCCCAATTTGACAAGCACTCATCTTCCCAACTCCCCAATCTCCCATTTACTGGTAAGAAAACTGGGGCTCAGAAGGGGAAGTGGCTTGACCAAGGCCACACAGCTGTGGGTGGAGAGATGGAGGCAAGACTGTATCAAGAGTCTCCTGATGGGTAGCCTCTGTCCTGCCTCCTCCTACACACTCCCTGCTGCTCAACTCCAGCCCTCCAACCCACAGTGTGGGAGCCAGCTTGGCACCATTGTGGGGAGGAAAAGAATAACTCACAAAGAAAGATGTTTAGAATCGTCCACACCCATGGATATAAGGCAGAAAGGATGACAGGATCAGAAGGCCAAGGCCATGCCAAAATGCCATTGGTCCCATAAATTAGGCAGCCAGACATGCCGGACTAGCTATATAATGAGCTGCCACACTGACGGTGTGTCTGAAGGCTGTGGTCTTTATGATGGGGCCCATCACTTGAATCTGGCGAGTTGTGTGATCTTCCACAGGTGATAAGTAAAGTATTACTTTCCCCAAACACCATCTCAATCAAGCTCAGGAATAGCCCACCCAGAAGCCGTCATGACATATCACACTTCATAGAAGCATAAACTGCAATACGCTTTTATTTCCAGTCCCTATTGAAATCACTGACCCCCCTCGCATAATTGTCCAAGGAGAGACCATCAGAGAAGCCAGGTGTTGGCTCAATTTCCTTAATAGCTGAGTGACCTTGAGCACACCACTGCTCTCAGGGTCCTCAGGTGAAAGGTGGTCACATAGTCCCTGTATTGGCTTGCTAAGAGCTGCTGTAACAAAATACCACAAACTGGGGGCTTAGGCAACAGAAATGTATTTTCTGGAGGCTGGAAATTTAAGATCAAGGTGTTGGCAGAGTTGGTTCCTTCTGAGGGCGGTGAGGCAGAATCTGTTCCAGGCCTCCTTCCCAGCCTCTGGAGGTTTGCTGGTCATCTTTGGAGTTCCTTGGCTGATAGAGGCATCACCCCAATCTCTGCCTTCATCTTCACATGGCCTTTCTCTCTGTCTCTCTCTCTCTTTCTTTTTCTCTCTCTCTCTGTCTCTCTGTCTCTGTCTCTCTCTCTCTCTCTCTCTCTCTCTCTGTGTGTGTGTGTGTGTGTGTGTGTGTGTGTGTGTCTGTATGGGTCCAAATTCTTCCTTTTTTATAAGAACACCATTCATGGCCAGGCGCGGTGGCTCACACCTGTAATCCCAGCACTTTGGGAGGCCGAGGCAGGCGGATCATGAGGTCAGGAGATCAAGACCATCCTGGTTAACATGGTGAAGCCCCATCTCTACTAAAAAATACAAAAATATTAGCCAGGCATGGTGGTGAGCACCTGTAGTCCCAGCTACTTGGGAGGCTGAGGCAGGAGAATGGCGTGAACCCGGAAGGTGGAGCTTGCAGTAAGCCGAGATCATGCGACTGCACTCCAGCCTGGGTGACAGAGTGAGACTCTATCTCAAAAAAAAAAAAAAAAAAAAAAAAGAACACCATTCATATTGGCTTAGGGCTCATCTTAGTGATCTCATCTTAACCATATTCCATCTGCAATGACCCCATTTCCAAGTAAGATCCCATTCAGAGGTACTGAGGGTTAGGATTTCAACATATGAATTTTGGGAGGACACAATTTAACCCACAGCAATTCCCTGTATTCATCCCAGCATGGCCTGCATCTCGAGTATCACAGAAGGCCATGCGTGTGAACACTCTTGGGGAAGATAAGAGGACAGGATGAAAGGGCAGGTGTGAGCTCCCCAGAATCTGGACCACTGAGACGTGGCTGTAACACCCCCAAGAGGCAGGAGCATGGAGGTATGAGAGGCTCACGACTCTTCTGGAGAGCTCTGAGGAGATCCCATGCAGCCAGATTATCTAGGTTTCCTTGAAATGCTTGATGTAAGATAAACACCAGAAAGAGTTTTCACAGAGGCAGGGCCTCTGAGCTGCTCTGCACCAGTTGGAGGGGCTTGGGTTTCTTTCCTGTCCTATCTAAGGGTTTGCTGCAATCAACAGCAGATTTGCTTTCAATGACACTTGCTTGGTTATCTGGGTAGAGAAACCAGTCTGAGTAAATTATTTTAGCATCAATCCTGTCCATTTCAATTCCAATGTGGTTTGAGATGAGTGGACAGAAGGTTGTCATTTCCTGCTGCCCAGTATCAATATGACCTGGTCACTCTGTGCCAAGTAGCCCAGTTCTGGATAGGATGAGGATCTCAAGCCCTCTGAGCTGCCCCTGCTCACCTTCCTGGACTCATGGGCCACCTTCTCCCCTGCCCATGCACCCTCCATTCTATGGCAGAGAGAGTCAGAGTAACTTGCCCAAGGTCGTGCAGTCAAGTGGCAAAGCCAGCATCTAGACCCAGCCAGTCTGGCTCCTAAACACCATGTTTTCTTACATCAGGCTGAAGCTGGCCACTACCCAGACCAAAAGGCTCAGCTGTATGATGTGGTGTGAAGGGCAGGACTCTGGAAGAGAGGCTCGGCCTGGAGGAAGGGCAGAATTTTCCACCATTGTACTTCAGAGTTTTCCAACTCAGTGCCTTGAAGAAGGGGCACCAGAGCTGAGGAGAAAAGATTTCACCCTAGGACAGGAGAGCCATTTGGAATGGAAGAAATCCTTCATGCTCCCTAATGTTGAGGAGGCCCAAGTAGCCTTTTTCATTAATGGACTGGCTTTATTAGAAAACATATCAAACATATAGATAAACATCAAAGATAAACATCTACCCACAACCTGGCTTTATCAAATTGAACATTAAGCCACATTTGCTTCAGATTTTCACTTCTAAGAAACTGAACAACAGATCGAGTTGATCCCTGCATATCGTTCCTGCCATCATTCCCCTTCTCCCCAGGGAAAATAAAGAACCTCTTAGGAATTTGGTGTTTATCATTCCTGTGCAGATTTTTATAGTTTTAATACATATTTATGTATCCACACACATTTTATAGTACTAATTTGCATGTCTTAAAACATTATACAAATAGTCTCATACTAGACATTCCTTCTGCAACTTGTCTTTTCCACTCAACATGATGTCTTTGAGATGTATCTATGTTGATGCCTTTGACTGTAGTTCATTCATTTTAACTGCTATATGGATAGAGCACAAGTTTTACATTTATTTTCTGGTTGTTTCCAATTTTTTATGTCACAAATAATCCTGCAAGAATATTTTTGCACCAACAAGGCTCCTCATACTCCTCTGCAACACAGACCTAGAAGTGTGATGCCCGGGTCATGAGGCAGGAACATCTTCAACTCTCTGGATATTGCCAAACTTCTCCCAAAAGTGGTTCTTCCAATGACACTCCCAGCTGGGTACCTTTGATCTCAGCACATCCTTGTCTACACTTGGTATTATCAGACTTTTAAAAAATGTTTACTGGCCGGCGTGGTGGCTCATTCCTGTAATCCTAGCACTTTGGGAGGCTGAGGCGGGCAGATTGCCTGAGGTCAGGAGTTCAAGACCAGCCTGGCCAACATGGTAAAACCTTGTCTCTACTAAAAACACAAAAATTAGCCAGCCTTGGTGGTACGCAACTGTAATGCCAGCTACTCGGGAGGCTAAGGCAGGAGAATCACTGGAACCCGGGAGGTGGAGGTTGCAGTCAGCTGAGATCACACCACTGCACTCCAGGCTGGGCAACAGAGCCAGACTCTGTCTGAAAAAAAAAAATTTTTTTTTACCATGCTAATGGGTATGAAATGGTATGTTTCTGGGATTTTAATTTGCACTTTGCCTAATTAGCAGTAAGGTTGAGCACTTTTCCATGGCTTGATTTGAATGGCTTATGTCTTTAGGTATCTCCCTGCATGAGATCCAAGGGGAAGTGCAAAATAGCTGGAAGTGGAGTCTTTGTCTCAACCCTCCATAGCTCCTGCAACTCTCCTAAGCCCTGGGTAAGAAATTCAGTGGCTTGAATAGCCTGGGGGAGTTGCTCTTCTGGAGGCTGAAGAGACAGAGTTAACGAAGGAGAAGAGGCCAGTTCCATCCCACCCATCCACCCACCCACCCACCGACTGGAGTCCCACACAGCACCAAGGAAGCAGGTTCAGTGTCAGAAGTCCACCCAGAGTGGGTTGGGGAACAAAGTGGGGTGAAGGAGAGCAGAAGGGATGTGTAGGTGCCTTTTCTGACAAGCTCGACTGGGCAGGAGAGTAGAAGGACAAGGAGTTGAGGGAGGTTTTCTTTCGCCATGGGGGAGGCAGAGCATCTTGATCAAGGATCGAGGGGGAGTCAAGACATGGGAGAGGGGGCAGTTGACCATGGGAGCAAGGCTCAGGGTGTCACAGCAAGAAGGGAGAAGGAAAGGCAATAAGAGAAGGCCGGCTGGGAGGCCCAGCACGTGCTGCCATCTGATGGCTGTTGAGCACAGCGCTTGGTCCTTAGGTGCCCGTGAGGGGAAGGCACACAGGAGAGTTGAGGAAAATGAGGAAGGCTTGAAATAGTCATGGAGAGTGAGCGGGGAGTGGGGGAAGGGTTGTTCAAGAAACCCAATAAGACTGCCAGGCTCCGTCCCCAGGCATCACTTTTTGAATGCCTCTTTTAATCCCTTTTTCCAAACCCTGAAATCATCACTGTTCATTGATGGCGCAGGGAGGTCCCTCAGTGAGGATGCCTTGAAGTAAAAGGTCATTGGAATCAGCTGGAAATCCCAGTGACAGTGAAGAGGGAAGACGCATCTCCCCCAGAGCCAGAGGCCACCTCTGAGCAAGAGACAGTGGGGACAGTGCCCCCGGAGTGAGGGGGGTGTTTCTGAGCGTGGCAAATGCTCTGTGGAAAACACCATAATTCCAGAGTGGAGAAGTCAGAGAATAACATAGCCAATAGTGATGGGCTTGGCTTGCTCTTTCAGTGATTTATTTTCTGTTTATTTTATAAATAAACATTTTATCATAGTCTGTTTTTCCATAGACTATGTATTTATAAAATAATATGGCAGAATGAAAAAAGTGACATTTTTGTTAACTATTAGCACAAACCTCTTGCTTTTTCATGATTGCTTAAGAAAATTAATCTTGGCCTCAACAGTTTTCATTACCTCCCCTTTATAGGCTCATGTATCCCCTAATGGCTGTCTCTTCTCGAGGTCTGGATTGCCCAGAGACACACAGGATTACGATGTTAAAAATAAAAATAGCTGCAGCCTTGTATCTGCACAGTGCCCTGCACTTTCTAAGCCATGTCTCCAGCCTCAGCTAATGTGAGCTTCACAACAGGCTCCTGCTCCACGAGGTGGGCAAGACAGGGTGGTATTTTTAATTTTTTTTCTTTTTAACCCTCCTTTAACAGGTGAGGAAGCTAGGGGCTGGGGAGAAGTGATTTGCAAAGACTACCCAGCTACGGAAAGGTAGTTTCAGCTGGAATTCATCATGGCTGGCTCCCAGTGCAGGGCTCAGAGAGTCAAGGGTTAGGATCCGAGGGCAGGAAGCTGGGGCATTGGGGGTCGGGCGATGCAGGCAGGACCCCAGGGAGCGAGCTTGCTCCAGAACACACCAGCAGCTCCTTGGGTGCTCTCCTAGCATCAGGCATTGCTAATGGCCACGACTGGGTAGGAGCAGAAAGCCTCCCCAACCTCCAGAGACAGTGGCCCCTCTCAGAACGGAAAGCTGCGGAAAGCACCATGGCTGCCAGGAGAACCAGGGGCCCTCGAAGCTCGGGTCATCGCTTAGACATGCTCCAGGCAAAGAGCCAAAGAAAAGAATAGTGGGACCCCCAACCCCCAGAAGCCAGTCCCCTGCCCCCCAAACCTGTTCTAGTGACTCATTCCTCCCCAGGGAGTGGTCTTTGGAGGAAACGGCCACAGAGTGCCTGGGAGAAGTTTTGCAGGGACAAACCTCAGGAAGGTCCCTGGTCTCCAGGAAGGAAAAACAAAGCAAGGATTAAAATCACAACGGTTGGCAACAGCAACAATCTCCAGGGCACGCGGGTACCTGGTGAGGGACGTGCAGGAAGTACGATGAGGGGGAAGATGGTGTTTGCTTGGCTGGAATGCGGGAGCCCATTTTTCCTCTGCCCCGTGGCAGGGACAAGGCCCAGGGGGGCCTGCCTGCAACCCAAGAACAAGATCACGCAACCAACTGGCCGGAGTGATGAACCCGTCACATCCCTACCTGTGAGTACTCATGGATAAGATAACTCAGATTTTGCTTGCCCCAGGCTAAAATTTTTAAGGACTTATATTTTAGACTTCTCACTCAAAGAAAAGACTGAGGCCTGGTTCTCTTCTGTATTGAATCCCATCTTTGCAGAAAGTCACACATAAGGGAATGACACAAATGGAAACAATACAGACATTCACTCATACACTCTCATAGCCAGGGCCCACCAAACCTCATCCCAAACCCTCAAGGTTTTATCCAAACACACATTTTGGGCCACAGGTGATGGTTCATGCCTGTAATCCCTGCATTCTGGGATGCTGAGGCAGGAGGATCGCTGGAGGCCAGGAGTTTGAGACTAGCCTGGGCAACATAGCAAGACTCCATCTCTAAAAAAAAAAATTTGTTTTAATTAGCTAGGCATGGAGGTGTGTGCCTTGTAGTCCCAGTTGCTCGGGAGACTGAGGAGGGAGGATCACTTGAGCCCAGGAGATTAAGGCTACAGTAAGCTGTGATCACACTGCTGCACTCCAGCCTGGGTAACAGAGCAAGAGTCTGTGTCTAAAAATAACAAAGTAAAATTAAAATAGGCCAGGCAAGGCGGCTCACATCTATAGTCTCAGCACATTGGGAGGCCAAAGGGAGTGGATTGCTTGAGTCCAGGAGTTCAAGACCAGCCTGGACAACACGGCAAAACTCTGTCTCTACAAAACATACAAAAATTAGCTGGGCATGCTGGCATGCGCTTGTGGTCCCAGCTGCTCAGCAGACTGAGGTGGGAGGATCCTTTGAGTCCAGGAGGCAGAGATTGCAGTGAGCTGAGATCGTGCCACTTGCACTCCAGTCCGGGCAACAGAGTGAGACTCTGTCTCAAAAAAAAAAGGCTGGGCACGGTGGCTCATGGTGGCTTACACCTGTAATGCCAGCACTTTGGGAGGCCGAGGGGAGATTAAGACCATTCTGGCTAACATGGTGAAACCCCGTTTCTACTAAAAATACAAAAAAATTAGCCAGGCATGGTGGCGGGCACCTATAGTCCCAGCTACTCAGGAGGCTGAGGCAGGAGAATGGCATGAACCCAGGAGGGGGAGCTTGCAGTAAGCCGAGATCACGCCACTGCCCTCCAGCCTGGGCAACAGAGTGAGACTCCATCCCCCTGCCCTCAAAAAAAGAAAGAAAAAATTAAAATAAACACACATTTTACTCTCTCAGCACTGGCACAGTTAGGAAAAAAGAATGAACACTGGCAGTGTGGGGTCCCAGAGAAGCCACCCCCGTGGCCTGCTTCTGGCTGGAGAAGAGAGTCACAAGTTGGGGTCACAGAGCACTGTGGCCGGAATGTAAGGCTCTGTCCTGCTTTACTGGGGCAAGATAACATTAGTGGACACCTGACGACAGGTATTTGCACAAGACCAGAAATGCATTCATCTCTCCCTTTGTCCCTACATTTGTTCATTTTGCCATTCTACAGGCACATGCCAATTGCCCACGGGAGCCTGACACTGTGCTGGCCACAGAGAGTTGCCAGTTACTGCTGCAGGCTCCAAAGGGCCCTCTTTTGCCCAATCCCCGCTGCAGGTATGTCTCGGACACACCTACATGCTGAGCACCATGCCAGGATGAGGAATCAAGAGACAAGGGACACATGGCTCCATCATCAAGGAGATGCCTGTAGTGGGCTAACAATCTCCATCCTTCCAGAATAGGTTGAGTTTTTGGAAATAGTACAGGTTTTCTTGACATTCATTCATTCATTCATTCATTCATCCATTCATTCATTATGTATTTCTTGAGAACCAGCGCTACCGTAAGCATGGGAATACAAAGTGGACACAACAGACATGGTCCCTGCCCTCAGGTAGCTTACATGCTGGTGGTGGGGAGACAGATGATACAACACAAGCTCACTACAGTCAGCTTATTTGCTCCAAGTAAGCAAATAGAGAAAAACATACAGAGGCAGTTTCTCACGATGCTTGCTAGGAAGACAATAGGAAGAATCCGGGATGTACAACCATTGCTGAGTGAAGGAGTAACATCACTCCGGGGAGGGAGTTTGGGGTTAAAAACAGGTAAGTAAGGATCTCAGAGGCCAGGGAACAATTCATGAATCTGAAGCAGCCCGGGAAGCCACCCCCAAAGAAGCATTCTGGAGTATTCTTGGAGTAAATGTAGGGTCATCTAAGGGACTTGGAAGTGTTTGACACTCATCCTGGACAAAATGTGGAATTAATGGATTCTAAGGTATCACCTAAAGTTATTTAACTTTATATCTAAACTAGGTTTTTAAAGTAGTCTTAATTTTAGGTGTGTGCATGTCTTTTCTCTCTAATTAGCTGAAAATTCCTTTAATACAAAAACCAGATGTATCTTTCTTTCTCTCCTCCCCACAGCCTCGCACAAGTCCAGAAATCTGCTCATTCTTTCCCCATGTTCAGGCATTCATTCATTGTTTTAATCCACAGGCGCATGCCAATTACCTGCAGGTGCCTGATGCTGCACATGGCTCCAGAGCACAGATTCAGAGAGTAATAGGACACATCCTTGCCCCCACGTGGCTCGAGAGGCCAGGGGAAACAGGCTAGCATAACTACAGCTGTGCCAATATGATGCACAACTGGCCCCAGAGCTGTCCCAGTCATGGACCTTTGTTTTGGGACACACGTGGGCATGTCCCCGCCCCAGCCCTAGGACACTGCAGCAGTGACCTCTCCCTCACTTCCTTCAGGTCTCTGCTCCAATGCCCCTTTGCCATAGGGGCCTTCCCTGACCGCTCCCCTTCGCTCCCTCTCCCTTTACCCTGCCCTGTGTTTCTCCACGGTGCCATCACCTCCTGACAGCACATTTCTTTACTGTCTTTGCAGTTCTGTGAAGCAGAGTCTTGTGCTTGGCACAGATGGTGCTCAGGAAATATTGTGGGAAGGAAGGAAGGAAGGAAGGAAAGAAAGAAGGAAGGAAGGAAGGAAGGAAGGAGGGAGGGAGGGAAATAGAGTGAAGAAAGGAAGGAAGATACTGTGAGTCACCAACCCTGAGCAATCTGAAAAGAGCCTCCCTGGGCTGAGAAAACAGGAACAAGCAGTTTAGGCAAAAGGAACCTGCAAAGTTAAGGAGGCTGGAAGAAACCACAGTGCAAAGTGCTAAGAATTTGGAGCAGAGAGGCAGGAGGTGAGGCCAGAGAGGTGGGTGGGGACATCTTCTGAAGGGGCTTGAGACCAGCAAAGGTGTCCTTGGGCTGTAGGAATGATCTAGAGCAGTAAAGCAGAGGACTGGGAAGAAGGGGTGCTGGAACAGAGAGAGATGGAGACTGAACAGAGGCTTGCTGGCAAGGGCCTACTTGATCTAGCAGCTTTCAGACAGTGCCAGTAGAGTGGGGAGGTAAGAGAGTCCCTAAGCAGAGGGTACAGCCGGGGTAGTGTCTGGGGGGCTTTGTGGAGGAGGTAGGTGAGCCTCGTGCAGCCCATACCAGAAGGAAAGCAGGCTTGGCATTCAGGCGGGCCCTTGGTGCACCTCAATCAGCAGGACAGTGGGAAAAGGGAGAGAGTGCGTAAGGTCCCAGAGGCAAGCTCTCTGAAGCTGGGCACCTGCTCCTCCCATCTCTGCATTCCAGATAAACATGCTCTTCCACCCCCACCATGGACTTATGCTAATAATCCAGCCAGGAAATTCCTGCTTAGACAGGACCCCATCTTCCAGGGCTTTACAACCAGACCTTCCTCTCATTACCTATCTCCCACCCTGGCTCCCACACCTCCTGAATTGGCCTTGAGTGGTCTCCGCCCATCCCCACCCCTGCCATGCCTGTTGCCATCTCAAGGCCAGGAGGCGTCCCAGACACAACTCAGCCCCCACCTCTCCTTAGCCTTGGAGGAACACTGGGGTTTGCTCTCTCCGGGCTCAGCATGGCCTGAGGGAGAAGAAGGTGTGGGGGCTGGGTTTACCCCCATCTTTTTGTAGCCTTCTGGGCTGTTCTGCCCTGTCCATCCCTCCTTTCCTACCCCCACAAAGGAGAGGAGGGCAAAATTCACCCCAGGGCAGGGGTCTCTCCCTCAGGACTCCTGCCAAGAAGTAGACACCTGGAGAAAGGGCACAACCTGTCCAAAAATGAGGAAGCCCGTGGAAGCCACCCCGCCCCACTTAGAGGGCCAGGGAAGACACATTATTCTTATATAGCACTGCTCCTTACAGCTCTAAAGTCACTTTCTGGTGCAAAAACATAAAAATGTATTATGTATGACTTGGTATCACATTTGATATATTTAGATAGTTTTTCAGAAAAGCAAACCAATAACACCTCACTGAGAGACAAGAAATTCCCTTTCCCCCAAATTTCCAAGTTATTTTCATAGCCTTCCCAGCTCTCCTTTGGAGAGAGGAGAGGCAGAGACCCCCCTGCTCCCCAGGAGCCGGGCTCTGGGGAGAGGCTGTGCAGCAGCTCTTCTGGTGCAGACACGCCCGGCCCTCGGTGGGATGTCAAATTGATTAACTTCATCATGGTCGTGAGCTCCCTAATGTTTTTCTTTGAAATGTCTCGGCTCTAAACGATCGTGACCCAAGGCAATTTACAGTTACTTCCATTTTTTTTAATGAAGTCTGATTTAATAGTCGGAATGGTTAATGGCCTCGTCTGTCACACATAATAAAACAGAGCCTAATTGTATTTTAAAAAGGCCCTTTTGGTATGAACAGAAGCAACAACTTGATTGAATTGTGAGAGAGGGCTTTGGTGTGTGCTAAGATGTCTTCCCAAGGGCGCCAGACACTCTCTTCCTGGGTCGCCATCTCCCCCTCCCGCCCACTCCCCACATGGTTCCTTTTACTAAAGGAATTTCATAACTCTCCCAAGCAGTCATGACCCATGGCTGTCTGCAGCCTCCTTGCAAAACCCCATAGAGGGCTCCCAGGACATCACACACCCTCCCATAATTATAGCCCTCCAGGCCCTCCCACAGAAGCAAATGGCCTGACACCCATTTTACACTTGGGAAAATGGAGGCTGGCTGGCTAGACTTGCTGAGAGCCCCAGGGCAGGGAGTCAGTGCCTCAGTGGACCCTGTTGCCAGCTGGCACTCCCCACCCGGCCAGATGGCCTGCATGCCCTCCTCCACTGTGGCAGAATGAGGCCCATGAGCCAGGCCAGGCATCATGCAAACTATCCTCTCAGAATCACTGTGGTCAAACCCTGAATCCAAAACCCATGGAGAAACTGAGGCTGAGAGAAGTAATTTCAGAGCCCAAAGCTTCCTCCAACGGACCTGAGTTTCAAGTTTGGGTCACTGAGCGAATAACAAATTTATCTTCCATAAAACACAAAAACAAGTTCCTCCCAATGCCCCCCGCCCCTGCCGCAGAAGCATCTGGGAAACCCCACAGAAGTCTGGCAGGGATTCCCCATCTTCCACCCTCGCCTGGCCTGACCACTGGAGTGTTCCAGCAGTCCCTGAGCAAGCCCAGCCTGGAGCTGTGGGTGAGGTTTACCAGTTAGCCAAGGCCTGAGGGTCTGCTGCAGTGCAGGTTAACACCACACTGAATGACAGTGGCTCTCCCCGGGAGTGAGGGGCAGTGAAAAGAGTATGGGACTTGGTGTCATAAGGCCACGGGTTGGTTAGCCACCAACCAGCCATGTGACCTTGGGTGGGTGCTCCCCACTCAGAGGGCCAGCTTCCCGTCTGTAAACCTGTCCTGGCCTTTCCCCTCATTGGGCCTTTTTGAGGGTCACTGAATATAAACACTGCAGAAATTGAAATATCACACCATGACATTTCCAGCACCCTCAGCTGTGTGGTCACCTCACACATGCCCTGACTTCAGTGGGAGGCTTGCTGAGGACGAGCGAGGGGCCAGGTGGGCTCACAGAGCCAGACTGAAGCAAGGCTAGACTCCTGTGGGAGAAGCACCCAGATCAAGGGGATGGCTCAGCCCTGCCAAGGCCTGTACCCTGCAATCTTGGGAAATGAGGCCCGTCTGGACCTCCCACTCTTCATCATAAAGCCTCTTTTAAGTGCTGATGCCCAAATGAGGGGGAGTAAGGAGTATATGGGCTCCTGTCCAGTGTCTATGGCCGGAGGGACAGGTGGCTGGGAGAGGCATCCAGGCAGGACTGCTGAGGTTCTCCTGCACTTGGCTGGGCAACAGTCCTGAAGGCCAGAGCCAGAACTGGCAGACAGTCTCTAGGGGCAGGGCCCACAGCTGTGCAGTTCTGTCTGGCTTCTCTAGTAAGGGGAAGAGGGGTCATGAGGATGGAAGCCTTCTAGCCTCTGGGCAGGAAGGTACAGGGAATTAATGGGTTCCAGTCAGACAGACCAGGTTCCAGCTTGCCCAGCTTCCAAAATAGGTGATTTGGACCTTATCCCCATCACGAATGGGTAGGCAGCAATTAGGACTTGGAGGATATGAGCAGACCACACAAGACCATCCTTACCCAAACATCAGAAACTCTTACTGGCCCAGGAACAACCTCTCTCTCTCTCTCTCTCTCTCTCTCTCTCTCTCTCTGTGTGTGTGTGTGTGTGTGTGTGTGTGTGTGTATGTATGTGTCTCCAGTTTAATTCAATCTGAAAAGGTCAAAAGGACAAACAAAAGCAGATACCTGAAATGTCAGGGGCAGAAGCTCTGCTGGCAAGACAAATTAAAATAAGTCCTTTCAAAAAGAAATTCTGGTGACTCTTTGTCGCCAGAAGTTCCAGCTGGACACAGGGACACATTATCCTCAGGGACATGAGCAAGGACACGTGTAGTCCTGACTGCCCCTGGCAGCCGTCTTGTCACTATAAGAAACGAACCCAAGGATGACTCTAGCACGTCCCTTGCTTCCCTTCTTCCCCAGCTCAGGCTCCTTTACATACACCCTCAGTTTCCTGGGCCCTCGCTTTCCCTGCTCTGCCCCTCTCAAAGCCCCAGTGCTGACTGAACTGAGTCGATCCTCCTTGCACCTGCACAGAGGCAGAGGGAAGACAGCTGGAGAAAGGCACACAGTGGGCTGTATCAGTCAGCATGGACCATGCCACGTAACAACCAACCCCAGTCTCAGTGCCCGGCTGCTTCAAAGGTGCATCTTTCACTTGTAGAATGTGCTCACTGCACACTGGCTGTGGTTTTGCTGCTCATCGTCTTCACTCCAGTCTCCAGGATATGAAGCAGCTCTCCCTGGGATATGGCCAGTTGGGCAGGGGTTAAAGAACATGGTGAAGACATGCTGTTTCATAAAGCTTCCACTTAGACGTGACACACATCACTTCCATCCACATTTTGCTGATCAATGCAAATCTTATGCTCAAGCCTGATGTCATCAGAGAAGGAAAATATAGTTCTACTCCAGAGAGGACTGGTGAATTTTTTTGCAGAATAATAACAGTCTAGCAAACAAGCATACTGTCTCGCCTAAAAGGCGTGACCACTCACGTCAAATGGGCTCTTGATGCCTTCAGGAACTCTCCTCCATTTGCCCAGTCCACTCAATTCCCGGATTCCTTGACCCCTACTTTATGCCTTCTCCACTTATCCCAAATGCCCAGCACCTCCTTCCTCATTTTCACTCTAGCTAATTAATGACTCGCTTTCTTACGTCCCTGAGGAGGTAGAAGCAACCACAAGACAGTTTTCACTCACCTTGCCCACCAAGTCTACTCGCTCAGCTGCGCCTGAGTGCATGCCCTCGGCCTGCTCTCCTTTCACTGTGCTTGAAGGCTCCACGCTGCTCTCAAAGGCCCTTCCATGTATGCACTCAAGTCATCTCCTATCACCTGCTCACCGTCATCACCCCAATATCCTGACATCCTCCGTTTTCCCTTCTCCTTAGGATTGAGCATGCTGCCTCATCCCTTATCTTTAAAAACTCTTGCTTGACCAACCTCCTCCCCCAGCTGCCACCCATTTCTCTGCTCCTGTTTACAGAAAATGCCCCCTTTGAAAATCTCTGTGCTCTATCCCAAATTCCTCAGTTTCTATTCTCTCGGCTTATTCCATTCAGGGATTTTGTCCACCACCCATAGAAACTGGTCTTGTCTAGTCACCAATGACCTCCACGCTGTTAATCTAATAGTTAGTTCTTACCTTTCTCATCCACCAGCAGCATTTAGACACAGACAAATCCCATCTTCCTGAAACTTGGTCACAAGGATGGCACTGAGACCCTTTGTTCCCCTCGTATTTTGCTGGTCATTCCATTCAGTCTCCTTACTAGTTTCAACTCATCTTTCTAATCCTTAAACTTGGGAGAATCCAGGAATCTACACTCTTTTCTCCCATGCTCAGGTCCTGGGTGTGTGGCACATCAATCACACAACATTGAGCACCCCTGCATCCTACAAACTTAGGTTTCAAGCCCCATCATCTCCCCAGAATTCAGATTTGCATCTTCAGTTGCCTAATCAACAGCTCCTCTTGGACAAAGGTTTAAAAACATCCAAAACTCAACTCTTGATTTTAACCCACAAAACTACTACTCCCCTACTGCCCTCTAGTCTTCTGCCTCAGTTATTAGAAGCTCCATTCTTCAAGTCATTCAAGTCCAAAACCTTGAGTTTTCAATTAATCCAATTCATCAGCAAACTGTTTGCCCCACCTTCAAAATATATCCCAAATCTGACCATTTCTGCTACTACCCTGGTCCATCATCTTTCACCTGGCCTATTATTTTCCCCTGTTGGCCTTTTGCTTTATTTTTATTTCTTTTAGAGATGCGGTATTGCTGTGTTGCCCATGTTGGATTCAACCTCCTGGGCTAAAGCAATCCTCCTGCCTCAGCTTCCCAAGTAGCTGAGATTACAGGTACATGCTACCACACCCAGTTTGGACTATTGCAAGCGCCATTCAACTACGCTTCCTGGTGTTGCACTTGCCCTCTTCCAGAAGGGAGTGATTCTTTAAGACACAGTCAATCCAGGCATTCCTCTTCTCAAAATCCTCCAATGGCTTCAGTACATCCAGCATCCTCACCGTGGCCTCCACAGCCTGTGTGAGCTGGCCCACTGCTCCCACCTCCCCATCTTCAGCTCCCAGCACACCTCACTTGCAGCACCCCAGCCATGCTGACATCCCCAACTCACCAAGCCACTCTGCCCTCTGCCGCGGTGCTTGCTTTTCCTTCAGCCTGGAAGGTTCTTCTCCCAGACACTCATGTGGCTTGCTTCCACTGGTCCCTGCCTGAATGCCATTTTATCAGAGAGGTCCTCTCTGACCATTCTATGTAAAAGAGACTCCTTAGTTCCTGTCACTTTCTACTCCTTGCCCAGCTTGATTTTTTTTTACATAATTTATCACCATGTGCACTTGTTTTGTCTGTCTCTCCAAAATAGAAAGTAAATGGCAAGAGAAGTGATTTTGGTTGTTCATTGATATGACTCCAGCCCCTAGAGCAGTGCCTGACATGAAGTATTCACTGAATAAATATTCATTGAATGAACAAATGAATGGAGGATAGTGGAGCACAGAGACAGGAGTAACTCCTTTGCAATACGGGGCCTGGGCTACTTTGGGGCTTCTATTTGTAAGACATTATTATTCCTCACTATTTAGGCTATTGTAATAGATTTTTTTTAATAGTTTCCATATTTCTCCTAAAATTTTCTATATCTTTATCAATTAATTCATTATTCCTTTTTTTTTTTTTTTTCTTGAGACAGAGTCTTGCTCTGTTGCCCAGGCTGGTATGCAGTGGTGTGATCTTGGCTCACTGCAACCTCTGCCTCCCAGGCTCAAGCAATTCTTGTGCCTCAGCCTCTCAAATAGCTGGGATTAGAGATGTGCACCACCACGCTTGGCTAATTTTTGTATTTTTAGTAGAGATAGGGTTTCGCCATGTTGACCAGGCTGGTTTTGAACTCCTGGCCTCGTGTGATCAGCCAGCCTTGGCCTCCAAAAGTACTGGGATTACAGGGATGAGCCACTGTGCCTGGACAATTCCTACTGATTCTTCAAAATACTTGTCAAATTTGTTTTAAAGTTCTTGTCTGATAATCCCAACATATGCAATATTTGTGTGTCTGCTTCTGTTGCCTGATGTTTTGTTTTTTACTGTGGGTCACGTCTTCCACTTTTGTTTTTTGGGTTTTTTTCTTGTTTTCCATTTCTTGTCATTTTAGATGGTACATTGGCCATTATGGAGGATTTACTGTAGAAACTCTAGGATCTTTTATCTTCTTCTGAAGAGGATGGTTCTAACAACCTTTTAAATTACTAGCAGATCATCTAGAATCTGAGATGGCTTGATTTTAATTCTATTGTGGTGAGTCTATTTCAGCTTGGTCCTTAGTCCTAGTGTGAATTGCTGAGTCCTGAGATGTGTCCTTACTCTGAAGGTGTGGGCTCTCTGAAGTTTCAATGAAAGTCTGAGATCCTTACTAAGCTCCTCTAATTTGGAAGGACTTAAATTGCCCTGGGAAGCTGAAATCTCTGCTCAGCACTTCCAGCCTGGTAGCTATTGCTTTTCCCCTGGGAATCTTGGAGTTTTTGACCCCCACCTACACAGTTAAGGAGTCAGGCAAGGATTTAAAAGGAGTTTATACAGAGATTATGGAACTCCCTGCTCTATGACTTCTCTCCTCTTCAGTTTCCAGCCTCTCTAGAAGCCTCAGAACAGTAGGACTGCCACTTTCTACTTGAGTTCTATTCGCTGTGTATTGTAGGGGCTAGTGAGTACCCTCAGGAAGAAAAGGTAAAAAACACCCACCGTGGTTCCTTTTTCTCAAGATTTGAATCTCCTCCAGCATATGTCTGCTTTGGGTCACTCTCCCATGCCTCCGGAGTTTATACAATAATTATTATCAGCAGAAGAGTTAGTCTGACTCAAGATACTCTGTGATTACTTAGCTGGAGTTTCAATCTTCTGGTTTTAGAGACTATCTATAATCTGACACTCCCAAATTTATATCTACAGCCCCATTGTCTCCCTGATATCTAGACTTGTATATACTTCAACAGCTTCTGGAATGTCAAATAGGCATTTCAAACCATATGTACACAGAAGGAACTTCTCAATCATTTCTCTCACATTACTCCACCTACAGCCTTTGTCATCCCAATAACTTGTACCTCTATCCTTCACAACAAACTGGAAGACATGCTTGACTCCTCCTTTTCTTCACATTCAACCAATCAGCAAATTCTTAAACGCACATCCAGAATGAAATGATACAACTGAGATTTGCATACAAATAAAATGGCAGGGGGAAATAGGTAGAGTATAAATAAAATAGGTGGTATGTAAAGATCAGCCATGAGCTGAAAATTGTTGCAGCTGGGTGATGGGTATATGGTGTGATTCTATTCTCTATTTTTATGTTTAAAGTTATGAATATCTCAAACCACTTCTCATCCTGGTCTACATCACTACCATCTTGCCTGGATTGTTGCAATAGCCTCATAACTAGGCACATAGCTTCTGTCCTTGCCCCTATATAGGTTATTCTCAATCCAGCAGCTAGAACAAAGCAGTCATTTTAAAATTAAGTCATACTGGCTGTGTGTGGTGGCTCATGCCTGTAGTCCCAGCATTTTGGGAGGCCAAGGCAGGTAGATCATTTGAGGCCAGGAGTTCGTGACCAGCCTGGCCAACATGGTGAAATCCCATCTTTACTAGAAACACAAAAATCAGTTGGGCATGGTGGTGCATGCCTGTAATCCCAGCTACGTGGGAGGCTGAGGCACAAGAAAAGCTTGAACCCGGGAGGCAGAGATTGTAGTGAACCGAGATCATGCCACTGCACTCCAGTCTGGGCAATAGAGTGAGACTCCGTCTCAAAAATAAATAAAATAAAGTCACATTATGTCACTCTCAGCTCAAAACTCATTAAAGGCTTTCCAGCTTATTAGGAAAGCAAAGAACTTCGAATAGTCTACAAGGCTCACGGTTACCTTTCTGTCTTTATTGTACTTACTTCCCTACCCTCTTGTTCATAATTATTTTGTAGAATGTCCCCAAATTTGGCTTTTCTGATGTTTTGTCAAGATTAGAACCAGGTTCTATATTTTGACAAAAAACTCACCTAAGTGATTGATGTGTATCTTCCCAGTACTTCGCACCAGGAGGCACATGCTATCTACTTGTCCCATTACTGGTGATGTTAAACTTGATCACTTCGTTAAGGAGCCTTCCACCATGTCTCTCCACTGTATAGATGTCACTTTCTCCCTTTGCAATTGATGAATAATCTGTGCAAATATCCCAATCATCAAATAACTTTCACCCAAGAGTTTTAGTGTCCATTGATCCTTGTGATCCTTGACTGAATCAGTTATTACTATGGTAGCTACATCATGGTGACTTTTTTCCACATTTACTGGTTGGTATTATCTGTAAGGACATGATCTCTTCTCACCAAGTATCTGTAAGGACATGATCTCTTCTCACCAAGTAGGAACTATTCTAATGGCTGAGGTTAGCGTCATGAGATAAAGTCAGAGAGATAGCGAGTCCAGATCATGAGCACCTTCTGGACCATGCTAAGGGACTTTGGCTTCATTGTAAGCACAATAAGAAAGCAGTGAAGGTATTGAGCTTGGGAGAAACATGATTACCTTTTGAAAAGATCAAATTTTCTTACCATTTTTCACCTCTCAGACTGAGAGTTAATTTTTTTTTTTTTTTTTTTTGAGACAGGGTCTCACTCTGTCTCCCAGGCTGGAGTGCAGTGGTGTGATCTCAGCTCACTGCAACCTGCAACCCCCGTCTCTCAGGCTGAAGTGATCCTTCCATCTAGCCTCCCGAGTAGCTGGGACCACAGGTACACGCCACCATGCCCAGCTAATTTTTGTATTTATTGTCGAGATGGGGTTTCACCATGTTGCCCAGACTGATCTCAAACTCCTGTGTTGCCCCAGCAGGTCTCAAACACCTGGGCCCAAGCAATCCACTGGCCTTGGCCTCTCAAAGTGCTAAGATTACAGTCATGAATCACAATGCCTGGCCTAGAAGAGTTAAATAAGTTTGATAATATAATGAGTTAATCAGGATATGTGGCAAGAAGGCATTCTTATTCATAACTAGTGACAGTATACACTGATACAAATTTAGGTGTCCTGTGCTACCTGGCACATTGGCTACATCTATAAGACCACCTAGGTATGTCAGTGAGCTTTGCTCTGCTCAAAGTATTTCTGACTTCTCTTTTAAAAACTATTACCAGAATTAACTTACGAAACACAAAGAAAAGCAGTCTCATTGCTTCATTTCCACCTTTATTCTTTATTACCAACATCAAACAGCACCTCAGATGGTAGTCAACTAAGTCATTCCTGTTTCCTGCAGCAGACCTAGTGAAAAACCAATGGTGCCTAAGGCGGAGCTGAAGGAAGAATTCTCAGCAGCAGTTCTCAACAGCAGATCTCAGAAACAAGGCTGTCCTCCTCGGGAATATCTAGGGAGATGGAGGTTAAAGGGATGGAGACGTTCTGTGCTGCTACGGAAAGAGGCAGTCCCTGTACTTGGGGGTCAGACAGTAAACACTCCAGTTTCTCTAGTTTCTTCTTCCCCACCACCCCCCGCCCCCCACCTTCCTTTATTCAGTTCCTTGAGGCATATGGCAGATGCCAGCTGGTGGTAAAGGAAAGACAGTTTTCCAGGCCACAGCAAGCAGGGTGAGGGGTGGGGATGGCATTCTATATCCCCCCAATCTGGAACTGGAACCAGGTAGAGGTGGGGATAATCTGCAGGGGGACTGCGAAGTAGACTAGCCAGTGTAGATGAGTGCACTCATGCAGAGTGGCTTACCTCCCCCACCCCACCTCCTTCCTAGTGAGCTAAGGAGGACTTGGAACCAGAAAGACAATGAAGCACTCAGGTCTGTGCCAGGTCTTCCAGACTCCTCTTCCCTCCAGGTCAGAGCTCAAGAACCGGGCAGTGATTCCAATCTTACAAGAGCTTTGTTGGATGACAGCCAATGTTGAGCCTTGTCTCTCTGTAATTTTCTTTTAAATCTTCTGAGGTTTCCCCATTACTAAGCCCCTGCCCCCGACCCTCTCTTTCCTGAAGATTAAGCTTTCAGGGAGATGTTATTTTTTCCCACTATGTACCTGTTACTTGGGTGGAGATTTCTTTTTAATTCTCCAACCAGAAAGAACTACTCATTTCCTTTTGACTCATGGCCTGAGATACACTTTGGATACAGAGTGGGGTGGACTCGCTGAGGAACCTTTTAAAGAGAAGATGCAGTATCATTTAAATGCAGAATAGACTTCTAGCCCATTTGCCAAAAGCCATCCCAAAGAGGGCTGATATGGTTTGTTAAATGCTGCAATTATAGAGTTGAAACACGTACTCTTTCAGACATGAAGTCAGAGGGCTTCTGCCATCCTGCCTGCCTAGACGAGCTGATCTGAGTACAATCACAGAGGAGCACTGGAAGATACCACAGCCCAGGTAGCCAGCCTGGGAAATGGTTTCTCAGACTGGAAAGAAGTCATCTGACCCAGGAATACTAAGAACCAAGTGAATTCCAAATTGTACACATGTGAGAAAAAACTAAGTGGTGACTAACCAAGTCATTTCCCTGTCCCAAAACCTCCTGAGCCTTCTCCTTGCCCCCTCCCACCTCTTCCCTACCACTTACCTCTCTCCCTCCTCACACTGCACACTCACTATCCCCACTGTGCCTCTGCTCAGGCTATGCTGTCAAAGTCAAATGCTACCCACCCTCCCTGCCCACCTTAATTGCCCCCACTGGAACCCTGCAGCAGTTTATGTTACAGACTGGACTTTCAATCACCTGATTCCACACAGCCTTATAATTGGCATTAGTGGCACCTGTGACAGCAAATCAAAGTCCTCCCAATACAGAGTATTTTTTTCCTACAGTTCCCACAAGGTTAGGCACAACATTGGCGCTTAAAAAGACTGATTGACCAACTAACATTTGACTTGGACATATAAATAAAGCCCGGGCATGGTGGCTCATGCCTGTAATCCCAACATTTTGGGAGGCCGAGGCAGGAGGATCACTTGAGCCCAGGAGTTTGAGACCAGGCTGGGCAACACAGCAAGATCCTGTCTCTGTTAAAAAAGAAAAAAGGAAATGTAAATAAAAGCCCCATGCATCAGCAACAGTCACCACAACTGAACTGTCACACTTTTTGCACCATCTTCTGAATTCAGCATTGTCTTTCTTACACTGTGGGATGCAAATTATGGTATTCTTATGCCAAAACAACTCCTGTGCCTGTCTTGTACTCTGAAGACAGTAATTACTGGCCTTGAAGTTTTCTGTTGGCATGAGTACTACGATCCCCGAAGGAGTGGAATGCAGTAGCTACAGTTTCAACTGACACACATCTGACTCTATCCCCCAAGCCCCAAATGTGCAATAAAGAAGGTAAAAAATAAGCTTGGCTTCTAGGAACAGGGTGGAAACCTCACATCTTATGGCCTGCCACACTGGAAGGCCTATGCTGATTTGAAAGAAGCTAACTAATCCACAGCAATGCTTCAGTGCTCCTAAGGGGCCACTTTACTTTTATAAGCTGGGTTGGGTGAATTGGTCCTCAACTTGCATCTCCTCCAGGCCCCATCCTCACTCCAAACATACACATATTCCAAAGCTCATCAGAACCTCTGATCACAAAACAGACCATGATAGCAGCTGATCAAGATGGAACCCTATGAAAGGCAAAAAGAGCAGGGTGGAGGAAACATATCATGCATTTCAAGGAAAACAACTTAAAAATTAATGAGATCTCAGGAAAAGACGGCATCACAAGAAAATCAATCAACCTAGATCTTCTGAGCACCTGTCAGTCGATCAAGAAGCATTTATTGCATGCCTACCATATATAAAGCACTGCTGGAAATGTTGAAGCAGACACAGAGACGTAGCACATATAAAAAGCAAATGTTTGGGGAAAAGTGATTTTAGCCTCTGATCTCAAGGGGCTTGTATTAGTTCGTTCTCACACTGCTATAAAGAAATACCTGAGACTGGGTAATTTATAAAGGAAAGAGGTTTAATTGACTCACAGTTCCACCTGGCTGGTGACAGTTTGGCTGTGTCCCCACCCAAATCTCATCTTGAATTGTAGCTCCCTTAATTCCCACATGTTGTGGGAGGGACCCGGTGAGAGGTAATTGAATCATGGGGATGGGTGTTTCCCGTGCTGTTCTCGTAATAGTGAATAAGTCTCCTGAGATCTGATAGTTTTATAAAGGGGGGGGGTCCCCTACACAAGGTCTCTCTTGCCTGATGCCACGTAAGATATGTCTTGCTTCCCCTTCACCTTCTGCCATAATGGTGAGGCCTCCCCAGCCATGTAAAACTATGAGTCAATGAAACCTCTTTCTTTTATAAATTACCCAGTCTCAGGTATCTCTTTATTAGCCACGTGAGAACAGACTAATACAGCTGGGGAGGCCTCAGGAAACTTACAATTATAGCAGAAGGGGAAGCAGGCACCTTCTTCACAAGGTGGCAGGAGAGAGTGTTAGCGTGTGAAAGTACAGGAAAAACTACCATTGATAAAACCATCAGATCCTGTGAGAATTGACTATCACGAGAACAACATGGGAGAACCACCCCCATAATACAATTACTTCCCTCCCTCAACACGTAGGGATTACAATTCAAGATGAGATTTGGGTGGGGACGGAGACCCAAACCGTATCAGAGGTCATAATCTAAGTGGTGGTAATCAAATCTAAAGCACATTTTGTAGCACACACACTCGCTATTCCAAGGTTTCTTTCGTGAGTGTCCGTGTCACTGTCTTCCCAGGACCCCCAAAGGAGCCTTGTGCATGTATCTCATGAACATCCAAGTACCACTTGCTGTGGCAAGCAGGCGTAACTCAACAGGGGTGGTTAAGGAAGACTTTGCAGAGAGGATGGAATTTAAACTGGGTTCTGGCCAGGCACGGTGACTCACACCTGTAATCCCAGCAGTTTGGGAGACCAAGGCAGGTGGACCACCTGAGGTCAGCAGTTCAAGACCAGCCTGGCCAACATGGTGAAACCCCGTCTCTACCAAAAATACAAAAATTAGCCAGTGTGGTGGCAGGCACCTGCAATCCCAGCTACTCGGGAAGCTGAGGTAGAAGAATTGCTTGAACCCAGGAGGCAGAGGTTGCAGTGAGCCAAGATTGCGCCATTGCACTCTTGCCATTGCCTGGGTGATGAGAGTAAAACTTGGTCTCAAAAATAACTAAATAAAAAAAAAAATAATAAATAAAATAAGCTGGGTCCTTATTTTATTTTTAGACAGGATCTCACTCTGTCATCCAGGCTAGAGTGCAGTAGCACAATCACGGCTCACTGAAGCCTCAACTTCCTGGGCTCAAGCAATCCTCCCACCTCAGCCTCTCAAGTAGCTAGGACTACAGTTGCCTGCCACCATGCCCAGCTAATTTTTTTTTTTTTAGACAGAGTCTTGCACTGTCACCCAGGCTGGAATGCAATGGTGCGATCTTGGCTCACTGCAACCTCCGCCTCCCGGTTTCATGGGATTCTCCCGCCTCAGCCTCCCAAGTAACTGGGATTACAGGCGCCTGCCACCATACCCGGCTAAGTTTTTGCATTTTTAGTAGAGACGGGGTTTCACTATGTTGGCCAGACTGGTCTCAAACTCCTGATCTCATGATCCACCTGCCTCAGCCTCCCAAAGTGCTGGGATTACAGGCGTGAGCCACTGCACCTGGCCCCACCCTTTTTTGTTTGTTTGTTTTGAGAGATGGGGTCTTGCTATGGACCTCAGAATTTAAAAAGAAAGTTAGACATAGATAGGCCTAATTGTAATATGATGAATGCTCTCTTACCAGTATAAACAAATTACAAAGGGAGTGATGAGAAGGGGCAATGAAGTTTGGGGAGGGAAGGAAAAGTCTGTGGTGGAGGTGATAACCCGAACTTGGCTTTGAGGAATAAACAGTTTAATATCAGGGCATCAAGAGAAGGATATTCAAGGTACTTAGGATGAGAATAGGCAAAGGCACTGAAGCCAGAAAGAGACTCTGGGGCAAGAATGTCTCTGTTGGGTCAAGACTTTGACAATGTTAGAAGATTCAATTTTCTTCATATATGCCCCCCTGCTGTCTTTCCAATAAAGGTAAGCCCTAAAGCCTGACAGCCACAGGAAAGGAGAGGGTGTGTACTAGAGTAACAGCACAGTCGCTACTCAGCTGTGACCCTCAGAGCCTGCCTTTTATTATTTTGATTATTCTTTGGCATCTCTAGGAAGATGACAAGTGGTCTTCAAAGTCAAGCTTTACTGAGAATGAAAAGGGAGTTCTATATTCTAAGAGCTCCATTCACACACTAAAAGCAAAGCTTGGACAATGGAACATGAGTTTTACTCTAAGCCATGGATAAGAGAAACTCATAATATGATGTGAGAAGAGTCTCTTCATTAGGTAGGAAGTGGAATGACTCCCAGGGCAGGGAGAGAAAGATTCAGAAAGGAAGAGGAGATAGTAAAGAGAGAGAGAGATTGATTGAGATTGCAATTGCCCCGTTGGGAAATAAACAGAAACTGCAGGATGGGTATGCGAGTCTTAGAGCAGCAGGGTTAGTCAACTACTTTCCTGGCATAGCCTGGGGAAGACTGCAAGCCACTCAGAAAAGTCTACTCATGACTTAGAGGCTTACCCAGTATGGCACAGGAGCACTAGCTCAGCATTGGTGGAAGGAGGTGTCTAGTCAGTCTGAGAAAATGGTGGCTTCCCAAAGCTTGAGCAAGATATTCAGTACATCCCAAAGTTTCAACATCATCCCCTCCCACCCACTCCAAAGCCCAGCAGATTAATAGTCCCATAGTTGGGAGATGGAAGCTATTTAAGGTAGAGACCTTGACACCAAAGGCAATGGCAGAGTTGTGGTCAGCAGAAGGGCATGACAGCATGTTAATAAAAGTCAGGGACCCACTTACATTAACCAGTAGATTCGGTGACATCCAACAAAGATGGCAGGATGAGCACCAGCAGGATTGTCAAGGACCTCAGCACATGCATTAGAGAAACTGTTTCCTGTGTCACCTGGAGATGACTGTTCTCCTCACCCACTAGATGCCATCATGAGGAAGATAGGAAGAACCTTTGAAAAGCTGAGCATTTATCCAAAGAGTTGGTTTTAAGCCTGAGATAGGCTATTTGAATTGAAAGAGAATGTTATCTTTGATTGGCAAGTTTAAGGCCATCCACCTCTTCCCACACCCTCCCAAAACCAGATGGGATGCATGAGAAATTGATGTGAAATGAAGGAACTGTAACTTATGCATGATCCGAGTTTTAATGTGTGGGAGTTGGGAAGAGGGAAGAACATTGATAGAAAATCTGAAAGCTCACAGGGAATGTGGTCTAAAGCAGAGGTTTAAGTCCTGGCTGATAATCACTTTGGGTTTTCTGAAAATGCAGATCCCAATGCTCCAATTTCAGACCTGCTAAATCAGAGTCCCATAATTGAGGCCAGGGAACCTGCATTTTAGAAGCTCTCCTTGTGACTACAATTTGGAAACCACTTATTTAACCACCAGGACAAAAACTGGCTTTGAATAAGACAGTACTTCCTCCAAGTCTGAGTACAGCACCCAGGGGCAATTGCAGCAAATGGAGGGGTGATTCAGGAAGGAGGGAGTGAAACTGAAAATCAACATGGTTTGTGTGAACTGGTCTCGACACACTTGGCTGTGAATAGCAGGGATAGAAAGTAGTTATGGGGGTTGCAAGGACGTTGTCTCAATTTTCCTGTTTCCTGCTGTCTTAACAGAGGAGGATTTACTGAGCCCATGTAGGTGCCAGAGGTTAAATTTTCAGTGGAGGAATAATTGACGTACATATGAGTTCTAGAGAAGCCTTGCAGACTTACCCAGGGCTCAGAGCACGCGGCTTAGTCCCGACATAAGAGACCATTTTTCCTCTGCCATTTGGCTAAGAAGCTGAGGAGAAACTGGCAGTGAGGGAGGAGGTTGAGAATGAAAGTTCTGGAGAGTCACCTAAGAGATGGTAAAGACATACCTCATGTCTTGGCTTCTAGAGCCCGGAGATAAGATCAGCTTCCCTTGAAAATGTTAGCTCCCATGCCACGTTTAGTCAAGACAACAGTAACAAAAGGCTTTCTTCAGGGATGCAGTGGAAATGAGTTTGAGATAAAAAGGAATTTATTTATTTGCACCTATGTATTGTTCAGAAGTTTTAGGTCTTATGAAAAAAAGTTATTTATAAATTATACACAATTGGGTAGCTTTAAAAAATACCAAAATATACAGTGGTCACCCTAAAACTAACATTTTTGGATAATACACTTATAAATTGGAAAATGAGAAAAGATAGAGTCTAACTGCCTAAACAACTTATTAAAAACATTAACAAGTAATAACATATTTTAATGTAATACTGTTGATTAATTTGACACATTTAATACATGTCCAATATATTTTCTATGTACTGTGAAAGTTTTTGGGAAAATAAAATAACTTGGGTTGCAGAAACTGCAACTTTTCACAAAGATTACCCAGAAAATACTTTTGCCTAGGCACTGCCTGTCCAACTTCAGACTGGCACCACCCTTGCTATTGATCTTTGTAACCAAGGACAATTATCTCAAAACAATTATGCAACCCTCATTTTTCTTTGAACTCTTTGTCTTCCTTTACTTCCCTGAATACACACATAGTTTATCACGACATGGGTCTTATTTTTTTTTTTTTTTTGAGACGGCGTTTTGCACTGTTGCCTGGGCTAGAGTGCAGTGGCACATCTTGGCTCACTGCAACCTCCACCTCCCAGGTTCAAGTGAGTCTCCTGCCTCAGTCTCCCAAGTAGCTGGGATTACAGGCAACCACCACCACACCCATCTAATTTTTTGTATTTTTAGTAGAGAGGGGGTTTCACTATGTTGGCCAGGCTGGGTCTCTAACTCCTGACCTCATGATCGGCTTGCCTCAGCCTCCCAAAGTGCTGGGATTACAGGCGTGAGCCACCGCACACAGCCCATGACATGCGTATTTCTACTGCAATGCTATATTCCCAAATAGATTTTTCTTTTAGAGAGCCTCTCTGTGTTCACATAAATGGTGTTCAGCAGTAGGACCTGAAGTAGGACACATTTCAGAGGGAATTGGTGATCTCGGAACCACTATGCAGTACTCACAGGAGCCCTTTGGGCTCTCCACTTACATAGCTTATCTGTTCTGCCCTGGTGAGTCATCTCTCAGGCGGAGGCTCCCACTTTTGGCAGAGGCATTTTGACTTGACTTTGGAGTTGTCTTGGTTCTAAGATCACTTTCATAGAGGACTTTACATCCCTCCTGGCATGACAAAAGACTTTTTGTCTTTCCTGGCAAGTCCTTTTTGATATAAAGACAAGTGTCCCTCTGGTTTGAGTACTCTGGATTTAAAAAAAAAAAATTGTTTTAGAGACAGCGTCTCACTATGCTGCTGAGGCTGGTCTTGAACTCGTGGGCACAAGAGATCATCCTGCCTCGGCCTCCCAAAGTGCTGGGATTACAGGCGTTGGCCACCACGCCTGGCCGAGTACTCTGGATTCTGAGGCATGCCTTTTCTGGTGAATTTACTTTGGGTTCTTCTGTGTTATTTATTTATTTTTTAATCTGCATGACTGGGTTAAAACTTTTGGGAACACTGATTTTGGTTTTGTTTTGGTAACATGCAGCTGTAAATGATTTGGCTCTTTTCCCATTTCTGAGCATCTCCCAGAAGTGAAAATAAACATTCTAAATTTTGGGTACAGGATGGCTCGTTAAAAGTCACTAGGGCAGTTGCCACCAACTAAAACACAAGTCCAAACACCTGACTTCTCTGTCAGGATTTATAGAATTTTCTTTGCTCTTAAGAGATTGAGAAGAAACAAAATGGAAATTCTCAAACATTAAGGCATGCCCGCTTTTCTGGGACTTCAGATCAGCTATGTGGCTTTTCTCATGCATGTTTTTGGATCAATGACCATTATAGAGATTAAAATCCCCAAGCTTGTTTATTCTTAGTACCCAGAGACTACAGCTATAGAGTTGACATGTAGAATCTTCTAAGTTCTCTGTTTCTTTTTTTCTGCCTACTTTAAATCTGCTGAAGTTTCTGCAGGTGTTGAGATAAAACTCATTCCTTACAGCATTCCAGTCAAGACCAAAAAAAGAAAAAAAAAGGTCTTAAAGGGCCTTCAAATTAATGGCTTTACAAATTACAACAGCTCCAAGTATCCCTTTTAATGTAATTTTAGGTTTTCTTAATAACTGCTTAGGGTGATGGAACAGTTAATTAAAGGATTAATAGCCTAAAAGAACTAGATAAATATTTATAAAAATTAGGCTCTCAACCAGTTCAAAATCTTGAGCTCAGGGCAATAATACAAGGTATCTCTGGTCTAGCATAAAAATTGTTTGCCTGCTATGCAAAGGCCAAAAAAACCAAAACAAAACCTCCCACCCACAACTGCTAAAACACTTCCCTGCCCGCACTGACTAGTCAAAAAAACCAGAATGGCAAATAAAAAATTCATTACTAAAAATTCAAGGCCACTTGGAGATTGTTTTTTCTTATACAATTCAGCTAGTCCTAGCTAAAAATGTAAGCATTTAAATATTTAACATTAAACTCATTTGAAACTGAAAAAAGGGAAAAAAAGGGGTTGGGGAGGTGGGATAAGAGGTTTTTTAAAAATCCAAACTGCTATTTACGGAAACTTTTGGTTCACAGCCATCATAAGATTACCTATTCTATACGTTGACCCAGTTGAGCAGGTCCCATTTTCTCAGAAATATAATTTGAATCCAATAACTGTCTTTTATAAACCAGCAAGTCTGTATTACTATCGTATGACTAAAATTCTAAAATAAAAGCTATGTTTGTGTATGTGTATGCTTAGGTGTGTTTACACATATGTACATATATTATGTTGTATGTTGTGTCTACATAGTAAAATCTGGTATAGTTGGCCACAAATCCAAGGAATTCTATTCATGATGGCTCAGATAAATGAGTGCTAATATAAAATATATAGTAATTAACACAAATGCCTTTTAGTTCATGTAACTTAAGTAAACATTTGATAAGCTGGTTTAAAAATAATTGGTAAATCAAAAATAAGTGTCTTTAAAATTTTTGCCCAAATTAATATACTACTCAGTTTTATATTTGTCTCTATTAGACATTTTAAGGTCATAAAACTATAAATTCAACTTAAAAACAGAATGATCTTTGTGTAACTGTAAGTTGGACTAATTTAGTATTACTGATTTAATGAAAACAGCTGAATCCTCTGAGTTACTGGCAAAATACCCATGTATTTCATTTTTATGGTTCTTAATTGAACACATGATATTCACAGGTAATAAAAATGGTTAACAGGAAAATCACTTGAAATGATTAGTTATGTCTAGTATCTCAGTTTTTATAAGTAATCCAAGAATAATTGTTAAAAATGAATTGGATGGGTATACATGGGATAAGCAAGGGTGAGACACGGTGGTATGCATCTATAGTTCCAGATACTCAGGAAACGGAGGCAGAAGGATTGAGTTTGAGGATGGAGTGTGTACAATTGTGCCTGTGAATAGTCACTGAACTCCAGCCTAAGTAATACAGCAAGACTTTGTCTCTAAAAAACAAACCAAAAGAATGTTTTTAAAAATAGGATGTTAATGAACTTTTCATGTATTTGAAATCTTATAAATTAATATTCATTAAATGGATCATTTCCAAATAAAATAAAAACCAATACATAAATTGTTGAAAATATTAGTTTGTTCTTGGCTTCCTAAATTATAGAAAGACTAAATATATTTGGGTCTATTAATACACAAAGTTATAAGGAAACATGTTTCTAAAAATTATAAAATGGTTCTCACCTATAAAATGCTGATATAACAGTTCAAAATTCTGCTTCCTAGGTTTTCACTAAAAATTAAGGTTAATAAGAGTTAAAATTGGAAAATAAAGAATTCCATATATAAAGTGTACTAAAAAAGATGTGTTTTGATGAGAAAACTTATAAGGTATAAAAATTGCTTTTTATTGGGAAAAAATAGTTGTTTAAATTCAGAGTTTATTAGAGGTTGTTTCAAATATGGAAACAAGATAGAAAGGAACCACTAAATAGGAGGAGAAGAGAAATATGAAGGAAGTTAATCGGTGTGAGAATGTACCTTTGGTAAGGAAGGTTACAAAGTTAACAGAATAATTCTGTATGAGTCTTGCACAGTAAATTTTTGTCCTAAAGCAGGATGACCAGTTGTTTAAGGGGAAGTATAAAACAAAGCAGAAAGTTTAAGCATGTCACTGAAGGTCTGTGCAGGTCATGAAAGGTTCATGAAGGATATATTTATGAAAGGAGTTTTGTGTGTAATTAAGTTGGCTATAGGTTAGAATGCAATCATAAGATATTGAGCTTACATATATATTTACACATATGTATATATACAAAAACACAGTATATTCTATACATATGCTATCTATTTGTATATACACTATAGTGTAAATGCTATACATGCACATACACACACACACACACACACACAAAAATACTAAAAATTTGGTCCCCAACATTAGAACAAGGTTCTTTTTAAGGATCTGGTCTTAATAAGATTGAAAGAGGTTTTAATTTTTTTTTTTTTTTTTTTTTTTTTGAGACGGAGTCTCGCACTGTTGCACAGGCTGGAGTGCAGTGGTGCGAACTCGGCTCACTGCAAGCTCCGCCTCCTGGGTTCACGCCATTCTTTAGGCTCAACCTCCCAAGTAGCTGGGACTACAGGCATGCACCACCACGCCCAGCTAATTTTTGTATTTTTTAGTAGATACGGTGGCTGGGCGGGGAGGTTTCACCATGCTGGCCAGGCTGGTTTCAAACTCCTGACCTCAGGTGATCCACCCATCTTGGCCTCCCAAAGGGCTGGGATTACAGGCATGAGTCACTGTGCCCAGCCTATTTGTGAGTATTCTTAAGGCAATATGATTTGCTTAAGTTAAATAAAAATCTGCTCTCATTATAACAGGATACAATTGGAAACACTGGTTGTATTACCAAGACTTTGACTGAAATGTTATATTTGAGAATCTGTAGAATGCCTGGCTTCAATGTTCTCAGCATTACACTGAATTAAAAACTGTCATCTCCTGGCAGGCCCAGGAACCTTAAAACTATAGGTAAAATCTAAGTCTACCTTGATTTGGCTTCCTAGCCTCAAGGAGGTTTTTAAATCTGAGATTACTGTGACCATACTACTATTCTTGCAGACAAAATCTGATAAATTTTACAAATCTGTTTTATTCTGAATATCTTTGGTAAAAATCTGGATAACTTTATGTTTCTGAAGGAAGCTATATGTACCTGTTTTAGATCGCAGCCCTGTACTCTGTTTTGAAACTCCTGTTATCCACCTGCAGACTGGATTTGCTCCTGAATCCTCCTAATTTCCTTCAACATGTGGCTATAACTCTCTAAGAAAAAAACAACAAACAAACTATTCCCATGCTCTGAGGCCGATAAGCTAAGATGTGATGAATTTTTAAAGGAGCAAGTCTCATGGTGATGTATGGGTCACACAAAAGTTCACCACACCAACCAATGCCATAACTAGAGACATTCAAACTGCAAACCAGGACAAAAAGTTGATGATTTCAGGCTGTAGACATTTTCCCCAAGACATCAGAGCAAGAATTGTATTATAATTTGATTTATTCAATTGGTTGCCTTTAAGCCTAGATTCAGAGCTCAAAACCATTATGCAAACTGGGATTGTTACATTACTATTAATTTTACTTTGTATATTTCCTTTTTAAACTTTCTATCTGTTATTTGTCAAATTTTTTGCAGAAAGAAGTACAATTCCTAACAGATAACGCTAGAGCCCAGCACTCTGAGGGGACAACGAGGGACTAAGGAAAAAAATTTAAAAACTTAATAATAGACTCCAGGTGGACTTAGCCTGAGTGCCACTCCCTTCAAGCCTCCCTGTACTCAAAGGTGGCTAAAAGGGTTTTAACACTGACTTTTAGTTGCCAATCACTCCTGCCAATGCAGGATGCAGGACCAGACCAATAATCTGGGAAAGGTCTATTCTGTCACTAAGGGACAACCAAAGCCTAACTACAAGATGACTGTTCATAGATACTTTTGGAAAAATATATTGAACAAGAGAGGGAAAGGTGAAAGCTATTAGAATCAAACGGAGTCATGGTTCCAAAAGCCCTGACAAATGGAGCCAGGGAGGTCCATGAAGAGAGGGTTCTTACACACTACCTCAAAGACCCAGAAGAAACCATGCCAGCTTGCACAAACACTATTCCCAACCTTACACAGAAAATACTTTTGCAACACCTGCCTAGAAGCTCATTGTCCAACCCCGAACTGGCAGCATCCTTGTTATTAATCCTTGTAGCCAAGAACTATTATTTCAAGAGAATTATATAATCTTTATCTGTCCTTTAAAAACCTGTCTTCCTTTACCTTCCCGAATACACACAGTTTACTACGGCATGCATATTGACTTCACAATGCCCTATTTCCAAATTAACATCATTTTCTTTTAGAAAGCCTCTGTTATTTAGGTTGACAGTTACTACACCTGAAAACTAAATGCTAGCTGATCAATAAAATTCTTTGGTTCTACTGTATACTTTTATTTGGGGACATCTGCTTCCAAACACACTAATTACAGTATACTCACTTTTTAATATAGACAGTATACATTTTTTAAAATCACACAAAAAGTATGTCTAAAATTTTTATATTTAATTTCAAACACCAAACTTAAATAGACCAATAACACAGATCTTCTGTGGTCCACAAATCATGGTAAAAAACTTTGTTTTCATATGCCCATTATGGCTTGCTGACTGGCTTACTGCATTTTAGATTTTTCTTATGATTTTAGTAGCTTTCTCTAATGGAATGTGCTGAGTGAAGCTTCAAACATTTTCCATTGAACATACACAGATATCTAAATAAAGACTAGAAAAAAATATACACCAAACAGTCATTTTCTCTGGTTGTTGGAATCTGGGTGATTTTTTAAAGTCCCATCCACTGTGCTGCCAGTAAAAGACCAGAAAATATTTTTGTGTATTTACAGGAACGTGATAATCAAAAGTTGTTGTGGGACCATTCAAGATGAGTGCAGGGAAGGGAAGCCCATTTAAATATATATTCAAGGAAAAATAAATTAAGTTACCTGAACATTTGGGTAGAAATATTGAGCACTGCTATGGCCTGTCTCCCAAACTGTCCCTCAAATGCATCATGAGATTTTATCTTCATTGTGGTGGTGGTTGAGAGCTGGGGCCTAGTGGGAGATGTCTGGTTCACAGAGGCAGATACCTCATGAATGGCTTGGTGCTGCTCTTGCAATGAGTTCTCACTCTCTCAAGACTAGATTAGTCCCCATGAGTGGGCTGTTAAAAAGAGACTTGTTTGGTTGTTGTTAAAAAGTGCGTCGTTTGCACTTCTGCTTCCCCGTTGCCCTTCTCCATCAAGCTATGAACCAGCAGCAAAGCCCCTGCCAGAAGCCAGGGTCATGCCCTTGAACTTCCCAGCCTGTAGAACTGCGAGCTTTTTTCATAAGTGACCCTGCCTCAGATATCCTGTTATAGTAACACAAAACAGACTAAGGCACACAAAAGCTGAGGACTGATGTTGACTCCACTTTCAAGGGCTACGAAACACAGCCACATCACCAAAGAGAAGCTCACTTCCTGACCTCCTTAGAAGCAGAAACTTGACTCTCCGGGCAAGATAACTGTTGTCTTTTAAAAATTTCAGCGTCAAAGTTAAAACATACCTTGATCAGTCAACCAAATTACTGCTAAACCAGTACTGGGAAGCTTCCTAAAGCACTCCAAGCTTCTAACAACAGCCAGCATGAAGTAAAGCAGATAGCATCTTTGCATTTAAGAAGTCAAAGAAAGGTTTTGGAAATGGCATTAACGTAAATGTTCAAATTAAGAGAAAAAGGTTTCCCTGAATTGAATGATTCTTTCTACTTTCTAGTGCTGGACAGGATAGGCTCAGACTTAGTGTTAACTTCCAGTCATGTGATAATGGCCAGGAGCAACCACAATGCTTAACCTTTAGATAGAAAACACATTCCTTTGCTTTTGTCTTCCTTATGTATGTTAGATTAGGCTTCTATTCAATCCTCTATGAGTTAAAACATTTAGAACCAAATAGGCCATTCTATTAAGACCCAGCTTGAGCACTCTTCAGCTTCTCCACATTTTCCATTATTTGCTGGCAAACTAGTACAGTAACCTGTTAAATACAAAGCAAGGGTGTGGTAGATTGACTGCATTTAAGGCTCCAATTCTTCACCCCTCCTGTGTTCTCTCCCATGGTCTAATAACTCTGTAGTGCCTTCTTACACTGGGTTTAGCCATGTGGCTTGTTTCTGGTGAATGCTGGTTAGCATGAAGCATGCAGACATGAAAGGGAATTATGGGATTGGGCTTGGTTGTTATTGCCTTCTACAACTTCTACAAAAACATGCTTGTTTAACGGAGGATAGGAGGCACATGGAAAAATGCCAAGTCCCTCCAGTTCAGGCCAATTCCCTCATGAACGAGGAAAGACTACAACTGCTCCAGAGACACCTAACCAAAATCACTTATCTAATTCATAAACTCTTTATTGCTGCACACCACTGGGTTTTTGTGGTTGCTACGAGTTACTTTTGTGGCAACAATTGCTCCAGTATGTTTTATGTGACATTTCTGAATCTGACATCTTATTTGCAAACTCTCTTAGAGAAAGATTTGTTAATTAGCAGAGTAACCTTCGCCTGGTATTCTGTAGACTGTGCAGATTCAGTCATCCAATATTGAGTACCCACTTTGAGCTGAATGATCTCTCAAGTGCTCTCACTTAATTATCATAACTACCCTGAAAACTAACTTCCTCATTTTAGAAAACTGGAGGAAATGAAGAACTTTAAGGCAGACTGATGAAAAGATTTATCTAAAGTCACATAAATTGGCACAGTCAGGGTCCAAACCCCAGGCCTCTGATTCTGAGTCAAATTGCATTTTCCATTACATCGGAAATGACCAAGGATTAAAATTAGCAGAATGTTATTCTGTCCAGCCATTAAAATCCAAAAACTTTTGTTCAAAGTAGGCAATTGAGTTTTCATTCCATTATCCAAGATAACTGACTGTATAGGACTGTTTGCTTCAAGCGTTCCATCCTTAGTATTCTTGTTAAAAATGGCCTTTAAGATATTGCTATTCCCAGTCGAGAAAAAGCCAGACAACTAAAGAGACTAAAGTCATGTAAATCATCCATTTCCCAGTTTAATCTTAAAGTGAAATTTATGTTCAATATCCCTCTCCAGCCAGTCACTATGTAAATTTTGAATTAAGACATTATTACTTGGTGGCAATATTGGTTAGAAAAAAAAGCACATCCACCTTTACAATGGTCACATAACAAATGCGGAAAGAGTGGCTACAAAAAAATAACGCACCCACCTTCAATCAAACGCAATCTTTTAAAGAATACAAACAAGCCAGATTCTCAGATATCTCTCCCTTTTGCAATTTTGATTCTGAAAAAAATATTTAAAGGAATCAATTAGGTATTCTAAAAGAAGGCAGTTTTCTAGGGGTTTCTTTAATTATGGGGGTTAGGTGTAGAGAGATAAAAACAGGAAGCAGTGCATAGGTAGTATGAAGTAGACATTTTGGCAAATAAAAATTGCACCATATGACATGTCACACAGAAATTGTTAGAGACTTTGAATCCTAAAATTTAGTTTACTAAATGTAGCTTTTTATGTTTTATATATTTTACCAACAAATAATTATGTTAAATTTAAGCATCTGAATCCTGAAACGATAAAGAACAGGAAAATAATGACTAAGCTAATAACTATACCTTCGGAGTATAAAATTTTGTCAGTGGTTTTCATTTTAGAATTAAAAATTTGAATTTCCCTTTGCCTACAAGTGTTAAGTAACTTGCCGCAGCAAATTCCCCCATTAACAACTTCAAAGCATAGCAAGAATCCACAGTGGTTTACAGGCCACTAATTCTTTCATAGATGAAAGCATTCAATTATCTCTATAAAATTCAATTCCTTAGAGTATGTGTTTGTGATTGACGATATACATTTTTAAATGTGGTGATAACACATGCTATTATTCATGATTTAAAAGTTGAAACTTTGATTTAACATGATTTAAAAGAAGTAACTTGTGGTTCTTGGGTAAAACACACACTAATATGTTTTTTTTTTTCAATATAAAAGAGCAACCTAGACATTCCTATAAAACATTTTTATTCCAGGTGGTAAGCTAGGCTTACATTTTCACTTTTCAGCCAAGCGCGATGGTTCACGCCTGTCATTCCAGCACTTTGGAAGGCCGAGGCAGGCAAATCACCTGAGGTCAGGAGTTCAAGACCAGCCTGGCAAACATGGTGAAACCCCGTCTCCACTAAACATACAAAAAGTAGCCAGGCATGGTGGTGTGCACCTGTAATCCTGGCTACTCAGGAGGCTAAGGCAGGAGAATCACTTGAACCTGGGAGGAGGAGGCTGCAGTGAGCCAAGATTGCGCCGTTACACCCCAGTCTGGGCAACAGAGCAAGACTCTCCGTCTCAAAAAAAAAAAAAAAATAATTCATTTTTCCCACAGTAGCACATTTTTAAACAGCAAACCATTTAGAAGTGAGTCATCGTTTGTATTAAAACCTTATTTACATGGTACTTATATTTTAAGTAGTTTGATCAGATACTGCCACAATATAGTTTAGAGATAAGGCCTCTCATGAAGGAAAACTTTACAAGATTTAAAATCAGAGCAAATGAATTTCTTAAGTTCATGATATGTACTCTCAATGGAGAATCGCTGTTGGGCAGTGGTTAAGGCCTCTGATTTACTACTTATCAGAAAAATCCACATACACACAAAACTCTGCTAAAATTCCAATGGCTTCTCTAGATGAATAATCTTTGGCTGTGAGCAAAAAAGTTAACTACGTTTCACTTAATACACATATACATACACACACACACACACACACACACAAACACACACACTAGGGTGTATATGCAGCAACTTCCTCATCCTCATTCCACATGTAGCCCATTCTTGGCTGGGTTATGGCTTGTAATCTCAGAACCAATGCCCCCAAAATGACTGCTCAGTAGCACAATCTCACTGTAAACTATGGAACCCAAACTATACAGCTATCCTTGGCTTTTAACTCCAAGCTATCTAGGCCTTGTGATTGTATGTGGGCTTCATAGCAGAACCTACCCAGCTTCTGGTTATCGATTTTCTGCTCACCATGTAAGCAGTAGCTCAATAATACTGTCCAGTAATCATGCATATCCAGACACACAGGTGAGAGTTCTGTTCCAAGATCTCATTTTGACCTTCTTCAAAGGTCTTCTCCATCTCTCCAAATTGAATGTATTTTTCAACCCGGGGCTTAAACTGTACTCTGCCCATCTTCTTCCTGGACCAAACTGTTCAGAAGTTAACTTCTTTTTCTTGTCATCACATCTCCTTCCTAAACTACTTTAGAACTTAAGTAATTTTATTTTCACGTAACACTTAGAAAGGTGCAGAGGCAGCCAACAGAACTATTGAAGACAGACTGTAAAAACTGGCAAATCTCCATCTCAAATTCCATTTATTCTATAACCAATAAAGTCATGCAGCTTGGACTGGGGCACAGTAATACATTCTGTTCTCATGTAGCTTCCTAAAGAGCTTGCTTAGTCTATTGTTCATTTATCACCGAACCTGTTATCTGCTATGTCTGATTCAATGTTCTTGCCTTCTATTAATGTGATTTTAAGAAGTACTGCATGTCTCACTATGGCAAAATAGCATATTTGTTTTACAAAATCAGTTAAACCAATTCTACAAATATTTCCATACCCATTTATAGCAGCAGAAGATAATTTTTATGTGCAAATTAGCTTTTTGGGTTTTTCTATTCCTATATTTGTAAACTTGTAATTTTTAGGTTGGGCTTACTGTATATTTTGATGAAAAGGGTGACTCTGTCAAAGGGGAAGCTAGATAACTGTATGTTGCAAACATGTTCATGAACACACGTTTCATCCAAACTTAGACAAACCTGGAGCTTACAATAATTGCATTGGATGACATCAGTTTGATACTGATATGCCTGCTTCCTGCACTAAGAGGCTTTCAATCTATTTTGAAGAGGGAAAAAATATGCCAAGTGGGGAGACAGCCCAAACACAGACCTTAATACTTCTCTCATACTCTTCAGCCACCTGATGAACATGTGGAATTATGGATGCTAGGGCCATTAGAAAAATCTCCTGATACAGATCAGTGTCACTACTTCAAGCTAAGCAGTGGCAGGCAATGCAAGGGTGAGGTGACAATGTAGAAGGATCTCCTCTAGTCATCCCTCAATGTTGTTGTTCAATGTTGGGAGGTCCCTTTTAGATTGTTTATATAGTGGCAGGTGGTAGCAATTATAGTAAATCTTCTTGGGTTTCCTCATAATAAAAAAGTGTTGATAAAACTGTACCAGTCCCAGGGCTATCCAATGCCATGTGGAATAGTGTATTTTAGCATTTGAGGTCCCTTTTTGTTGCATACTAAAGCATGTTTAAAATGGTTTGCAGAAAAGAGTCTGCTAACCAGAAAAATACTGATTCATCCACAGAACTGAATTCTTGCAAGGCACAGAGGAAGAGTGGCTGACCTAAATATTTCTCATTTTTAAAATTATTTCATATGATTATACGAGATTATATCTTATCTAGTATTTTTCAATGGAGCCTTAAAAATGTTATTTTGTTAAAAATATATTTTAGCAAATTTCAACTCTGAAGATAATTTTGTTTACAGCATAGATCTTATATATTAGAGCACTAATGTGGCATAGGCAAACTCTAAAATAAATAAAAATGTATAAATAGCACTGTGCAGTGTGTAGTGTGTGCCTGTTATGGGGCAATATTAAGTAGTATAAATTTATCTGCCAGGGGGATAGGATAATCTTTTATATAACACCAAATTTAAAAAACAAAAACATGCACTCTTAAAATCATAACGTCCATATGTGGAACACACTTTTTTTGGTTTCCATATAATTTAGGGAGTGAACACCAAAATGTAATCCCATATAAAAAAAGATCAGTTTAAATAAAAATTAGAACAATTAAAAATTAGTCCCATAGTAACATGGTAAATAACTCAAATGGCTTTCTTTTAATGCTAGGAAAACTGTCCACCTTTCAATGGTGACAGGGCTGTTAACACAGGTAAGAGCAAACAAGGTAAAAAGTGAAAGCACATACAGATGATGCACACAAATATATATAAAAACTGACCAGAAATCACAGGACATGTCAGCAATGTTTTCTTAAGCAGAACTTTTTTTGTACTTTAAATAGACTAAAATATTTGGTGTAGGTGGGGGAAGGACAGCAGTATTCAACAATCTTAACTTGAAAACCAGCTGTAATAAAGCCTCAGCTCATTGTTTAATAAAAATAAAAAAGGAACCACATCATACTTTTGACAATAATAGAACAAAAGCTTACAAAGAACATATTTAATATCTCCATCACAGTGCACCAAGGATGCAGCCACTGAGGACTACCAGAGGGAAACAAGGAACAGGGTCTGCATCCATCATATTGCGTTACAAAATTAATGCCATCAGAGAAAAAAAATCTCACCTCACGTGCTCAGTGTTCTAGCTGGTAAGCACCTTATGAGTATGAGGCTAGAATTGAGAGAAACTGCTCAGTCTGCATCAGGACACCCAATTCCTTCACTTGCCATTGGCTGATGCATTTAATCAAAGAACATATTTAATATCTCCATCACAGTGCACCAAGGATGCAGCCACTGAGGACTACCAGAGGGAAACAAGGAACAGGGTCTGCATCCATCATATTGCGTTACAAAATTAATGCCATCAGAGAAAAAAAATCTCACCTCACGTGCTCAGTGTTCTAGCTGGTAAGCACCTTATGAGTATGAGGCTAGAATTGAGAGAAACTGCTCAGTCTGCATCAGGACACCCAATTCCTTCACTTGCCATTGGCTGATGCATTTAATCATTTCAACACAACATTCACGGAGAAATACAACACCACATTCTGGCTTCTTGAGCAGGACAGACTGGGAAATGCAGTAGACGCCAGAGCATCAAAGGCCATGTATTTCCTCACAAGAAATCTGCAGCTACAATTGGTTTCCTTTTACTATGAAAAATGTAAATTTCAGATTAAGTTTAACCCCGTAAGGACACATGATTTGTACTTACATATACACATAGGTTCAGAAGAACTTACTATCTAGTTGGCCTCTTCTCTGTTTCATTAAAACATCAGTTACCTTTGCTGGATCACGAAGTGTGAGTCTCACCACCATGCTGGTATCTTCAGCGATTACCTGTGTTATAAATCTCATGTTCCATTCACAGTAGTAAGTGCCAATAAGTATCAGAAATGTTGACAGCCAGAGTGCAGCTGAGTTTAGAAGCAACTATGACAATGTAAGGAAGTGAGGGTAAATCACGAGAACACCTAAGGTGGTCAGCTCCTTCAGGTGTGCCTGGGACTTGCTTGGGTTTAGCACTGAAAAGTCCCACATCTAGGGAAACCCTCAGTCCCAGGCACATTAGGGCAGCTGGTCACACTGAGAACACTACTCACTCTTTCCTTAATATCACTAGAGAAAAGGTAAGAACTTTCAAGGGCATGAGGCTACCTTTAAGGGCATCAGTCCCCAAAATATTTTTACATCACTAGCTAATGGCTAGTTCCTCCAAGCTTGCTAAAAGGCTAGGAAGTCCAGAAATACCTTACTTAAAGGTGTTAACTTTAAGAAGAGTTGGCAGTAATCAAGCAAATTGTGAGCAGTGTATAAAAGCTCACTCTTGAAACTTGTTTTCAAACATATCTTCTAAAGGTTCTTCTAGCTTTGTCCGGTTCTATAGTATTTTACTGTATTCTCTTTTTGCAATTAATCCAGTTTTGTATGTCTTTTTTTTTTTTTTTTAAGGTGAAAATATTCTATGCCAACTGTTTTCCACAGTCTTGTATTATATATTGAAACAAAGACTGCCAGCTGGAGAGACAGCCCTCTGGTTACAAAGGCCCAGAATGTTACTTTTAACTGTGCTCCACCAGGAGGTCTGGCCTTGGGAAAAGATGGTGAAAGTAATATTCTCAGATATGAACATTTTTTATTCTGCCTACAATGCTGTGATCTAGTTCAACAACTGCAGAACTGTTTTCATCTTAATCTCTGTAGTTTTTCTTTCTTTACTCTTTTGTATAAAAGGTTAGTGGCACAGCTTCACTATCACTAATAAAAAGATACAAATATGCCTTTAAAGTCAGGGTTGGAAAAGCAAAAATGAGGCGTGAGGTTAAACTGGTCTAAGAAAGTACTAATTTGGGTTCTGCATTTTGTCAAACAGTTAAAGGTTTTTTAAAAAATTCAAAACTCATGCATGTTACCTACTTGTTACGTGTGAATTATTTCTCACAATTTTAATTAATCTGTGTGTATATCAGTTATATAAAGGAATGGATTTCCACATTCTTAAAGCAGGAACCTATATTCACCAGAAAAGGACCCTACTGTTTCTCACCAAATTTTGTTTCAGCTTGAACAATTCAACACTGGAAATAGTAAGAGTGGCAAACAAATGTTTTCTTAGGGACTTACTGAGAAAAGAAAAACCTTACTGGAAGAACAAAGACTTAGTAAAATTTCTATTGCTACAGACAAATGCTAAAAACCAACTTTATAATAACAGCATTATAAAGGGTAGAACTTAATACAGAACCAGAAATATGGCAAGTTACCTAGTGATTAACATTGTAAAATAGTCAAAAACTTCAAAGCCACAGAGAAAGGAAAACAATTATGAAATGGAAAATATATAATATTTAAGTATTTTTATAATTCTAAAACTTCACTTTTGTCCTTAAATCAATATATTACGGATTTCATTGTTCAATAAATTACCATCGTTAATTAAAAATAAGAAGTAAATCAAAGAGCATATTTTGGAGCAACTAAGAGCTGTTACTTTTTGGAGGGTAAAAGAGTATTTTTCTTGAAAATTTTTTGAAGAAAAATCTAAAAGCCCTCTATGTTGAGTTAATATACCTTTCTGACCCCCATCATCAATGGCATTATTCCTCCAAGGGACTCTTAACATCTAAGCAACAGTGAAGTTCTGGGTCCATTATGGATCTCATGGCACCAAACCAACTGACACTGAAGGCAAGTTAATATACTCCAGCGAGATCACCTGTGGGTCAAAGATGGCCCAGAGAATCTTGGAAAATCCATTTATGTTGAGCAAAGCTCTGAATCACCTTCAATCGGGCTGTCAAATACAGAAAAATTTGGTCTTGTAGTAGTATTTCCCAGGGTAACTTAAGCAACAAACTTACACCAGAGGAAGAATTAAAGAGGGAGCAATCTAGTATTATCAACAAAAACAACAAAGTTAACCCTAATTTAGTACATCCCAGAGTCCGCTGGATGTATAATAATTTAGTAATGGGGTATATGACAGAGCTTTCTTTGATGATAACGAATTCTGGCTGTGATTCTGTTACTAAGTTGCCAAAAAATGGTATACTAACTGAACTGCCAAATGGCAGATTAAGAAAATTAATGTATTCCGATGGTCTGTCCATGAAAGGAAAATGTATACAGACAAATTAAGAACATTTTACCAAGATCTGAGATTCAAACAATGGAACAATTGTTTTAACACTGTTAGAATGACCCCAACTGTTAGTTTGTCTATGAATGTATACATATATATAAATTCATACACACACATTATTTCATACTTGAAAAGACTGAGGCAGTTCTGCTATATATAGTTAGCTACAATAGCCAAGATAAAACAATTCCTACTCAAAAAATTACATGAACACACGAGATAAGTTCTTATCATAAATGCTCTCATGAGGCTATCTAGTATAGCTCATATTTCCTGGTTCTAAGGCTCAAAACACAGGAATTCCACTCCAAGAGATAATTTGCCCCTCAATCCCCACATACAAAGTGTAGTCTAAACAAACAAAATGGTAATAAAAAATTGAAAAGGAAGATATAAAAAGAGCTCAATAGCAGGATTCTGACTACCTCTGAAGACCACACACTATCATTATTCCTGATTGTCTTAAATACAACAATCCAACATGCCCCAAGATGGAAAATTTGGCATCGCAGGGAAAACATTGGCTACGACTGTCAGAAAAGTTCGTAATCTTAAACATAATTTATGCCATTTGCCAGTCACAAAGACATTTACTGAACAGAATTTTTGAGCCATCTGTAAAATTAAAATGATTGAATCAACTTGAAAAGCAATCTTCATGATGAAGAAATTAGGACTCTAGGTATGAAAAGCACGTTCCTTTTTTGTTAATAAATTCAAAGGAGAGAAACATTCTGATATATACAGATAAAAAAAACATGGCTAACAAGAAAGAGGGTAACCAGCAAGTACTACCTGGATGTGTAATGTCAGGAGGAAAGGAAGAATAAAATTCAGGTAATTAATAGATTTAGCAAAGTAAAGTACATGAAAGGAAGAAATGTTTGATATGTCTAAATATCAATGCCTTAGATCAGAGTAAGAAAAAAGGTCATTCATTGTTCGTGTACACAGATTAGATATCTAAAGAGATACTTGGTGGGCAGGGGCTTGGGATGGAGGGTGCAAATTGGAATGTTCAGCTTTTAAAGCAAAGACTGTACATGAAGACATATTTTAAGTACAGTGAAGATTGTCTTGTGTTACTTTATATCCCACCATAAACCTACCCCACCCTCAGACTAAGAGGGTATCCAACACTGAATAAATGCTGAAAATATTTAGTAGTTAAAGAAAAAAGAGAAGGAACTTAAAGGTATATATGGGAAGCTTTTGGAAGAGGTAGAGAATCCAGTGGTGTATATATTCTCTTCTATTTGATTTCAACTAGCAAGAGACTAAAATTGATGTTTGTTTTATCTTCAAAGTCTTAGTTTTAAACTGACAAGGGCACAAAAAAAGTGAAATTAAAATAATTTTAACAAAAGGGAAAGTGTTTGACAGTGTTTAGAAGACAGACAAATCAAGCAAAACTGAATGTGGCTTAAGGTAAAAAATACAACTAGGTATTAAACAATTTGTAAAATCTTACAAAGAAAATTTAACTTTCAAGAAAAATTAGGTAGATTTCCTTCTGGCAAAGTGACAGGTCCTGAGGGAAAAAACATAACCTCTACAAGACCAAGCACAGCTCAAGGGTCAGGGCCCCAACCTAGTCATCTTCTTCTTATTCAATATCTACCACAGTGGCTGGGCAAACAACAGGCATCAATAAATGTTTACTGACTGAATATGTATTATAAGGTATCATCAGTATAACCGATATAGCTCAAATATAATCATGAAAGCTTCGTTAAAGTAGGATAAAAAGAGCACAACCAGTGGTATTCCAGAAGGTAGGCCTAAATCCAATTATATTTTCTAATCTCAACCAGTGGCTATAAAGACTTTCTGAGCTTCTTTTTAAAGCAATGAAACTCTTTCCAAAAGAAACCCCATGCAGTACTTCAATACAGAATAAAGATGCCACTGGCTAGACCAAAGTCAATGGGAACTCCAACAGCCTCCCCTAAGCCAGCCCCCAAGGTGTCTCTGTGGAACCTACTGGAAAAACTACTGCTCATCTTAAAAATGTGATAGAAAGCATACTCATTCAGTTCCGAGGTCATCACACCTAGAAAATTATCAGTACTGTGAAGAATAAATCCTAAGTAATGTTGCAAATTTAAATAAAGAAAAAATTTCAACAAAGAGGAGATTCTATCACTTAGAAAAATGAAAACCACACTTATAAATGTGGGGGAGGAGCAGAAAACAAAAAAAATTAGGCCACAGTAGATAAAATACAAAAAACATCATCTCATTAAAAAACATTAAACATATTCACACAAATGTAATTACAACCATGAAGTAAACTGCTCGACAGGTATAACTGCTCAATAGGTGGTTTTTTCAAAGAGTCCCAATTTCACACTGTATAGAAAAATCGCACCAGAACTGTAGAGATGTGCTCCACTATTGAAATAACATGTAGGCACGGCTTCACTTAACACAGTAATGCAAGACTAACCGCCATGATCAGGATCTTCTGCCACTTTCAGAGTTGTTTTCTGCCCCTACAACTGATCCCTAACACTATTACAAGTTCCCAAGTAAGTAAAAGAAGGGTAGAGGCTCCACTGAGTATCTCCTACAGGCCTGATAGTGGTATTACCTAGGATATTTACTCTGCTCACAAGATGGGTAGTAGAAAACATAATTACTGGACAGCACGAAGTCTAGAAGCAAGCAGCAGGGCACTAAAACAGTGGGAGTTTACACAACAAAGGCTTGTTAAATTAAGCAGTATGTGGTACAAATGCAATTTTTACAGCAAAGGTTGAGGAAGAAGATATACTAGTGAGAATGACATGAAGCAGATCATAAAATAAGGCCACCTTCAAAATATTATAAACTATAGAATCATTCCAATCTTCAAGTTTGGATTCATAGAGGTTTCTGTATAAAGCATTAATACCTAATCACGAGTTTCCTTTAGTGTGAACCTTTTTGCATTTGAAGGTATTTTCTTTGCCAGGAATGCTTGCCTCCCCTGGCTCATCACTTGGCTAGGTTCTTCAATGTCAGGTATTAGCTCATGTATCCTTTCCTTAGAGGCTTTCCTTGATGTCCTACCTGAAGCATCCCATCTGTTATTCTCCAGTACAGTACCCTGTTTATCTCCTTCATAGACAAGTAAGATGATTAAGGGTTAGTGTAACTGCTGTCTCAGCAAAGGCAGGAACTGTAGTTGTCTTGTTCACCTTTACCCAAAGACTAAGAAAGTTCCTGGTACAAACAGGTGAACAATAAATATTTGTTGAAAGAATAAAAAATTACTATAGCAAATTTACATAAATACATACACATACACACAAATATAGGAAAATGGGGAGTACACGATAGAAAACCACCAAATGTTGAAAGTATTGAAAAATGATACCTGTAGAGATAGGTGAATATGATTTCAAAGAACAATTACCAAAGATAGCTTCAAAAATATGAAAATTTATGAAAAGACGACCAGGAGTGGTTATTTTCCATTTCTACTAAGACGCAAACAAAAAGAAATGTTTAAACTGCAATGAGTCAGTATTAGATGTCATAATTATTTGCTGCAGAATGAACTACCAACAGAGTTTCGAAAATCTCCTCTCACTACAGAGTATGGAATATGGTCAAACACAAAACCAGGATCAGTTAAGGACAGCTCAGACTGCAGGTAACTTATAAGCTAAAAAACTTGCTAAATAAATGGCTTTTCCCCCAATTTTTAAAATTCTGAATTCATAATTATGTGTAGAATAACAATCAATTTATAAATTGAATACAACATACTTTAAAAACAGATGGCCCATATCTGCTGATCGTACCTCTGCATCACTTTTCTAGGTATTTTGCAGAAACAATTACATTTACAAAACGTCCATTTCATAATACAATCCAAATCAAAATACTCGAAGAGCAGAAGGTCTGCTGTTGAAATATTTTAAAATACCTTTTGAAAAATGGGTATTTAAAGATTCGCTTTTTAAAAAAGGGATATGTATATGGAAGTAATTCCAGCATATCCCTGAAAATAACTATACTGCCACCTATGCATTTTTTATGAGGTGGAAGGATAAATCAACAGACTGCTAGATTACACAAGTCAATTATTCCTGTTGAAACTTGGGCATAAGACAAAGGGACTTTCTCCATATGAATTCTTACTGTACCCCAGAATTAACTGGTGCCAGCAGTATCAGTGCAACTATTACTGGTGATGATGTCATGCTATGCTGTTTTGATTATGAGGATAAAAATGGGAATGGAAAAAAGAGGCTTGGAAAGGTTTTCAGTATGGTTTCCTCATAAGAAGATTTAGCAGTTAAAAACAAACAAACAAACAAACAAACAAAAAACACAAAAAGAATGACTGTTTAAGCCCCACTGAACACATTAAGGTCAAGGATTTCAAAAGTTAATCCACTTTTCTTCCCCCAAGAGTTTATTTTTGGTAAAAGGCAGAAAAATTAGTTTTTCTACAAGGAAAATCTGCTCCTAAATAATTTGAAAATCTTGATATATATTATATATTAAAAAAGACACACAAAAATAACAGAGAAGTGGGAATAACAGATTAGGTACTGTAACTTTATAAAGGTTTGCCTAGATCAAGAAGCAGCGCACACACACCTCATCTATGCAAACTAAAAATGTATATAAACAGCACAATACTGTGATACTGGATCATGATACATTACCTGTACACATAACTACTACTGTTATTAATAAACCTTTGGGACACTCAATTTTATGCCCAATAAGACATCATTAAGTCTTTAAAATCTTCTCTTCCTCTTTAATGGGAGAGTATTTCTAGACACTAATTTTCCCATCTAATATTCAAATATAGGAAACAGATTCCACAAGGTGCTTTAATTGATGAGACCTCAAGTGCTGTTTTCTCTCTTGAACTTTTGGATAGTAAACAGTCCATAGGGACCACACACAATACTATGACAGAAGAGTTGTTACGTTAAGTCTTTTCATGGGACTTGATTGGTGAAGCTTTATGACATGCTTGAGCAACGCACTGAAGGGGATCCCATCTGAGTTAATACTTTGTCCAACCACTGTAGAGGTCCATTCAGATGAAGTTCAATCCAGCAAGGAGTACTTGTTACCGTCTGCCTTCTGTTTAAAAGAATACAGGAAAATGGTTATGAAATTCAAGTCCGCAGGCAGGGAAAATGGCTATGTTTAGGTACACTGCATTAAAAATTTAGAGAAATTAAAAGGTTGTGTATATAATTTTGGACACGATTATTTCAAAAAATGGCTGATCCTCAAAGTACTTCTGATGATCTTGTTTTAGAAGTGATTTACAAGAACATTTTTTTCTCATCAAACTAAAATTAATAAGGTGATCTTATTATTCACCATCATCCAAAATGGAACACCTGAGAGAGAATATACATACTATTAATATCAGGCCAGGGCCAGACGTGGTGGCTCACAACTGTAATCAAAGCACTTTGGGAGGACAAGGCGGGCGGATCACAAGGTCAAGAGACTAAGACCATCCTGGCCAACATGGTGAAATCCTGTCTTTACTGAAAATACAAAAATTAGCTGGGCGTGGTGGCGCATGCCTGTAGTCCCAACTACTCAGGCGGCTGAGACAGGACAGTCACTTGAACCCAGGAGGCAGAGGTTGCAGTGAGCCGAGATCATGCCACTGCACTTTAGCCTGGAGACAGAGCGAGACTTTGTCTTGAGGGGTTAAAAAAAAAAAAAAAAAAAAAAAAAAAAAATCAGGCCAAAAGGAGAGGCGTGAATAAGGATTGTCCAAGCAAACGAAGACATATAGTCACTGTACTCATCAAAACAACCACAGAATAGTAGATACTCAAACATCAAATGGAATCTAAATAAAAGTATACCAAAGCAAAAACAAAATTTTGGCCCAAGCTAAACCCATACCACAGAGTGTTAAAAGCTGGAATTCAACTTTCCCTGCCAAAGCCAATGAACATCCCTCTTAGCAACACCATTCGGGCTGTTCATAGTGCTTCAACAAAAGGGGCAACTCTAAGGGAATTACAAATTATTCAAACACCTCCTGTCACTTCCATCCATTGATTTTAGTTCCATCTTATTTGCTATACAGAATAAGTCAATAAATCCACTTGCTTCTATAAACTAACAGCCCTTCAAATATGAGAAAAGCCCATTATCAACTCTTCATCTCCAAGCAACACATGTTCAACATAATTTAAAACTGTACTTCCAAGGATGTCATTTTCTGAGGCAGATGGCATCAGTGCCCCACTATACCCTTCAGATTTTTCAGTGTGCTCTAGGCAACTTCCAAATGCAGGTATCTTCATTTCTGTGCCCAGGAACTTCTCTGATATACCAAAAAAGGCTAGAGGCGCCAGGAAATTAACATCCCCAGGAGCAGCCCTCAACCAAGGAAACAGAAATTGACATTTACATGCCCAGCAGTTCTGTCCCCCTGGGGAGGATAATTCTATAGACTGTTTACTATTTCCCAAAGTTTCCCCAAGGGTGTCAGTTCTAGTGACCCACCCACTGTGTAGGTGGCTTAACAATGGTCCTGGCTGCCCTTTTCTCCCCTGTCCCACTTCCCTTTCAGGAATAAGTCATAATCCAGGTCACTCAAGGGGAGTAGGTTTAAGAAGGCTGCCACACAGATATATTTCTTGGTTAAATACGAATTCTTCATACATCTAAATTCCCTGTTTACTACATTTCCTAATTTTTAAGCTAACAACCAAGATGGCATTAAAGAAATTTAAAAAACATAGTTTTAGAAACCTAAATATTAAGTCTATTTCCTCAGCTCCAGAATGATTAAAGACAGTAAGTCCCTGGTAGCTACCTACATATCCACAAATAGATGGGTATTTGCCACTTTGATTTTTAAATGTTAGAGGAAACCACTTGATCTTCCAAAGTCAGATGTACCTGACTCCCAAGACTCATAAAAACATACTGCATATTACTGCTTCTGTAATTACAGATTTTACTTTATCTCTGAGTTAAAGAATAGCAGAGTCCACAGTGAATGAAGAAGGGCAGTATCTTTACCAAGTAAAACTGCTCTTAGCAGAAGATCTATAGATACACATGGAATTCTCTCTGTAATTCACTCTTAGTTCCACTAAATTCCTACCACATTTTGCCTTATTCTAACCTTTTGAAGAAAAAAGTCTGACCTGAAACCTTATTAGACAATATAATTTAAATCCAATTTTGCTATCAACTCAGGTCAAGTCTAAAGTTTTAAGAAAACGGCATTCACCATTCTCTACGGGTAACAACATCTCAAAAGGGTAATAATCAAAACAGAACTATAGCAAAATCATAAAATGAATGACTCTACCAATATAACTCAGAAAAATTAGTAACAAGTCTTCATTTTGATATAAATACGTAACATATATTTTAAAATGTATTCAACAAGTACACCTCACTCTCAAAGTCAGATTTCTGACAAAACTTAAGTTAGACAAGCAAGTTCAAAACAAATCAATTTGGAAGAGACCAAATTGCCAGAAGCAGCAGGAATACAATCACTATATTACATGAAGATTTCTTAAGCAAGCATACAGAAAAAGCAATACAAATTGAAGACTAAGTATTTTACTTAATTCCTACTCTTAAATATGGTAAAGAAGTCTTCCCTCTCTTTGATGTGAAATCCAATCTACTGTTTATCAATAATCTATTTTATCCACTGATGACAAATTAGTTTTTGTAAAACTTAAATATATAATTGTTACTACTATCCTTATAGAAGAGGTTAAGAGTCCAGGAGAACTATCTTCCAATCCCATCTCAACCACTTATAATGTAACCTTGGGTAAATTACCAGCTTTCTATGCCTATTTACAAATATGTATTAGTTTGAACCATTTGTTACCTGCAAGGATGGCAATTTCATATATTTCAACCTTACAAAGAATGAACTGACAACAGAAATAGTAATTTTTAGATACTACACTTAAAACAGCACAGTGCCTGTCACATTAGCAAGTATTCCTCCTATTTCTGAATGAAGTTCCTCCTCTTAACCTACATTTAGTTTGTCTTAATTTATTTGTCCAGCCTTATTTTTTCTATTCTCCAAACTGAATTGCTATGCTATTCTCAAGATTATCACTTCCCAACTCTGCCCACCCCATTTATGACTATTGAAATCCAACGCATCTTTTACAACTAGATCCCATGCCATCAAGTTTTTCTTGAGCACTGTGTGCAAACATATCTCCTTCCATAAACTAACATAACTCTTCATATACACCCCGTTTATGGTATTTAACACTCTGCATTATCTTAAAATGCATGCCCGTGCATGTTTTAATGATATCTTCCATGATGGCAGCTCAGTAATTTGCAATAGTTTTTAATTTGGAGGCCTCCAACTTTATTTTACATAAAGATCAGCTGACTCTATAACCTCAATGAAAACAGATACAAATGAACTCCAGAATATGCAAAAACGGAATGAAACATAATTACATTGTGGAAATTTAAGAACCAAATATGTATTTCATACCGGTATTCTGCTCCCCACCCTTTCACAAAACTCATTCTTATGGTGCACATTCTAGTTAGCTGGTAGACGGCTTCAAAACCCTGATTAACAGACTGAGCCAGAAGAGCAGCAAATTCCTGGTTGTTGAAGATCTTCAGATTACAGCCTATGATTAAAAAAGGTAAAAGAAACTGTCAAAAGAGTATCACTACTAAAAATTTTAAAAGGGTTACAAGTTTTAGAATATGAGCATGCAATCATCTACCAATTCCTAAAATTAGCAACTAGAAAAACTAAGCAAGTTGACATGATAGGTTTATTTACATTATTGAATGCATACCTGGTGGAATTTTACACACTGTTGCAGGGTGCCAACCGTATCTCTGATTACAATTGGGGCTCTGCACAAAGATTGCACTATCACTTAGGCACTCAGCAAAAACTTCCCCACCTATGTAATATAAGCGCACTCCTCTTCCTGAAACAAAATACAAAGGAGATTAGTTTTATAACATTTACTATTTCCGTGTGACTTTAGAAGCATTTTCTTGGGAAAATTCTAAAATGATATAAGGTATTTCGAGGATCTTTTTCACAGATAATGTCTTTCTGAAGTCTAACTTTAAATATACTACTGTATATTTCTCCAAGAATACTATTTCACCAAGAATACTATATATTTCTCCAAGAATATTCTAGGTTTTATTGATTTTAAAATACATGTGTATCAAAAGTATTTAAACAATGTAGAAAAAGTACACAGATAGTAAAATAGTTTCATACAAATGATATATATTATTTTAAAATAAGTAAAAGATTGAGTTAATTTTTGAAGGAATTTACTGTTTGGAGAAATATATCTTCGTTACAACTGTATTTTCTTAAAATTCCCACTAACGTTAAGAAAAAAAGATATAAAAATATCAAGAGGTTAAGAGTCATTTCCCATTTTGAAAACTATATATTACGGTGGAAACCAAGCCTCTAGATGTATAAGCATGATTAAGTGAGAAAAAATTCTACTGGGAGATTTTTAATATACTTCTTTCAGAGTATGACAGATCACAGATGCAAAATAATATGAGATATAAGAATTAAAAAAAAAAAAATTGTGAGAGGCAGAATTCTAACACGGCACCTAAGAGTCTCAGCCCTGAGATGCACATACATTCTCTATTAATCAAACACTAGGTCTGCTCTTAAGGAATTTTTCAGATGTAATTAAGGCAGCAGATCAGTTAACCTTAAGAAAGGGAGATTATATTTGGTGGGCCTGACTCAATCAGGCAATCCTTTAAAAGGGACTAGACTGTCATAGGGTAGTGATGCAAAGCATGAGAAGTATTCAACACAAGAGGCATTCTCCATCGCTGACTCTGAAGATGGATGGCACCACGTGACAAGGAATTCAGATGGCATCTAGGAGCTGAACTCTGCCACAACCATGTGGGCTTAGAAGAGGACCTCAAGCTCCAGATAAGAACACAGGCCAGCTAATATCTCAATCATCGCCTTGTTAAACCTTGAAAAGACAGCCTAACCCATGTCTGGACTCCCGACCCACAGAAACTGTGAGGTAAAAAATTGGTGTTTTAGGCCACTGAGTTTGCGGTAATTTGTTACACAGCAAAGAAAACTAATAAACAACTAACATTCCAGATTTAATAAATACAGAACCTGGTACGCTGGTTCTGTTAAGACTATGGAATATTTGTAAAATAGTTATGCATGTGGTCATTGGAAAAACATTAAGTCCAAAAGTAGAGATTTTTCAGGCTATATTCCCTGATCAAAATCACCTATAAAACTAGAAATCAAAAATAAAAAAAATCTAATAACGACAGCAATCTAAAACTTTGCAGGGAGAAGAGAATAGGGCAGGAAAAAACCCATTAAATTTTTTTGCAGAACCCCAAATAAGACACAAAAACATAAAACTAACTATTTTAGTTAAAGCACCTACAGTGCCACTGGGTATCTTAATAAGATTATCCAAATTTATACATCAAGCAAGATTTGAGAACTTCCACATGGAACCAAGTCATAGATCTTCTAGTCATTATCATTTTGCAGTATCAAAATCAGCCTTTGATAACCAGCATTACTTCTCACAGGAGGTGATGGTTAATCAGAAAAAAAAACAGAAGCAAACTATTGTTAAAATAAGTTACTTTAAGGTGATGAGAATGATGTTCAATTATGAATGGCTCTCACACTTTTTCACTTAATTGTTAAGGAAATACTGAGCACCCCAAAGAGCTTTTGTTTATGTGAATATTATGGAAAATGACCATATTAGATATAAAAACTGAGAGTTAAAAAACTCATTTAAAAATCAAATAATAAATCCATTACATATTAACATAAACAATGTTTATGAAAAACAACTGTATTTCCAAAGCAAAAAAAAAAACAGTGGCCACATTTCACCCTTTTGCAAATCTCTTTAATGTCTAGTGTAACAGAATTGGAGTCTCACTATCAAATCTACATTTGATCTCCTGCAAAATCATACGCATGTAGGTTCTAGAATACTCCACTGTGCACTCATGAGAGAATGAGAGTAAAAATGGCAAACAGCATCTCAGTACTACTATGAAAATAGCTTTGACCTCACAAACTAGCTGAAAGGGTTTCTGGGACTACCCGAAGTCCCCAGACCACATTTTGAGATGTCCCTGAATTATATTTTGAACTATATTAAACACAGTTCTTGTTTTAGATATCTCATTTCAGATGAACAGCAAGCAGATTTCATTTAATATATAAACTCACCAAAGGGGGAAAAAACCTGGAAGCTATATAAAGGAACTGAAAAAAAAAAAAAAACAAAAAACATACCTATATGCCTTCTTGTCATTTCTACTGTGGCATTTCGGTTAACATTGGAGAGTAAACCTAAGCAGAACCTCTCTGAATTTGATGGATCTGTAAAGCCATCTACAGTGAGTGAGGGTTGTGATGCATGGAAGGTTTCTCCAACCCTCTGATTTAATTCATAATATGCTATTGAACACCAAAATGCAGGTTCTGAGTAAGTAACTGGCTGTAAGTCTGAAAAAGAAAAAAAATAAAAATAAAAAATAAATAAAAGGAAGAAATGTGTGAACAATTCAAGCCAAAATTAGATTGAATATAATCATCTTTACATGCTCTATGCCAGCCTGCACTGGCAAAAGCTCAGGAAGTAGACATAATCGGTTTCCATAGATCATACCAGATTTTCAATATTTTTCACCCAAAACTCCAGTTTCATATATCACACCAGATTTTTTCAAATTTCCCCCATGTCATTAAATCACTTTTTGTTGGATTCTTTGTTTTACCAGTAGTTTTAGTCTAGCTCCTGTTCAAATACAAAACAATCATAGGCAAAGTCAGTCAACTTGCCATACTTGGTGCATTTCTAAAGCACATAAAAAAGCTAACGTGGGGTAAGATAAAGCCGGAGCAAAGATTAACATGTCAAAAGCCACACAAAGAAAAATAGACATAATAAAAGGATACAAAATATGACATATTTTTACATTTGTCTATTTTAACATCAAATTCTTGGTGAGATACCCTAGCTACAAAAAGAGAAAACCCACTCACACAAGAGAACCAGAAAGCAGTAACACACAAAGATCACGCAAGTGGAAACAGACCATAGAGTCAAAAGACTACTTATTTCACTGGAAAACTATGTATTTAGCTTCTGCAATTTTGACTAAAACATAGGAATACTGCAAAAGAAAAAAACTTCATAATTGTGTAAAATAAATTCCAAACATATAACAACCCAAGAGAAATTGTGAAATAGCAGGGTAAAATGAGGGCAAAAATAATAATAGTAATACAGAAATGTATATATAGTCATCCCTTGTCATTTGCAGGGGATTGGTTCTAGGACCGGCTCCTCCTAACTAAAAACCCTCAGATGTTCAAGTCCCTGACATAAAAGGGCATAGTATTTGCATGTAATTTAAATTCACGTCATCCTGTATACTTTAAATCATCTCTAGATTACTTATAATACCTAACAATGTAAACACTATACAAATAGTTGTTATACAGTATTTTAAAATTTGGGCCCAGCACGGTGGCTCACGTCTGTAATCCCAGCACTTTAAGAGGACGAGGTGGGTGGATCATTTGAGGCCAGGAGTTTGAGACCAGCCTGGGCAACATAGTGAAATCCTGTTTCTACTAAAAATACAAAAATTAGCTGGGTGTGGCAGCATGCACCTGTAGTCCCAGCTACTCAGGAGGCTGAGGCAGAGAACTGCTTGAACCCAGGACACAGAGGTTGCAGTGAGCCAAGATCGCGCCACTGCACTCTAGCCTGGGCGACAGAGCGAGACTCTGTCTCAAAAAATAAATAAAAATAAATAAATAAAATTTGTATTAGTTTAAAATTTGTATTAGTTTATATTGTTATTTTCATTTTTTCCCGAGTATTTTCAGTCTGCAGTTGGTTGAATCTGTAGGTTGAACTCACGGTTATGAAGGGACCATACACATACACATTTGTACATATACACGCACACTCTCATATATATATAACCCCCATACTACATATACATATTTATGTCAATGTGTATATATATATGTAATACCATACCTGTTATTAATTGCTACATCATAAAACATAACCATAAAAATCTAGCCATAATAGGTTACATAATTTTCTATGAGGAATACGATTTCAATAATAAAAAGATTATACCTATTTCTTATGTGTGTCAGAAAAGACTTAATAATTTTGAGGGATGGCATCAATATTCTTTTTAAAAAGCACTATTGTAAACTACACATATAATGATTTGGTTATTCATTAGGATCCCTTTCTCCGATATATAAAAAATAACTCCTAGAGAAGATTTTTATTATTAAGTAGGTGATATAGTATAAACATGATGAGGGGAACGTATTTGCAACTTACCCAAGCTATGATTAACAGGGGAAAGAGTAGTAGGAGATAGTTCTGCTGGAGAGCCTAAAACAAAAGGATTTAATTTAAAAATAAATGAAGTATTTCCAGAACTTCTGATCAAGTAATCATAAAACTGGTTTTATATGGTAATAATTATCAACAATAATACAAAGATAATTTAAATACCAAGAATTCAGGATATATAGCGCTTAAATTTCATTTGTGGGGGGTGGGTGGGAGAAAAGGTGGGGGGTTCCTGTATAAAAGGTGCAACAGTTTTGGCTTCCAGCCCACCAGTTCATCTTCCCAAAGATACTTAATGCTGACAGTTCCTTAGGTATCTTTCCAAAATATTCTATGAACCACATAAGCAAATACATTTTTGTTCTGTGTCCTTTCTTTTCATACACAAGTGGTAACCATTTTTGATCTTCTATATTATTCTACCAGATTGTTCACAATGTGTTATTAGTCACATAACACTGGGATCCCATACTGATGGATATTCAGGCTATTTTCAATCTTTTGCTACAAGAACCAACGCTTTAAGATTGCAATAACTAATCTTGACCATTCTGCATGCTTCCAATCACATCTGAAGGATACATTCTTAAAGAAACTGCCAGGTCGAAAGGTTTGTGCACTTGCAATTTTGATAGATTTGGGTAAAATTATCATTCATCAAGGTTGTACCAGTTTACATTCCCAGTCAGAATATAGTAAAGGGATGACTGTGGTGTTATTGCTTCTAGATGAAAACATGGTCACAAGTACAGTATTAATTTTGAGTAGCTTTACACATGTTTACATTGTATTTCCTTTCTGTAATAGCCTATTCTTTTTTTTTTTGTGATGTTGATCATTTTCTTACTGATCATTCGAAAGCTCTTTATATATATTAGGGATATAAGACTTCTTATGGTATGAGTTACAAATATTTAGTCATTGGTCTTATGACTCTTACTCCTAATTTTGATCATGTAGCACTAAAAAAAAAAAAAACCTTCTACATGATTTATCAATCATCTTTGGGTTACTGTCACACTTTGGGATAAAACAGTGATGACGGTGGGTATCTTACTCTTGACTTTTAGAGTAATGTTTCTACCATTTTTCCCATTAAGCATGGCATTGGCTTTGAGGCTGACAGCAATAAAATACTTATTTAGGATTTTTGCATCAATAGTCTCAAGCAATATGAGCCTGAAAATTTACATGAGTGCTATGTTTGTAAGGCTCTGTGGTCAATGTTATTACAATCTAGCAATTTTATCCTCTGAAAAGGTTTAAACAGTATTATAACAGCATATTCTTCAAAAGTTTGGTAGAATTCTTCTGTGAAATTATTTATAGTTAGTAACTTTCTAGTGTTTACTATGAGACATTATTCTATGAAGGGTGACTTGTTCAGATAGCTCTATTTTCTGGAGTCAGTTTTGGTAAATTACACTTTCTTAGAAAATGATGTTTTTTCTTTTGGGTAAACAGGCTAAATCTAATCAAGAAAGTAAGGGGGCACAAATATACAAAATAAGAACCACCAGAGACAACAGATGAAAAATCAAGGTGCGACTAGTCTGCTCAATTCCATGCAACTCAATTTTAAAACACATTTGCTGTAAGCGTTGTTAAATAATCTTAGTAAAAATATAAAAAATGTTTTATGATCATCATTCTCTACACGTTTAGGGAAAGTTACCTAAAAGAGCATGACCCAAGCTTCAAATGTATACCAAGAGCATAACTGTAGAATAAGATAGGTCAGGCCAGGCACGGTGGCTCACGCCTGTAATCCCAGCACTTTGGGAGACTGAGGTGGGTGGATCACAAGGTCAGGAGTTTGAGACCAGCCTGGCCAACACAGTGAAACCCCATCTCTACTGAAAACACAAAACTTAGTCGGGCGTGGTGGTGCACACCTGTAATCCCAGCTACCCGGAAGGCTAAGGCAGAAGAATCGCTTGAATCCAGGAGGTGGAGGTTGCAGTGAGCTGAGGACATCCCACTGCACTCCAGCCTGGGCAACAGGGCGAGACTCCGTCTCAAGAGAAAAAAAAAAAAAAAAGAGTAAGATAGGTCAGACTGTCTTACACACCTCCTCCCTACCACACACCATTATAACCACGACATAAAATACCAGGCAATAAAGGTGAAACAGCAGCCCTAGATAAATAAATGAATCAGAAACAGAGAAGAGATGCTTATTTTTTACAAGACAGAACAGTCTTCCACAACATAATTATGCTCCTTTTTTCTCAGTTTGAAAAATCTGTTGGTAAGTCACAACAGGTACAACTAAGAAAGGTCAAAATATATTCGGAACAATAAGCTAAAATTCACTGCTGTTTCCTGAAGCCAATATAAAATAAACAAAGTCACTATTAGAAATGGAGGAAACTGCACAATTATTAATATCTTTTAACTGTTTACTCCTCTATTAAATACTTAGAAATGACCAGTAGGATCATTTAAATTAACAGGCGTTCAGTCAGATGGGATACGTTAGAATTACAGATTACAAAAAAGACAAATTTTACAAACTTAAAATAAGCTAGCAATTAATAGAAGCCTTTAAAAAAATTTTTTTAAAAAACCAGAGGCAAGTAACTAATGATTAGCCTATGAATTATTCATACATAAATGCTGTTACTGAAACCTCGCCTACCACAGGCCTTCCACTTAGGAGAAATATAAATATCCTATTTGAGATCCACTGTGAATTAGCAGTGTCTACTTACAGCTAAACCATCCAGAGAAATCCCTGTGCGTGTATCTTCGCATACAAATTTACAGATATTTGTGGGATACATTTGTCAAACCTTTGACAAATTAACAAATGTCAAACGAAATGTGTTAAACTTTTATAAGTGCCAAAATACCCTCTCAAAAATGTTTCATCTCACCAAGAATTTAAAAGCTAGTGTTTCTTCACACTGTGTCACTACATGTTGACATCTACCAATATGATAGGTTTTAAGGGAGCAATTTTTTAATTTCTTGTTTTTGTTGTAAATAGTGTATTCCTGTTCTTTTAGCCAATTCTATTAACTATCTTTTTCTTCTTGATTTGTAAGTTTTTAAACTTAAAAATCAGTTCTTAGACTTGTCATCTATTTGCAAATACCCAGGATTTTTTTTTTAAAAAATGTTATATCTTTTAAGGTGACATTAAATTGTTTTAATTTTTAAAATATACTATTTTTTTAGAGTAGTTTCAAGATCACGGCAAAACTGAACAGAAGTTTCGTACAAAGAGCTCCCACATGACCCCTGCCCTGCTTCCCCAAATTTCCTATCAATATCCACAAACCACAATGGTCCATTTGTTACAATAATGAACCTACAACACATTATTACCAAAAGTCCATAATTTACATTAGGGCTCACTATGTTATACATTTTCTGGGTTTTGACAAATGTATAATGATGTGTATCCATTTATAGTATCAAACAGAGTAGTTTCACTGCCCTGTAAATGCCCTGTGCTCCACCTAGTCCTCTTTCCCTCCCACAAAGCCTCAATAACCACTTATCTTTCTACTGTCTCCATAGTTCTGCCTTCTCCAGAATGTCATATATAGTAAGTCTTCATTTAACATCTTCCATAGGTTTTTTGGAAACTGACTTAAGCAAAATAACTACAACAAAACCAAATTTCCCCAATCATCAACATTGTAATGAAATGACATTACTTGAGGACCTATTGTACATTGCTTGGATGTATCAGTTTATTTATCTAGTCACCTATTAAAGACATCTTGGTTGCTTCCAAGTTTTGGAAATTATAAATAAAGCTACTATGAACATCCATCTGCAGGTTTTTGTGTAGACCTAAGTTTTCAATTCATTTGGGTAAATACCAAGGAGAAGCAAGACTGCTAAACCATATGGTAAGAATATGGTTAGTTTTGTAAGAAATCACCAAACTATCTTCCAAAGTGGCTATACCATTTTTCATTTTGACCAGCAATAAATGAGTGTGCCTGTTGCTCCCCATCCTCACCACACCAGCACTGATGAACTCCCTCAGCTTTTGTTTGTCTGAGAAATTTTTTATTTCTCCTTCATTCTTGAAGGACAGCTTTACTGATTATAGTATTCTCAGTTGGCAGGGGTACTTTTTTTTTAAACGAGGTCTCACTCTGTCACCCAGGTTGGAGGGCAGTGGCACAATCTTGGCTTACTATTACAATCTCCACTTCCTAGTCTCAAGCAATTTTCCCACCTCAGCCTCCTGAGTAGCTGGGACCACAGGTGCGTACCAACACATCCAGCTAATTTCAGTTTTGGTTTTTAATTCTTTGAGCACTTTAAATACACCACCCATCTCTCCTGGCCTGCAAACTTTTCTGCTGAAAAATCTGACTGATTAATGAAGACTCCCTTGTTACGTGGCACACTGCTTTTTCTCTTGCTGCTTTTATTCACAATAGCAAAGATACAGAAAACAACTCATGTGTCCCATCAACAGATGAACGAATAAACAAATGGTGGGTTATACACACAATTGAACGTTATTCTGCCTTAAAAAGGGAGATCCTACCACTTCTGGCATGGATGAATCTGGAAGACACTATGCTAAGGGAAATGAGGTAGACACAGAATAAGAAACATGACATAATCTCATATGTGGGTTTTTTTTTAAAGCCAAATACATAGAAAAATAATAAAATGGTGATTACAGGTTAGGGGGAAAACCGGGGGATTACAGGTCAAAGGGTATACAGTTGCAGATACGTAAGATATGCCCAGAGATTTAATGTACAACCTGAGGACTACAGTTACAATATTGTGTTGTATACTGGAAATTTACTGAGTCAATGTTAGGTACTCTTATCACACACATAAAAAGGTAACTATGTGAGATGATGGATTTAGTTGACTACAATAACCACTTCACGACATACACCAAATATCACGTTATATACCTTAAACATACACAATAAAAATGTACGCTTTAAAAAGTCTAATTTACTGAATACAGACCAAAGTGTTCACAAACCTTCCAGAAAACTGGGAATCATCCTGGGTTGCTTCTTCAACCTTATCCCAAATATGATCACTAGTCATATTCTAAGCCTCAGCAATATGTATCAAAAGCATCCATTTCTCCCCCATGTCACCTAAAACCAGCCAGAGATACAGTGTAGTAAACAAGAACAGGAACTCTAGAATCTGACATCCTACTGAATTTCTCTGTCATTTTCTAGCTATTTTTTAATAGGTTCGTGACAGCATTTTTTTTTTAATTTCTGGTAAAAGTTGAACCTTTTAAAATTTTAATTTTTTGCTAGATGCAATTATATGTAATGCTTAAGTTTTCCTGTCTTGCCTATGCTGTCTAATTTTTTATAATGAACATCCATTTGTTGTATAATTCGAAATGCTGTATCATAATCTTATGTGTAGAACACTGTTTAACTTTTATGTGACATAGAATAATGGTAAAAATAAGAGATTAAGCTTCCCTGCCAAAGTGAGACAACATTATAATTGTCAAATTCAGCTTATGAAATATATAATGCATGAATGACCATTTTCTCATTTCTTGTTTTAAAAAACTTAATCCCCAATGTGATAGCATCTTAGGTTTTATATATTTCCATATTTTCTATGAGCATAATTCTGTTCATAATGAGAAAAAAGGCTGCTTTTGTTTTTATTAGAAACTCCTACAGAGTTCCCCTTATACTTAGTATGTAGAAGATTGGGGAAAATCTTTGCTTCTGAAATAGCAGTAAGAAAATAGTGGTTAAACAAACAAACAAAAATCCTATTTTTCTTTAAAGTTATTATATAGATATAGATCCAAGCAAGTCCGTATGAACTAATTTAAAGACAGGGATGAGCTCCTCCTTGGTTAACAGAATGGTAATCACTTTCACTACTGACAGCAACTGCCAAGTCAGGACACAGGCAAAGGACTGCGCTTGCCAAAGGAGAAGCCAACTAAAATTTCAAAAGGCCATGCACAGATGACGGGAATCTAAGAAGCTGCAAGCACAGAGCTCCTCTTCACCAGTCGGTTCCAATACATGTCTTTAGCTGAGTACATAGTAGCATAGGAAGTCTTGGGCAAGGCTGGAAAGAAATGAGAATATACAGTCTTGCCATATTCATATCTGAAAGTCCTGATAAGGTAGGGAACTGACCCTCCCTGAAACCTGAGTGATGTGATATTAAAGCACCAAATTATCACCTTTCCAACTCAAATCCTAAGGGTAGGGAAAGAATCAGCCCTTCAACTTAGCAACTGGAGAGAGAAAAGAGTTGGTCTTTCCAAAGACAGTGTATCTATTTTAGCCTCTAATATTATTTTATATACAACACCCACTATCCAATTAAAAAACAAGAGACATTCAAAGATGGAGGGGGAAAGAATGACCCATAATCAAGAGATAAAACAGTCAACAAAAGCAGGCCATGTTACATATTAACTGGACATAAATTATCAAAGACTTTAAAATGGAAATTATATAGCTAAAAAATAAATGATCTGAAATGAAAAATTCATTTAATTGGATTAAAAGAAGACCCAAAGTCAGGATCACATACATATTATCACTTGATTTTCAACAAAGGAGCCAATGTAAATCAATGGAGAAAGGAGAGTCTCTACAAAATGGTGCTAAAACAACTGAAGGAAATGTTCTGCAGTTAAAGGAATAAAAAGCATCAAAAAGGAGCAAAAGTGATAAATATGTAAGTAAATGTAACACTCCTTTTTATCCCTTCTAATTTTCTTGAAAAGTCAACTTGATATCAAAAGCAAAAATAGCCAGGTGCAGTGGCTCACGCCTGTAATCCCAGCACTTTGGGAGGCTGAAGTAGGCGGATCACGATGTCAGATCGAGACCATCCTGGCTAACATGGTGAAACCCCGTCTCTACTAAAAATACAAAAACAAACAAACAAACAAAAAAAAGCACAAAAAAAAATTAGCCAGGCGTGGTGGCAGGCACCTGTAGTCCCAGCTACTCAGGAGGTTGAGGCAGGAGAATGGCACGAACCCAGGAGGTGGAGCTTGCAATGAGCCAAGATCACACCACTGCATTCCAGTCTGGGCAACAGACGGAGACTCCGTCTCAAAAAAAAAAAAAAAAAAAAAAAAAAGCAAAAATAACACTGTACTTTGGGGTTTATACATTTTTATTAAGTAAAATATATGTCAATAATAGTACAAACAACAGAAGTGGATGAATGAAATTAGAGTGGTATAAAGTTCTTAAATTTTACGTGACATTGTAAAATATTACAACTGAAGTAACCTTCTAGGTATAACATGATAAGTACAATGTAATCACAAGAATGCCAACTGAGAAAATAATACTAAGTGTTATTGGTAAAAAGCCAAGAGAGTAAACAGAATGAAACAAAAATTATTTGATTAGTCTAAAAGGCAGGAAAACAAACAGATAAACAAAAACCAGAGAGAACAGACAAACAATTGCAAAATGGTAGCCTAAACCCAGTATCAATAATTCCTCTAAATATAAGTGAACTCAATTTCCAACTAAAAGACAAAAATTGTTAGATTAAATGAAACCAAAAATATGCTGGCCACAAGAAACACACTATAAATATAAAGATTCGGATAGACTGAAACAATTAAAAATATATCATGTAACCGGAGGTAAGAAAGAAGATATGGTGATGTTAATATGAAATGCATTTTATAATTAGGGTAAATTCATTAGGAAGATGTAGTAATTCTAAATGTATTATCTTCTAATTACAGAGGTTAAAGATACATGAAGCAAAAACTGACAGGACTAAAGGCAGAAACACATGACTCTAAAATCAGAGCTGAAGATTTTAACACCAATCATAACTGACAAAATACGGAGATTTTTTTAAAAATCATAAAGAATTAAGAAGATTTAAACACCATCAACCACCTGGACCTAAATGACATTTGGAACACTATAGTATATACATTCTTTCCAACTATATATGGGACTCTTATCAAGATAAGTTACATGTTGTAGCATAAAATAATTTTCATAAATTTCCAAGGACTAAAGTCACACACACTATATGTTGGACTATAACAGAATTAAATTAAAAATCAATGAAGTATCTAGAAAATCCTCACACTCCTAAGAAAAACCCAAACTTCTAAATAACTCATGAGTTAAGAAGAATTAGAAAATAATTAAGTGATAATTAAAAAACAACAAAAAATTTGTAATATAGAGCTAACATAAAGCTTAGAGGGAAAATTATAGCTTTAAATGCTTACATTATAAACAAATCAATGATCTAAATGTATAACACAAGAGGACAGAAAAAGAGCAGATTAAATGAAAAGTAAGTAGACAAAAAGATGATGAATACAAATAAAACAGAAAAGAGACAAAGACAAAAATGAACAAGACAAAAAATTGGTCCTTTGAGACTACTGATAAATCCCTTGCAAGATGTTCTAATAAAAAATTAAAAAGTCAAATTACTAACATTATAAATTTTAAAATGGATCTCACATACACGAAAGGAATAACAAATATCAGAAATAACTTTATATCAATAAATTCTCCAGCCTGGGCAACCTGGTGAAATCCCATCTCTACATAAAACACAAACATTAACCAGGTTCAGTAGCATGTTCCTGTGGTCCCAGCTCTGCAGGAGGCTATAGTGGGGAAGACTGCCTGAGCCTGGGAGGTTGAGGCTGCAGTGAGCCAACCAGGCCACTGCACTCCAGCCTGGGCAACAAAGTGAGATCCTGTCTCAATTAATCAATCCTACAACTTAGATGAAATGAACACATTTCTAACAAAATACAAGTTTATCAAATACATACACAAAATTAAAAATGTAAATAATCCTCAATTTAAAAAACGTTTTCCTACAAGAGATGGTTTCTCTGGTAAAATCTAGCAAACTTTTTTCTGAATACAAGGTCTCACTGTTGCCCAGGCTGGAGTGCAGCGGCACAAACGTGGCTCAATGTAACCTCAACCTCCTGGGCTCAAGTGACCCTCCCACCTTAGCCTCTAAAGTAGCTGAGACCACAGGTGAATGCCACTACCCCTGGCTAATTAAAAAAAAAAAAATTTTTTTGTAGAGATGGCATCTTGCTTTGTTCCCTAGTTTGGTCTCGACCTCCTGTGCTCAAGCAATTCTCCAGCCTTGGCCTCCTAAAGTGCTAGGATTACAGGCAAGAACCACCATGCCCAGCCCTATCAAAAATTTAAGAAAGAAATAATGCCAACCTTAAAGAAACACTTTCAGAAAACAGGAGAAAGCCCTTTCCAACACATTTTATGATATTGAAACTAATGAACACATAACAAGGGGAAAAACCCTACAGACCAATCTCTCATAAACATAGATGGAAAAATTCTCAAAAATAAAACAATTGAAATCCATGACAACTATATGATCCTCTTTATAAATGCAGAAAAAACATTGGACAAAATCCAACAGCCATTCATAAAACACACTTAAAACATGAAGAACAAAAAGGAAAAAGAACTTCCTCAATCAGATACAATCTCCAAAATATCCACAATTAACATCATATTTAAAGGGGGAATTGCGAAATGTATTCTTCCTATAATCAGAACAATGCAAAAATGTCCATTCTTATAACTTCAACAGTTTACTGTAGGTCTTAGGACAGAAAAAGAAAAAAGCATAAAGATGGGAAAAAAAGAAAAACTGTCAGTCGGGCACCGTGGCTCATGCCTGTAATCCCAGCACTTTGAGAGGCCGAGGCGGGTGGATCACCTGAGGTTGGGAGTTCGAGATCAGCCTGACCAACATGGAGAAACCCCATCTCTACTAAAAATACAAAAAATTAGCTGGGTGAGGAGTTGCATGCCTGTAATCCCAGCTACTCAGGAGGATCGCCTGAACGTGGGAGGCAGAGGTTACAATGAACCGAGATCGTGCCACTGCACTCCAGCCTGGGCAACAAGAGTAAAACTCCGTCTCAAAAAGAAAAAAAAAAAGATAAAAGAAAAACTGTCCTTATCAACAGATGACATGGTTGTGTATGCAGAAAACCTCAAGAATCTACAGAATTCTAGAACCAAAAAATCAAATATTTCCCATATCCTAGGAACAACTGGAAAATAAAATGTAATAACAAAAATGTGTATAACAGCACTGAAAGTATAAAATACTAAAAAATTTATCTAATGAAAGACATGCTATATACATCTACATAAAAAACTGTTTAACACATGGCAGAGAAAAGGCATTGTTATTAAGACTTTTATCCTGAAGTTGTCAAACCTGACCCCTCATTTTTGACAAAAATCTTACTTTCTTATTTTATAGAGATGATCCTAAACAACAAAGGTCAAGTGCTTCTGTGTCTGGATCTCAATTCTTCACTTTCCTTCAAATTTTTGTGCAATCCACTATCTTCCTTTTTCTTAATGGTTAACTCCTCCTAACATTTTCTTTAACTACATTCATACAGTGCTTATTACAGGTTAGGAACCCATAGATGCCTTATAAATATAAGACCTGTTAATACTCTATGAGTTAAATGCTATTATTGTCCCTATTTTACAGATTTAAAAACTAGGCTACCTAGCTAGTATATGGAAGAGGAACATTTCAAACTCAAGTAGTCAAGCTCAGAGTCCCACTATGCTATTTTGATTATATGCATTTGGTTAAGAAAAGCAGTCTTGTAAGTGGAGTGTATGTGAACACTGTCTAGGAGTACACGAAACTACTAGTTTACAAAAAGAAAAAATTAAAACATATTTTCTATTTAATC